>NC_052072.1:16985483-17585483 GCF_015852505.1 Tachyglossus aculeatus | reverse complement strand
CCTGCTTGCGGACTTGACAGTGGGCTGCATTCTTGAATTCTGTGCCCCAGGGAGGAGCATGGCCAGAGCGTGCTTGGCTCGGTGCAAACCTCCATCACTAGAATCAATTCCATCAATCAGGCTCTCAGCCCTTTCATTCATTCATATTTATTGAGCGCCTACTGTTCACAAAGCACTGTACTAAGCGCTTGGGAGGGTACATGGGCAAATCACGTCACTTCCCTGTGCCCATGTTACCTCAGCGGTCAAATGGGGATTGAGGCTGTGAGCCCCACGTGGGACGGGGACTGTGTCCAACTTGATTTGCCTGTAATAAGAATAAAATAATAATAATAATAGTGGTATTTGTTAAGCGCTTGCGATGTGCCAGGCACTGTACTAAGTGATGATGGTATTTGTTAAGCGCTTACTATGTGCAAAGCACTGTTCTAAGCCCCGGGGAGGTTACAAGGTGATCAGGTTGCTCCACGGGGGGGCTTACGGTTTTAATCCCCATTTTACAGATGAGGGAACTGAGGCACAGAGAATAATAATAATAATAATAATGGTGGTATTTGTTAAGCGCTTACTATGTGCAAAGCACCGTTCTAAGCCCCGGGGAGGTTACAAGGTGATCAGGTTGCTCCACAGGGAGTTCACGGTTTTAATCCTCATTTTACAGATGAGGTAACTGAGGCACAGAGAATAATCATAATAATAATGGTGGTATTTATTAAGCGCTTACTATGTGCAAAGCACTGTTCTAAGCCCCGGGGAGGTTACAAGGTGATCAGGTTGTTCCACGGGGGGCTCACGGTTTTAATCCCCATTTTACAGATGAGGTAACTGAGGCACAGAGAATAATAATAATAATAATAATGGTGGTATTTGTTAAGCGCTTACTATGCGCAAAGCACCGTTCTAAGCCCCGGGGAGGTTACAAGGTGATCAGGTTGTTCCACGGGGGGCTCACGGTTTTAATCCCCATTTTACAGATGAGGTAACTGAGGCACAGAGAATAATAATAATAATAATGGTGGTATTTGTTAAGCGCTTACTATGTGCAAAGCACTGTTCTAAGCCCCGGGGAAGTTTCAAGTTGATCAGGTTGTTCCATGGGGGGCTCACGGTTTTAATCCCCATTTTACAGATGAGGTAACTGAGGCACAGAGAATAATAATAATAATAATAATAATGGTGGTATTTGTTAAGCGCTGACTATGTGCAAAGCACCGTTCTAAGCCCCGGGGAGGTTACAAGGTGATCAGGTTGTTCGACGGGGGGCTCACGGTTTTAATCCCCATTTTACAGATGAGGGAACTGAGGCACAGAGAAGTTAAGTGGCTTTCCCAAAGTCACAAAGCCGACAGTTGACGGAGCCGGGATTTGAATCCATGACCTCTGACTCCAAAGCCTTTCCACTGAGCCATGCTGCTCCTCCGCGCTGGGGAGGGTACGAGCAGATTGGGTTGGATACAATCTCTGGCCCACCCGGGGCTCACAGTCTCAATCCCCATTTTACAGATGAGGGAACTGAGGCCCAGAGAAGTGAAGTGACTCACCCAAGTTCACACAGCAGGCAAGTGGCGGAGCCGGGATGAGAACCCATGACTTTCAGATTCCCAGTCCCGTGCTCTAGCCACTAGGCTCTGCTGCTTCTCAGCGCTTAGTACAGTGCCTGGCACTTAGTAAGCGCTTGACAAATCCCATTATTATGATTATTATTACTACTAATAATAATTCCCTGCCCACAACGAGCTGACAGTCTGAAGTAATCTCTGCGGTCCCGAGATTTGAAGGCCAAAGCTCACCGCCATTTCCGACTACGTGTTTGGGAGTCTATAAAGTAAATAAACACGATCCCTGCTCGAAAGTAGCAAACCATCTAGCAGGGGAGACAGACCCGAAACTAATTTCTAGATATATGTATAATTCTATTTGTTCTAATAATAATTCCCTGCCCACAATGAGCTGACAGTCTAAAGTAATCTCTACGGTCCTGAGATTTGAAGGCCAAAGCTCACCGCCATTTCCGACTACGTGTTTGGGAGTCTATAAAGTAAATAAAGATGATCCCTGCGGGAAAGCAGCGAACCATCTAGCAGGGGAGACAGACCTGAAACTAATTTCTAGATATAGCTATAATTCTATTTGTTCTAATAATAATTCCCTGCCCACAGCAAGATGACAGTCTGAAGTAATCTCTCCGGTCCTGAGATTTGAAGGCCGAAGCTGACCGCCATTTCCGACTCCGTGTTTGGGAGTCTATAAAGTAAATAAACACGATCCCTGCTCGAAAGTAGCGAACCATCTAGCAGGGGAGACAGACCCGAAACTAATTTCTAGATATAGCTATAATTCTGTTTGTTCTAATAATAATTCCCTGCCCACCACGAGCTGACAGTCTAAAGTAATCTCTGCGGTCCTGAGATTTGAAGGCCAAAGCTGACCGCCATTTCCGACTGTGTTTGGGAGTCTATAAAGTAAATAAACACGATCCGTGCTCGAAAGTAGCGAACCATCTAGCAGGAGAGACAGACCTGAAACTAGATTCTAGATATAGCTATAATTCTATTTGTTCTAATAATAATTCCCTGCCCACAACGAGCTGACAGTCTGAAGTAATCTCTACGGTCCTGAGATTTTGAAGGCCGAAGCTCACCGCCATTTCCGACTACGTGTTTGGGAGTCTATAAAGTAAATAAACACGATTCCTGCTCGAAAGTAGCAAACCATCTAGCAGGGGAGACAGACCCGAAACTAATTTCTAGATATAGCTATAATTCTATTTGTTCTAATAATAATTCCCTGCCCACAACGAGCTGACAGTCTGATGTAATCTCTACGGTCCCGAGATTTGAAGGCCAAAGCTGACCGCCATTTCTGACTACGTGTTTGGGAGTCTATAAAGTAAATAAAGATGATCCCTGCTCGAAAGTAGCGAACCATCTAGCAGGGGAGACAGACCCGAAACTAATTTCTAGATATACCTATAATTCTGTTTGTTCTAATAATAATTCCCTGCCCACAACAAGCTGACAGTCTGAAGTAATCTCTGCGGTCCTGAGATTTGAAGGCCAAAGCTCACCGCCATTTCTGACTACGTGTTTGGGAGTCTATAAAGTAAATAAAGACTCTTTTAGACTGTGAGCCTTTTAGACTGTGAGCCCACTGTTGGGTAGGGACTGTCTCTATATGTTGCCAACTTGTACTTCCCAAGCGCTTAGTACAGTGCTCTGCACACAGTAAGCGCTCAATAAATACGATTGAAATAAAGATGATCCCGGCTCGAAAGTAGCGTGCAATCTAGCAGGGGAGATAGACCCGAAACTAATTTCTAGATATAGTTATAATTTTATTTGTTCTGACGATTTTGACACCTGTCTGTTTTGTTTTGTTGTCTGCCTCCCCCTTCTAGATTGTGAGCCCGTTGTTGGGTAGGGACCGTCTCTATATGTTGCCGACTTGTCCTTCCCAAGCGCTTAGTACAGTGCTCTGCACGCAGTAAGCGCCCAATAAATACGATTGAATGAATGAATAAATGAATAAAGAGGATGCGTTGGAAGCAGCGTAGCCTAGAGGAAAGAGCCCGGGCTTGGGAGTCAGAGGATGTGGGTTCTAATCCTGGCTCTGCCACATGTCTTCTGTGTGACCTTGGGCAAGTCACTTGACTTCCGTGCCCCAGCTAGAGAAGCAGCATGGCTCAGTGGAAAGAGCCCGGGCTTTGGAGTCGGAGGTCATGGGTTCAAGTCCCGGCTCCGTCCACTGTCAGCTGTGTGACTTTGGGCAAGTCACTTCACTTCCCTGGGCCTCAGTGACCTCATCTGTAAAATGGGGATGAAAACTGCGAGCCCCCCCGTGGGACAATCTGATCACCTTGTAACCTCCCCAGCGCTTAGAACAGTGCTTTGCACATAGTAAGCGCTTAATAAATGCCATCATTATTATTATTATTATTGTTAGTTGCCTCCTATATAAAATGGGGATTAAGACTTTGAGCCCCAGGTGGGACAGGGATTGTGTCCAGTCTGATTACCTCGTGTCTACCCCAGCGCTTAGAACAGTGCTTGGCACATAGTAAGTACTTAACAAATACCACAGTCATTATTATTATGTTGAGGAGGTAATGCTGAGGTAATGGAGTATATTCATTCAATCGTATTTATTGAGTGCTTCCTGTGTGCAGAGCACTGTACTAAGCGCTTGGGCAGTACAAGTTGGCAACATATAGAGACGGTCCCTACCCAATAGTGGGCTCAAGATGTGTAGAGGAGTGTTTCAGGAGGTTGATGTGTGCCTCAGTGCTTTGGTAGCTCAGGACAACCGATGTGGTCATTGGGGGTGGATAAGACCGGGGGCGATTGGAAAAGAATGGGGGAAGGCCTCTTGGAGGAGATGCGATTTTATGAGAAGCAGCGTGGCTCAGTTTAAAGAGCCCAGGATTTGGAGTCTGAGGTCATGAGTTCGAATCCCGGCCCCGCCACATGTCTCCTGTGTGACCGCGGGCAAGTCACTTCACTTCTCCGGGCCTCAGTTCCCTCATCTGTAAAACAGGGATGAAGACTGTGAGCCCCCCATGGGACAATCTGATCACCTTGTAACCTCCTCAGCGCTTAGAACAGTGCTTTGCACATAGTAAGCGCTGAATAAATGCCATCAAAAAAAAAAAGAGAGCACCGAAGATGGGGAGAACTAATGTCTTTTTGATCAGAAGTGGGGAGGGTGTTCCAAACAGGAGGAAAGGGCCAGCAAAATGTCAGGGCACAGAGAGACTAGAACGGGTCACATGCTGGATATGAGTTATCACATGAGTTATGTTGCCAACTTGTACTTCCCAAGCGGTTAGTACAGCGCTCTGCACACTGTAAGCGCTGAATAAATACGATTGATTGATTGATTGATTGGATAGGCTGGGGTGAGAGGAATGAAGAGTGCGAGCTGGGATGTGGGAAGAAGTGAGCTGATTGGAGTGTCTAAATCAATCAATCAATCGTATTTACTGAGCGCTTCCTGTTTGCAGAGCACTGGACTAAGCGCTTGGGAAGTACAAGTTGGCAACATATAAGGCCAGAGGCAGAGAAAAGGAGAAATGAGTCCCCAACCTTCAGCAGTCACTCTCCTGAAGACTGCCGGGGAGATCGCTCTTTTGGCTCACCTCGCTGCACCTTAATAAAAAAGGGCATCAGTGGGTGTCATCTGGAAATTGAAACTATTCTTCAGGCCCCTCAGGGATTAAGGCAGCCAACCTCGTTTTTCTCAGTACGCACCGGGTTAGGATCAGTCCAGCAAGACTGACCAAATCTGGTTAGCAAGAAAGGAGGGGGAAAAAAAGGAAGCTCGCCGGTGAACCCGTGTCTCCCGGATTGATGGAATCCAGGTTCACTGGCATTAGCGGACGGTTTTTCTCCCCCGGTCCCCCGAAAGGTACTCGCCGGCCGGCAAGGCCTGGTGTCCTCAGAACATCCGCTTTGAATCCCGGTGGCTTTTTCACCTGGGCCGCTCCGTGCCTCCCCTCAGTTTCACGCTAAGGCTGGCTCGGCTCCTCCTCCGTGTCCGTGTCTATTTCCTCTGCACGCGGCTGTTGCCCGCCCAGTCCGTCCTCATTTCACTGTTCGCGTTCTCTCCGCCCGGGAACTCTGTCCTGAGGGCCCCAGCTCCCGGCAGCTCTGGATCCTCCTGGTGTATTTCACCTAGCCGGGCGGGAAAACAAACAAACCCCACAACGATGCAGTCAAATGCCAATCTAAAGCTGACGGAATTGCACGCGTGACTTGGGTAACCCTTGCCGGGGTTGGGGGGATTAACCTGTGAAGAGATTGAACGCCGTCGCGAAAGTCTCTGATCTCTGAAAGGTGCAAAATGTGGCCCCGGTCCCCCCAGCCGCTCAAAGTCTTGTCACTTTAAAGTGGCGACGTGAAACCCCTCTTGGAAGAATCAATTCGCCCTCACCCCCGGAAATTATCCGAGGAAGAGCCTGGGAGAAAAGAGAAAGCTCGGAAATTCCATCCCGTCGGCTGCGGTTTTTTTTGCTGTCGGTCACGGGGAATAATAATAGTAATAATTTAATAATTTGGGTATTTGTTAATCAATCAATCAATCAATCGTATTTATTGAGCGCTTACTATGTGCAGAGCACTGTACTAAGCGCTTGGGAAGTACAAATTGGCATCACATAGAGACAGTCCCTACCCAACAGTGGGCTCACAGTCTAAAAGGGGGAGACAGAGAACAGAACCAAACATACCAACAAAATAAAATGAGTAGGATAGAAATGTACAAGCAAAATAAATAAATAAATAAATAAATAAATAGAGTAATAAATATGTACAACCATATATACATATATACAGGTAAAGCGCTTACTATGTGCAAAGCACTGTTCGCAAGGTGATCAGGCTGTCCCATGTGGGGTTCACGATATTAAATCCCCGTTTTACAGATGAGGGAACTGAATAAAAAAGTAGCACAGACGGAGCCACTGATAAAAGCTCCGGCCGGATAAAAGCTCGCTTTTATTGAGCACTTACAGTGTGCGGAGCACTGTACTAAGCGCTTGGGCGAGTACGCTGTAGCAGTATAACATTCCCTGCCCACAGTGAGCTTACCATCCTGTTCCCCTCTGGGCTCTGCAGTCGAAAGGAGGTTGAACTCGCGGTAGAATCCGAAGCGAGGGAATCTGGGGCCATTTTGCACCTCTCACCCCCGAACGCCGGGAAACCCGGTTGTCAACGACCGACCGGCGAACGGCCCCGCTGCACTAAACCTGCCCCCGGGTTGCCCGCGTTAACCGGTCCGGCTTTCGCCCGCAGCAGCGGTTTGAGCTCGGCGGCGGAGCCGCGGAGATGCTTAGCGCCGCTCTGCTCGATGCCTTTAACGTGGTTTGCCGCCCCGTTTGCATGCTAGACGCTTCCCCGGTGGCTCCGCCTCGCTAAAGGACGCCTGCTTGGGTGTGGAAGCGGCGTGGCCGCCCTGTAACCCTAGAATCGGAGACGCAGAAACCATCCCGTCCGACCATTTGAGGTTTAAATGAAAGCAACGGCAACGGCCCCGAGCGTTTCGATCAGGACTCGTCATCATCATCGCCGCTCGTAGTCATTGAGCGCTTACTGTGGGCGGAGCACTGTACTAAGCGCTCGGGGGTGTATGACCGGATTTGGAAGACCCCCTCCCCTGCCCACAGGGAGCTTTCGGGGTGTCAGTTTCCCCCACCTTCTTTGCTCTAAGCACCGAGGGTGGGGACGCCGTTCAGTTTGTACTACGGCATCCCTCTTGGAGTTACAGTTTCTGGTCACTTTCGGGGGCAGGGGAAGCCCCCCACCCCGGGGCAGCGGGCCTTGGCATTCGCCCGGTTTCAGAGGCGGCGTCTCGAGGCGACGGGCTTTGCCGTTGCCTGCCTCATTTAACGTCGAGTGGTTCGAACGGCCCGCCTCCGAGCCGGACCGCGGGGCCGGGGGGAGGTCCGTCCCCCCGCCGTGACGGCCCGGCCCGCTCTGTTCGCCCCCCAGAACAACGACAACGAGACGGCCCTGCACTGCGCGGCTCAGTATGGCCACACCGAGGTGGTCAGGGTCCTCCTGGAGGAGCTGACGGACCCCACCATGCGCAACAACAAGCTGGAGACGCCGCTGGACCTGGCGGCCCTGTACGGGAGGCTGGACGTGGTGAAGCTGCTGCTCAACGCCCACCCCAACCTCCTAAGCTGCAACACTAAGAAACACACCCCCTTGCACCTGGCCGCCCGCAACGGCCACAAGGCCGTGGTCCGAGTCCTTCTGGACGCCGGGATGGACAGCAACTACCAGGTAGAGGCGTTGGAGCGGGGCCGGACCCCGGGAGGAAAGGCCCGGAGACCCCCCCGTCCCGCCCGCCGGGCTCCGCTTCTGTGTAGCACAGCCTACGTGCGTTGCTTTCGCCCATCACACTGTCGTCCCCTGGGGCACCGGGAGGCCAGCGAACCCCCTCGCCCCACGCAGACGTCTCCCCCCGCCTGCCAGGCTCCTTTCCGGGGGCCCGGGCTGTCCTGGGGAACCTTCATTCGTTCATTCAGTGGTATTTATTGAGTGCTCACTGCTTACTTCTAGCCTGTGAGCCCACTGTTGGGTAGGGACCGTCTCTATATAATAATAATAATAATAATATTTATTAAGCGCTTACTATGTGCAAAGCACTGTTCTAAGCGCTGGGGAGGTTACAAGGTGGTCAGGTTGTCCCACGTGGGGCTCACAGTCTTCATCCCCATTTTACAGATGAGGTAACTGAGGCCCAGAGAAGTGAAGTGACTTGCCCAAAGTCACACAGCTGACAAGTGGCGGAGCCGGGATTTGAACCCATGACCTCTGACTCCAAAGCCCGGGCTCTTTTCCACTGAGCCACGCTGCTTCTCCTATATGCTTCTTCTATATGTTGCCAACTTGGACTTCCCAAGCGCTTAGTGCGGTGCTCTGCACACAGTAAGCGCTCAATAAATATGATTGATTGATTGTACTAAGCGCTTGGGAGAATATAATGTAGCAGTAAACAGACCCGTTCCCTGCCCACAACAAGCTTACTGTCTGGAACTGCCGAAGCAGGCCTGGTTGGCTCCAGAATCTGACGGGGGAAAGGGCGGTGATCTCAAGCCTTTATCTCCGGGAACATTCAAACAGCCTTCCCCGCCTCTGGAAACCTCCAAATTCCTCTCTTTCCCGATTTCCTCATCTGTAAAACGGGGATGAAGACTGTGAGCCCCCCGTGGGACAACCTGATCACCTTGTAACCCCCCCCCCACGCGCTTAGAACAGTGCTTTGCACATAGTAAGTGCTTAATAAATGCCATTATTATTATTATTAGATGGAGCCAAGCAACCGTGAAACCTTCTGGGAGCGGCTCCCTAGTTTGGTGGCACTGCTCCGATTTTCACAACCTTTTTTGAAAAATGGTGTTTGTTAGGCACTTACTATGTGCCAGGCACTGTACTCGGCGCCGAGGAAGATACAAGCTGATCAGGCTGGACGCAGGCCCTGTCCCACGTGGGGCTCACAGTCTTAATCGCTTAGAGAAGCAGCGTGGCTCAGTGGAAAGAGCCCGGGCTTTGGAGTCAGAGGTCATGGGTTCGAATCCCGGCTCTGCCACATGTCTGCTGTGTGACCTTGGGCAAGTCACTTCACTTCTCCGAGCCTCAGTTCCCTCATCTGTAAAATGGGGATGAAGACGGTGAGCCCCACGTGGGACAACCCGATCACCTTGTATCCCCCCCAGTGCTTAGAACAGTGCTTTGCACATAGTAAGCGCTTAATAAATGCCATTATCAATCCCCATTTTCCATCTGGCGTAACTGAAGCTCAGTGAAGTGACTTGCCCAAGATCACGCAGCGGACAAGCGGCGGAGCTGGGATTGGGACCCAGGTCTCTCTGAATCCCACGCCCGGGCTCTTTGCACGAGGCCACGCTGCTTCTCTGCAGTTCCAGACTAAAATTTTTAGGCTGCAAGCGTGGCAGTATGGCTGTGGCCTAGAAAAGGTCTCTGGCAGGCCGGCCCAACCACCCCCCATTCCAATAATAATAATAATAATAATAGTTGTGGTATTAAGTGCTTACTATGTGCTTGCATTGTTCTAAGCGCTGGTGTGGGTAGAAGCAAATCGAATTGGGCACAGCCCCTGTTCCACAATCTTAATCCCCAATCTACAGATAAGGTAAAGTGAGGCCCAGAGAAGTGAAGTGACTTGCCCAAAGTTGCACAGCAGACACGTGGCAGAGCCGGGATTAGAACCCAGAGCCTTCTGACTGCCAGGCCCGGCCTCTACCCACTGAGCCAGGCTGCTCTTCTGTTCCCATCTGAGAAGCAGGGTGGCTCGGTGGAAAGAGCCCGGGCTTTGGAGTCAGAGGTCATGGGTTCAAATCCCGGCTCTGCCAATTGTCACCTGTGTGACTTTGGGACAGTCACTTCACTTCTCTTGATTGATTGACTGATTCTCTGGGCCCCAGTTCCCTCATCTCATCATCAGTCGTATTTATTGAGTGCTTACAGTGTGCAGAGCACTGTACTAAGCGCTTGGGAAGTACAAGTTGGCAACATATAGAGACAGTCCCTACCCAACAGTGGGCTCACAGTCTAAAAGATTTTACAAATCTAAAATCCCCATCTGTAAAATGGGGATGAAAACAGTGAGCCCCCCGTGGGACAGCCTGATCACCTTCATTCATTCATTCATTCAGTCGTATTTATTGAGTGCTTACTGTGTGCAGAGCACTATAGTAAGCGCTTGGGAAGTACAAGTTGGCAACATATAGTGACGGCCCCTACCCAGCAGTGGGCTCACAGTCTTGTAACCTCCCCCGCGCTTAGAACAGTGCTTTGCACATAGTAAGCGCGTCATAAATGCCATTATTATTATTATTATTATTATTATTATTGTTATTATTATCTACCCCCTGGGTCCCCTTGCCCCGGACCCAGGGCCACCGACACTGGCCCAGCCCGCCCTAAGGGACGGTTTCCAGTTCCCATTTCACAAGCCATCAGGGGTCCGGTGGTACAGTACTCTGCACATAGTAAGCGCTCAATAAATACGATTGATTGAATTGTCTTTCAGGCAAGGACAGGGGCTCCCAGGGCTAGTTGATGCGGGGAACTAGGCAGGGAGACGGGGCCGGCCGGCTTCGGGGCCAATCGTTCCCCTCCCGTGTGTCCGTCCGTGATCCGTTTGAGGTCTTCGTCCGCACCGCCAACTGGCTGGAGCCCACCGATGCGCATCCCGGGACCCCCGCCCTGAGTTCTCGTTTGCTTTCCAGACGGAGAAGGGCAGTGCTTTGCATGAGGCTGCTTTGTTTGGCAAGACTGATGTGGTGCAAATCCTGCTGGCCGCAGGTGAGAGGGTGCAGCGCTCCTGGCCCCTGCAGCTCGGGGGGCGAGGGCGGGATGTCACCGGGACCCAACCGAGAAGGGGGCGAATCCCCCCGTCCTCCCCCCCCCCCGCCTCGGCTGCAGATGTTGCGATTGTCCCGTCTCCGTACGTCCGCCCCGGCCGGCCGAGCCTGTCCCTCCGGAAAGCCCGAAGCCCGGCCCCCCCGCGGGGAGAATTCCCGCGACGCCGGACGCGGACGCCCACTGGCTTGTCCGCAGATCGTCCCGAGGAGGCCCTCCCCACCCCTCCCTCCGTGTGTCCGCAGGGATTGACGTGACCATCAAGGACAATCGGGGGCTGACGGCGCTGGACACCGTGCGGGAGCTGCCCTCCCAGAAAAGCCAGCAGATCGCAGCGCTCATCGAAGGTGGGCACCCGGCCGGCGGGGCCGGAGGGAAACCCGCTCTTCGGGCGTGCAGGGAGGCGCGGGGCGGCCGGCCGGGAAAGGACAGGGGCCGGTCCGCTATAGCGGAGCCGGTCTTGCTTCCCGTGTAGGGCACACGATGGGGAAGAACGCTAAGGAAGCTGAAAGGACCGCTCCCACCCAGCCCCTGCTCATCCCCGTCGTGGATCTGGCCGTCCGAAAGCCCCAAGGTAAGGAGGCCGGCCCCGCCTCGGTCTGCCCGCTGAAGCCTGATTCATTCATTCATTTATTCAATCATTTATTGAGCACTTACTGTGTGCAGAGCACTGTACTAAACGCTTGGGAAGTCCAAGTTGGCAACATATAGAGACGGTCCCTACCCAACAGCGGGCTCACAGCCTAGAAGAGGGAAGTTGAGTGACTTGCCCAAAGTCACACAGCTGACAGTTGGCGGAGCCGGGATTTGAACCCATGACCTCTCTAAAGCCTGGGCTCTTTCCACTGAGCCACGCTGCTTCCACATGGGACGGGGACTGTGTCTAACCTGATCAGTTTGTATCTACCCCAGTGCTTAGTACAGGGTCTGGCACACAGTAAGGGCTCAACAGTTTCAGAAGAAAAAAAACCAAAGTCTGCCCTGTGGGTGACAAGGTCACTGAACCCATTCATTCGTTCATTCATTGAATCGTATTTATTGAGCGCTTACTGTGTGCAGAGCACTGTACTAAGCGCTTGGGAAGTACAAGTTGGGGACACTGTTGCTCTGTTGGATAGCAAGGAGGAGGGAATTCCAGGAAGGAAGGAGGACGTGAGTAAGGGTCGTGAGCTTAACATTTATATTCATTTTTTTCAAACTGAGTCCTGGCTCCCAGAGTGGAACGGTTCTCTTTCCCAGCCTAGTGGAAGCCTATTTCCATACTCTTTCCGTAGACCTTTATTTCTGAATAGAAATCAGAAGGAGTTTGAAGAGTACATAAGTGCTCTGCACACAGTAAGCGCTCAAGAAATACGATTGAATGAATGAATTCGTAAAATGGGGATACCCGTTCTCCCTCAATCAATCAATCAATCATATTTATTGAGCGCGTACTATGTGCAGAGCACTGTACTAAGCGCTTGGGAAGTACAAATTGGCAACATATAGAGACAGTCCCTACCCAACATTGGGCTCACAGTCCACCTTAGATGGTAAGCCCTACGCGGGACAGGGACTGTGGCCGACCCGATTATCTTGCATTTACCCCACCGCTTAGTACGCTGCCCGGGATGTAGTAAACACTTAACAAATGGTGTCATTATTATGTAGCAGCGTGGCTTAGTGGAAAGAGCACGGGCTTTGGAGTCAAAGGTCGTGGGTTCAAATGCCGGCGGGACAGGGACTGTGGCCGACCCGATTATCTTGCATTTACCCCACCGCTTAGTACACTGCCCGGGATGTAGTAAACACTTAACAAATGCTCTAGACTGTGCAAACAAATTGAACAAATTTCTAGACTGTGAGCCCACTGTTGGGTAGGGACCATCCCTATATGTTGCCAACTTGTACTTCCCAAGCGCTCAGTCTAGTGCTCTGCACACAGTAAGCGCTCAATAAATACGATTGAATGAATGAATGAACTGCTGACTAGAAATCTGGGGAAGATTCATCTTTTCCACAGCCTCCCGTGTTAATAATAATAATAATAATAATAATAATAATGGCATTTATTAAGCGCTTACTATGTGCAAAGCACTGTTCTAAGCGCTGGACTGGGGAGGTTGCAAGGTAATCAGGTTGTCCCACGGGGGCTCACACTCTTCTTCCCCATTTTGCAGATGAGGTAACTGAGGCACAGAGAAGTGAAGTGACTTGCCCAGTCACACAGCTGACAATTGGCGGAGCCGGGATTTGAACCCATGACCTCTGACTCCAAAGCCCGGGCTCTTTTCCACTGAGCCACGCTGCTTCTCTAAATCACCTAGTTAAATCACCTAGTGAAATATTAAGTGACCGGGTCACCTTTGTGAGCCGGGACTTATCTGGTTCTGTGATGTTGTTTGCAAAATGGGACCAGAAAATGCCACAGCTTTTGGGCCAAGAGGAAAAATAATCCCGGGGTGAGGTTGGTGCTTCCCTGACGGAAGTCCCAGCTGTGTTCGCTGGCATTTTCTCCCGTCGTTGGCTTCTCGGGATAGAAGGCCCACGTCCTCTCCGTCTCCCTGCTTCCCGATGGGAACGTCCTGCTCTTAACAGCTGTCGAGGCCCAAGGGTGGCCATACCCAACTTGAGGCTCCAAGCCACAGTTGGGTACGGAGGATCCCAACAGTGGATGAGGGAATCACTCAGTGGTATTTATTGAGCGCTTACCGCGTTCAGAGCACTGGACTGAGCACAGAAAAGTAGGCTTAGTGGAATAATAATAATAATAGCATTTATTAAGCGCTTACTATGTGCAAAGCACTGTTCCAAACTCTGGGGAGGTTCCAAGGTGATCAGGTTGTCCCACGGGGGGCTCACAGTCTTCATCCCCATTTTACAGATGAGGTCACTGAGGCGCAGAGCAGTGAAGTGACTTGCCCAAAGTCACACAGCTGACAAGTGGGGGAGCCGGGATTTGAACCCATGACCTCTGACTCCAAAGCCCGGGCTCTTTCCACTGAGCCAGGCTGCTTCGGTGGAAACGTTCCCTGCCCTCAGGGAGCTTAAAGTCCTAGTGGGATCTCTTGAAAGCGGTAAGTGGGAAGCAGCATGGCCTAGTGGAAAGAGGACGGGCCTTGGAGTCGGGATCTGGATTCTAATCCCACTTACCTGCTGCGTGACCTTGGACAAGTCACTTCCCTGTGCCTCAGTTCCCTCATCTGCAGAAGGGGGATTCAGTACCTGTTCTTCCTATTCATTCGTTCATTCATTCATTCAATCGTATTTGTTGAGCACTTACTCTATGCCGGGGGGAATTCAGTACCTGTTCTCCTTCCTATTCATTCATTCAATCATATTTGTTGAGCGCTTACTGTATGCCGAGCACTGTACTAAGCGCTTGGGAAGGACAAGTTGGCAACATATAGAGACGGTCCCCGCCCAACGGCGAGCTCACAGTTTAGAAGACTAGTTAGAATGTGAGTCCCATGTCTGGAAAGGTGCATTTACAGAAACTCAGCTATTTAAAAAATCCATTGCTTCATCGTATCTTTGTAAAAATAGCCAAAGTGGAATTCTTTAGGGTGGTCTAGGCTCCCTCACTGATATAAAATTGAATGGTTTTGAACAGGTCACTTAAGCTGTCATGAACTAATGAAGAGTTACATAATAATAATAATAATGGCATTTATTAAGCGCTTACTATGTGCAGAGCACTGTTCTAAGTGCCGGGGAGGTTACAAGGTGATCAAGTTGTCCATGTGTCCCAGTCTTAATCCCCATTTTACAGGTGAGGTAACTGAGGCTCAGAGAAGTTAAGTGACTTGCCCAAGGTCACACAGCAGCTGTGGCAGAGTCGGAATTCGAATCCATGACCTCTGACTCCAAAGCCTGTGCTCTTTCCCCTGAGCCACGCTGCTTCTCATGTATGTAGCCCTTCACATCTGTAAATTCAGGCCACGCTGCACAATTTTCCTTATGAATGCTTGCTGTTGCTTTCTACAGGTAGCTTTTTTTTTATGGTATTAAGAGCTTTCTATGTGTCAAACACCATTCTAAGAACCGGAGTAGGCACGAGTTAATTAGGTTGGACAGAGTCTCTGTTCCTGTATATATGTACATGTGTTTGCATGTATTTATTACTCTGTTTATTTTATTTGTACATATTTATTCTATTTATTTTGTTAATATGTTTTGTTTTGTTGTCTGTCTCCCCCTTCTAGACTGTGAGCCCGCTGTTGGGTAGGGACCGTCTCTATATGTTGCCAACGTGGACTTCCCAAGTGCTTAGTACAGTGCTCTGCACACAGTAAGCGCTCAATAAATACGATTGGTGATGATGATGTTGCCAACGTGGACTTCCCAAGCGCTTAGTACAGTGCTCTGCACACAGTAAGCACTCAATAAATACGATTGAATGAATGTGGGACCTGGTTATCATCTGTCTGCCCCAGCGCTTAGCTCAGTGCTCAGTACACAGTAAGCTCTTAACAGATACCACAATTAGCTAATTATGGGCCGGGAATGTGTCAGTTCATTGTTCTATTGTACCCTCCCAAGCACTTAGTACCCTGCTTTGCACACAGTAACGAGTGAATAAATGAATGATCAATAATTACTATTATTATTATCTTGAGCCATCTGCCTTGCCTTCATCCTCGGCATCATCCTTCCTTCCAAAGCACTTGCAGCACGTGGCTGGTATTTGGAGGCCGGGACCGGGCAGGTTTGAGTAGCCGGCGTTTCCAAAGATTGATCCGTGGGCATCCCCCTGGGAGAGGGAAAAAGGGAAACGTATGAGTGGGAGAAGGGAAAAACAGAAGAGCCAAGAGGTTTTCCAGTGCCTGCTTTGGCAAGTCTTCCCCCTCTTCCATATCTTTTAGACTGTGAGCCCACTGTTGGGTAGGGACTGTCTCTATATGTTGCCAATTTGTACTTCCCAAGCGCTTAGTACAGTGCTCTGCACATAGTAAGCGCTCAATAAATACGATTGATGATGATGATGATATCTGCTCCACAGAGAGATCGAGCACCAGTTTAACGTAGGGTCAAAGAGTCGTCACTTTGGTGCCCAGGCAAGATGGAGAGTTTTGACTACCTTCTATCTCCAGAGCCCTGGCTAGACTGTAAGCTCTTTGGGGCCAGGGATTGCATCTCTGATTTTTTTTTAATAATAGTAATGGCTTTTTTTATTAAGCGCTTACTATGTGCAGAGCACTGTTCTAAGTGCTGGGGAGGTTACAAGGCAATCAGGTTGTCCCACAGGGGGCTCACAGTCTTAATTCCCGTTTTACAGAAGAGGTAACTGAGGTACAGAGAAGTTAAGTGACTCACCCAAACTCACACAGCTGACAATTGGCGGAGCTGGGATTTGAACCCATGACCTCTGACTCCAATCAATCAATCAATCAATCAATCAATTGTATTTATTGAGCGCTTACTGTGTGCAGAGCACTGGACTAAGCGCTTGGGAAGTACAAGTTGGCAATATATAGAGACAGTCCCTACCCAACAGTGGGCTCACAGTCTAAAAGGGGGAGACAGAGAACAAAACCAATCATACAAACAAAATAAAATAAATAGAATAGATATGTACAAGTAAAATAAATAAATGAATAAATAGAGTAATAGATATGTACAAACGTATATACATATATACAGGTGCTGTGGGGAAGGGAAGGCTCCAAAGCCTGTGCTCTTTCCCCTGAGCCACGCTGCTTTTAATGGTATTTGTTCATTCATTCAATCGTATTTATTGAGCGCTTTCTGTGTGCAGAGCACTGGACTAAGCGCTTGGGAAGTCCAAGTTGGCAACATATAGAGACGGTCCCTACCCAACAGTAGGCTCACAGTCTAGAAGATAATAATAATAATAATGGCATTTATTAAGCGCTTACTATGTACACAGCACTGTTCTAAGTGCTGGGGTGGCTACAAGGTGATCAGGTTGCCCCACAGGGGGCTCACAGTTTTCATCCCCATTTTACAGATGAGGTCACTCAGGCACAGAGAAGTTAAGTGATTTGCCCAAACTCACACAGCTGACAATTGGCAGAGCGGGGATTCAAACCCATGACCTCTGACTCCAAAGCCCGGGCTCTTTCCATTGAGCCACGCTGCTTCGCACTTACTGTGTGCCAGGCACTACTGAGGCACTGTCCCTGTATATATGTATATATGCTTGTACATATTTATTACTCTATTTATTTTACTTGTACATATCTATTCTGTTTATTTTATTTTGTTAGTATGTTTGGTTTTGTTCTCCATTTCCCCCTTTTAGACTGTGAGCCCGCAGTTGGGTAGGGACCGTCTCTATATGTTGCCAACTTGGACTTCCCAAGCGCTTAGTACAGTGCTCTGCACACAATAAGCACTCAATAAGTACGATTGATGATGATGATGATGACGATGATGATGACAATGATGATGATGATGATGATGATGACTGGGGTAGATACAAGATAATTGGGTTGGACACAGTTCCTGTCCAGCGTAGGATCACAGTTTTAATTCCCGTTGTACAGATGA
Source organism: Tachyglossus aculeatus (assembly GCF_015852505.1). Taxonomy (NCBI): domain Eukaryota; kingdom Metazoa; phylum Chordata; class Mammalia; order Monotremata; family Tachyglossidae; genus Tachyglossus; species Tachyglossus aculeatus. The sequence continues at coordinate 17,568,105 of NC_052072.1, read as the reverse complement.
GGGAACTGAGGCACAGAGAAGTCAAGTGACTTGCCCACACTCACATCACACAGCAGGCAAGTGGTGGAGTCTGGATTAGAACCCAGGCCCTCCAACTCGCAGGCCCATACGCGAGATTATTTATTTATATTTTTATTTATTTTTTTATTTTGTTAGTATGTTTGATTTTGTTGTCTGTCTCCCCCTTTTAGACTGTGAGCCCACTGCTGGGTAGGGACGGTCTCTATATGTTGCCAACTTGTACTTCCCAAGCGCTTAGTACAGTGCTCTGCACACAGTAAGCGCTCAATAAATACGATTGATGATGATGATGACTGGGGTAGATACAAGATAATTGGGTTGGACACAGTCCCTGTCCCGCGTAGGATCACAGTTTTAATTCCCTTTGTACAGATGAGGGAACTGAGGCACAGAGAAGTCAAGTGACTTGCCCACACCCACACAGCAGGCAAGTGGTGGAGTCTGGATTAGAACCCAGGCCCGCCAACTCGCAGGCCCATACGCGATCCATTCGGCCTCGCCGCTTCTCCGGCGCCCTTGTACTTTCCCAAGCCTGGAGCCTCTGCACACAGTAAGCGCTCAATAAACGCGATTGATTGATTGATTGATTGGAGCGCGGGGCCCCGCACCCAGTAGGCGCTCACCCCATCCCGGGGGTTGATGTATTGACCGACTGATGGATTGCTCTCCTCAGCCCCCGCAGGGGACGTGGAGAGGGCGGTGACGGAGCTCATCATCGACTTCGACGTCGGGGCCGAGGACGAGTGTCCCTACGAGGCCCTGTACAACGCCGTCTCCTGCCACTCCCTGGACAGCACGGCCAGCGGCAGGTCTTCCGACCGAGATTCCGGGAATAAGGAAGCCGAGTTGGCCGGCGGGAAAGCAGCCGGAGCGACGCCAGTACGTAGCCCGTTGCCGGGGATCTGTCTGGGAGCCCCGAGCTTTGGGCCGGGTGGGAGCGCCAGGGAATCCTAGACTGTGAGCCCACTGTTGGGTAGGGACCGTCTCTATATGTTGCCAACTTGTACTTCCCAAGCGCTTAGTCCAGTGCTCTGCACACAGTAAGTGCTCAATAAATACGATTGATGATGATGATGATGTCTGGGGTGGAAATGGAAACCTCTCCGGTTATAGTGAGAAGCAGTGCGCCTAGTGGGTAGAGCACGGGCTTGGGAAGTCGTACTTCCCAAGCGCTCAGTCCAGTGCTCTGCACGCAGTAAGCGCTCAATAAATACGATTGAATGAATGGAGGGACCCAGGTTCAATCAATCAGTCAATTGTATTTATTGAGCGCTTACTGCGTGCAGAGCACTGGACTAAGCGCTTGGAAAGTCCAAGTTGGCAACACATAGAGAGACAGTCCCTACCCAACAGTGGGCTCACAGTCTAAAAGGTTCATTCATCCAGTCGTATTTATTGAGCGCTTACTGTGTGCAGAGCACTGGACTAAGCGCTTGGGAAGTCCAAGTTGGTAACATAGAGAAACAGTCCCTACCCAACAGTGGGCTCACAGTCTAAAAGGTTCATTCATCCAGTTGTATGTATTGAGCGCTTACTGTGTGCAGAGCACTGGACTAAGCGCTTGGGAAGTCCAAGTTGGTAACATCTAGAGACGGTCCCTACCCAACAGCAGGCTCCCAGTCTAGAAGGGGGAGACAGACAACAAAGCAACATATGTTAACAAAATAAAATAAAATAAATAGAATAGCAAATATGTACAAGTAAAATAGAGCAGGAAATCTGTACAAACATATATACAGGTGCTGTGGGGAGGGGAAGGAAGTAGCGTGGCTCAGTGGAAAGAGCATGGGCTCTGGAGTCAGAGGTCATGGGTTTGAATCCCGGCTCCGCCACATGTCTGCTGTGTGACCTTGGGCAAGTCACTTAACTTTTCTAAGCCTCAGTTCCCTCATCTGTAAAATGGGGATTAAGACTGTGAGCCCCACGTGGGACAACCTGATCACCTTGTATCCCCCCCAAGCGCTTAGAACAGTGCTTTGCACATAGTAAGCGCTTAATAAATGCCATTATTATTATTTATTATTAAGTAGGGCAGGGGGATGGGGAGAAGGGGAAGAGGAAGGAGGGGGCTGAGTGTGGGAAGGCCTCCTGGAGGAGGTGAGCTCTCAGTAGGGCTTTGAAGGGAGGAAGAGAGCGAGCTTGGTTCTAATCCTGACTCCGCCACTTGTCTGTTAGGTGACCTTGGCCAATTCACTTCACTTCTCTGCGCCTCAGTTTCCTCATCTGTAAAACGAGGATTAGGACTGGGAGCCCTCTGTGGGACAAGGACCGCATCCGACCCGACTGGCTGGTATCTTCCCCAGCGCTTAGAACAGTGCCTGGCACATAGTGAGCGCCAAACAAATTCAGCTGTTAGTATTGCTATTAATAATAATGATGGCATTTGTTAAGCGCTTACTATGTGCCGAGTACTGTTCTAAGCACCGGGGTAGATAGAAGGTAAATCAGTTTGTCCCATGTGGGGCTCACAGTCTTAATCCCCATTTTCCAGATGAGGTAGCTGAGGCACAGAGAAGCAGCGTGGCTCAGTGGAAAGAGCACGGGCTTTGGAGTCAGAGGTCATGGGTTTGAATCCCCACTCCGCCACATGTCTGCTGTGTGTGACCTTGGGCAAGTCACTTAACTTCTCTGAGCCTCAGTTACCTCATCTGTAAAATGGGGATTAAGACTGTGAGCCCCACGTGGGACAACTTGATCACCTTGTATTCCCCCTCAGCGCTTAGAACAGTGCTCTGCACATAGTAAGCGCTTAACAAATGCCATTATTATTATTATTATTATTATCATTATTAAATGACTTGCTCAGAGCACACAGCTAAGTGACAGAACCCCCTCGTTCCCCTCTCCATCCCCCCATCTTACCTCCTTCCCTTCCCCACAGCACCTGTATATGTGTATGTACATATTTATTACTCTATTTATTTTACTTGTACATATCTATTCTATTTATTTTATTTTGTTAGTATGTTTGGTTTTGTTCTCTGTCTCCCCCTTTTAGACAGTGAGCCCACTGTTGGGTAGGGACCGTCTCTATATGTTGCCAACTTGGACTTCCCAAGCGCTTAGTACAGTGCTGTGCACACAGTAAGCGCTCAATAAATACGATTGATTGATTGATTGATTGATTGATTGATTGCCTCCCAAGCCCGGGCTCTTTCCACTAAGCCTTGTGACACGGGGCCCGGGGTGGTCCCAAGCGGCTTGTGACCTGGGGGATCTCTCTGCTACCTTCGTTCTGTGGAGATGGGGAGGGAAGGAAGAAAGAGAGGAATTTAAGGAGGGAACTTCCATTCCGTCAATTCCCCCTCCCCTCCCGAGACTGCCGGGACCCTCCCACCAGGTTGGTTGCCCCGGGCCTCACACTCCCTTAGGGATGACCCAAAGGAGAGGCGTCTAATGAATTGGCCCTCTAGCTGCCCCCTTCTCTTCCTAGTCACCATCATCATCATCATCAATCGTATTTATTGAGCGCTTACTGTGTGCAGAGCACTGTACTAAGCGCTTGGGAAGTACAAGTTGGCAACACATAGAGACAGTCCCTACCCACTGCTGACATCTCTCTTCTTGCTTAAATCTTTGGTCTTTGGCCTCCTCCAGGAGGCCTTCCCAGACTGAGCCCCCTCCTTCCTCTCCCCCTCCTCCCCCTCTCCATCCCCCCGCCTTACCTCCTTCCCCTCCCCACAGCACCTGTATATATGTATATGTTTGTACGTATTTATTACTCTATTTATTTATTTTACTTGTACATATCTATTCTATTTATTTTATTTTGTTAATATGTTTGGTTTTGTTCTCTGTCTCCCCCCTCTAGACTGTGAGCCCACTGTTGGGTAGGGACCGTCTCTATATGTTGCCATATATACATATTTGTACATGTTTATTACTCTATTTATTTATTTATTTTACTTGTACATATCTATTCTATTTATTTTATTTTGTTAGTATGTTTGGTTTTGTTCTCTGTCTCCCCCTTTTAGACTGTGAGCCCACTGTTGGGTAGGGACTGTCTCTATATGTTGCCAATTTGTACTTCCCAAGCGCCTAGTACAGTGCTCTGCACATAGTAAGCGCTCAATAAATATGATTGATTGATTGCCAACTTGTACTTCCCAAGCGCTTAGTACAGTGCTGTGCACACAGTAAGCGCTCAATAAATACAATTGATTGATTGATTGATTAATGATTAAATCTTTGGCCTTCCCCCCCCCCCCCACCTCCATATTACAATTTCCAAGGCTCTTCCCCTTGCAGGTGGCAGTTACTCACTTTTCTGTGAGATGGGGAGCGAATGATTAAATCTTTGGTCTTCCCCCCGACCTCCATATTACAATTTCCGAGGCTCTTCCCCTTGGGGCTGGCAGTTACTCATTTTTCTGTGAGATGGGGAGCTAATGATTAAGTCTTTGGTCTTCCCCCCAACCTCCATATTACAATTTCCAAGGCTCTTCCCCTTGGGGGTGGCAGTTACTCACTTTTCTATGAGATGGGGAGCTCCCCCCCAATCTTACCTCCTTCCCTTCCCCACAGCACCTGTATATATGTATATATGTTTGTACATATTTATTACTCTATTTATTTATTTTACTTGTACATATCCATTCTATTTATTTTATTTTGTTAATATGTTTGGTTTTGTTTTCTGTCTCCCCCCTCTAGACTGTGAGCCCACTGTTGGGTAGGGACCGTCTCTATATGTTGCCAACTTGGACTTCCCAAGCGCTTAGTACAGAGCTCTGCACACAGTAAGCGCTCAATAAATACAATTGATTGATTGATTAATGATTAAATCTTTGCCCCCCCCCCCCCCCCCCACCTCCATATTACAATTTCCAAGGCTCTTCCCCTTGGGGGTGGCAGTTACTTTTCTGTGAGTTGGGGAGCTAATGATTAAGTCTTTGGTCTTCCCCCCACTTCCGTATTACAATTTCCAAGGCTCTTCCCCCTGGGGGTGGCAGTTACTCACTTTTCTGTGAGATGGGGAGCTAATGATTAAATCTTTGGTCTTCCCCCCAACCTCCATATTACAATTTCCAAGGCTCTTCCCTTTGGGGGTGGCAGTTACTCACTTTTCTATGAGATGGGAAGCCCCCCACCGTCTTACCTCCTTCCTTTCCCCACAGCACCTGTATATATGTATATATGTTTGTGCATATTTATTACTCTATTTATGTATTTATTTATTTTACTTGTACATATCTATTCTATTTATTTTATTTTGTTAATATGTTTGGTTTTGTTCTCTGTCTCTCCCTTCTAGACTGTGAGCCCACTGCTGGGTAAGGACTGTCTCTATATGTTGCCAACTTGTACGTCCCAAGCGCTTAGTACAGGGCTCTGCACACAGTAAGCGCTCAATAAATACGATTGATTGATTGACACCCCCCCACCCTCCATATTACAATTTCCAAGGCTCTTCCCCTTGGGGGTGGCAGTTACTTTTCTATGAGATGGGAAGCTCCCCTCCGTCTTACCTCCTTCCCTTACCCACAGCACCTGTATATATGTATATATGTTTGTACATATTTATTACTCTATTCATTTATTTTACTTGTACATATCCATTCTATTTATTTTATTTTGTTAATATGTTTGGTTTTGTTCTCTGTCTCCCCCCTCTAGACTGTGAGCCCACTGTTGGGTAGGGACCATCTCTATATGTTGCCAACTTGGACTTCCCAAGCGCTTAGTACAGAGCTCTGCACACAGTAAGCGCTCAATAAATACAATTGATTGATTGATTAATGATTAAATCTTTGCCCCCCCCCCCCCCCCCACCTCCATATTACAATTTCCAAGGCTCTTCCCCTTGGGGGTGGCAGTTACTTTTCTGTGAGTTGGGGAGCTAATGATTAAGTCTTTGGTCTTCCCCCCACTTCCGTATTACAATTTCCAAGGCTCTTCCCCCTGGGGGTGGCAGTTACTCACTTTTCTGTGAGATGGGGAGCTAATGATTAAATCTTTGGTCTTCCCCCCAACCTCCATATTACAATTTCCAAGGCTCTTCCCTTTGGGGGTGGCAGTTACTCACTTTTCTATGAGATGGGAAGCCCCCCACCGTCTTACCTCCTTCCTTTCCCCACAGCACCTGTATATATGTATATATGTTTGTGCATATTTATTACTCTATTTATGTATTTATTTATTTTACTTGTACATATCTATTCTATTTATTTTATTTTGTTAATATGTTTGGTTTTGTTCTCTGTCTCTCCCTTCTAGACTGTGAGCCCACTGCTGGGTAAGGACTGTCTCTATATGTTGCCAACTTGTACGTCCCAAGCGCTTAGTACAGGGCTCTGCACACAGTAAGCGCTCAATAAATACGATTGATTGATTGACACCCCCCCCCCCCCTCCATATTACAATTTCCAAGGCTCTTCCCCTTGGGGGTGGCAGTTACTTTTCTATGAGATGGGAAGCTCCCCTCCGTCTTACCTCCTTCCCTTACCCACAGCACCTGTATATATGTATATATGTTTGTACATATTTATTACTCTATTCATTTATTTTACTTGTACATATCCATTCTATTTATTTTATTTTGTTAATATGTTTGGTTTTGTTCTGTGTCTCCCCCCTCTAGACTGTGAGCCCACTGTTGGGTAGGGACCGTCTCTATATGTTGCCAACTTGTACTTCCCAAGCGCCTAGTACAGTGCTCTGCACACAGTAAGCTCTCAATAAATACAATTGATTGATTGATTGATTAATGATTAAATCTTTGGCCTTCCCCCCCCACCTCCATATTACAATTTCCAAGGCTCTTCCCCTTGGGGGTGGCAGTTACTCACTTTTCTGTGAGATGGGGACCTAATGAGACAGAGCTTGGGAGCGACAGGCAGGCTTTGAAGAGCGAGCCTGTCAGAAATTCCTAGTTTGTGATCTTCTTCACCTTGTTTTCCCCCGCTTCTAGACCTCCCCCCTCTCTAATAATAATAATAATGATGGCATTTGTTAAGTGCTTACTATGTAGAAAAGCACTGTTCTAAGCACTGGGCGGGATACAAGGTGATCAGGTTGTCCCACGTGGGGCTCACAGTCTTCATCCCCATTTTACAGGTAAGGTAACTAACTGAGGCTCAGAGAAGTTAAGTGACTTGCCCAAGGTCACACAGCAGACGTGGTGGAGCCAAGATTCGAACCCATGACCTGTGACTCCAAAGCCCGTGCTCTTTCCACTGAGCCACGCTGCTTCTCTAGACTGTGAGCCCACTGTCGGGTAGGGACCGTCTCTATATGTTGCCAGCTTGTACTTCCCAAGCGCTTAGTACAGTGCTCTGCACACAGTAAGCGCTCAATAAATACGATTGATTGATTGATTGTTTCGTGGCTCAGTGGAAAGAGCCCGGGCTTTGGAGTCAGAGGCCGTGGGTTCAAATCCCGGCTCCGCCACTTTTTAGCTGGGTGACTTTGGGCAAGTCACTTCACTTCTCTGGGCCTCAGTTCCCTCATCTGGAAAATGGGGATGAAGACTGGGAGCCCCTCGTGGGACAACCTGATTACCTTGTATCTACCCCAGCGCTTAGAACAGTTCTTTGCACATAGTAAGCGCTTAACAAATACCAACATTATTATTATTATTATTATTATTATTATTATTATTATTATTATTATCTGGGAACTTTTCACTCTTTTCAACCTGGTTTGGGAGCCCTCGGGTTTGGTCAGAGACCCGGGTTGGGCGACGTTGGGAGTCTAGTCCCCAAATCTCCCCCTCCCAGCTGGAAATTCAGGTGGCTCGTCACCCCCATTGGGCCCTTGGCACTGCCACCTGTTTTCCCTCATTTCTTTTCATGGTATTTGTTAAACGTTTCTGTTTTCCCTCATTTCTTTTGATGGTATTTGTTAAACGTTTCTGTTTTCCCTCATTTCTTTTTATGGTATTCGTTAAACGTTTCTGTTTTTCCCTCATTTCTTTTGATGGTATTTGTTAAACGTTTCTGTTTTCCCTCATTTCTTTGGATGGTATTTGTTAAACGTTTCTGTTTTCCCTCATTTCTTTGGATGGTATTTGTTAAACGTTTACTATGTGCCAGGTACTGTACTAAGTGCTAGCTAGTCTGGTTGGCCCCTCATGAGCTATGGGGTCTCCCTCTTCTGGCCCCAGTTTTTTGGGTTCTTTTCGTATTCGCGGTTGTCTCCACCCTTCACTTCCCTTCATTCAGTCGTATTTATTGAGCACTCACTATGTGCAGAGTGATATACTAAACACTTGGGAGAGTATAATACAAGAAACAGACACATTCCCCACCCACAATGAGCTTACAGTCTAGAGTGGGGGAGACAGATATTAATTTAAATAAATTACAGATATGTACACAAGTGCTGTTGGGTAGGGACCGTCTCTATATGGGACAGGGACTGTGTCCAACCCGAGCGTGGCTCAGTGGAAAGAGCGTGGGCTTTGGAGTCAGAGGTCATGGGTTCAAATCCAGCCTCTGCCAGTTGTCAGCTGTGTGACTTTGGGCAAGTCACTTCACTTCTCTGGGCCTCAGTTCCCTCATCTGTAAAATGGGGATTAAGATTGTGAGCCCCCCGTGGGAAAGCCTGATCACCTTGTAACCTCCCCAGCGCTTAGCAGTGCTTTGCACATAGTAAGCGCTTAAGAAATGCCATCATTATTATTATTTTTATTATTATATATTGCCAACTTGTACTTCCCAAGCGCTTAGTACAGTGCTCTGCACACAGTAAGCGCTCAATAAATACGATTGAATGAATGAATGAATGAATGGTAAGGGGGAAGGACAAAGGGAGCAAGTCAGGGTGAAGCAGAAGTGAGTGGGAGAAGAGGAAAATGAGGGGCTTAGTCTGGGAAGACTTCTTGGAGGAGGTGGGCCTTCAATTAGGCTTTGAAGGGGAGGAGAGTAATTGTCGGATTTAAGAAGGGAGAGCATTCCAAGCCAGAGGCAGGACATGGGAGAGGGGCCAGAGGTGAGATAGATAATAATAATAATAATAATGATGGTATTTGTTAAGCGCTTACTACATGCAAAGCAGTGTTCTCAGCGCTGGGGAGGTTACAAGGTGATCAGGTTGTCCCACGGGGGGCTCACAGTCTTCACCCCCATTTTCCAGATGAGGTAACCGAGGCCCAGAGAAGTGAAGTGACTGGCCCAAAGTCACCCAGCTGACAGTTGGCGGAGCTGGGACTTGAACCCATGACCTCTGACTCCAAAGCCTAAGCCCCGCTGCTTTCTCTAAAGATAGATGAGATCAAGGGACAGTAAGAAGGTTAATATTAGAGGAGTGAAGTGTACGGGCTGGGTTATAGTAGAAGAGTAATAATAATAATAATGGCATTTATTAAGCGCTTACTATGTGCAAAGCACTGTTCTAAGCGCTGGGGAGAGTAGCAAGGTGAGGGAGGAGGGGGCAAGGGGGTGGAGTCAGAAGTCGGAGAGACCAGGCACTTGGGCATTTACTAGTCACTTAGATCCCGATTCTACTCTATTTATTCTGATTCTATTCATTTATTCTATTCTACTTATTCTGATTCTATTCTATTTATTAATTCTTTTTATTCTGATGACTTGACACCTGTCCCCATGGTTTGTTTTGTTGTCCGTCTCCCCCTTCTGGACCGTGAGCCCGTTGTTGGGTAGGGATCGTCTCTATGTGTGGCCGACTTGGACTTCCCAAGCTCTCAGTGCAGTGCTCTGCCCACAGTAAGCGCTCAATAAATCCGATTGAATGAATGAATGAATGAATGAATGAATGAAAAATCTTCAGTGGTTGCCTATCAACCTTCCAATGAAGCAAAAACTCCTCACCCTGGGCTTCAAGGCTGTCCATCACCTCTCCCCCTCCTACCTCCCCTCCCTTCTCTCCTTCTCCAGCCCATCCCGCACCCTCCGCTCCTCTGCCACCGCTAATCTCCTCACCGGGCCTCGTCCTCGCCTGTCCCGCCATCGCCCCCCGGACCACATCCTTCCCCTGGCCCGGAATGCCCTCCCTCCGCTCATCCGCCAAACTAGCTCTCTTCCTCCCTTCCAAGTCCTCTTGAGAGCTCACCTCCTCCAGGAGGCCTTCCCTGACTAAGCCCCCTTTTTCCTCTCCTCCTTCCCCTCACCCCCCCCACCCTCCCCCCTTCCCCTCCCCACAGCACTTGTATGTATTGGTACATGCTTATTACTCTGTTTTATTTGTACATATTTACTATATCTATTAATGATGTGTATATAGCTATCATCCTATTTATTCTGATGGTATTGACACCTATCTACTTGTTTTGTTTTGTTGTCTGTCTCCCCCCTTCTAGACTGTGAGCCCCTTGGTGGGTAGGGACCATCTCTAGATGTTGCCGACTTGTACTTCCCAACTGCTTAGTACAGTGCTCTACACACAGTCAGCACTCAATAAATACGATTGAATGAATGAATGAATGAATGAATGAATGAAACCCACTATCCGCTGTTTCTTCCTGGTTGCCAATGTCAGCACGACTCTTCTGTGCCCTCTGCTATTCTGCCCCTCCTTGTCCCCGTCTCCCTTCAGTAAACTGCTCCCAACTTTACCAACTTGCATTCTACCATTCAAGCGCTTAGTACAGTGCTCTGCACATCGTAAGCGCTCCATAAATACGATTGAATGAATGAAAATTGTACCAACTTTAATTGTCCATCACAGTTGCACTCAGAGTCCATCAGGGGGAGGCAGAGCAGTTGCTACGGCAACACAAGGACATTCCTCTTCTCCCTTCTCCCTCCTCCCTCCTTTCTCTTCCCTCTTCTCTCTCCTCCTCCTCCTCCTCCTCCTCTCTCTTCCCCCCCTCCCCCAGGATCAGACAATGTCTGTCCCCAGCCTCAGCCGCCCCCTTCTCTGACATTGGAAGTCCAATGATGGATCGTGCAGCCAAACCATTTATACTTATTCATTCATTCAACCCTTCGGTGGTATTTGAGGGCTTACTGTGATGGATCGTGCAGCCAAACTCCTCACCCTGGGCTTGAAGGCTGTCCATCCCCTCGCCCCCTCCTACCTCACCTCCCTTCTGTCCTTCTCCAGCCCAGCCCGCACCCTCCGCTCCTCTGCCGCTAATCTCCTCACCGGGCCTCGTTCTCGCCTGTCCCACCATCGACCCCCGGCCCCCCTCCTCCCCCTGGCCTGGAATGGCCTCCCTCTGCCCATCCTCCAAGCTAGCTCTCTTCCTCCCTTCAAGGCCCTACTGAGAGCTCACCTCCTCCAGGAAGCCTTCCCACACTGAGCCTCCTCCTTCCTCTCCCTCTCCTCCCCTTCTCCATCCCCCCGCCTTACCTCCTTCCCTTCCCCACAGCACCTGTATATATGTTTGTACATATTTATTACTCTATTTATTTTACCTGTACCTATTTATTCTACTTATTTTATTTCGTTAATATGTTTTGTTTTGTTCTCTGTCTCCCCCTTCTAGACTGTGAGCCCGCTGTTGGGTAGGGACCGTCTCTATATGTTGCCAACTTGTACTTCCCAAGCGCTTAGTACAGTGCTCTGCACACAGCGCTCAATAAATACGATTGAATGAATGAATGAATGAAGAACAATCAATGGTATTTATTGAATGCTTTCTGTGTGAAGAACACTGTACTGAGCAACTGGAAGAGGATAATACCGTCTCTGCTGCTGCTGCTAGAGAAGGAAGGAAACTCACTGCTGGGGCATTTGAAGTAATAATAATAATAATGATGGTGGCATTTATTAAGCACTTACTATGTGCAAAGCACTGTTCAAAGCGCTGGGGAGGTTACAAGGTGATCAGGTTGTCCCACGGGGGTTCACAGTCTTAATCCCCATTTTACAGATGAGGTAACTGAGGCCCAGAGAAGTGAAGTGACTTGCCCAAAGTCACCCAGCTGACAAGTGGCGGAGCTGGGATTTGAACCCATGACCTCTGACTCCAAAGCCTGGGCTGTTTCCACTGAGCCACACTGCTTCTCAAGATAAATCAGTGGTATTTCCTGAGCAATTTCTGTGGGCAGAGCACTGTATCGAGCGCTTGGGAGAGGACAATACTACAGAGTCTGTTCCCTGCCCAAGAGAAGTTTAGGAATTGGTGGTTTATCTGAGTTCTGTCCCCGTTCCCTTTCCTTCCCAGGCCCCTGCTCCCTTCCCCTCTCTCTCCCCATTCTGTCAGTCAGTGGTATTTACTAGGCGCTTACTGCATCAGAGAACTGTACTAATCACTTGGGAGAGTGCAGTACAACAGAGTTGGTAAATGGTCTACGGGGGAAACAGACGCTAAAGTAAATCAATGTCGTATTTATTGAGCGCTTACTGTGTGCAGAGCACTGTACTAAGCGCTTGGGAAGTACAAGTTGGCAACATATAGAGACAGTCCCTACCCAACAGTGGGATCACAGAGAGGGGAAGTAGTAGAGTAGACGGATATAATTATGGTACTTATTAAGCACTTACTTTATGCCCAGCACTGTTTTAAGCGCCAGGGTAGCTAGAAATTCATCAGGTTGGACACAGTCCCTGTCCCACGTGGGGCTCACATTCCCCATTTTAATCCCCATTTTACTGATGAGGTAACTGAGGCACGGAGCAGTTAAGTGACTTGCCCAAGGTCACACAGCAGGCAAGTGGGAGACCTGGGCTTAGAACCCAGGAGTGCACGTAAGTGTGGTAGGGCTGTGTCCCCGTACCCTCCAGCGCTTAGAACAGTGCTTTGCACATAGTAAGCGCTTCATTCATTCATTCATTCATCCATTCAATCATTTATTGATGTGTTACCGTTCCCTCCAGCGCTTAGAACGGTGCTTTGCACATAGTAAACGCTTCATTCATTCACTCAATCATATTTATTGAGCACTTACTGTGTGCAGAGCACTGTACTAAGCGCTTGGGAAGTACCAATTGGCAACGTATAGAGACGGTCCCTACCCAACAGTGGGCTTACAGTCTAGAAGGGGGAGATGGACAACAAAACTAAACATATTAACACAATAAAATAAATAGAATAAAGATTATTAGTATTATAAGCTCCTCCCTGCCACAGTGTCACAGTCACCTTTCTCTCTTTCTTTCTGCCTCCTCTCTCCCGCTGTTCCTCGTAACTGTAGGGCGATAGCAACCCTCCCCACACAGGAACCTGTCTGCCAATTCTCGATACCAAGCACTCTCACATCCCCACAAAGAACCCAAGATGGGGATAATAATAATAATAATAATAATAATAATAATAAAATAATAATAATAATGACAATAATAATAATGATGGTATTTGTTAAGTGCTTACTATGTGCAAAGCACTGTTCTAAGCGCTAGGGAGGTTACAAGGTGATCAGGCTGTCCTACGGGGGGCTCACAGTTTTAATCCCCATTTTCCAGATGAGGGAACTGAAGCCCAGAGAATAATAATAATAATAATGCTAGCATTTATTAAGCGCTTACTATGTGCAGAGCACTGTTCTAAGCGCTGGGGAGGTTACAAGGTGATCAGGCTGTCCCACGGGGGGCTCACAGTTTTAATCCCCGTTTTCCAGATGAGGGAACTGAGGCCCAGAGAATAATAATAACGATGGCATTTATTAAGCGCTTACTATGTGCAGAGCACTGTTCTAAGCGCTGGGGAGGTTACAAGGTGATCAGGCTGTCCCACGGGTGGCTCACAGTTTTAATCCCCGTTTTCCAGATGAGGGAACTGAGGCCCAGAGAATAATATTAATAATAATGATGATGGCATGTATTAAGCGCTTACTATGTGCAGAGCACTGTTCTAAGCGCTGGGGAGGTTACAAGGTGATCAGGCTGTCCCACGGGGGGCTCACAGTTTTAATCCCCGTTTTCCAGATGAGGGAACTGAGGCCCAGAGAATAATAATAATGATGATGGCATTTATTAAGCGCTTACTATGTGCAGAGCACTGTTCTAAGTGCTGGGGAGGTTACAAGGTGATCAGGCTGTCCCACGGGGGGCTCACAGTTTTAATCCCCGTTTTCCAGATGAGGGAACTGAGGCCCAGAGAACAATAATAATAATAATAATAATAATGATGGCATTTATTAAGCGCTTACTATGTGCAGAGCACTGTTCTAAGCGCTGGGGAGGTTACAAGGTGATCAGGCTGTCCCACGGGGGGCTCACAGTTTTAATCCCCATTTTCCAGATGAGGGAACTGAGGCCCCGAGAAGTGAAGTGACTTGCCCAAAGTCACACAGCTGACAGTTGGCGGAGCCGGGATTTGAACCCATGACCTCTGACTCCGAAGCCCGGGCTCTTTCCTCTGAGCCACACTGCTCCAATTACACAATTACTCAGCACGATAGGGGCGAAACTGGCTTGTTATGAAAGAGTACGGTACTGGGAATAAGAGGATCTGGGTTCTAATCCCAACTCCATCCTTTGTTGCGTGACCTTGGGCAAGTCGCTTTAATTCTCCGTGCCTGTTACCTCGAGACTGTGAACCCACTGTTGGGTAGGGACTGTCTCTAAATGTTGCAAATTTGTACTTCCCAAACGCTTAGTACAATGCTCTGCACATAGTAAGCGCTCAATAAATACTATTGATGATGATGATGATGATGATCTGTAAAATGGGGCTGTGAGCCCCATGTGGGCCGGGAACCGTGTCCAGCCTGGTTATCTTGAATCTACCCCAGCGCTTAGTACAGTGCCTGGCTTGTAGTAAGCACTTAACAAATACCATTGGAAAGAAAGCAAAGAGACAATGCTGGGGGGTGGTGGAGGAGAAAATATTGAAGCATTTCTCGTTTTCTCTCTTAGAGAGAACGGCCACCTCCTCCCGCAAAGCCGCCCCCAGACGAAGAGGAGGAGCCTCATCCGGACAAGAAGCTCGGCCTCAGTTGGTCCTCGGAGGTTCGTGGCGGGGTGGCCACCTGTCCGTGATACGGGCGCGTGTGGGGGTGTGTCTGTGGTGCTCATCATCATCATCAATCGTATTTATTGAGCGCTTACTGTGTGCAGAGCACTGTACTAAGCGCTTGGGAAGTCCAAGTTGGCAACATATAGAGACAGTCCCTACCCAACAGTGGGCCCACAGTCTAAAAGATGTGCTGATGTGATTTGTGTCCGACATCGATGGTGTAAATTACCGTGATGGTCTCTTCCCACCTCTCCTCTCCTGCTGTTCGACCAAGCCGCCCCGTGCTGAAAATCTGCGTGGCCTAGTGGGTAGAGCCCGGGCCTGGGAGTGAGAAGGGACCCGGGTTGTAATCCCGGCTCCGTCGCTTGTCCGCTCTGTGACCTTGGGCAAGTCACATCACTTCTCTGAGCCTCAGTTGCCTCATCCGGAAAAGGGGGGTTAAGAGTGTGAGCCTCACATGGGACTGTGTCCAACTTGATGAGGTTTTATCCACCCCAGCGCTTAGTTCAGTGCCTGGTACATAGTAACCGCTTAACAAATACCTTGAGAAAAAGATGTGAGCCTCACATGGGACTGTGGCCAACTTGATGAGGTTTTATCCACCCCAGCGCTTAGTTCAGTGCCTGGCACATAGTAACCACTTAACAAATACCGTGAGAAAAAGATGTGAGCCTCACATGGGACTGTGTCCAACTTGATGAGGTTTTGTCCACCCCAGCGCTTAGTTCAGTGCCCGGCACATAGTAACCGCTTAACAAATACCATGAGAGAAAGATGTGAGCCTCACATGGGACTGTGTCCAAATTGATGAGGTTCTGTCCACCCCAGCGCTTAGTTCAGTGCCTGGCACATAGTAACCGCTTAACGAATACCGTGAGAAAAAGATGTGAGCCTCACATGGGGCTGTGTCCAACTTGAGGTTTTATCCACCCCAGCGCTTAGTTCAGTGCCTGGCACATAGTAACCGCTTAACAAATACCGTGAGAAAAAGATGTGAGCCTCACATGGGGCTGTGGCCAACTTGATGAGGTTTTATCCACCCCAGGGCTTAGTTCAGTGCCTGGCACATAGTAACCGCTTAACAAATACCGTGAGAAAAAGATGTGAGCCTCACATGGGACTGTGTCCAACTTGATTAGGTTTTATCCATCCCAGCGCTTAGTTCAGCGCCTGGCACATAGTAACCGCTTAACAAATACCATGAGAAAAAGATGTGAGCCTCACATGGGACTGTTTCCAACCTGATGAGGTTTTTCCACCCCAGCGCTTAGTTCAGTGCCTGGCACATAGTAACCGCTTAACAAATACCATGAGAAAAAGATGTGAGCCTCACATGGGACTGTGTCCAACCTGATGAGGTTTTATCCACCCCAGCGCTTAGTTCAGTGCCTGGCACATAGTACCCGCTTAACAAATACCATGAGAAAAAGATGTGAGCCTCACATGGGACTGTGTCCAAATTGATGAGGTTCTGTCCACCCCAGCGCTTAGTTCAGTGCCTGGCACATAGTAACCGCTTAACGAATACCGTGAGAAAAAGATGTGAGCCTCACATGGGGCTGTGTCCAACTTGATGAGGTTTTATCCACCCCAGCGCTTAGTTCAGTGCCTGGCACATAGTAACCGCTTAACAAATACCATGAGAAAAAGATGTGAGCCTCACATGGGGCTGTGGCCAACTTGATGAGGTTTTATCCACCCCAGGGCTTAGTTCAGTGCCTGGCACATAGTAACCGCTTAACAAATACCATGAGAAAAAGATGTGAGCCTCACATGGGACTGTGTCCAACTTGATGAGGTTTTATCCATCCCAGCGCTTAGTTCAGCGCCTGGCACATAGTAACCGCTTAACAAATACCGTGAGAAAAAGATGTGAGCCTCACATGGGACTGTGTCCAACTTGATGAGGTTTTATCCACCCCAGCGCTTAGTTCAGTGCCTGGCACATAGTAACCGCTTAACAAATACCGTGAGAAAAAGATGGGGCAGGAGTAGACTCGGGGGTCCCGTGGTGGGCCACTCTGAGCTGAACCATTTCCACTTGGCCCAGTGAGCCCAGTAAGAAGTGCGTATGTTAGGCTGGGGTAGTCTGGAGGGAGGAAAGAGCCTGGGCTTGGGAGTCAGAGGTCGTGGGTTCTAATCCCGGCTCCCCCACTCGTCTGCTGTGTGACTTTGGGCAAGTTACTTCACTTCTGTGTGCCTCAGTGACCTCATCTGGAAAATGGGGATTAAGACTGTGAGCCCCACATGGGACAGCCTGATCACCTTGTACCTATCCCAGCCTTAGAACAGTGCTCGGCACATAGTAAGTGCTTAACAAATACCATTATTATTAAAAGCTATGGTATTTAAGTGCTTACTATGTGCCAGGCACTGCACTAAGCACTGGGGTGGATACAATAATAATAATAATAATGTTGGTATTTGTTAAGCGCTTACTATGTGCAAAGCACTGTTCTAAGCGCTGGGGTAGATACAAGGTAATCAGGTTGTCCCACGAGGGGCTGACAGTCTTCATCCCTGTTTTCCAGATGAGGGAACTGAGTCCTAGAGAAGTGAAGTGACTTGCCCAAAGTCACCAGCTGACAAGTGGCGGAGCCGGGATTTGAACCTGCAGCCTCTGACTCCAAAGCCCGGGCTCTTTCCACTGAGCCATGCTGCTTGGATCAGGCATTCACTCATTCATTCATTCAATCGTATTTATTGAGCGCTTACTGTGTGCAGAGCACTGTACTAAGCGCTTGGGAAGTCCAAGTTGGCAACATCTAGAGACGGTCCCTACCCAACAGTGGGCTCACAGTCTAGAAGGGGGAGACAGACAACAAAACAAAACATATTAACAAAATAAAATAACTAGAATAAATATGTTCAAATAAAATAGAGTAATGAATCCGTACAAACATATATACATATATACGGGTGCTGTGGGGAGCAGAAGGAGGGGGCTCAGTCTGGGAAGGCCTCCTGGAGGAGGTGAGCTCTCAGTAGGGGTTTGACCATCGCAATCACGTCAGTCAATCAGTCCGTCATATTCATAGAGCGCTTACGGTGTGCAGAACACTGTACTAAGCGCTTGGGAGGGTACAGTACGATAGATACATTCCTAAGCGCTCGGAAAGTACAATTCAGCAGCAGAGAGAGAGCACAATCCCTGTCCCACATGGGGCTCACAGTCACAAGCTGAGAGTATTTTCTGATTTCCTTTTCTCTGTTCCTTACTGTCCGTGATCCAGTCCCATCTTTTAGGGGAAGCAGCGCGGCTCAGTGGAAAGAGCCCAGGCTTTGGAGTCAGAGGTCATGGGTTCAAATCCCGGCTCTGCCAATTGTCAGCTGGGTGACTTTGGGCAAGTCACTTCACTTCTCTGTGCCTCAGTTCCCTCATCTGGAAAATGGGGATTAAGACTGTGAGCCCCGCGTGGGACAACCTGATCACCTTGTAACCTTCCCAGCACTTAGAACAGTGCTTTGCACATAGTAAGCACTTAATAAATGCCATTATTTTTATTATTATTATTATCTTTTCCTGCCTGCCCGCTTTCTGAGGAGGTGACCCACTCTTGACAGCCAGGCGACTCTCCAGAGCGTCAGGGGACAGGACTTGAAACAGATGATAAAGGAGAGGGATGGCTCGTCTGTTCTTTTAGTTAGAGAACTAGGACACTGAGTTGATGAGTATAGGGTTCCGAGCGCAAAAACGGGAAAAATGGACGTATTTTCTGAAGGTCCAGCTTAAACTCCTCAGAAGCGCCCGGAGAGTGTGTTTGCCCAAGGTGAAACTTACTGGGGTGGAGCGTGCTCAGTCAGGATCCTTTCCTGCCCCAGGGAGGAGAAGAGTTTGGCAGCAAGCCTGTCTATGCATATATACATATATGTATATATGTTTGTACATATTTATTACTCTATGTATTTATTTTACTTGTACATATCTATTCTATTTATTTTATTTTGTTATTATGTTTGGTTTTCTTCTCTGTCTCCCCCTTCTATCAATCAATCAATCAATCGTATTTATTGAGCGCTTACTGTGTGCAGAGCACTGTACTAAGCGCTTGGGAAGTCCAGGTTGGCAACATATAGAGACAGTCCCTACCCAACAGTGGGCTCACAGGCTAGAAGGGGGAGACAGAGAACAAAACCAAACACATTAACAAAATAAAATAAACGGACCGGCCCGGGAGGGCCTCAGTTCCCTCATCTGGAAAATGGGGATGAAGCCTGTGAGCCCCCCTGTGGGACAACCTGATCACCTTGTGACCTCCTCAGCGCCTAGAACAGCGCTTTGCACATAGTAAGCGCTTAATAAATGCCATTATTATTACCCCCCCGAGCGTTTGGTACGGGGCTTTCCACAAAGCGAGCGAGCGCTCAGTACATAGTAGAGATCAATCGATAACCATCGACAGATAAGCAGTACTGCATGGGGTTGGGGCACGGGCCAGGAGTCACAAGGTTTGCTGCGTGACCTTGGGCGAGTCACTTAACTCCCCTGTGCCTCAGTTCCCTCATCTGCAAAATGGGGATGGAGACTGTGAGCCCCACATGGGCTAGGGAGAGGGTCCAACCCAATTTGCTGGTTTCCCCCCCCAGCTCTTAGAATGGTGCGTGGCACATGGTAAGTGCCTAGCAAACAAATAATAATGAATAATAATGATAGCATTTATTAAGCTCTTACTCTGTGCAAAAGCACTGTTCTTAGCGCCGAGGAGGTTACAAGGCGATCAGGATGTCCCACGGGGGGCTCACAGTCTTCATCCCCATTTTACAGGTGAGGTAACTGAGGCCCAAAGAGGTGAAGTGTCTTGCCCAAGGTCTCACAGCAGACCCGCGACAGAGCTGGGAGAAGCGTCGGGAGACTGGGTCGGGCGTCAAGGTGCTTAAGGAATTTAGCGAGAGACAACTGTGTGGCTTTGGGCAAGTCACTTAACTTCTCTGGGCCTCAGTTCCCTCATCTGGAAAATGGGGATGAAGACTGTGAGCCCCACGGGGGACAACCTGATCACCTTGTAAATTCCCCAGCGCCTAGAACAGTGCTCTGCACATAGTAAGCGCTTAATAAATGCCATTAAAAAAAAACAAACAAAAAATGACATCCTTAACAGTGAAAACCCGCCACTGCTGCTCGTCTTGGAGCTCCAGCCCGTGGGTTCCCTGGGCAGGAAGGCCAGGAACGCTCCAGGGAAGCCGGCTGGTGCGTCCTTCTGGGCTTCGGCCGGAAGATTGAAAATAGCCCCGGGTAGCCCTAGCCGAAACAGCCAGCTGCAGAGAGGGAAAGGGGTCAAAGAACTTGTCTTGCTACTTTTATGCTCTTCCAAGTGCTTAGTAATAATAATAATAATAATAATAATAATGGCATTTATTAAGCGCTTACTATGTGCCAAGCACTGTTCTAAGCGCTGGGGAGGTTACAAGGTGATCAGGTTGTCCCACGGGGGGGCTCACAGTCTTAATCCCCATTTTACAGATGAGGTAACTGAGGCCCAGAAAAGTGAAGTGACTTGCCCAAAGTCACCCAGCTGACAATTGGCGGAGCCGGGATTTGAACCCCTGACCTCTGACTCCAAAGCCCGGGCTCTTTTCCGCTGAGCCACGCTGCTTCAAGTACTTAGTACTTGGCACTCAGTAAGTCCGTAGCACTGATCGATTGACTCTTTATTTATTTATTTATTTTGCTTGTACCTATCTATTCTATTTATTTTATTTTGTTAGTATGTTTGGTTTTGTTCTCTGTCTCCCCCTGTTAGACTGTGAGCCCACTGTTGGGTAGGGATCATCCCTATATGTTGCCAACTTGGATTTCCCAAGCGCTTAGTACAGTGCTCTGCACACAGTAAGCGCTCAATAAATACGATTGATTGATTGATTGATTGATTAACAGAATTGTGCCGCTCACACCTGGACATGTGGCATTGACTGTCATCAGGAGAGAGGGGAAGGGGGGCTACTAGCCATCATCCCTTCTTAAGCAGCCAGGTCAAATGACTTTGCCCATTGTGCATTCCAGTGTGGGCAAAATGGCCTCTGCTTTTGAAGGAGTGGTTTTTTGGGACGGGGGGCAGGTTTGGTATTTGTTAATCAATCAATCAATCAATCTATCGTATTTATTGAGCGCTTACTGTGTGCAGTGCACTGTACTAAGTGCTTGGGAAGTCCAAGTTGGCAACATATAGAGACAGTCCCTACCCGACAGTGGGCTCACAGTCTAAAAGAGTGGGCTCACAGTCTAAAAGTCATTATCTGCTAGGCCGGGAAGGCCTTGGATTTCCTCGCACGAAGGGGTCTCTGGCCACTCAGCCCCTCTCACTTCTGCAGCAGCTCGCTCGTCAATCAGTGATGGGATTTATTGACAGGAGCTGGCAAGGAGTTCGGATTTCATCCACGCCCAGCGAGAGGCAGAGAGAGAAGACGGTCTGCTAAGGCAGAAATTTTCAAGCAGTAGCCTACGGTCGTGGGGGTTAGCCGAGTGTCACGGCCTCTCAAAGCGCCACGGGTCCTTACGGCAGTTGCGGGAGCCCTGCGGCTTCTTGCTGGACTCCTCGATGAGGGGAGAATTGTGGGGAGCCACTAAGGAGGGGTGCCGCCACAGCAGGCGAGCAGGGAGAGTCCGCAGTTGCTTGTTCCCCCTGGAGTAGATCGAAAAGCAGGTGTGTTGCTCCGTAGGATCAGTTTCTTTGGTCACCTGCTGCACCCCCAGCGCCGGTGAGTGTTTTGGGGGACAGCGGAGGGGTTCTTGAAATCTTGAAACCATAGCAGGATAGTCTAGAAAACAAGACTGAAAACCCTTTTGCTAAAGGACACTTTCTAGACTGTGAGCCCACTGTTGGGTAGGGACCGTCTCTATATGTTGCCAACTTGTACTTCCCAAGCGCGTAGTACAGTGCTCTGCACACAGTAAGCGCTCAATAAATACGATTGAATGAATGAATGAATGAATGAAAAGAGAGCTGCGACCCCTGAATCTGGAGAAAAATACAGGCTGTTGGGAGTGGGTTTTCTACTCCCATCATACTTTCTTCCCTTCCCTCCTTTCCTGTCTTTCCTTGCTCTTCCTTCCTCCTCCCTCCCTGGACCGCCCCGCCCCTTCCCACACAAAACGAGGGCAGTTATTTCGAACTTTCTTCTTGCTGAGCTCAAAGCTTCGTGTCAGTGCTAGCTGCCTGCAAAGGACGTACAGTGGGTTGTGTATGTGTGTGTTTCTGGCAGGTGTCAGCTCTGAGGACTAAGAGCCAGGGGAACGCAGCTGAGGAACGAGAGGAGCACCCTTACGAGCTGTTGCTCACCGCGGAAACTAAGAAGCTAGCATCCTTTGAGGGAAAAATGCAAGGTAAGAGATGGTCTCGCGTCTGTTTCCCACCTCTCCTGCTTTCTCTCTCCCCTCCATCCCCACCTCTCTCTCCAGAGGTTTGAGGAGAGTTAAGATCCAGGAAATGGTAGCTCTGTTTCTAGGAACAGAGCAACGGGGCTTGAAAGGCTGTTACTAACACATGCTCCTATCTCCCCGCCTCGTCTGTTTGTAAATTATTGGAGTGTCTGGCTCCCCTGCTAGAGTGTAAGCTCCTTGAAAGCAGTGCTCGTGTCTAGTCATCCTATCGTACTCTCCCAAGCTCTCAGTACTGTGCTCTGCATCCAGGAAGTGATCAGTAAGTATGATTGATTAATTGATTGCTTGATTGATTGATGCTCTTTCCATTGGAGGGATGCTTGTGTTTCTGTCCCATGACTTTCTTCGATGGAGCCCAGTGACTAATCATAATGATAATAACTGTGGTTTTAAGTGCTTACGTGTCCTGGGCTAGATATACTACAGCCAGATGAGTCACGGTCTCTGTCCCGCAAGGGGCTCCCAGTTTAAGAGATGAAGTTTTCTGGGCCCGTCCCACCCTCAAGACTCAATAAGATAATACCTTGCCTTAGAAGAGTGCTCTTCATTTTTCCAAGGCATTTTTGCGTGCACACTTTGTCTCCACAACAGCCCTGAGAGGTAAACATGATGATCTCCATTTTACAGATAAGGAAACTAAGGCACCGAAAGGTCAAGTGACTCAGTTGATGTCACACCGCAGGCCCGTGGCCGAGATGGGCGGCGAGCCTGGGTCTTTTGACTCCCCAAGGCGTGATCTTTGCCCGGACGGCTTTTCTGTGAAATGCCCTTCTCAACACCTCATTTCCCTTGGATTTCCACTGAGAAAGAAGGCTCAATTCTAAGGGAGAGAGGGAAAGAAGGAGGGGAGGAGGAAGAGAGGAAGGTCTCCTAGAGGACGAGGCCACTAGCTGCCTGGGCCAGCCACGCTGAGAGCTGATTTTAGTATCTGACCCAGATTCACACAGGGATCGAACCCGATCGCCTCGGCGCGTCGTTGCAGCTGAAAATCAAGTCCACCCTTTTGGGCCCGAGTGGACGTGGGTCTCCGCCACTCCAAACTGAACAGAATCTGGCTCTCGCACCCCGGGAGGGCCTCGCCTCTGGCCATTGCCCTCAACCCCTGTAACTCGAGAACACCGCATCCCTGCCCTACTTCGAACGCCTCTGCCGATTTCAGGTTCCCCGGCACGTGAGCTCTGCCGACCTTAAGATCTCCCCGATCAATACCAGGGCAATCTCAAGAGCGGCAGCGAGGGCTGCTTGAGAATTCCACCCTCTAAATAAATAAAAAGGTCAAGATTACTCTTGGAGACGTCCCGACTGCCTTTCTTCCTCTCCACTCGGACTGCGGAAACGGGAGAGCATTTCCGGGTGTGCCCTAAGCGTTCGCTCTTTGGGAGAGGAGGGCCGGCTCTGCCCCCTTTTAGCATTCCTCGCCGGGGCCGAGTGGAGTTGGTGGCTTGCCAGCGTGTGCGGGGGCTGGGCTTAGGACAGCTGCAGAAGCTGGATATTATTTTTCACGAGGGAGCCATAAGAAGTTTGGGTTCTCCAAACTGGCCCAGAGCCCCGGGGCCGCCGGTTAGCCGGCGGACCTGTAGTGAGCTCTTGAAGAAGGAGGTCCGCGCTGCCCCTCCGGCTCCTCAGCTGCCAGCGGAGGCTGCGAGCCCACGGTGGAAGGAGGGGGAAGGTAGGTAGAAGCTTCCCTGCCCACCTAAGGAGCCCTGATGGATCAGGAAACCAAAAGGGAGCTGGAGCGGATAATGATAGGAGGAACTGTGGCGTTCGTTGAGCACTTACCGCGTGCCAAGCGCTGAACGAACCGCTGGGATAGATAAATATGCATCTTTGGTTCTCAGACCCCTTCTAGACTGTGAGCCCACTGTTGGGTAGGGACTGTCTCTATATGTTGCCCATTTGTACTTCCCAAGCGCTTAGTACCGTGCTCTGCACACAATACGATTGATGATGATGATGATACAAGATCATCAGATCCCACACGGGGCGCACAGTCTAAGTAGAGGGGAGAACCGGTATCGAGTCCCCATTTCGCAGATGAGGGAACCGAGGCACAGACAAGTGAAGCGAGTGACCCAGGGTCACACAGCGGGCAAGCGGCAGAGCCGGGTTTAGAACCCAGATCCTCTGACTCCCAAGCGCGCGCACGCTTTATCCTAGGCTTCCCGAATCTGTGATCCCTTGGCCATGGCTGTGCCCTCTCATTCATTCATTCATTCAATCGTATTTATTGAGCGCTTACTGTGTGCAGAGCACTGGACTGAGCGCTTGGGAAGTACAAGTCGGCAACATCTAGAGACGGTCCCTACCCAACAACGGGCTCACAGTCTAGAAGGGGTCTGAGAACCAGAGATGCGTGACCTCGGCTTAGCCGGCTAGACGCTTCCGAGACTAAGGATGCGAGGAAAGGAGGCTTCAGCTGTTGCGCTTGTCGTTAGAGTTGCCCAGCCCGGGAGCTCACAAAGGGTGATTATCTTAAAGAGAGACTGTGATCATCATCAATCGTATTTATTGAGCACTTACTGTGTGCAGAGCACTGTACTAAGCGCTTGGGAAGTACAAATTGGCAACATATAGAGACAGTCCCTACCCAACAGTGGGCTCACAGTCTAAAATAGTCTAAATAGTCTAAAACAGACTGTGATGGGCAGAAGAGGGGTTATTGTTGCTCTCCGATCAATATCTCCTCTCCCTCACTTTCCTTTCAGTGATGATTTTATATGCAGAGCTTGCGGATGTGAATTGATTTGGTTTTAAAGGGCCACATTAGTGAGCAAGATGGGGTTTGCCGGCTCCTAGGCTACTAGTTTTCTTTCCCTCGCCAGGGTCCCCTTTCTAAGGGAGGGGAGCAACTCAGACCTCCGCAGCCTGTGTGGTTTTAGTAACGTCTTTTAGCATTTCACTCCCTATTTTCTAGGCAGCCCTGAACGCGTGACCGTTCAGTCATGATGAGCCGCAACAATCCTCCCTCCCCTGCCTTCAAAGTCCTAGTCAAGGCTCACCTCCTCAGGGAGGCCTTCCCAGACTAAGCCCCCCTTTTCCTCTGCTCCTCCTCCCCTCCCTATTGCCCCGTCTCGCTCCCTTTTCCCTCCCCCCGCCCCCCCACAGCACTTGTGTATATATCTACATATTTATAATTCCATTTATTTAAATTAATGATGTGTATATATATATATATCTATCTATAATTCTCTTTATATTGATGCTGTTGATGCCTGTTTACTTGTTTTGATGCCTGTCTCCCCCCTTCTAGACTTGTGAGCCCGTTGTGGGCAGGGATTGTCTCTATTTGTTGCCAACTTGTACTTCCCAAGCGCTTAGTACAGTGCTCTGCACACAGTAAGCGCTCAATAAATACGATTGATTGATTGATTGCTCTGCCCCCAGTAAGCATTCAATAAATACGATTGAGTGAATGAATGAACCTCTCAGAAGTGGTCAATCAGTCATATTTATTGAGCACTTACTGTGTGGAGGGCACTGTGGTACGTGCTTGATAGGGTTGGTAGACAGTGAGTAATCAATCAGTAGTACTTAGTGAGTGCTTACTGTTGGTAGAGCACTGTACGAAGCGCTTGGGAGGACACAGTGCAACAGAGTTGGTAGACACAGTGCTTATCCACAAGGAAGCAGCGTGGCTCAGTGGAAAGAGCCCGGGCTCGGGAGTCCGAGGACGAGGGTTCTAATCCCGGCTCTGCCACTTGTCAGCTGGGTGACTTTGGGCAAGTCGCTTCATTTCTCTGGGCCTCAATTCCCTCCTCTGTAAAATGGGGATTAAAAGTGTGAGCCCCACGTGGGACAACCTGATGACCTCGTATCTCCCCCAACGCTTAGAACAGTGCTTGGCACATAGTAAGCGCTTTACAAATGCCATCATCATCATCAAAGAGCTTACACTCTAGTAGTTTACTCATTCATTCATTCAATCGTATTTATTGAGCGCTTACTGGGTGCAGAGCACTGTACTAAGCGCGTGGGAAGTCCAAGTTGGCAACATATAGAGACGGTCCCTAACCAACAACGTGCTCACAGTCTACTCAGTCTCAGCCAGTCTTTTTTACCAAATTCCAAACACCAACTGGGTCCTGTGAGAATCCATGGGCAGGGGCTGGGATGGTGGGTGGAAGAGCAGGAGGCAGAGCAAACGTAATTATTATTATTGTTATTATTATTATTACTATTATTGCATTCGTTAAGCACTTACAGTGTGTCAAACGCTGTTCTAAGTGCTGGGGTTAGATGCAGGTTAATCAGGTTAGGCCCAGTCCCTGTCCCACAGTCCTAGTAGGGAGAATAGGGTTGCACAGTTGAGTCGTTCCTTACAGTTGAGGAAACTGAGGCACAGAGCAGTGAAGTGACTTGCCCTCAGGTCACATAGCAGGCAAGTGACGGGGCCAGAATTCGAATCCAGGTCCTGTGACTCTCGGGCCTTCACTCTTTCCACTGGGCCACGCTGTTGGGTTTAAGCGGTAGCACAGTGCTGTGCACACAGTAAGCGCTCAAGAAATATGATTGAAAGAATTAACAGGAGCAAGCTGGCAGCTTTGAGGGGCTGCAGGGAAAATCCTTCATGATTTGCCCTGGGAGAGGGATCGGGCTTGGGTGGGGCCGTTGAAGTTGGGATGATTCTGAGGGGGAATGGAGTCACCCTTTCTGAAAGCGGAAATGCCTTTGAATCGCTCGGTTTTTCGTACCAATTGCCGAGCGCCACTTTTCTTCAGACCGGAGTCTCGGCTCCATCCGCCTAGGCAATGTCAGGGCCAAGGTGGGAGAGCGGTTTGCAGGCCCCTCGCTTCTCTTGGAGGGAGGGATGGAAGGATGGATGAAGAGAGGGAGGAAAGAAAGGGGGAAGGTAGGAAGGAAGAAAGGAAAGAAGGAAGGACGGGAGGGAGGAAAAAGGAAAAGAGCAGGGATAAAAATGAAGTAAAAGATGGTTGTCGTCAAAGGATTGTGGCCCCTGGCAAACATAGAAGCAGCCCTTGTGTGGCAGTTTATATGTGCCTGCAGTCTTTACTTGCAACAGGGGTGCACAGGCCGGGGGTGGGGAGTTTATTCATTCATTCAGTTGTATTTATTGAGCGCTTACTGTGTGCAGAGCACTGTACTAAGCGCTTGGGAAGTCCAAGTTGGCAACATATAGAGACGGTCCCTACCCAACAGTGGGCTCACAGTCTAGAAGGCGTAACTGTTCTAAGCGCTGGGGAGGTTACAAGGTGATCAGGTTGTCCCACGGGGGGCTCACAGTTTTAATCCCCGCAAAGTGAAGTGACTTGTCCAAAGTCACACAGCTGGCAGTTGGCGGAGCTGGGATTTGAACCCATGACCTCTGACTCCCGGATTCTTTCCACTGAGCCACGCTGTGTGGGCTCCTCAGAATCGGGCCAGGACTGCCAGGTATCGGATTTGTTCCGGAGTCCTGTCCCGGGAGCTCGGTCGGGCTTGGCCCGGGCATCAGTTTAGCTGAGAACTGCCTTTTGGGTGCATAGGGCCCACAAAGACTTTAGTGTGTCCTCCGTACCCCGGTTTCATCTTCTGAAGCAGGGTGGTTTTCCTCTGAACTCCCGTGAGCCGTTCAGCCTGGATCAGATCGGCCGTCTATCCGGCCCATTCTCTGCCTCTGTCAGAGGGACCTAAGGACACTTGGAAGAAGCGAGGAACGGTTGCCTTCCTTAGAGCCGCCGACCTGGTTAGAAATGGTTGATCTTATGCTCCGAAACAGTTCCTCTCGTAGCCCGTCACAGACCTTTCATCCATAAATCAATCAATCGTATTTATTGAGCGCTTACTGTGTGCAGAGCACTATACCAAGCGCTTGGGAAGTACAAGTTGGCAACATATAGAGACGGTCCCTACCCAACAGCGGGCTCTCTCAGCACCTCTTGAGCCTCTGGACGTCCCCAGTCATCCCCTCTTTTAAGGTCTCTGACCTTAATCAATCAACCATCATCAGTCAGTCAGTCGTATTTATTGAGCATTTATACTGTGCTAAGCGCTTGGGAGAGTACAACAGAATTGGTAGACATGTTCCTTGCCCATAATGAGCTTACAGTCTAGAGATCACAGATTGGAGATTATTCCGGGCAGAAATACCCCTCCTTATCCTGGGTCCTCTCTTTCCCGCAAGCATCCAACCCCCACCCCTGCCCAATTCCTCCCTGGCATCTGTCGGGCACTGAGAACTTGGCATCTGCCTCTCTCTCTCTCCTTTGATAGGGAATCAATCAATCAATCAATCAATCGTATTTATTGACCGCTTACTGTGTGCAGAGCACTGTACTAAGCGCTTGGGAAGTACAAGTTGGCAACATATAGAGACGGTCCCTACCCAACAGTGGGCTCTCTGAGCACCTCTTGAGCCTCTGGACGTCCCCAGTCATCCCCTCTTTTAAGGTCTCTGACTTTAATCAATCAACCCTCATCAGTCAGTCAATCGTATTTACTGAGCACTTATACTGTGTGGAGCACTGCACTAAGCGCTTGGGAGAGTACAACAGAATTGGTAGACCTGTTCCTTGCCCATAATGAGCTTACATTCTAGAGATCACAGATTGGATATTATTCTGGGGAGAAATACCCCTCCTTATCCTGTTTCCTCTCTTTCCCGCAAGCATCCCACCCCCACCCGTGCCCAATTCCTCCCTGGCATCTGTCGGGCACTGAGAGCTTGGCATCTGCCTCTCTCTCTCTCCTTTGATAGGAGGGAATGAATGGATGACTGTTGGACAGGGACGTCTTTGTCCCCTCCCGGGTCAGGAATCAGAACAATCTCGGCCGCTCGGGCCCCCTGGCCTCCCAGGCGGCTCAGGCCTGCCAGCTGCCCTGACACTTGCCACCAGAGAAGCTGTTGCCCCTTTTCAGTCACGAAGACCGAAGTTAAAAGTCGGGGAGCGTCGCGCGCCTGTCGCCCCAGCGTGGTTCCCGCTCTCTGATGAGGAAGGGTTGGGTCCATGGACCTCTTTCACTCACTGCCTGCTCCGTGGGAGGGTTGGCAGAGACAGGTGCGTGTGGAAAGTGGAAACGGACAGCCTTGCTGACACTTTCCAGACCGGCGCCTGTCTTTCCCGTCACTCGGGGCTGTTCTTTCTCTCTTCTTCCCGGAGAGACCGTGACCCAGGCCCGGGGCCAGATGTCGGCCGAGCTTTCCGTTTCTCGTCGCTGCCCCATCGGCCCCTTCCTTCCTCCCCCTCCCCTCACCCCGTGGCAATGGGCAATTAACCCCAACTCTGACCTCCCCTTCGTCAGAGGCCACGGGCGGAGGCTGCCGGTGACGAGAAGTGTCGTGGTTCTGTGCTCGAAGGGAACAACTCCCACGAACCCTCAGATTTCAGATTTGAGAAGCAGCGTGGCTCAGTGGAAAGAGCCCGGGCTTTGGAGTCAGAGGTCATCATCATCATCAATCGTATTTATTGAGTGCTTACTGTGTGCAGAGCACTGTACTAAGCGCTTGGGAAGTACAAGTTGGCAACACATAGAGACAGTCCCTACCCAACAGTGGGCTCACAGTCTAAAAGGGGGAGACAGAGAGCAAAACCAAACATACTAACAAAATAAAATAAATAGAATAGATATGTATAAGTAAAATAAATAAATAAATAAATAAATAAATAGAGTAACAAATATGTACAGACATATATACATATATACAGGTGCTGTGGGGAAAGGAAGGAGGTAAGATGGGGGGGATGGAGAGGAGGATGAGGGGGAGAGGAAGGAAGGGGCTCAGTCTGGGTTCAAATCCTGGCTCCGCCAATTGTCAGCTGGGTGACTTTGGACAAGTCGCTTCACTTCTCTGGGCCTCAGTTCCCTCATCTGGAAAATGGGGATGAAGACTGTGAGCCCCCTGTGGGACAACCCGATCACCTTGTAACCTCCCCGGCGCTTAGAAAAGTGTTTTGCACAGAGTAAGCGCTTAATAAATGCCATCATTATTATTATTATTATCATTATTATTTCTGGACCCGGGGCCCCTTGGATTATTGGAAATTCCGCGGCTGGCCCAGTGCATTTCCGACCGATCAATCGATCGGTCAGCGGTAGACTGACTTTTAGACTTTTCAGTCTTTTAGACTGTGAGCCCACTGTTGGGTAGGGGCTGTCTCTATATATTGCCAAATTGTACTTCCCAAGTGCTTAGTACAGTGCTCTGCACACAGTGAGCGCTCAATAAATACGATTGATTGATTGATTGGTATTTGTTGAGCGCTTACTGCGTGCAGAGCACCGTACGAAGCACTTAAGAGAGCTCAGTATAACCGAGTTGGTAGACACGTGCCCCACTCGCAGCGAGCTAACAGTCTCGAGGGGGAGACAGACATGAATTTCTGGCATTCCTGACGGAGCGTTTTTCCCCGGCGAGGTCAGGACGCGGAAGCAGGGAAGCGGCCAAGTGTCTCAGGCAGGGGAAAGGAGAAACAAGGCTCAGTCTCGGGGGATGATGGAGGGAAGAGAGTCGTAATTGAATTAAAGGGCTGGGCCCCGCCCAGCTCCTCCAGGGCTGCCAAGAGCTGAGCGAGGCCCGGGAACGGCATCTGCTCGCACGGCACTCCCAGCCTGGCTCGCTCTTTCCGTCCTCTTCCATCATCATCAATCGTATTTATTGAGCGCTTACTGTGTGCAGAGCACTGTACTAAGGGCTTGAATAATGATAGCATTTATTAAGCGCTTACTATGTGCAAAGCACTGTTCTAAGCGCTGGCAAGGTTACAAGGTGATCAGGTTGTCCCATGGGGGACTCACAGTCTCCATCCCCATTTTCCAGGTGAGGGAACTGAGGCCCAGAGAAGTGAAGTGACTTGCCCATGTTCTCTGGGTGCCAACCAGCTCTTTGGGCACCCGTTGGGCATCGGGCGCCAATACTGACAGTCAGTCAATCAATCAATCAATCATATTTATTGAGCGCTTACTATGTGCAGAGCACTGTACTAAGCGCTTGGGAAGTCCAAGTTGGCAACATATAGAGATGGTCCCTACCCAACATTGGGCTCACAGTCTAGAAGGGGGAGACAGAGAACAAAACCAAACATATATTTGCCCACTGTTGGGTAGGGACCGTCTCTATATGCTGCCAACTTGTACTTCCCAAGCACTTAGTCCGGTGCTCTGCACACAGTAAGCGCTCGATAAATACGATTGATTGATTGATATATTTATTGAGCGCTTACTGTGTGCAGAGCACCGGACCAAGCGCTTGGGAGGGGACAATACAGCAATCTAACAGACACATTCCCTGCCCACAACGAGCTTACAGTCTAAAGGGGGAGACGGGCATTGATAGATATAGAGAGAAGCAGCGTGGCTCAGTGGAAAGAGCCCGGGCTTTGGAGTCAGAGGTCATGGGTTCAAATCCCAGCTCTGTCAGCTGTGACTGTGGGCAAGTCACTTAGCTTCTCTGTACCTCAGTTTACCTCATCTGTAAAGTGGGCATTAGAACTGTGAGCCCCCCACGGGACAACCTGATCACCTTGTAACCTTCCCAGTGCTTAGAACAGTGCTTTGCACATAGTAAGCGCTTAACAAATACCATCATCATCATATAAATAAATGACAGATAAGTAAAGAAGTGCTGCAAGGTTGGGATGGGGGATGATGAAAGGGAGCAAGTCAGGGGGGTGCAGAAGAAAGTGGGAGAAGAGGAAAGGAAAGTGTAATAAGGGAAGACCTCTTTCATTCATTCATTCATTCATTCATTCAATCATATTTATTGAGCACTTACTGTGTGCAGAGCACTATACTAAGTGCTTGGGAAGTCCAAGTTGGCAACATATAGAGATGGTCCCTACCCAACAGCGGGCTCACAGTCTAGAAGGGGGAGACAGAACAAAACATATTAACAAAATAAAATAAATAGAATAAATATGTACAAATAAAATAGAGTAATAAATCTGTACAAACATATATACATATATACAGGTGCTGTGGGGAGGGGAAGGAGGTAAAGTGGGGGGGAAGGGGAGGAGGGGGAGAGGAAGGAGGGGGCTCAGTCTGGGAAGGCCTTCTGGAGGAGGTGAGCTCTCAGTAGGGGCTCCTGGAGAAAATGAGCCTTCAATAAAGCTTTGAAGTGGGGGAGAGTAATTATCTGTCAGTTATCAATCAATCAATCGTATTTATTGAGCGCTTACTATGTGCAGAGCACTGTACTAAGCACTTTAATAATGGCATTTATTAAGCGTTTACTATGTGCAAAGCACTGTTCTAAGCACTGGGGAGTTTACAAGGTGATCTGGTTGTCCCACGGGGGGCTCACAGTCTTAATCCTCATTTTACAGATGAGGGAACTGAGGCCCAGAGAAGTGAGGTGACTTGCCCAAAGTCACACAGCTGACAAGTGGCAGAGCCGGGATTTGAACCCATGACCTCTGACTCCAAAGCCCAGGCTTTTTCCACTAAGCCACACTGCTTCTCTATTTCTATTTCAGTTATAATAATAATGGGATTTATT
The DNA here is from genome assembly GCF_015852505.1 of Tachyglossus aculeatus. NCBI lineage: Eukaryota > Metazoa > Chordata > Mammalia > Monotremata > Tachyglossidae > Tachyglossus > Tachyglossus aculeatus. Next base: position 17,535,465 of record NC_052072.1, on the reverse strand, counting down.
AAGCGCTCACTATGTGCAAAACAACGTTCTAAGCACTGGGGAGGTTACAAGGTGATCAGGTTGTCCCACGGGGGGCTCACAGTCTTAATCCCCATGTTACAGATGAGGTGACTGGTAGGCCCAGAGAAGTGAAGTGACTTGCCCGACGTCACACAGCTGACAATTGGCAGAGCCGGGATTTGAACCCATGACCTCTGACTCCAAAGCCCGGACTCTTTCCACTGAGCCACGCTGCTTTCTATGAGGAGGGACGGCATTCCAGGCCAGAGGCAGGACTGGATGTCGGAGGCCAGAGGCCCCTCGGTAAGAGACACAGTCAGTCAGTTGTATTTATTTTGCACTGACTGTGTGCAGAACACTGTACTAAGTGCTTGGGAGAGCACAGTATAACAATAAACAGACCCATTCCCTGCCCACAACGAGCTTACAGTTCAGAGGAACGGTCTACAGTTGACTACAAGCTCCTTGGCCGTCAGTTCCTCAAGAGAAGGGATCGTTTCGGCTTACTCACCTGGACTCTCCCAGGCGCTTAGTACAGTGTTCTACGCAGAGCTTGTGTTCACTAAATACCGTTGATTGAAAGGGGTGGCTGGGCCCATCTGTAGAGCCTTTTTGGGGAAGCAGGGCCAGTCTTTGGGGCTCAGACCAGGCTGGGTTAATTCCCTGACCCCCTGCAGGCTCTTGCCAACTTGTACTTCCCAAGTGCTTAGTACAGTGCTCTGCACACAGAAAGCACTCAATAAATACGATTGAACGAATGAATGAATGCAGCCCCCAACTCTTGGGTGGATGGCGGTGGGCGGGGGAGTCGGAGCTTGGTTGAACAAAAAGTGGGTCAGGACACAGTTCCGTGGGACCCTTCTAGATGGGTCTGGTGATCGCCCAGGCTGCTGGGGCCACTGCTGCCAGCAGCCCACCGAGTCAGCTCACTCCAGGAACGGACAAGGGCATCTCAATCAATCAATCAATCGTATTTATTGAGCGCTTACTGTGTGCAGAGAACTGTACTAAGCGCTTGGGAAGTACAAGTTCTGCTGCTAATCTCCTCACCGTGCCTCATTCTCGCCTGTCCCACCATCGACCCCCGGCCCACATCATCCCCCGGGCCTGGAATGGCCTCCCTCTGCCCATCCGCCAAGCTAGCTCTCTTCCTCCCTTCAAGGCCCTGCTGAGAGCTCACCTCCTCCAGGAGGCCTTCCCAGACTGAGCCCCTTCCTTCCTCGCCCCCTCATCCCCCTCTCCATCCCCCCCATCTTACCTCCTTCCCTTCCCCACAGCACCTGTATATAAGTATATATGTTTGTACATATTTATTACTCTTTTTATTTATTTATTTTACTTGTCCATATCTATTCTATGTATTTTATTTTGTTAGTATGTTTGGTTTTGTTCTCTGTCTCCCCCTTTTAGACTGTGAGCCCACTGTTGGGTAGGGACTGTCTCTCTATGTTGCCAACTTGTACTTCCCAAGCGCTTAGTACAGTGCTCTGCACACAGTAAGCGCTCAATAAATACGATTGATGATGATGATGACAACAAAATAAAGTAAATAGAATAGATATGTACAAGTAAAATAAATAGAGTAATAAATATGTACAAACATATATACAGACATATATACATATATACAGTGCTTAGAACAGTGCTTTGCACATAGTAAGCACTTAATAAATGCCATCATCATTATTATTATTATTATCTTAGAGTCCCAGAGGACCGCGAAGCAAGACAGTCGTCAATCAGTTGCTGAGAAGCAGTGTGGCATAGCGGCTGTGTTGACAACTTGTACTTCCCAAGCGCTTAGTACAGTGCTCTGCACACATTAAGTGCTCAATAAATACGATTGAATGAATGAATGAATAGAGCACGGGTCTGGGGGTCGGGGGTCCTCCACCTGCCTCCTATGTGACGTTGGGCAAGTCACTTCACTTCTCTGTGCCTCATTCACCAGAGAAGCAGCGTGGCTCAGTGGAAAGAGCCCGGGCTTGGGAGTCAGAGGTTGTGGGTTTGAATCCTGGCTCCGCCACTCATCGGCTGTGTGACTTTGGGCAAGTCACTTCGCTTCTCTGGGCTTCAGTTCCCTCATCTGGAAAATGGGGATGAAAACTGAGTCCCCTGTGGGACAACCTGATCACCTGGTAACCTCCCCAGTGCTTAGAACAGTGCTTGGCACATAGTAAGCGCTTAACAAATACCATTATTATTATTATTCACCTCATCTGTAAAATGGGGATTCATTTATTCATTCAGTCATATTTATTGAGCGCTTACTGTGTGCAGAGCACTGTACTAAGCGCTTGGGAAGTCCAACTTGGCAACATATAGAGACGGTCCCTACCCAACAGCGGTCTCACAGTCTAGAAGTTAAGACTGGAAGTCCTAGGTAGGCCAGAGGCTGTCCAACGTGATTATCCCGTATCTACCCCAGCACTTTGTACAGTGCTTAGCGCATAGTAAGTGCTTAACAAGTAAGCGCTCAATAAATATGATTGAATGAATGAATGAACAAGCACCATTAAAAAAACACCAATCGATCGATGGTATTTATGGAGCTCCTGGAGTAAACACTTAAGCACATAGTAAGTGCTTAACAAGTAAGCGCTCAATAAATATGATTGAATGAATGAATGAGCAAGCACCATTAAAAAAACACCAATCGATCGATGGTATTTATGGAGCTTCTGGAGTAAGCACTTAAGCACATAGTAAGTGCTTAACAAGTAAGCGCTCAATAAATATGATTGAATGAATGAATGAACAAGCATCATTAAAAAAACACCAATCGATCGATGGTATTTATGGAGCTCCCTGGGGTAAGCACTTAAGCACATAGTAAGTGCTTAACAAGTAAGCGCTCAATAAATATGATTGAATGAATGAATGAGCAAGCACCATTAAAAAAACACCAATCGATCGATGGTATTTATGGAGCTCCCTGGGGTAAGCACTTAAGCACACAGTAAGTGCTCAACAAGTAAGCGCTCAATAAATATGATTGAATGAATGAATGAGCAAGCACCATTAAAAAAACCCCAATCGATCAATGGTATTTATGGAGCTCCTGGGGTAAGCACTTAAGCACATAGTAAGTGCTCAACAAGTAAGCGCTCAATAAATATGATTCAATGAATGAATGAGCAAGCACCATTAAAAAAAACCCAATCGATCGATGGTATTTATGGAGCTCCTGGGGTAAGCACTTAAGCACATAGTAAGTGCTTAACAAGTAAGCGCTCAATAAATATGATTGAATGAATGAATGAGCAAGCACCATTAAAAAAACCCCAATCGATCAATGGTATTTATGGAGCTCCTGGGGTAAGCACTTAAGCACATAGTAAGTGCTCAACAAGTAAGCGCTCAATAAATATGATTCAATGAATGAATGAGCAAGCACCATTAAAAATAACCCAATCGATCGATGGTATTTATGGAGCTCCTGGGGTAAGCACTTAAGCACATAGTAAGTGCTTAACAAGTAAGCGCTCAATAAATATGATTGAATGAATGAATGAGCAAGCACCATTAAAAAAACCCCAATCGATTGATGGTATTTATGGAGCGCTTATTGGGGGCAGGGCACCGTACTAAGCGCTTGGGAGGACCCAATCCGACAGAGTTGGTAGACACGGTCCCTGCCCACAACGGGCTTACAGTCTAGAGAAGCAGCGTGGCTCAGTGGAAGGGTAGGGACTGTCTCTATATGTTGCCAATTTGTACTTCCCAAGCGCTTAGTACAGTGCTCTGCACATAGTAAGCGCTCAATAAATACGATTGATGGTGATGATGATGATGATGGAAAGAGCCCGGGCTTTGGAGTCAGAGGTCATGGGTTCAAATCCCAGCTCCGCCAATTGTCAGCTGTGCGACTTTGGACAAGTCACTTCACTTCTCTGGGCCTCAGTTACCTCACCTGTAAAATGGGGGTTAAGACTGTGAGCTCCCCGTGGGACCACCTGATCACCTTGTACAGTGCCCTGCTCACAGTCAGCGCTCAATAAATACGATTGATTGATTTGTGCTGAGCCACCCGCGCTCTTATCCGCTGTCCTTGTGCCCGGCAGCGTGCTTGGCAACATTAGAGAAGCAGCGTGGCTCAGTGGAAAGAGCCCGGGCTTTGGAGTCAGAGGTCACGGGTTCAAATCCCGGCTCCCCCAACTGTCAGCAGGGTGACTTCGGGCAAGTCACTTCACTTCTCTGGGCCTCGGTTCCCTCCTCTGCAAAATGGAGATGAAGACTGTGAATTATTAAGACTGTGGGTTATTATTTATGAAGCAGCGTGGCTCAGTGGGAAGAGCCCGGGCTTTGGAGTCAGAGGTCATGGGTTCAAATCCCGGCTCGGCCACTTGTCAGCTGTGTGACTTTAGGCAAGTCACTTAACTTCTCTGGGCCTCAGTTCCCTCATCTAGAAAATGGGGATTAAGACTGTGAACCCCCCGTGGGACAACCTCATCACCTTGTAACCTCCCCAGTGCTTAGAACGGTGCTTTGCACATAGTAAGCGCTTAATAAATGCCATCATTATTATTATTATTATTATTATTGTATCCCCCCCAGCGCTTAGAACAGTGCTTTGCACATAGTAAGCGCTTAATAAATGCCATCATCATCATTATTATTATTATTGTATCCCCCCCAGCGCTCAGAACAGTGCTTTGCACATAGTAAGCGCTTAATAAATGCCATCATTATTATTATTATTATTATTATTGTATCCCCCCCAGCGCTTAGAACAGCGCTTTGCACATAGTAAGTGCTTAACAAATACCATCATTATTATTGTTATTAGAGTAGTATCACAGGAAAAAGGAAGAGGTTTTTGAGCCTCTTGTCTCTAGTAGATTAAAATCTTTAACGGGCTTTGAGTCCAGGCTGGGGAAAGGCCCCCGGCCCGCCCCGGGACATTAGTTGATTGGAGCCCGGCGGTCGATTGCCAGTTGGCCGTGGCCGTCGCTCTGGGAAAGGAGCCTATGGCATATCCCTGGCGGGTGTCGTACGGGAGTGAGTCGTCGGCAGTCCGAGCCAAGCGGGTCATGTTTCCAGGCTTCTCGGCAGGCCACCGGAGAAGCGCGGATGTCTCCCGACCCCGGCACGGCACGTGAGCCCATCTTGTTTTCAGCTCTCCCGGCTAAGGTTAACCCAAAACAAATAATAACAGCTGGGCGGCTTGGGAAGGATGAGGCGTGGTGCGTACAAACCACCGCCCCCCCTCCAGCCCCCAGGGAAGGAAACCGCTATTTCTTGGCAGTTTTGTTTGGGGCTTTTAGGGAAGGAATTCCAGAAGTTGCAGGTTGCGTGTTGCCTCTCCAACTTTTCCCCCTCGCTCCTTGCCAGAGGAAGGGAGTCGTGCTGAAAATAACACGCCGGCCTTTGGAGAGGCGGATCAGATATTCCAGAACTCGGCCTCGCCTGCGAGCGAGTTCTCTCTCCCTCTCTCTCTCTCCCCCCCCACCGCCTTCTTTTCCCTCTTTCTTCCTCTTTCTTTCCACCCTCACGTTCCCTCCACGGGATCGAGTTAGCCCTTCTCTTTGCCTTATTTAGGAGGACCCGCCTGGTAGCGTTAACAGACGTAAAAGAAGGACGGCCGCCAGAGTGCATAAATCAGGCCAGCGTTTGGAATTTCCTAAATGCCGTGACTTTGGGTACAAGTCGAGCATTAAGAACAATACGGAGCTGTTCTCCGTCTCTATCTGTGCGTCTCCCTCCTTGCTCTGCCACTCTCCTCTCCCCCACGGCTCCCCCCTCACTCCGCCTTGCCGTCCTGCCGGGTGGGCTGGAACTTTGTTGCCGTCTGCCGTATTTGATTTTTCATTTCTCTCTCCATCCCCTCAGAAGACCGCGGGAGGAGCGGCGGCGGCCGGAGCCAGGACTCCGCGGACGGGCAGGTCCCCGAACAGTTCTCCGGGCTTCTCCACGGCTCTTCCCCAGGGTGCGAGGTCAGCGAGGATCCCTTCCGGCTCCTCTCTCCCGTGGCCCAAGGCGGGGCGGCCGAGCCGCGCGGTGCCGTCATGCAGGCCCAGGACTCCGGCTTCCCCGCCCCCGGAGCCGTCCGGCCCGGCCCCGCCGACCAAAACGGGAAAGCGGGCGATGCCGACGGCCCGCCCCCGAGCGCCGTCTCGCCGGACCCCGGAACCACGACGCGGTGGGCTGCCCGGCCCCCGGGACGGGCCGAGGAAGAGGGAGACCGGAGCGGGCCCGGGAGCCAGGCCTCTCTCAACGGCAAGCTCAGAGCGGAGCTCAAACTGAGCCGGAGCTTATCCAAGTCGGACTCCGACCTCCTGACCTGCTCGCCCACGGAAGAGGATACCATGGGGAGCCGGAGTGAGTCCCTGTCGAACTGCAGCGTCGGGAAGAAGAGGCTGGAGAAGTCTCCATCCTTCGCCTCCGAGTGGGATGAGGTAGGGGGGCACCTCAGTTGAAGAGGAAGTTGGCTGGACGTGGCGGTCTGGGGGGGCCGGGTGGGTTCAGGGGAGGGGGCGGCTGCAGCCCACAGGAGGGGCTTCGTGTGCTTGCTTCTGGCGGGGCAGGGCGCCTGCTGGCCGGCCACGCTTGCCCGGCCGATCAGGGTCGCCCCCCAAGCCGCCCCCTTGCCCGGATCCGGGTTGGGAGTTTCACCGCCTGGGGTGTGAAGGGCTGACCCCGAAGAGTTAAATATTAGGGGCGGAGGCCGGGAGAGCCGTTCCATTGGAGCGGGATCCAGTGAGGTGCCTTTCTTAGAAATGACAAGCTGTTGGGGAATGTTTGGATCCCAACCCCGCCGCCACCGCCGCCCTGGGGTCGTTATTCGGGCCGAGCATCGGGTTTGCGACACCAAAGCTGCCGACACCAGCCGTCCACGGGCGTCCCCTCCCCTCTCTCGCTTCCCCCCCGCACTGGCCATATGACTGGGAGAATTGTACTTGTAACATGGAAAGAGCCCGGGCTTTGGAGTCAGGGGTCGTGGGTTCGAATTCCGGCTCCACCGCATGTCTGCTGGGTGACCTTGAGCAAGTCACTTCACTTCTCAGAGCCTCAGTTACCTCATGTGTAAAATGGGGATGATGACTGTGAGCCCCGCGCCGGACAACCTGATCACCTTGTAACCCCCCAGCGCTTAGGACAGTGCTTTGCACATAGTAAGCGCTTAACAAATGCCGTTGTTATTATTATTATTATAGGGTTCTCCGCTCCTCTTGCCCGCTCGGGTTGTGGGGCCGAGGAGACGTGAGGGAGAGAAGACTCGGGGGACTGAGAGAAAGGGCGGACGAGGTTAATAGCCCTCGCCTTTCAGAGCTGTTGACAGATTAGCTCGGCCGCATGAATATTTTCCAGTGGCCCGAGACAGATCTTGGGAGGAAAACAAAGTATTTGCCCAAGGCTGGTAAACATCCAGGGAATGCGAGAGGGCTGACGTGCCGGGAGGCTGTGTGCCTTGGCACTAAGTAGCAACTTCAGGAGCCACTGAGTCCAATTCTCAGCTCCTTGTAGAGTGAAGAGAAGAGAAGGTCGCCTCTGTAGACTGGAAGCTCTTTGTGGGCGGGGAACGGGCCTACCAACTCTGTTCATTCATTCATTCAATCATATTTATCAAGCGCTGACTGTGTGCCGAGCACTGTACTAAGCGCTTGGGAAGTACAAGTTGGCAGCATATAGGGACGGTCCCTACCCAACAATGGGCTCACAGTAATCAATCGTATTTATTGAGCGCTTACTGTGTGCCGAGCACTGTACTAAGCGCTTGGGAAGTACAAGTTGGCAGCATATAGAGACGGTCCCTACCCAACAGTGGGCTCACAATAGAATTCTTCTCTCAAGAGAGAATTTTGATCTCCTCTTGAGCTACTGCTGGGACAGAAGGGAGAGTTGAAGAAAGGGCAAGGAGAGGAGCAAGGGAGATTTTAGAAAGATCACACCCGATGGTTTCCATTTTCTCTGTTCTGTCGCACTCTCCCAAGCGCAGTGCTCCGCACACGGTAAGCGCTCAGTAGGCTCGACTGATTGACGGTTGGCTTGAGATGGGTGTGCGGACCCATTCCGATCACACGGGAAAGCAGGTTTCTTCTCTTTCTAGCGGGCGAGGGAGGACCCTGCCCTCCCCCTCCTCCTCTTCTTCTTCCTCCTCCTCCAGCCATAGAGAGGTTCACGGGCGTGACTCGTCGAAGGAGAAGGCAGATCTCTCTGGAAGAGAAATGGGCCCGGTTTCTCATTCATTCATTCAGTCGTATTTATTGAGCGCTTACTGTGCTCAGAGCACTGTACTAAGCGCTTGGGAAGTGCAAGTTGGGAACATATAGAAACGGTCCCTACCCAACAATGGGCTCACAGTAGAATTCTTCTCTCAAGAGAGAATTTTGATCTCCTCTTGAGCTACTGCTGGGACAGAAGGGAGAGTTGAAGAAAGGGCAAGGAGAGGAGCCAGGGAGATTTTAGAAAGATCACACCCGATGGTTTCCATTTTCTCTGTTCTGTCACACTCTCCCAAGCGCAGTGCTCCGCACACGGTAAGCGCTCAGTAGGCTCGACTGATGGACGGATCGCTTGAGATGGGTGTGCGGACCCATTCCGATCACACGGGAAAGCAGTGTTTCTTCTCTTTCTAGCGGGCGAGGGAGGACCCTGCCCTCCCCCTCCTCCTCTTCTTCTTCCTCCTCCTCCAACAACAATGTTGGCATTTGTTAAGCGCTTACTATGTGCAAAGCACTGTTCTAAGCGCTGCGGGGGGATACAAAGTGATCAGGTTGTCCCGTGTGGGGTTCACAGTCTTAATCCCCATTTTACAGATGAGGTAACTGAGGCTCGGAGAAGTGAAGTGACTTGCCCAAGGTCACACAGCAGACGTGGGGGAGTCGGGATTCGAACCCATGACCTCTGACTCCAAAGCCCGGGCTCTTTCCACTGAGCCACGCTGCTTCTCCAGCCATGCTCCTCCAGCCATAGAGAGGTTCATGGGCGTGACTCGTCTAAGGAGAAGGCAGATCTCCCTGGAAGAGAAATGGGCCCGGTTTCTCATTCACTCATTTAGTCGTATTTATTGAGCGCTTACTGTGTGCAGAGCACTGTACTAAGCGCTTGGGAAGTGCAAGGTGGCAACATGTAGAGACGGTCCCTACCCAACAGCGGGCTCACAGGTTTCTCCCTCCAGTAAATGGCCGGAATCCAGGCTGGTCCGGAGTGGGAGACGATCCCGAAAAATACGGGCGCCCAAAGGCCTTGGCCAGTGTGGGGTTGGAGCGGGGATGTCACCATGTTTAATATCCCTCTCCCTCCTCTCTAGACTGTAAGTTCGTCGTGGGCAGGTCTCCCCCTTCTAGACTGTGAGCCCACTTTCGGGTAGGGACCGTCTCTATATGTTGCCAACTTGTCCTTCCCAAGCGCTTAGTACAGTGCTCTGCACACAGTAAGCGCTCAATAAATATGATTGATTGAATTGCAGGATCTTGCAAAAATTGATATCTCGATAATAGTTATGCAGAAGAAATTTCCATCCCTGCAGTCAGACAAGGGGCTCCTCAGTCAGTCGATGAATAAAAGGTATTTAATTGAGAGCCTATTATATGCAGAGCATGGTAGCAAGCGCTTGGTCGAGTAAAGCAGCGTGGCTCGATGGAAAGAGCCCGGGTTTGGGAGTCAGAGGTCATGGGTTCTAATCCCGGCTCTGCCACTTGTCAGCTGTGCGACTTTGGGCAAGTCACTTAACTTCTCTATGCTTCCGTTCCCTTATCTGTAAAATGGGGATGAAGGCTGTGAGCCCCACGTGGGACAACCTGATCACCCCAGCGCTTAGAGCAGTGCTTTGCACATAGTAAGCACTTAACAAATACCATCATTATCATAAATTATTATGGTGGTTGCCAAGCACTGTTCTAAGCACTGGGGTACATACAAGGTAATCGGGTTGGACATGGTCCCTGTCCCTCAGGGGGCTCACAGTCTTAATCCCCATTTTGCAGATGAGGGAACTGAGGCACAGAGAAGTGAAGTGACTCGCTCAGGTTTCCACAGCAGACGAGTGGCGGAGCCGGGATCATTCGTTCATTCATTCAGTCGTATTTATTGAGCGCTTACTGTGTGCAGAGCACTGTACTAAGCACTTGGGAAGTACAAGTTGGCAACAGTTAGAGATGGTCCCTACCCAGCAGTGGGCTCACAGTCTAGAAGGGGGAGACAGACAACAAAACAAAACATATTAACAAAATAGAATAAATATGTGCAGATAAAATAGAGTTATAAATCCGTACAAACATATATATAGGTGCTGTGGGAAGGGGAAGGAAGTAAGTCGGGGAGGAGGGGGAGGAGGGGAAGAGGAAGGAGGGGGCTCAGTCTGGGATCAGAACCCCAGTCTTCCCCTCCAAGCTCCCTAGGGACCTGGGCGCCCCTTCCTAACTGGGATTTGGCAGCAGGAGCTGAGGCAGAGGGAAGGTGGGCTTTCCGAGTCAAAATACCACACCTAAAGGGGTTCAGAGGCAGAGTAGTTAGGGCACAAGCTAGCCGAGAACAACACTGTCTAGCGTGCAGGAGCTGTGTGGCCTAGTGAAAAGAGCAAAGACTCAAGCCCTCCATTCCTCTTCTCCCACTCCCTTCTGCGTCATCCTGACTTGCTCCCTTTGTTCATCCCCCCCCCCCCATCCCAGCCCCACAGCACTTACATCCATATCTGTCACTTATTTGTTATTTATATTAATGTCCGTCTCCCCTTCTAGACTGTAAACTCATTCGTTCATTCATTGTCGTATTTATTGAGCGCTTACTGTGTGCAGAGCACTGTACTAAGCGCTTGGGAAGTACAAGTGGGCATGGAAGGTGTCTGTTTATTATTGCATTGTCCTCTCCCAGGTGCTTAGTTCTGTGCTCTGCACATAGTAAAAGCTCAATAAATACAACTGACCGACTGAATGACTGACTGAGATCTGGGTTCTAATCCCACCTCCTCCACTCACTTGCCGTGTGAACTGGGGCAGGTCAGTTCGCATCTCTTTGCTTCTGTATCCTCAGTCTTGGACTCAATATGTCCAAGGCTGAACTCCTTATCTTCCCTCCCAAACCCTGCCCTCTCCCTGACTTTCCCATCTCTGTTGATGGCACTACCATCCTTCCCGTCTCACAAGCCCGCAACCTTGGTGTCATCCTTGACTCCGCTCTCTCGTTCACCCCTCACATCCAAGCCGTCACCAAAACCTGCCAGTCTCACCTCCGCAACATCGCCAAGATCCGCCCTTTCCTCTCCATCCATACTGCTCCCCTGCTCGTTCAATCTCTCATCCTATCCCGACTAGACTACTGCATCAGCCTCCTCTCTGATCTCCCATCCTCCTGTCTCTCCCCACTTCAGTCTATACTCCACACTGCTGCCCAGATTATCTTTGTCCAGAAACGCTCTGGGCATGTTACTCCCCTCCTCAAAAATCTCCAGTGGCTACCAATCAATCTGCGCATCAGGCAGAAACTCCTCCCCCTGGGCTTCAAGGCTGTCCATCCATCCCCTCGCCCCCTCCTACCTCACCTCCCTTCTGTCCTTCTCCAGCCCAGCCCGCACCCTCCGCTCCTCCGCCGCTAATCTCCTCACCGTACCTCGCTCTCGCCTGTCCCGCCGTCGACCCCCATCCCACGTCGTCCCCCGGGCCTGGAATGCCCCCAATCCCTCTGCCCATCCGCCAAGCTAGCTCTCTCCCTCCCTTCAAAGCCCTACTGAGAGCTCACCTCCTCCAGGAGGCCTTCCCACACTGAGCTCCCTTTCTCCTCTCCCCCTCTCCATCCCCCCCACCCTACCTCCTTCCCCTCCCCACAGCACCTGTATATACGTTTGTACAGATTTATTACTCTATTTTACTTGTACATATTTACTATTCTATTTATCTTATTTTGTTAATATGTTTTGTTTTGTTCTCTGTCTCCCCCTTCTAGACTGTGAGCCCGCTGTTGGGTAGGGACCGTCTCTATATGTTGCCAACTTGTAATCAATCAATCAATCAATCGTATTTATTGGGCGCTTACTGTGTGCAGAGCACTGTACTAAGCACTTGGGAAATACAAGTTGGCAACATATAGAGACGGTCCCTACCCAACAGTGGGCTCACAGTCTAGAAGGGGGAGACAGACAACAAAACCAAACATATTAACAAAACAAAATAAATAGAATAGATATGTACAAGTAAAATAAATAAATAGAGTAATAAATACGTACAAACATATATACATATATACAAGTGCTGTGGGGAAGGGAAGGGGGGAGGGTGGGAGAGAACTTGTCTTTCCCAAGCGCTGTACAGTGCTCTGCACACAGTAAGCGCTCAATAAATACGATTGAATGAATGAATGAATCTTTAACAGGAGTGCTCAGCGCTTAGTACAGTGCATTGCACATAGTAAGCGCTTAATAAATGCCATCATCATTATTATTATTTAGTACTTGCTTTCCCTCCCCAATAGCCCATGAGCCCCATCTGCGTTTGTGTCTGATCTGACTGTATTGTGTCTACCCCGCTACTAAACGAATGTTACCTCGATTACCTTATAATATATAATATGATCATATTAGCGAGACAAATCAATCGTATTTATTGAGCGCTTACTGTGTGCAGAGCACTGTACTAAGCGCTTGGGAAGTACTAGTTGGCAACACATTATTATTTAATACTTGCTTTCCCTCCCCAATAGCCCATGAGCCCCATCTGCGTTTGTGTCTGATCTGACTGTATTGTGTCTACCCCGGTACTAAACGAATGTTACCTCGATTACCTTATAATATATAATATGATCATATTAGCGTGACAGATCAATCAGTCGTATTTATTGAGCGCTCACTGTGTGCAGAGCACTGTACTAAGCGCTTGGGAAGTACTAGTTGGCAACACATAGAGACAGTCCCTACCCAACAGCGGGCTCACAGTCTAGAAGGGGGAGACAGAGAACAGAACAAAACATATTAACAAAGCAAAATAAATAGAATAGATATGTACAAGTAAAATGAATAAATAAATAGAGTAATAAATCCGTACAAACATATATACAGGTGCTGTGAGGAAGGGAAGGAGGTAAGGCGGGGGGGAGGAAGGGGAGAGAATTTGTCCTTCCCAAGCGCTTAGTACAGTGCTCTGCACACAGTAAGCGCTCAATAAATACAATTGAATGAATCTTTAACAGGAGTGCTCAGCGCTTAGTACAGTGTGTTGCACATAGTAAGCGCTTAATAAATGCCATCATTATTATTATTATTATTTAATACTTGCTTTCCCTCCCCAATAGCCCATGAGCCCCGTCTGCGTTTGTGTCTGATCGGACTGTATTGTGTCTACCCCGGTACTAAACGAATGTTGTCTCGATTACCTTATAATATATAGTATGATCATATTAACGAGACAAATCAATCAATCGTATTTGTTGAGCACTCACTGTGTGCAGAGCACTGTACTAAGCGCTTGGGAAGTACTAGTTGGCAACACATTATTGTTTAATACTTGCTTTCCTTCCCCAATAGCCCATGAGCCCCGTCTGCGTTTGTGTCTGATCGGACTGTATTGTGTCTACCCCGGTACTAAACGAATGTTGTCTCGATTACCTTATATAATATGATAATATTAGCGAGACAAATGCCCTAAGTAGAGTCTCCTGTTTGAACAGGAGAAAATCCAGACCTCCCCAGGGGGACCTGCTTTTTCTGGCCTGCTTGCTCTGTCTGCTCGGAAACCCGCGGACCCCCCTGCCCAGAATTGAGGGCAGCCCGAATGTCTGGCCAGGTGGAAAAAGATCCCCCTCCGATGCTCACGGATGTCATTTGGCCCCCGGCCGTCTCCAAGGAGCGTTGGCTATCCGTGCCCTACTTGGCGCTCTCAGACTTCATCCCTATTTTGCAGTCGAGGTGACAGGGCCAGAGAGATCAAATGACTTTTTAATAATAATAATAATAATGATGATGGCATTTGTTAAGCGCTTACTATGTACAAAGCACTGTTCTAAGCGCTGGGGGGGGGATACAGTGTGATCAAGTTGTCCCACGTGGGGCTCATAGTCTAAATCCCCTTTTACAGATGAGGTAACTGAGGCTCAGAGAAGTTAAGTGACTTGCCCAAGGTCACACGGCAGACTTGTGGAGCCAGGATTAGAACCCATGACCTCTGACTCCAAAGCCCGTGCTCTTTCCACTGAGCTGCCCACTGTTGGGTAGGGACTGTCTCTATATGTTGCCAACTTGGACTTCCCAAGCGCCTAGTACAGTGCTCTGCACACAGTAAGCGCTCAATAAATACGATTGATTGATTGATTGACTTGCCCAAGGTCAGCCAGTAGACAGGTGGCGGAGCCGGGATTAGAACCCAGGTCCTTCTTACTCCCGGGCCGGTCTGTTTATTTTATTTTGTCAATATGTTTGGTTTTGTTCTCTGTCTCCCCCTTCTAGACTGTGAGCCCACTGTTGGGTAGGGACTGTCTCTATGTGTTACCAACTTGGACTTCCCAAGCGCTTAGTACAGTGCTCTGCACACAGTAAGCGCTCAATAAATACGATTGATTGATTGATTGACTTGCCCAAGGTCACTCAGTAGACAGGTGGCGGAGCCGGGATTAGAACCCAGGTCCTTCTGACTCCCGGGCCAGTCTATTTATTTTATTTTGTTAATATGTTTGATTTTGTTCTCTGTCTCCCCCTTGTAGACTGTGAGCCCACTGTTGGGTAAGGACTGTCTCTAGATGTTGCCAACTTGGACTTCCCAAGCGCTTAGTACAGTGCTCTGCACACAGTAAGCGCTCAATAAATACGATTGATTGATTGATTGATTAGGCCACACTGCTACTCCAGTTGTGTCGGTATCGGGGTGCTACTAGCCAGTGTGTTTGCTAGGGTTTCCCCGAGTAATAATAATAATTTTGGTATTTGTTAAGTGCTTATTATGTGCAAAGCACTGTTCTAAGCGCCGGGGAGGTTACAAGGTGATGAGGTTGTCCCCCGGGGGGCTCACAGTCTTCATCCCCATTTGACAGATGAGGTCACTGAGGCGCAGAGAAGTGAAGTGACTTGCCCAAAGTCACCCAGCTGACAGGTGGGGGAGCCGGGATTTGAACCCGTGACCTCTGACTCCAAAGCCCGGGCTCTTTCCACTGAGCCACGCTGTTTCTGAAAGAGAGGCTGCCCCAGTTGAGACGAAACAGAGCCTTTCTTGGACTCAGATCGGCCCCTGCTCTTCCTCCGCTTCCCAGCTCTGAGACCGTGGTGAGACCAAGGCCAGATCAATCAGTCAATCAATCGTATTTATTGAGCGCTTACTGTGTGCAGAGCACTGTACTAAGCGCTTGGGAAGTACAAGTCGGCAACACATAGAGACAGTCCCTACCCAACAGCGGGCTCACAGTCTAGAAGATGGCCAGATGGTCATCCTTGGTGTTCATGGTTGTTCATTTTCTCCCACTCCCTTCTGCATCGCCCTGATTTGCTCCCTTCCTCAGCGCTTAGAACAGTGCTTCGCACATAGTAAGCGCTTATCAAATACCATCATTATTATTATTCACCCTCCCCACCCAGCCCCAAAGCATTCATGTATGTATCCGTAGTTTATTTATTTATATTGATGTTTGTCTCCCCTGCTAGACTGTAAGCTCGTTATGGGCAGGGAATTCATTCATTCAGTCGTATTTATTGAGCGCTTACTGTGTGCAGGGCACTGTACTAAGCGCTTGGGAAGTCCAAGTTGGCAACATATAGAGACGGCCTCTACCCAACAGCGGGCTCACGGTCTAGAAGGGGGAGACAGACAACAAAACAAAACATATTAAGGGAATAAAATAAATAGAATAAATATGTACAAGTAAAATAGAGTAATAAATATGTACAAACATGTATACATATGTACAGGTGCTGTGGGGAGGGGAAGGAGGTAAGGCGGGGGGGGTTCATTCATTCATTCAATCATATTTATTGAGTGCTTACTGTGTGCAGAGCACTGTACTAAGCGCTTGGGAAGTACAAGTCGGCAACATACAGAGACGGTCCCTACCCAACAGCGGGCTCACAGTCTAGAAGGGGGAGACAGAGAACAAAACAAAACATATTAACAAAATAAAATAAATAGAATAGTAAATATGTACAAGTAAATAGAGTAATAAATATGTACAAACATATATACAGGTGCCATGGGGAGGGGAAGGAGGTAAGGCAGGGGGATTCATTCATTCATTCAGTTGTACCTATTGAGTGCTTAATGTGTGCAGAGCACTGTACTAAACACCTGGGAAGTACAAGCTGGCTTTTTTTTTACTTTGTAATAATAATCATAATGATGGCATTTATTAATCGCTTACTATGTGCAAAGCACTGTTCTAAGCGCTAGGGAGGTTACAAGGTGATCAGGTTGTCCCGCGGGGGGCTCACAGTCTAGAAGGGGGAGGCAGGCAACAAAACAAAACATGTGGACAGATGTCAAGTCATCAGAACAAAAAGAATTAAAGCTAGATGCACAGCATTAGCAAAATAAATAGAATAGTAAATATGTACAAGGAAATATGGATGGAACATCACCTAACTTCTCAGGGCCTCAGTTCCCTAATCTGTTAAAAGGGGATGAAGTCTGTGGACCCCATGCGGGGTCCCCGACCATAGAACAGTGCCTGACAAATAGTAAGCGCTTAACAAATGCCATTATTGTTATTATTATCGTTTTTTTCTGACCTTTAGTCCTGCCAATCAATCACTGGTATTTATTGAGCGCTTACGGTGTGCAGACCACTGTACTAAGTGCCCGGGAGAGCACAACTCAACAGGTGTTGGCCGAAACGTTCCCTGCCCCGTGCGAGCTCACATTCAGACTCTATTTTGATTCCTGGGACTTCTAGGATGGAGCTGCCTGGGTGGGACCTCCAGTCCGTTTTATTGGAGAGTGGTATGAATAATAATAATAATAATAATAATAATAATAATAATAACAACAACAACAATAGTAATAATAGTAATAATAATAATAATGGTATTTAAGCACTTACTTTGAGCCAAGAGCCGGGGTAGATAGAAGAGAAGCAGCGTGGCTCAGTGGAAAGAGCCCGGGCTTTGGAGTCAGAGGTCATGGGTTCAAATCCCAGCTCCACCACTTGTCAGCTGTGTGACTTTGGGCGAGTCACTTCACTTCTCTGGGCCTCAGTTCCCTCATCTGTAAAGTGGGGATTAAGACTGTGAGCCCCACGTGGGACAACCTAATCACCTTGGATCCCCCAGCGCTTAGAACAGTGCTTTGCAGATAGTAAGCGCTTAACAAATGCCATTATTATTATTACTATTATTATTATAGAAGATAAGCAGGTTGAAAAGAGTCCCTGTCCCACATGAGGATTCCCAGTCTGAGAGAGAAGGAGAACAGATGTTTGATCCCCATTTTACAGATGAGGTAACGGAGGCCCAGAGAAGGTAGGTGATTAGGCCATGGTCACACAACAGACAAGTGGCAAAACTGGGGTTAGAACCCAGGTCCTCTGACTCCCATATTAATAACAAAAAATAATTGTTTATTACTCTATTTTATTTGTACACATTTATTCTATTTATTTTATTTTGTTAATATGTCTTGTTTTGTTGTCTGTCTCCCCCTTCTAGACTGAGAGCCCTTCTAGACTGTTGGGTAGGGACTGTCTCTATATGTTGCCAACTTGTGCCTCCCAAGCGCTCAGTACAGTGCTCTGCACACAGTAAGTGCTCAATAAATACGACTGAATGAATGAATGAATGGATTGTGGTGTTTAAGCACTTCCTATGTGCCAAGCACTGTACTAAGCCCTGAGGTGGATACAAGCAAGTCAGGTTGGACACAATCCCTGGCCCACTTGGGGTTCACAGTCGCAGTCCCCATTTTACAGATGAGGTATCAGGCCCAGAGACGTAAAGGGACTTGTCCAGGGTCACACAGCAGACACATGGTGGAGTGAGAATTAGAATCCATGACCATCTGACTCAGAGGCTGGTGCTGGATCCACGACGCCAAGCTGCTTTTCACTATGCCATGCCCATGCCCATTCTCCATTAGGCCATGGCGAGTGGTTCCTTTGATGAAGGAACCATATATACATACCTATATATATATATATATATATATTAATAATAATGGCATTTATTAAGTGCTTACTATGTGCAAAGCACTGTTCTAAGTGCTGGGGGGATACAAAGTGATCAGTTGGAGACAGACAACAAAACAAAGCATGTGGACAAGTGGTCAAGTCGTCAGAAAAAAAGAATTAAAGCTAGATGCACATCATTAACAAAATAAATAGAATAGTAAATATGTACAAGGAAATATGGATGGAACATCACCTAACTTCCCTGGGCCTCAGTTCCCTAATCTGTAAAATGGGGATGAAGACTGTGAACCCCATGTGGGACAGAGACTGTGTCCAACCTGAATAGCTTGTAACTTACCCCCGACCATAGACCAGTGCCTGACAAATAGTAAGCACTTAGCAAATGCCATTATTGTTATTATTATCATTTTTTTCTGACCTTAAGTCCTGCCAATCAGTCACTGGTATTTATTGAGCGCTTACGGTGTGCAGACCACTGTACTAAGTGCTCGGGAGAGCACAATTCAACAGGTGTTGGCCGAAACGTTCCCTGCCCCGTGCGAGCTCACATTCAGACTCTATTTTGATTCCTGGGACTTCTAGGATGGAGCTGCCTGGGTGGGACCCCCAGTCTGTTTTATCGGAGAGTGTTATGAATAATAATAATAGTAATAATAATAATAATAATGGTATTTAAGCACTTTCTGTGTGCCAAGAGCCGGGGTAGATAGAAGAGAAGCAGCGTGGCTCAGTGGAAAGAGCCTGGGCACAGAGAAGTTAAGTGACTTGCCCAAAGTCACACAGCTATATATATCTATACATGCACACACACACACACATACATACACACATTAAGGAAGACTTATAGATGCATACATACAGATGTAAGTATGTGTATATTTCTAAGCCTTCCTTAATTCCAAGGAACTTTAGCCATCTTTGTTTTCCAACTTGGCTTAAATTGAGCATTTGATCTCCTCCTTCCCACTCACCACGTGTGGATTTTTTTAATGGTACCTGTTAAATGCTTACTTTGTGTATGGCACTGTAATAGTAATAATTATGGTATTTGTTAAGAGCTCACTATGTGCCAAGCACTGTTGTAAGCACTGGGGTAGATAAAAGGTAATCATTTATTCATTGTTGTATTTATTAAGCGCTTGCTGTAATAATTATGGTATTTGTTAAGAGCTCACTATGTGCCAAGTACTGTTGTAAGCACTGGGGTAGAGTCAAGGTAATCATTCTTTCATTCAATCATATTTATTGAGCGCTTGCTGTGTGCAGAGCACTGTACTAAGCGCTTAATGAGGTGGAACACAGTCCCTGTGCCTCTCGGGGCTCCCAGGCTTAATCCCCATTTTACAGATGAGGGAACTGAGACACAGAGAAGTGCCACGGTCACACAGCAGACAAGCGGCAGAGCCGGAATTAGAACCCATGACCTTCCAACTCCCAAGCCGGGGTCTGTCTACTGCGCTGTGCCGCTGGGGTAGATTCATTCATTCAGTCGTATTTATTGAGCGCTTACTGTGTGCAGAGCACTGTACTGAGCGCTTGGGAAGTCCAAGTCGGCAACATATAGCGACGGTCCCTACCCAACAGCGGGCTCACAGTCTAGAAGGGGGGGGGACTGACAACGAAACAAAACATATTAACAGAATAAAATAAATAGAATAGTAAATATGTACAAGTCATTCATTCATTCATTCAATCGTATTTATTGATCGCTTACTGTGTGCAGAGCACTGTACTAAGCGCTTGGGAAGTCCAAGTTGGCAACATCTAGAGACGGCCCCTACCCAACAGCGGGCTCACAGTCTAGAAGGGGGAGACAGACAACAAAACATATTAACGAAATAAAATAAATAGAATAAATATGTACAAGTAAAATAGAGTAATAAATATGTACAAACATATATACAGGTGCTGTGGGGAGGGGAAGGAGTTAAGGCGGGGGGGATTTATTCATTCATTCAATCGTATTTATTGAGCGCTTACTGTGTGCAGAGCACTGTACTAAGCGCTTGGGAAGTCCAAGTTGGCAACATCTAGAGACAGCCCCTACCCAACAGCGGGCTCACAGTCTAGTAGGGGGAGACAGGCAACAAAACAAAGCATATTAATGAAATAAAATAAATAGAATAAATATGTACAAGTAAAATAGAGTAATAAATATGTACAAACATATATACATATATACAGGTGCTGTGGGGAGGGGAAGGAGGTAGGGCGGCGGGGATGGGGAGGGGGAATCGCTCATGTTCATCAGGTTGAACACAGTCCCCTGTCCTACATAGGGCTCGCAGTCTTAAGAGGGAGGGAGATCAGGTATTGAATCCCCATTTTACAGATGTGGAAACTGAGGCACAGAGAAAATTTATTTATTTTACTTGTACATATTTATTCGATTTATTTTATTCTGTTAATATGTTTTGTTTTGTTCTCTGTCTCCCCCTTCTCAACTGTGAGCCCGCTGTTGGGTAGGGACCGTCTCTAGATGTTGCCAACTTGGACTTCCCAAGCGCTTAGTACAGTGCTCTGCGCACAGTAAGCGCTCAATAAATACGATTGAATGAATAAGTGACTTCCCGGGGTCATTCATTCAATCAATCAATCAATCAATCAATCGTATTTATTGAGCGCTTACTGCGTGCAGAGCACTGTACTAAGCGCTTGGGAAGCACAAGTTGGCAACATACAGAGACAGTCCCTACCCAACAGTGGGCTCACAGTCTAAAAGGGGGAGACAGAGAACAAAACAAAACATACTAACAAAATAAAATAAATAGAATAGATATGTACAAGTAAAATAAATAAATAAATAAATAAATAGAGTAATAGTGGAGCATAGTAAGCATTTGACAAATAGCGTAAAAAAAGAGGTCAAAACACGTTCTGGTCTACCCAATCTGGCTCTGGGGAGCCCAGACAAGTGAGGCAGCCAGCTAGTGGACACATAGTAAGCACTTAACAAATACCATTATTACTATTATTATTATTATTGTTATTATTATTTAAGGAGGCCAGCTGGGTTGACACTGGCCAGTGGAGGCCTGTGTCCAGTGGAGGGCAGTGGAGGCCTGTTTAAACTGTGAGCCCACTCTTTTAGACTGTGAGCCCACTGTTGGGTAGGGACTGTCTCTATATGTTGCCAACTTGTACTTCCCAAGCGCTTAGTACAGTGCTTTGCACACAGTAAGCGCTCAATAAATACGATTGATTGATTGATTGATTGATTGGGCCACAGACTCCACAAGCAATTTGGGCGCATACTGTAGTACGGTCACACAACAGGCATGTCCATCTGCTTAGACTATTAGCCCCATGTGGGAACTGATGATCTTGTATCTCCCCCAGTGCTTAATACAATGTTTGACCCATAGTAAGCGCTTCTTCATTCATTCATTCAATCGTATTTATTGAGCGCTTACTGTGTGCAGAGGGAGATCAGGTATTGAATCCCCATTTTACAGATGTGGAAACTGAGGCACAGAGAAGATTGATTTCTTTATTTTACTTGTACATATTTATTCGATTTATTTCATTCTGTTAATATGTTTGGTTTTGTTCTCTGTCTCCCCCTTCTAGACTGTGAGCCCGCTGTTGGGTAGGGACCGTCTCTAGATGTTGCCAACTTGGACTTCCCAAGCGCTTAGTACAGTGCTCTGCACACGGTAAGTGCTCAATAAATACGATTGAATGAATAAGTGACTTCCCGAGGTCATTCATTCAATCGTATTTATTGGGCGCATACTGTAGTACGGTCACACAACAGGCATGTCCCCCTGCTTAGACTATTAGTCCCATGTGGGAACTGATGATCTTGTATCTCCCCCAGCACTTAATACAATGTTTGACCCATAGTAAGCGCCTCTTCACTCATTCATTCATTCATTCAGTCATATTTATTGAGCGCTTACTGTGTGCAGAGCACTGGACTAAGCGCTTGGGAAGTCCAAGTTGGAAACATCTAGAGACGGTCCCTACCCAACAGCGGGCTCGCAGTCTAGAAGGGGGAGACAGAGAACAAAACCAAACATATTAACAGAATAAAATAAATCGAATAAACATGTACAAATAAAATAAATAAATAGAGTAATAAATCAGAGAAGCAGCGTGGCTCAGTGGAAAGAGCCCGGGCTTTGGAGTCAGAGGTCGTGGGTTCAAATCCCGGCTCCGCCACTTGTCAGCTGTGTGACGTTGGGCAAGTCACTTCACTTCTCTGGGCCTCAGTTCCCTCATCTGTAAAATGGGGATGAAGACTGTGAGCCCCTCGTGGGACAACCTGATTACCTTGTATTCACCCCAGCGCTTAGAACAGTGCTTTGCACATAGTAAACGCTTAACAAATACCAACATCATCATCATCATCATCATCATCATAAATCCGTACAAATATATATACGGGTGCTGTGGGGAGGGGAAGAGGAAGGATCAGCCTCCCGGCTTGACGATCAATCACTGTCTGTAAGTAAGTTAAAACAGACTCTGGCATTTAAATTTGCCCTTTAAATGCCAGTTTGGATTTAAAATTCAATTTACTCTGCTGAAATAATAACGCTGCTTAGAAAATGGTGAGCGGATGGAAAGAGGGCTGGACATAAAAGATCCCCAACAACGTGGAATTGTATGGTTGTAAACACTAGCTGGTTTCGGAGCGATCAAGAATAATTCCCTCCTCGGGGAAACGGAGGCTGGGACTTGTCCCGAACCCACAATCCTTGTTCCTCGAACTCACAATCCTTGTTAAGCCCCGAACCCACAATCCTTGTTCCTCGAACTCACAATCCTTGTTAAGCCCCGAACCCACAATCCTTGTTAATCAATTGCTTTGAAGGAGGGCGGAAATTAAACATGATACGGCAGTTCAATATCAGTCACTGCACAGATCAGTCATTCATTCATTCAATCGCATTTATTGAGCACTTACTGTGTGCAGAGCACTGTACTAAGCGCTTGGGAAGTACAAGTTGGCAACATATAGGGACAGTCGTACTTATTGGACACTCACTTTGGGCAGAGCACCGTGCCAAGCAGTGTGGCTCAATGGAAAGAGCTCGGGCTTTGGAGTCAGAGGTCATGGGTTCCAATCCCAGCTGTGTGACTTTGGGCAAGTCACTTCACTTCTCTGCGCCTCAGTTACTTCATCTGGAAAATGGGGGTGAAGACTGTGAGCCCCCCCGTGGGACAGCCTGGTCACCTTGTAACCTCCCCAGCGCTTAGAACGGTGATTTGCACATAGTAAGCGCTTAATAAATGCCGTTAAAAAAAAAAGCGGGTGGGAAAGTACAATATAACAGAGTTGGTAGACACGTTCCCTGCATTAATGGAAACAAATATGTGTGAGGGCGACATGGGACAACCTGATCACCTTGTAAACTCCCCAGCGCTTAGAACAGTGCTTTGCGCATAGTAAGCGCTTAATAAATACCATTTTAAAAAAAGGGGGTGGGAAAGTACAATGTAACAGAGTTGGTAGACACGTTCCCTGCATTAATGGAAACAAATAAGTGTGAGGGCGACACGGGACAACCTGATCACCTTGTAACCTCCCCAGCGCTTAGAACAGTGCTTTGCACACAGTAAGCGCTTAATAAATGCCATTATTATTATTATTATAATCATTATTATTATTAAGAGGAAATGAGATGTGTTCTCTTGTCTTGCCCAGTACATTCATTCATTCAATTGTATTTATTGAGCGCTTACTGTGTGCAAAGATCAGTACAAATCGATAGGGCAGAGGACAGTTTCTAAGCATCATCATCATCATCGTTGATGGGCTGTAGAGCACACTGTGTGCAGAGCACTGTACTTAGCGCTTGGGAGAGTGCAGTTCAACAGAGTCACCCGTTCCCTGCCCACAGTGAGTTTACAGTCTAGAGGGACCAGATCGCAGACACAGAACTAGACCCGTTCTCTATTGCATGTAAAGACGTTTGCTTCTGTCAGGAGAGATGATAATAACAATAATGATGGCATTAATTAATCAATCAATCGTATTTATTGAGCACTTTCTGTGTGCAGAGCACTGGACTAAGCGCTTGGCAACATATAGAGAAGGTCCGTACCCAACAGTGGGCTCACAGTCTAGAATGGGGAAGCAGAGAACAAAACCAAACATACTAACAAAATAAAATAAAATAATAAAATAAAATAAAATAAAAAATAAAATAAAATAATAAAATAAAATAAATAAAATTAGCACTTACTATGTGCAAAGCACTGTTCTGAGTGCTGGGGAGGTTACCCACGGGGGGCTCCTAGTCTTCATCCCCATTTTCCAGATGAGGTAACCGAGGCCCAGAGAAGTGAAGTGACTTGCCCAAAGTCACACAGCTGAGAAGTGCCGGGATTTGAACCCACGACCTCTGACTCCCAAGCCCGGGCTCTTTCCACTGAGCCACGCTGCTTCTCACAGAGATCTGTGCCAAGGTAGTTTTCTGCAGCCAGGAGGTTGTCAGGTTTCCGGCGCTTAGAACAGTGCTTGGCACATAGTAAGCACTTTGCACATAGTAAGCACTTAATAAATGCCATTATTATTATTATTCTCTATGCCTCAGTTACCTCATCTGTAAAATGGGGATTAAGACTGTGAGCCCCGCGTGGGACAACCTGATCACCTTGTAACCTCCCCAGTGCTTAGAACAGTGCTTGGCACATAGTAAGCGCTTAATAAATGCCATTATTATTATTATTATTATTATTATTATTATTATGAACAAATGCCATCACCATTATTAATAGCATTATTATTATTATTATTATTCCCTGGCTTCTCCCTATTGTGCCCTGCCCCCCTGTCCACTCCGGTCTGCTCCTGGCAGTAACCCATTCTACATCCCACAGGTCTGCAAGTCATCTCCATATTTTGCCAACTTGTACTTCCCAAGCGCTTAGTACAGTGCTCTGCACACAGTATTCATTCATTCATTCATTCAATCGTATTTATTGAGCGCTTATTGTGTGCAGAGCACTGGACTAAGCGCTTGGGAAGTACAAGTTGGCAACATATAGAGACGGTCCCGACCCAACAGCGGGCTCACAGTCTAGAAGGGGGAGAGAGACAACAAAACAAAACATATTAACAAAATAAATAGAATAAATATCTACAAATAAAATAAATAAACGCTCAGTAAGTGTGATTGAATGAATGAATGCCCCTCTGCACAAGCTGAGATTTGTGAGAAGGTCACTAGTGGATAGAGCACAGGCCTGGGAGTTAGAAAGACCTGAGTTCTAATCCCGGCTATGCCACTAGTCTGCTGTGTGGCCGTGGGCAAATCACTTGACCTCTCTGTGCCTCAGTTACCTCATCTGTAAAAATGGGGGCAAAGACCGGGAGTTCCATGTGGGACATGGAAGGTGTCCAACCTGATTAGCCTCAGCACTTAGAACAGTGCTTTGCACATCGTAAGCACTTAATAAATAATAATAATAATAATGATGGAATTTATTAAGCGCTTACTATGTGCAATGCCATCATTATTATTGTGTCTACCCCAGCACTTAGTACAGTGTCTGGCACATATTAAGAACTTTATAAATATCAAAAAAATAAAGCGCGTCCAGCCCACCTGAACCTTGAATCTTTTAAGTGGCAGGACGAAAGAGCCCGGGCTTTGGAGTCAGAGGTCATGGGTTCAAATCCCAGCCCCGCCACTTGTCAGCTGTGTGACTTCGGGCAAGTCACTTCACTTCTCTGTGCCTCACTTACCTCATCTGTAAAATGGGGATTAAGACTGTGAGCCCCCCGGGGGACAACCTGATCACCTCGTAACCTCCCCAGCGTTTAGAACAGTGCTTTGCACATAGTTAGTGCTTAATGCATGTCATTATTATTATTATTATTATTATTAAAGGGGCATGTACCTGGGAGTCGGAGGATCTGGATTCTAATCCTGGCTCTGTTGTGTGACCTTGCAGCGTGGCTCAGTGGAAAGAGCACGGGCTTTGGAGTCAGAGGTCGTGGGTTTGAATCCCGGCTCCGCCACATGTCTGCTGTGTGACCTTGGGCAAGTCACTTCACTTCTCTGAGCCTCAGTTACCTCATCTGTAAAATGGGGATTAAGACTGTGAGCCCCACGTGGGACAACCTGATCACTTTGTATCCCCCCAAGCGCTTAGAACAGTGCTTTGAACATAGTAAGTGCTTAACAAATGCCAACATTATTATTATTATTATTATTATTACTTCCTCTGCGCCTCAGTTAACTATAAAAACGGGGACCAAGACTGTGAGCCCCGTGCGAGACATGGATCGTCAACCCGATTAGCTTGTCTCTACCCCAGGGCTTAGTCCGGTGCCTGGCACATATAACCACATAATAAATACTATTTTTTTTAAAAAAGGGGAGGAAAGAGGCAGGATAGGGAGGCAGACCAGAGACAGACAGAAAAATATGCCAAGGGGCAGAGACACGTGGAAGGGGGAGATGCGAATGGGACGGAAACTGGCGTCGGGTAGAGGGGAGAGATGTGAAAGTTGACAGGGACAGGCTTGGCGGGGGGCGGCCATCATCATCCCTCGTATTTATTGAGCACTTATAACGTGCAGAACACTGTACTAAGTACTTGGGAGAGTCCGACACAACGGAGTTGGACGACATATTCCCTGCCCACAGCGAGCTTACATCATCATCATCATCAATTGTATTTATTGAGCGCTTACTGTGCGCAGAGCACTGTACTAAGCGCTTGGGAAGTACAAATTGGCAACATATAGAGACAGTCCCTACCCAACAGTGGGCTCACAGTCTAAAAGGGGGAGACAAAACCAAACATACTAACAAAAGAAAATAAATAGAATAGATATGTACAGGTAAAATAAATAGAGTAATAAATCTGTACAAACATATATACAGGTGCTGTGGGGAAGGGAAGGAGGTAAGATGGGGGGATGGAGGGGGGAGAGGAAGGAAGGGGCTCAGTGTGGGAAGGCCTCCTGGAGGAGGTGAGCGCTCAGTAGGGCCTTGAAGGGAGGAAGAGAGCTAGCTTGGCGGATGGGCGGAGGGAGGCCATTCCAGGCCCAGGGGATGACGTGAGTGTAGAGGGGGATAGGGAGATGTGGGGGTGGACAGAGACAGTCCTGGAGGACGGGCGGCAGATGAGAAGGGAACAGAGACGAGCTTGGAGGAAGGGAGAAAGATATCATCATCATCATCATCATCATTAATAATAATAATGATGGTGGTATTAAGCACTCTACTAAGTGTTGGGGTAGATCCAACACTTAGTAGAAGCAGCGCCGAGAAGCAGCGTGGCTCAGTGGAAAGAGCCTGGGCTCTGGAGTCAGAGGTCATGGGCTCAATCCCGGCTTCGCCACCTGTCAGCTGTGTGACTTGGGGCAAGTCACTTCACTTCTCTGTGCCTCAGTTCCCTCATCTGTAAAATGGGGGTTAAAACTGTGAGCCCCCTCGGGACAACCTGATCACCTTGTGATCTCCCCAGCGCTTAGAACGGTGCTTTGCACATAGTAAGCGCTTAACAAATACCATTATTATTATTATTATGTGAAGGTGGTCCGAGGCAGATGGGGAGGAAAGGCAGGCCTCGGAGACACCCCCATCTCCCTCCCGCCCCCCCCCATCACCACCCCCTCACCAGCGTGGCTCAGTGGAAAGAGCCCGGGCTTGGGAGTCAGAGGTCACGGGTTCTAATCCCGTCTCCGCCACGTCTGCTGTGTGACCTTGGGGAAGTTACTTCACTACTCTGTGCCTCAGTTCCTTCATCTGTCAAATGGGGATGAAGACTGTGAGCCCCATGTGGGACAACCTGATCACCTTGTATCCCCCCCCCCAGTACTTAGAACAGTGCTTTGTACATAGTAAGCACTTAACAAATGTCATTATTATTATTATTATTATCCAGATATCTACAGTGTAGAGAGCAGCAGGAGACCAGGGGAAAAAAGCAGTGCCTAAAATCAAGAACCAGCCTCCTTGGCGGGCATAGTTCCCCTCTTCCTCATCGATTCCCCCAGTTTTTTGGGCTTTGGCATGGGCATGGAGAATCCCAGAGCCTTTTCATTTTTCCCCCCATGGCACGGTGCCTGCAGTCATAGCCCGGCTATGTACTGACCGGGCTGGGTGTTCGATGTGGCCAAGTCAAGGCCTCCATCCCTTTCTCCCCGAAATGTGCGTCTCCATGGTAATAACGATGGCATTTGTGAAGCACTTACTATGTGCCAAGCACTGTTCAAGGCACCAGGGTAGATAGGAGATAATCGGGTTGGCCATAATCCCTGTCCCACATGGGGCTCACAGCCTCAAACCCCATTTTACAGATGAGGTGATTCAGTTCAATTCAGTCGTATTTATTGAGCGCTTACTGTGTGCAGAGCACTGTACTAAGCGCTTGGGAAGTACAAGTTGGCAACATATAGAGACGGTCCCTACCCAACAGTGGGCTCACAGTCTAGAAGGGGGAGACAGACAACAAAACAAAACATATTAACAGAATAAAATAATAATAATGGTATTTATTAAGCGCTTACTATGTGCAAAGCACTGTTCTAAGCGCTGGGGAGGTTACAAGCTGATCAGGTTGTCCCACGGGGGGCTCACACTCTTCATCCCCATTTTACAGACGAGGCAACTGAGGCACAGAGGAGCTAAGTGACCTGCCCAAAGTCACACAGCTGACAATGGGCGGAGCTGGGATATGAAATGACCTCTGACTCCAAAACCCGGGCTCCTTCCACTGAGCCACGCTGCTTCTCATTTATTGAACGCTTACTGTGTGCAGGGCACTGGACCAGGCGCTTGGGAAGTACAGATCATGAGACCACTTATAGTTTTGGAAGAAGGGGAGACCGAAAAGAAGGACCTGCAGAAAAGCCAATGCTTAGTTGAGTGTGCAAATCACCAATGGTATTTATTAAGCTCTTACCATGTGCAGAGCAGTGTACTATGCATATTGGAGCGCTATAAAGCATGAATAAAAAACGCCACCTGCCCATCTTGCTCCTTTTGGGATGACAAGGCAGATTCTCTTTTTTTTCCACCCCTCTATAAATTCAGGCACTTCCTAAGAGCTTCCTTGTTCTCTTTTCTCAAGCACCAAAGAGGCACAAGCAAAGTCAGGTGACTTTAGCCAAGTACCGCCCTCCCTTCCTTGCGGGGTCCCGGGGATTGTTTAATCGCCGACAGTCCATCGTACTTATTGAGTGCTTACCATGTGCAGAGCACCGTAGTAAGCTCTTGGGAGAGTAATAATAATAATAATAATGGTATTTGTTAAGCGCTTACTATGTGCCAAGCACTGTTTTAAGCACTGGGGGAAATACAGGGTAATCAGGGTGTCCCACGTGGGGCTCCTGAGGCCCAGAGAAGTAAAGTGACTTCTAAGGTCACAGGGCGGACAAGTAGCGGAGCCGGGATTAGAACCCAGGTCCTCCTGACTCTCAAGCCTGGACTGTATCCACTTGGCCTTTGTTCTTCCCAAACCAGCCCTCGATGGGCCCCCTTTTGTACTCCAACCCGTTTCTTCGGGGCGGTAGTAAGCAGGAGAGGGAGAGCGAGCTGGCGTCTGAGTCTGTAAGGAGCGGTCAGAGATGGATGCAAGACACAACCGACACTCTTTCTTGCCCATTATAGACGGCTGTTCTGTTTGCTTGTTATCCAACAGTGGTATTTGTTGAGCACTTACCATGCGCAGAGCACTGTACTAAGTGTTGGGGAGGGTACAGGACAACAGAGCTGATAGCCAAGCTAGCTCTCTTCCTCCCTTCAAGGCCCTACTGAGAGCTCACCTCAATCAATCAATCAATCAATCGTATTTATTGAGCGCTTACTATGTGCAGAGCACTGTACTAAGCGCTTGGGAAGTACAAATTGGCAACACATAGAGACAGTCCCTACCCAACAGTGGGCTCACAGTCTAAAAGGGGGAGACAGAGAACAGAACCAAACATACCAACAAAATAAAATAAATAGGATAGAAATGTACAAGTAAAATAAATAAATAAATAGAGTAATAATCCTCCAGGAGGCCTTCCCAGACTGAGCCCCTTCCTTTCTCTCCCCCTCGTCCCCCTCTCCATCCCCCCATCTTACCTCCTTCCCTTCCCCACAGCACCTGTATATATGTTTGTACATATTTATTACTCTATTTTACTTGTATATATCCATTCTATTTATTTTATTTTGTTAGTATGTTTGGTTTTGTTCTCTGTCTCCCCCTTTTAGACTGTGAGCCCACTGTTGCGTAGGTACTGTCTCTATATGTTGCCAACTTGGACTTCCCAAGCGCTTAGTACAGTGCTCTGCACACAGTAAGCGCTCAATAAATACGATTGATGATGATGATGATAGCCATGTTCCCTGCCCACAAGGAACTTAAAGTCTAGAGAGGTGTTGCTGAGGCTAGGACTTGGTTTCCTGACTTCTACCTTGTGGTAAAATGACAACGACGCACCGTTTCCAGAACTCAGACTTCGTAGTGTTGCGTGGACCATTTTGCAAAAGTTGCAAAAAAAGCAACTTTTTTTTATGTACAATAAAGACAGGGTGACCTAATGGATAGATCATGGTCCCAGGAGTCAGAAGGACCTGGGTTTCGGTCCCAGCTTCGCCACGTGTCTGCTCTGTGACCTTGGGCCAGTCACTTCACTTCTCTGTGCCTAGTTCCCTCATCATCATCATCATCATCAATCATATTTATTGAGCGCTTACTATGTGCAGAGCACTGTACTAAGCGCTTGGGAAGTACAAATTGGCAACATATAGAGACTCCGTAAAATGGGGAGTAAGTCTGTGAGCCTCATGCAGGACAGGACCGGGTCTGACCCGATTAGCTTGTATCTACCCCAGCGCTTTGTACAGAGCCTGCCACATTGTAAATGCTTAACAAATACCGTTAAAAAGAAAAAGATGAGAAGGCTAGGAATTGGAGATTCCGTTTCTTTGGAGTAGCGCTACAGGATTAAAACTGACGATCTTGACTGGCTTTGCCCAGTCCAGAGGGGGAATTAAAGACGTAAATCGCGATGCTTTGCCTTCCCGGCAGAAAAGCCGTGAACAGAGCACCCACATAAACCCGGGCCAAGGAATGAAGCCGCCACGGCGGCTCCCGCCACAGCTTTAATTTCCTCAGACGAGGTCTGAGCTGAATTCTGGTAGTCTGGTAGTTCTGCCGCGCAGGATTTGAACCCTAGGGATATTTTCCAGCTCCCCCGGCCTCCCCATGTACACAGACGAGGGTGTTTTGGGGCTTGCTGCGTATTAAAACACGTTGCCGCTGAGTGGATTTCAGAGGAACGACCCGCCGACCCTTTTAGACTGTCTTTTAGACTGTGTCTTTTAGACTGTGAGCCCACTGTTGGGTAGGGACTGTCTCTATATGTTGCCAGTTTGTACTTCCCAAGCGCTTAGTACAGTGCCCTGCACATAGTAAGCGCTCAATAAATACGATTGATGATGATGATGAAGGCCGAACCCCGGCCCGTCAAAATCATCCCGCCTTCGTCCTCTCCCATCGCCCCGTGCCCATTTTCCTTTTTGGTAAGATGACGGGACTGAAGGGATCCTCCCTCCCAGAGCGGGGCCGGGCAGGGGGGCCGAGCTGAATACTTGCGAGATGCCCCAGGAGCCCGGCGGCAAAAAGCGGCCGTGTCACCGCTCGTTCTCCTTCACAGCTGGCCGGCCTGCTTGCCTGCCTCTCCTGGCACTTCACATTCAGAGGAGGAAAGCCATTAGCCCGTCGCCGGTTGAGGACGAGAGGCCCAGCGCTTGACAGATACCATTAAAAAGAAAAAGATAAGAAAGCTAGGAATTGGTGATTCCGTTTCTTTGGAGTAGTGATAGAGGATTAAAAACTGACGCTCTTGACTGGTTTTGCCCCATCCAGACTGGGCCTGAAATCCCACGAGTCCTCGGCCTCCCCATCAGCAGTCAGGACCAGGCTGGCCGGGGGCGGGGGGACCATCCGTTAGGACCGTTTTATAATAATAAATAATACTAATAATGATGGCGTTTATTAAGCGCTTACTGTGTGCAAGGCACTGTTCTAAGCGCTGGGGAGGTTACAAGGTGATGAGGTTGTCCCACGGTGGGCTCGCAGTCTTCAGCAGCGTGGCTCAGTGGAAAAGAGCACGGACTTTGGAGTCAGAGGTCATGGGTTCAAATCCGGCTCCACCAATTGTCAGCTGTGTGACTTTGGGCAAGTCACTTCACTTCTCTGGGCCTCAGTGACCTCATCTGGAAAATGGGGATTAAGACTGTGAGCCTCCCGTGGGACAACCCGATCACCCTGTAACCTCCCCAGTGCTTAGAACAGTGCTTTGCACATAGTAAGCGCTTAATAAATGCCATCATTATTATTATTATTATTATTCAGCACTGTAGTAAGTGCTTGGGAATCAATCAATCGTTATTTATTGAGCACTTACTGTGTGCAGAGCCCTGTACTAAGTGCTTGGGAAGTACAAGTTGGCAACATATAAGTGTTTGTACATATTTATTACTCTATTTTACTTGTACATATTTATTATTCTATTTATTTTATTTTGTTCATCTGTTTTGTTTTGCTGTCTGGCTCCCCCTTCTAGACTGTGAGCCCGCTGTCAGGTAGGGACCATCTCTAGATGTTGTCGACTTGGACTTCCCAAGCGCTTAGTATGGTGCTCTGCACTCAGAATAAGTGGAATAAATACGTACAAGTAAAATTAGGACTGTGAGGCCCATGTGGGACAGCAAACGAGTCCAACCTGATTAGTTTGTATCTTCCCCAGGGCTTGGAACAGTGCCTGGAACATAGTAAGCATTTAACAAATACCATTATTATTATAATTATTATTATTATGCTCTTGGATGTGACCTTTGGACATTTGGTATTTGCCCCACCTCCAACCCCATGGCACTTTGGTGCATATCTTTAAAATATATATTATAAATTACTTTTTATTCATCTTAATGTCTGCCCTCCCCCATGCTAGCCAGGACCTGAGTGGCCCTTGCCGGCAAAACATCCTCTCCCTTCCGAGTCTGTGTGTTTCAATGCAAATGATGTTGACCCTGGAGCATATGTCTGTTGCTGAAATCTAATTTGGGGTTGATGTATTTTTGATTTCAGCATTTCCTGGCATGCCCCTTTTTTGCTGAGCAGCCCTCCTTGTTATGGGAAGGGAATGTGTCTGTTTATTGTTGTACTCTCCCCGGCGCTTAATACAGTGCTCTGCACACCGTTAGCCTTCACTAATTGCGATTGAGCGACCGAGCTCACTGGGCATGACGCTTTCTACCAGGCCCAGCTCCTGCTTCCCTCCTCCACGTTTGCAGGGCTTGAAAGAGTCACGTCGGACTCTTTGGAGAAAACCCATTCTCCGGAATTGGAATTTGCAAGTGGTTTCTCTCCAGAATCAGCTGCTGAACTCAGCAGTGATTTTTCTCTTGAGCTGCTGCTGCTGGGAGGGCCGGGGGAGGGACAGACCCCGTCTGTCCCTTAAGTGACACCCCAAGAGTGGACTTGGAAGTTTTTAAATAATAATAATAATGATGATGAGGATGGTATTTGTTAAGCGCTTACTATGTGAGGAGCACTGTTCTAAGCGCTGGGGGGATACAAGGTGATCAGGTTGTCCCACGTGGGGCTCACAGTCTTCATCCTCATTTTACAGATGAGGGAACTGAGGCACAGAGAAGTCCCAGACTGAGCCCCCTCCTTCCTCTCTCCCTCGCCCCCCTCCCCAAGAGTGGACTTGGAAGTTTTTTAAAAATAATAATAATAGTAATGGTATTTGTTAAGCACTTACTATGTGCCAAGCACTGTTCTAAGCGCTGGGGTACTTACAAAGGAATCAGGTTGTCCCACGAGGGGCTCACAGTCTTAATCCGCATTTTACAGATGAGGGAACTGAGGCCCAGAGAAGTGAAGCGACTTGCCCAAAGTCACAAGCTGACAATGGATTTGAACCCATGACCTTTGACTCCAAAGCCTGTGCCCCCCCTCGTCCCCCTCTCCATCCCCCCCGTCTTACCTCCTTCCCTTCCCCACGGCACACGTATATATGTTGGTACATATTTATTACTCTATTTATTAATGTATTTTACTTGTACCTATCTATTCTATTTATTTTATTTTGTTAGTATGTTTGGTTTTGTTCTCTGTCTCCCCCTTCTAGACTGTGAGCCTGCTGATGGGTAGGGACTGTCTCTATATGTTGCCAACTTGGACTTCCCAAGCTCTTAGTCCAGTGCTCTGCACACAGTAAGCGCTCAATAAATACGATTGAGTGATTGATTGATTGCTCTTTATAATAATAATAATAATAATAATAATGGCATTTATTAAGCACTTACTATGTGCAAAGCACTGTTCTAAGCGCTGGGGAGGTTACAAGGTGATTAGGTTGTCCCACGTGGGGCTCACAGTCCTAATCCCCATTTTACAGATGAGGTAACTGAGGCCCAGAGAAGTGAAGTGACTTGCCCAAACTCACACAGCTGACAATCGGCGGAGCCGGGATTTGAACCCATGACCTCTGACTCCAAAGCCCGTGCTCTTTTCCACCGAGCCGCGCTGCTTCTCTTTTAGACACCGTGCTTATTGCCCAAGGTGACTTTGGCCTGTTAGATATTCATTTTGGCAAAAGTTTTTTTGGTTTTTGGTTTTTCTCCATCGTCTTGCTCCTTGGTGGGGGAGCGGGTCTTCCGTTCGTGTAGATGGGGCCCAGAGCAGCAGGGCCGGCTCGAGAGGAAATCAGTACAGTGTCCAGATTTGCCCAGTCTCCTTGGCGCCTGCTTCTCTTCTTGCCTTTTTCACCCACCTCTTTGGCGTCCCGCCCCTCGAGGGTTTGCATCCTGACCCCCGTCCATCTGTCAGGGATTTGCACCCAAAGCTCTGCACGTAGTAAGCTCTCAAGAAATAAGGTAAGCAGTATGGCCTAGTGGAGAGAGCACTAGGGGCTAGGGGTTAGCGGGCCTGGGTTCTAATCCAGTCAGTCAAAAAGTAAACTCCTTGAGGGCACAGACCACGTCTACCAACTCTGTTGTACTCTCCCAAGTGCTTAGCACGGCGGTCTGCGTATAGTAAGTGCTCTTTAAATACCATTGATTGATTACACAGTGAACCCAAAGCTCTGCACGTAGTATCAAAAAATAAGGTAAGCAGTATGGCCTAGTGGAGAGATCACTAGGGGTTAGTGGACCTGAGTTCTAATCCAGTCAGTCAAAAAATAAACTCCTTCGGGGCAGAGAGCACGTCTACCGACTCTGTTGTATTGTACTCTCCCAAGTGCTTAGCACGGCGCTCTGCGTATATATAGTAAGTGCTCTTTAAATACCATTGATTGATTAGACGGTGAACCCAAAGCTCTGCACGTAGTATCAAAAAATAAGGTAAGCAGTATGGCCTAGTGGAGAGATCACTAGGGGATAGCGGACCTGGGTTCTAATCCAGTCAGTCAAAAAATAAACTCCTTGGGCGCGGAGACCATGTCTACCGACTCTGTTGTATTGTACTCTCCCAAGTGCTTAGCACGGCGCTCTGCGTATAGTAAGTGCTCTTTAAATACCATTGATTGATTAGACGGTGAACCCAAAGCTCTGCACGTAGTATCAAAAAATAAGGTAAGCAGTATGGCCTAGTGGAGAGATCACTAGGGGATAGCGGACCTGGGTTCTAATCCAGTCAGTCAAAAAATAAACTCCTTGGGGGCAGAGACCATGTCTACCGACTCTGTTGTATTGTACTCTCCCAAGTGCTTAGCACGGCGCTCTGCGTATAGTAAGTGCTCTTTAAATACCATTGATTGATTAGACAGTGAACCCAAAGCTCTGCACATAGTAAGCTGTCAAGAAATAAGGTAAGCAGTATGACCTAATGGAGAGAGCACTAGGGGCTAGGGGTTAGCGGACCTGGGTTCTAATCCAGTCAGTCAAAAAATGAACTCCTTGGGGGCAGAGACCACGTCTACCGATTCTGTTGCGTTGTACTCTCCCAAGTGCTTAAGACGGTGCTCTGTGTATGGTAAATGCTCTTTAAATACCATTGATTGATTAGACGGTGAACCCAAAGCTCTGCACGTAGTAAGCTCTCAAGAAATGAGGTAAGCAGTATGGCCTAGTGGAGAGAGCACTAGGGGCTAGGGGTTAGCGGACCTGGGTTCCAATCCAGTCAGTCAAAAAATAAACTCCTTGGGGGCAGAGACCACGTCTACCGACTGTTGTACTCTCCCAAGTGCTTAGCATGGCGGTCTGCATATAGTAAGTGCTCTTTAAATACCATTGATTGATTAGACAGTGAACCCAAAGCTCTGCACATAGTAAGCTGTCAAGAAATAAGGTAAGCAGTATGGCCTAGTGGAGAGAGCACTAGGGGCTAGGGGTTAGCGGACCTGGGTTCTAATCCAGTCAGTCAAAAAATAAACTCCTTGGGGACAGAGACCACGTCTACCAAACTCTGTTGTATTGTACTCTCCCAAGTGCTTAGCACGGCGCTCTGCGTATAGTAAGTGCTCTTTAAATACCATTGATTGATTAGACGGTGAACCCAAAGCTCTGCACGTAGTATCAAAAAATAAGGTAAGCAGTATGGCCTAGTGGAGAGATCACTAGGGGTTAGCGGACCTGGGTTCTAATCCAGTCAGTCAAAAAATAAACTCCTTCGGGGCAGAGAGCACGTCTACCGACTCTGTTGTACTGTACTCTCCCAAGTGCTTAGCACGGCGCCCTGCGTATAGTAAGTGCCCTTTAAATAGCATTGATTGATTAGACGGTGAACCCAAAGCTCTGCACGTAGTATCAAAAAATAAGGTAAGCAGTATGGCCTAGTGGAGAGATCACTAGGGGTTAGCGGACCTGGGTTCTAATCCAGTCAGTCAAAAAATAAACTCCTTGGGGGCAGAGACCACATCTGCCGACTCTGTTGTATTGTACTCTCCCAAGTGCTTAGCACGGCGCTCTGCGTATAGTAAGTGCTCTTTAAATACCATTGACTGATTAGACGGTGAACCCAAAGCTCTGCACGTAGTATCAAAAAAATAAGGTAAGCAGTATGGCCTAGTGGAGAGATCACTAGGGGTTAGCGGACCTGGGTTCTAATCCAGTCAGTCAAAAAATAAACTCCTTGGGGGCAGAGACCACGTCTACCAAACTCTGTTGTATTGTACTCTCCCAAGTGCTTAGCACGGCGCTCTGTGTATAGTAAGTGCCCTTTAAATACCATTGATTGATTAGACGGTGAACCCAAAGCTCTGCACGTAGTAAGCTCTCAAGAAATAAGGTAAGCAGTATGGCCTAGTGGAGAGAGCACTAGGGGCTAGGGGTAGCGGACCTGAGTTCTAATCCAGTCAGTCAAAAAATAAACTCCTTGGGGGCAGAGAGCACGTCTACCGACTCTGTTGTATTGTACTCTCCCAAGTGCTTAGCACGGCGCTCTGCGTATAGTAAGTGCTCTTTAAATACCATTGATTGATTAGACGGTGAACCCTGTGTGGGATAGGGACTGGCCAATCTGATTATCCTGTTTGTACCCCAGCACTTAGCACAGTGCATGGCACGTAGTAAGGGTTTAATAAATGCCATTATTATAATAATTATTATTACTACGCAAGGAACACGTCCACCAACTCTGTTATATTTTACTCTCCAACGTGCGTAGTACAGTGCTCTGCAGACATTACTTGGGTATGAAGTTGTGCAGATTCCATATTATGAAGCTGAGATTTTACAAACAAGACGTGAGGTAATGGAATATCCACAGAAAAGTTCTTACTTAAAACATTATGGACTCCTTCAGTGCCAAGAATGAAATATCGCAGAAGAATATGGGTGCTTAGTTCAAGAGTCAGTGCAGGTTTTGTTTTGTTGTCAGTCTCCCCTTTCTAGACTGTGAGCCCGTTGATGGGTAGGGACCGTCTCTAGATGTTGCCGGCTTGTACTTCCGAAGCGCTTAGTACAGTGCTGTGCACACAGTAAGTGCTCAATAAATACGATTGAATGAATGAATCAATCAATCGTATTTATTGAGCACTTACTGTGTGCAGAGCACTATACTAAGCACTTGGGAAGTACAAGTTGGCAACATAAGTTGGCAACATGAATGAATGAATGAATGACAGTAAGCACTCAACAAATAGGAGTGATTATTACTCGTATTTATGTCAGTAGTCTGACTTGAACCCCAGTTCATTCATTCGTTCATTCAGTCGTATTTATTGAGCGCTTACTGTGTGCAGAGCACTGGACTAAGCGCTTGGGAAGGACAAGTCGGCAACATATAGAGACGGTCCCTACCCCACAACGGGCTCACGGCGGGCTCACGGTCTAGAAGGGGGAGACAGGCAGCAAAACAAAACATGTGGACAGGTGTCAAGTTGTCAGAATAAATAGAATTAAAGCTAAATGCACAGGCAACAAAACAAAACAGGTGTCTTGTCTTGGACAGGTGTCTTGGTGTCTTGGACAGGTGTCAAGTTGTCAGAATAAATAGAATTAAAGCTAAATGCACATCATGAACAAAATAAATAGAATAGTAAATATGTACAAGTAAAATAAATAGAGTAATAAATCTGTACAAATCTATACAAGTGCTGTGGGGAGGGGAAGGAGGTAGGGCGGTGGGGATGGGGAGGAGGAGAGGAAAAAGGGGGCTCAGTCTGGGAAGGCCTCTTAGAGGAGGTGAGCTCTCAGTAGGGCTTTGAAGGGAGGAAGAGAGCTAATTTGATGGATGTGAGGAGGGAGGGCATTCCAGGCCAGGGGGAGGATGTGGGCCGGGGGTCGACGGCGGGACGGGCGAGAACGAGGCCCGGTGAGGAGATTAGCGGCAGAGGAGCGGAGGGTACGGGCTGGGCTGGAGAAGGAGAGAAGGGAGGTGAGGTAGGAGGGGGCGAGGGGATGGACAGCCTTGAAGCCGAGAGTGAGGAGTTTTTGCTCGATTAAGTGCAAAATCATGTACTAATGTGCTCTGGGGGAGACAGGAGGAGGAGTAGGTCTTGGAGAGCCTGAGGGCCTTATAAATGGGGCTACCAGTGGGAAAGATCTGCAGGGAGGGACAGGTTTTCTGGGAAAGCAGGAGGGAAAAATAGGGAAGGTCAGTTGGCGGACACCCAGCTGGCTCCCTCTCCCTCGCTTCCTCCTCCCCTCTCTTCTTTCTTCCTGAAAATTCAGGACAGCTCCTGGCTCCTAGAAGATGAATCCCCCCGAGCAAGGTTGTAAGAATGATAACGATAGTAATAATGCTATTTATTAAGCACTTACCAAAGACAGAGCACTGTCCTAAGCACTGGGAATGAACACACAGGTAGACTTGAACCCGATGCCGGTCCCTCCGGTGGCACACAATCCAAGGCAACTAGAAATTTGGTCAGTCCGTCGTAATTATTGAGCGCTGACTGTGTGCAGGGCCCTGTGCTAAGCACTTGGGAGAGGACAGTATAACGATATAGCAGACATATTCCCTGCCCACAGTGAGCCCTCATTCGCCCAAACAGCAGTGGCGTTTGTCGAGCACCTATACGTCTGCACGTGTCTACATTTGAGAAGCAGCGTGGCTCAGTGGAAAGAGCACAGGCTGTGGATTCAGTGGTCATGGGTTCAAATCCTGGCTCCGCCAACTGTCGGCTGTGTGACTTTGGGCAAGTCCCTTCACTTCTCTGTGCCTCAGTTCCCTCATTTGTAAAATGGGGATGAAGACTGTGAGCCCCCCGTGGGACAACCTGATCACCTTGTAACCTCCCCTGGCACTTAGAACAGTGCTCTGCACATAGTAAGTGCTTAATAAATGTCATTATTATTATTATTATTATTATTATTATTATTATTATTATTATTATTATTCTCTGCGCCTCAGTGACCTCATCTGTAAAATGGGGATTGACTGTGAGCCCCCCGTGGGACAGCCTGATCACCTTGTAACCTCCCCCGGCGCTTAGAACAGTGCTTTGCACATAGTAAGCGCTTAACAAATGCCATCATCATTATTATTATTTCTCTAAAGTTGTGTATCGCTGTACAACACACACCCTCTAGACTGTAAGCTCGTGGTGATCAGGGGTTGTCAGTGGTTATTGTTGTATCATACTTTCCCAAGCGCTCAGTACAGTTCTCTGCACACAGTAAGCGCTTAATAAATATGATTGAATGAATGAATGAACACAGCTCTGAGCACTTGGGAGAGTACCAGAAATGGAGGAGGCACAGTCCCCGCCCGTAAGGAACTTAGCATTTAATAGAAATAATAATAATAATCATAGTGTTTGATAAGTGCTTACTGCGTGTCAAGCACTGGACTAAATGCTGGAGTATTTAGTTATTATTAATAACTAAACTATTTTACTATTTAAACTAAACTAAATTAATAACTAAACTATTATTTAGTTTAGTTATTTAAAAATTCAGTTCAAAACATCGACATTCAAGTGTGGTAGTAAAACAGTACCTGTATATATGTTCGTACGTATTTATTACTCTATTTATTTTATTTATACATATTTATTCTAATTATTTTATTTTGTTAATATGTTTTGTTTTGTTCTCTGTCTCCCCCTTCTAGACTGTGAGCCTACTGTTGGGTAGGGGCCGTCTCTATATGTTACCAACTTGTAATTCCCAAGCGCTTAGTACAGTGCTTTGCACACAGTAAGCGCTCAATAAATACGATTGAATGAATGAATGGAGTAAGATACAAATTCATCCGATCGGACGCGGTCTAAGTAGGAGGGAGAACAGGTACTGCGTGCTCCTTTTGCAGTTGAGGAAACTGAGGCCCAGAGGAATTAAATAATAATAATAATCATAATAATAATGGCATTTACTAAGTGCTTACTATGTGCAAAGCACTGTTCTAAGCACTGGGGAAGCTACAAGGTGATCAGGTTGTCCCAGGTGGGGCTCACAGTCTTAATCCCCATTTTACAGATGAGGTAACTGAGGCCCACAGAAGTTAAGTGACTTGTCCAAAGTCACACAGCTGACAGTGGCGGAGCCGGGATATCATCAACGGTATTTGTGGAGCGCTTATGACGTGTAGAGTGATGTACAGTCCAAGAGTCGGCGGACACATTCCTTGCCCACAGTGAGCTGGATGACTTGCCCAAGATCTCACAGCCAACGGGCGGCAGAGGCTGGATTAGAACCCAGGTCCTCTGACTCAGCGCGGCTTTAACAGGGGGCTCAGACCTAGAATCATAATAATCAATCAATCAATCGTATTTATTGAGCGCTTACCGTGTCCAGAGCAGTGTACTAAGCGTTTGGGAAGTACAAATTGGCAACATATAGAGACAGTCCCTACCCAACAGGCGGCTCACAGTCTAGAAGGGGGAGACAGAGAACAAAACCAAGCATATGAACAAAATAAAATAATGAACAAAGAGGAAGAAGAGGGAGCCATATCAGCCCCCTACCTCGCAAGCCTCTAACTCCTGACAGCAGGCTGTGCCCCCGTGGGACAACATGATCATCCCCCCCAGCGCTTAGAACAGTGCTCTGCACATAGTAAGCGCTTAACAAATGCCATCATCATTATTATTATTATTCTCTGAGCCTCAGTTCCCTCATCTGTAAAGTGGGGATGAAGACTGTGAGCCCCACGCGGGACAACCTGATCACCTGGTATCCCCCCCCCAGCGCTTAGAACAGTGCTCTGCACATAGTAAGCGCTTAACAAATGCCATCGTTGTCATCATCATCGTCATCATCATCATCATCATCGGAGGTCTTGGGACGTATTTGGATACTGACTCCTGAGTCTGTTTTGTTTTTATGGTATTTGTTAAATGCTTATTACATGCCAGGTACTGTTCTAAGTGCTGGGGTAGATATATATGTATATCACCTGTATTTATGTATATCACCTGTATATATGCATATATGTTTGTACGTATTTATTACTCTATTTTATTTGTACATATTTATTCTATTTATTTTATTTTGTTAATATGTTTTGTTTTGTTCTCTGTCTCCCCCTTTTAGACTGTGAGCCCACTGTTGGGTAGGGACCGTCTCTATGTGTTGCCAACTTGTGCTTCCCAAGCGCTTAGTACAGTGCTGTGCACAAAGTAAGTGCTCAATAAATATGATTGATTAGATACAAATTAATCAGGCAGGACACAGTCAATGTCCCACGTGTACCTCCATGTCTTAATCCCCATTTTATATAGAGAAGCAGCATGGCTCAGTGGAAAGAGCCCGGGCTTTGGAGTCAGAGGTCATGGGTTCAAATCCCGGCTCCACCAATTGTCAGCTGTGTGACTTTGGGCCAGTCACTTCATTCATTCATTCGATCGTATTTATTGAGCGCTTACTGTGTGCTGAGCACTGGACTAAGCGCTTGAGAAGTCCAAGTCGGCAACATCTAGAGACGGTCCCTACCCAACAGCGGGCTCAGCCTAGAAAGGGGAGACAGACAACAAAACAAAATGCGTGGACAGGTGTCAAGTCATCAGAATAAGTAGAAGTAAAGCTAGATGCACATCATTAACAAAATAAATAGAATAGTAAATATGGAGAAGTAAAATAAATAGAGTAATAAATCCATGCAAACATATATACAGGTTATATTGTTATATTGTACTGTCCCAAGCACTTAGTACATCACTCTGCCCACAGTAAGCCCTCAATAAATACAATTGACTGACTGATAAGTAGTGTGGCCTAGTGGAAAGAGCACAAGCCTGGAGGTCTGAATGGCCTGGGTTCTAATTCTGACTCTGCCAATTGCTTGCTGTGTGATCTTGGGCAAGTCACTTAACTTCTCTTGGCCTCAGTTTCCTCAACTGTAAAACGAGGCTTCTAGACTGTGAGCCCACCTTCTAGACTGTGAGCCCGCTGTTGGGTAGGGACCGTCTCTATATGTTGCCAGCTTGTACTTCCCAAGCGCTTAGTACAGTGCTCTGCACACAGTAAGCGCTCA
The DNA here is from genome assembly GCF_015852505.1 of Tachyglossus aculeatus. Classification (NCBI taxonomy): domain Eukaryota; kingdom Metazoa; phylum Chordata; class Mammalia; order Monotremata; family Tachyglossidae; genus Tachyglossus; species Tachyglossus aculeatus. The sequence continues at coordinate 17,492,601 of NC_052072.1, read as the reverse complement.
ATAAATACGACTGAATGAACGATTGAATGAGGATGCCTGTTCTCACTCCTAATTAGACTGTGAGCCCCACGCACAGGGACTGTGTCCAACCTAATTAACTTATACCTGCCCCGGTGCTTAGAACAGTGTTTGACGCATTGTAGGTGCTTAACAAATACCGTACAAAAGATTTAAAAAAAAAATCTGAGTCGGTAGACACGTCTCTGCCCAAAACAACCTTGCAGTGTGGAACCCATCGGAGTCTCCTGAAAGGCTTTAAAATCATCCCGCTCTTTTATTATTTTTTTTAATGGTTCATTAAAGTTCATTAAGTTCATTAAGCAACTTACTTTTTACCAGGCACTGTATTCAGCTCGGGGGTAGATGCAGGTTACTCTGGTTGGACATGGTCCATGTCCCTCATGGGGCTCACAGTCAATCAATCAATTGACTGTAGAGACCGTCTCTATATGTTGCCAACTTGTACTTCCCAAGCGCTTAGTACAGTGCTCTGCACGCAGTAAGCGCTCAATAAATACGATTGAATGAATGAATATTGACAATCGAGGAGCGTCCAGTCTAGACTCTGAGCCTGCTGTTGGGTAGGGACCATCTCTATATGTTGCCAACTTGTACTTAGTACAGTGCTCTGCACACAGTAAGTGCTCAGTAAATACGATTGAATGAATGAATGAACAAATGCCATCATCATTATCATTATTATTATTATCTGGAAAATGGGGATGAAGAGTGTGAGCCCCATGTGGGACAGGAACTGTTTCCAACCTGATTAACTTGTATCTACCCTCGCACTTACAATAGTACTTGGCACACCGTAAGTGCTTAACAAGCACCCTAATTATTACTATTATTGCTATCATTATTTATTATCCCTGGAATCCTAGCCTGAGCAATCTAGGGAGGACTGGGAACCACCCGATAAAACATCCTGTACAGTTGCTGCGGAAATTGGCCATTGTTCTCTCAGAGTTTGTCCTCGATGTTCTCCCCGAAGAGGAAACCTCATATTTTTTTCTTCCTGGCAAGCCCACTTTTAAACAAAGGAGCCTGGATTTTGATGAACCTGTTATTTTGGAAGGTGGGATCCTGTTTGTCTTGGAGCCAGATAACCGGGTGTGAATCTTTAGTGAAGATGCTCCTTTTTTTATGATATTTGTGAAGCACTTCCAATGTGCCAGGCACTGTACTAAGTGCTGGGGTAGTTACAAGCTCATCAGGTTGGATACAGGTCATATCCCGCCTAGGAATCACAGCTTTAATCCCCATTTTGCAGTCTAGACCATGAGCTCACTATGGGCAGGAATGTGTCTGTTGTTATATCGTACTCTCCCGAGCGCTTAGTACAGTGCTTTGCATTCATTCATTCATTCAGTTGTATTTACGGAGCGCTTACTGTGTGCAGAGCACCGGACTAAGCACTTGGGAAGTACAAATCGGCAGCATGTAGAGACTTGTCAGTCAATCGTATTTATTGAGCGCTTACTGTGTGCAGAGCACTGGACTAAGCGCTTGGGAAGTACAAGTTGGCAACATAGAGAGACAGTCCCTACCCAACAGTGGGCTCACAGTCTAAAAGGGGGAGACAGAGAACAAAACCAAACATACTAACAAAATAAAATAAATAGAATAGATATGTACAAGTAAAATAAATAAATAAATAAATAGAGTAATAGATTGACAGTCATTCATTCATTTAATTGTATTTACTGAGCGCTTACTGTGTGCAGAACACTGTACTAAGAGCTTGGGAAGTACAAGTTGGCAACACGTAGAGATGGTCCCTACCCAACAATGGGCTCACAGTCTAGAAGGGGGAGACAGACAACAAAACAAAACATGTGGACAGGTGTCATCAGAATAAATAGAAATAAAGCTAGATAATAATAATAATGGCATTTATTAAGCACTTACTATGTGCAAAGCACTGTTCTAAGCGCTGGGGAGGTTACAAGGTGGTCAGCTTGTCCCACGGGGGGCTCACAGTCTTAATCCCCATTTTACAGATGAGGTAAACTGAGCCCCAGAGAAGTTAAGTGACTTGCCCAAAGTCACCCAGCTGACCAGTGGCGGAGCCGGGATTTGAACCCATGACCTCTGACTCCAAAGCCCGGGCTCTTCCCACTGAGCCACGCTGATGCACATCATTAACAATATAAATAGAATAGAACAGTCTCTACCCAACCACGGGCTCACAGTCTAGAAGGCGGAGACAGACAATGAAACGAAACAGTAAGCGCTCAATAAATACCATTGAATGAGGGAACTGAGGCCCAGTGAAGTGACTTACCCAAGGTCACACGGCAGACAAGTGGCAGAGCCAGGAATAGGACCCAGGGCCTCTGACTTCCCAGGACTAGTCTCCTTCTACTAGGCCATGCTGCTTTTTCATTCATTCATTCATTCAGTCGTATTTATTGAGCGCTTACTGTGTGCAGAGCACTGTACTAAGCGCTCGCTTCTCATCAAGCAGACCAGAGTGGGGGTTTGGGTCACGGTAGCCCCTTGGTCACCAATCCGAGGGGATTGTGAGCCAAAATCAGGTGGCTTCTGATTACTCCAGGGCTGATTGTCTCTGTTGGTCTCCTTCCCTCACTGGGCCCCTCCTTTTTGGCCATTTCTCCGCCCACTTCTCCCTCAGTTTCTTACCCAGTCTGAGGGAACAACGGGGGCACAAAAGGAGGGAAAACGTAACTAGTCATTTATTACTCCATTTATTTATTTATTTATTCATTAATTTATTTATTCATTCATTCATTTATTTATTTATTTTTACTTGCACATATCTATTCTATTTATTTCATTTTGTTAGTATGTTTGGTTTTGTTCTCTGTCTCCCCCTTTTAAACTTGTGAGCCCACTGTTGGGTAGGGACCGTCTCTATATGTTGCCAACTTGGACTTCCCAAGCGCCTAGTACGGTGCTCTGCACACAGTAAGCGCTCAATAAATACGGTTGATTGATGGATAGTCAATGGTGACACTTGTCTGCAGCTCTGGGAAAGGGTCTGGTCGAAGATGAGGGTCAAACTAGGGGCTCAAATGAGGTTTGGGGGAATCTCACTTATTTGTGTGTAGCCCAGGCTGTGAGCTCAGGGTTTATCATTGGCTAAAATGAGGTTTTCGGGACCGCGCTTATTTGTGCGTGGGCCCGGCTGAGAGCTCAGGGTTTGGAGACCGGGAAGGGGCAGGAGGAGGAAGGGAAAAAGGCTCGGAGAACTGGAAAGAATTTGGTTTGGTGTGTAGTTCCAGCCATCAGTCAATCAATCATATTTATTGAGCACTTACTGTGTGCAGAGCACTGAACTAGGCGCTTGGGAGAGTACAGTACTTGTACTTGTACAGTACTTGTACTACTCCAACTTGTACTTCCCAAGCGCTTAGTACAGTGCTATGCACACCGTAAGCGCTCAATAAATACGATTGATTGATTACAGTGCAACAGAATCGGCATACAAGTCCCCTGCCCACCTCATTAAATTCCCCCTAGTAGTGACCGAGCAGCTCATAACCAGTGTGGCCTAATGGAAAGATCTCAAGAATGGGAGTCAGAGGACCTGGGTTCTAATCCTGGCTCTGCCACTTGTCGGCTGTGCGACCTTGGGCAAGTCGCTTAATTCTCTTTGAGTTCCCTTGTCTGCAGGATGGAGATTCCCTACCCGTCCTCCCTCCTAATTAGACTGCGTTTTCCACGTGGGATCCAATTATCTTGTGCTTTGTACCATGCTTGGCACATAATAACCGGTTTATAGATATCACAATTATTATCATTATTATCATTATCATCAGCATCATTAGAAATCTATCCCCCGGCCTGGGAAATGGATGGTGGTCCGGTCCCAATCGGCCCCCACAGTGTCCCTGGCGAGGGCCATCCTAGGGGCTAGTTGTCCGCCACCTTCGGAAGACCCCTGCCAGTCAGGGGGCCTGGTTCGGCCCGAGGAAGGACTGTGAGCCCACTGTTGGGTAGGGACTGTCTCTATATGTTGCCAACTTGTACTTCCCAAGCGCTCTGCACACAGTAAGCGCTCAGTAAATACGACTGATTGATTGATTGATTCCCCCACCCTTCGGAGAGGAAGACTTCCCAGCCCTCAGACTCGTCGTCATCCTTTCCTTTCCCTAGGAAGGAGCAGCGGACAAAGTGGTCGTCTTGGCAGCAGAAATGCCCTCCTCCTCCTCCTGCCCGAAAGCTGGGCAGGCTGCCTGTTGGTGGGGCGCGGGGGCACTCTGGGGCATCGTTCCTCCCGCCGGCCACCGCAGATGCCAGCCGCGGCAGGTTGGCCTCCACGGGGCTGGGCAGGGCGGCCCTCGGAGTCGGAGGGTGTCATCGCCTTAGGCCCTTCAGCCCCCTCCTCCTTGGGCTCTGCCGGTTGCCAGGGAGGGCAGGGGAAGAGGAGGAGGTCCGTGCCTTCGTCCTTGGGAACAGATGGGCCCCGATTAGGTCTTGCCCTTATTTTATGTTCTACGTAAGACTGGGGGTTGTGGGCTGTTGAGGTGGCAGGTCGGTGTCTCACAATTCCCACAAATGTTGGCCGCAGGGCTGGCAAACGGACTGGCCTTTCGAGGTAGTCTTGATGCCGAACTTCTTAAAGGGCCCGGGACCTCTCCAGACCCTCCTGGGACTCACTGGGCCAGGTGGGAATGGCTCGGCTCCGGCAGTCCCCCCCCACCGGTCCACTCAGTTCCCTCATCTGTAAAATGGGGATGAAGACTGTGAGCCCCCCATGGGACAACCTGATCACCTTGTAACCTTCCCAGCGCTTAGATCAGTGCTTTGCACATAGTAAGCGCTTAATAAATGCCGTTATTATTATTCTCTCTGCCTGAGTTCCCTCATCTGTAAAATGGGGATGAAGACTGTGAGCCCCCCATGGGACAACCTGATCACCTTGTAACCTCCCCAGTGCTTAGAACAGTGCTTTGCACATAGTAAGCGCTTAATAAAAGGCCATTATTATTTTAATGGTATTTAGTAATTATGCTATTTGCAAAGCAGCATGGCTTAGTGGCAAGAACCTGGGTTTGGGAGTCAGAGGTCAATCAATCAATCAATCAATCAATCAATCGTATTTATTGAGCACTTACTGTATGCAGAGCACTGTACTAAGCGCTTGGGAAGTACAAGTTGGCAACATAGACAGTCCCTACCCAACAGTGGGCTCACAGTCTAAAAGGTCGTGGGTTCTAATCCCGTCCCTGCCACTTGTCCGCTGCGTGACCTTGGGGAAATGACTTCACTTCTCTGGGCCTCAGTTACCTCATCGGTAAAATGGGGATTAAGACTGTGAGCCCCACGTGGGACAAGGACTGTGTCCAACCTAATACGCTGTACCTATCCCGGTGCTTACTACAGTGCTTGGCACATAGTAAGTGCTTAATAATAATAGCATTTATTTATTAAGCACTTACTATGTGCAAAGCACTGTTCTAAGTGCTTGGGAGGTTACAAGGTGATCAGGTTGTCCCACGGGGGGCTCGCAGTCTTCATCCCCATTTTCCAGATGAGGTAACTGAGGCCCAGAGAAGTGAGGTGAGTTGCCCAAAGTCACACAGCTGACAATTGGCAGAGCCGGGATTTGAACCCATGACCTCTGACTCCAAAGCCCGGGCTCTTTCCACGGAGCCATGCTGCTTCTCCAACAAATGCCGCAGTTGTTATTGTTATTATTAAGTGTTTATGTCAGTCACTGTACTGAGCACTCGGGTAGATACAAGCTAATCAAGTTGGACACAGCCCCTCCCCGATATGGAGCTCACAGTATTAAGCCCCATTTTACAGTTGAAGTCACTGGGGCCCAGAGAAGTGAAGTGACTCGCCTGAGGTCACACAGCAGACGGGAGGCGGAGGTGGAATTAGAACCCAGCTCCTTCTGACTCCCGAGCTCGGGCTCTGTCCACTGGGGCACACTGCTTTTATAATGGCATTTATTAAACGCTTACTATGTGCAAAGCACTGTTCTAAGCGCTGGGGAGGTTACAAGGTGATCAGGTTGTCCCACAGGGGGTGCACAGTCTTAATCCCCATTTTACAGATGAAGTAACTGAGGCACAGAGAAGTTAAGTGACTTGCCCAGAGTCACACATCTGACAATTGGTGGAGCCGGGACTGTTTAGACTGTGAGCCCACTGTTGGGTAGGGACTGTGTCTCTATGTTGCCAACTTGTACTTCCCAAGCGCTTAGTACAGTGCTCTGCACACAGTAAGCGCTCAATAAATACAATTGATTGATTGATTGATTCTCAAAGGAGCCAGGACCAGCTTGGCAGAGTAGGCTCAGCCAGTGAGGGGAGGAGGCGGGGCGGCACTGGAGGCATGCGGGCGGGCAACGCCTGAAAAGTCTTTTGGGGGTGGCCGCGGAAGTGGCATTTGGTCCCTGTTTGGTTCAACCAACCTGGTGACCATCCCACCTTGTTCTCTGCCTTGCCGTTCCAGATTGAGAAGATAATGAGCTCCATCGGAGAAGGCATCGACTTTTCTCAGGAACAGCAGAAGATCTCAGGTACGGTGCTTGGCTGTCCCTCCCTCGGCGCCGGGAAGCGTAGGGGTCTTGCTGACCCTCAGCTCAGGCTATTCCCCCGTCCCGGGATCTGGAAAGTTAGGAGCCACTGAGGAAGTGGGGTGGGGTCTTCGGAGCGGGGCGGTCCCCTTCCTCCTTAGGGCTGGCCAAGCGACTTTCCTCGCCCTCCGTGCCGGGGGCTGCTTCTTGAGGGAGGTGATGGGGCGGCCTCGGGCCACTGGGTCGCAGCCGGTTTCCTTCTCGGGACGAGCCTGTTGAATGGCCGACTGTCTCTTCACACTCCTGGTGCTCGACTTAAAGGTGGGGCCGCGTTTCCCGCACACTCAGGTTGGCGTAGGATTGTCGGGCAGTGACCGGTGCCGTGTTTCTCGCAAACTCAGATGGTGGGGCAGTGGCCGGGGCCACGTTTCCCGCCCACTCAGCTGGTCGGGCAGCAGCCGGGGCCACGTTTCCCACACGCTCAGATTGGCACAGGATTGTCTGTCAGTGGCCGGTGCCATGTTTCTTGTACACTCGGATTGTGGGGTGGGGTCTTCAGAGCGGGGTGTTCCCCTTCCTCCTTTGGGCTGGCCAAGCGACTTTCCTCGCCCTCTGTGCCGGCGGCTGCTTCTTGAGGGAGGCGATGGGGTGGCCTCGGGCCACTGGGTCGCAGCCGGTTTCCCTCTCAGGACGAGCCTGTTGAGTGGCCGACTGTCTCTTCACACTCCCGGTGCTCGATTTGAAAGTGGGGCCGCGTTTCCCACACACTCAGGTTGGTGTAGGATTGTCGGGCAGTGACCGGTGCCATGTTTCTCGCAAACTCAGATGGTGAGGCAGTGGCTGGGGCCACATTTCCCACCACTCAGCTTGTCGGGCAGCAGCCGGGGCCACGTTTCCCGCGCACTCAGATTGGCGCAGGACTGTCGGACAGTGGCCAGTACCGTGTTTCTTGTATGCTCAGATTGTGGGGTGGGATCTTCAAAGCGGGGCGTTCCCCTTCCTCCTTTGGGCTAACCTGGGCTTGGCTGGCCAAGCAACTTTCCTCGCCCTCCGTGCCGGGGGCTGCTTCTTGAGGGAGGCGATGGGGCGGCCTCGGGCCACTGGGTCGCAGCCAGTTTCCTTCTCAGGGCGAGCCTGTTGAATGGCCGACTGTCTCTTCACACTCCTGGTGCTCGACTTAAAAGTGGGGCCGCGTTTCCCACACACTCAGGTTGGCGTAGGATTGTCGGGCAGTGATCGGTGCCGTGTTTCTCGCAAACTCGGATGGTGGGGCAGTGGCCGGGCCCACGTTTCCCGTCCACTCAGCTTGTCGGGCAGCATCTGGGGTCATGTTTCCCACGCACTCAGATTGGCGCAGGATTGTCCATCAGTGGCCATGTTTCTTGTTTCTTGTACATGTTTCTTGTACATTGTACAGTCTCCATGTTTCTTGTACATTTGGATTTTGGGGTGGGGTCTTCAGAGCGGGGCGTTCCCCTTCCTCCTGTGGGCCGACCTGGGCTTGTCTGGCCAAGCGACTTTCCTCGCCCTCCGTGCCGGGGGCTGCTTCTTGAGGGAGGCGATGGGGCGGCCTCGGGCCACTGGGTCGCAGCCGGTTTCCTTCTCGGGACGAGCCTGTTGAATGGCCAACTGTCTCTTCACACTCCTGGTGCCCGACTTAAAGGTGGAGCCGCGTTTCCCGCACACTTAGGTTGTCGTAGGATTGTCGGGCCGTGTTTCTCGCCGGTGCCGTGTTTCTCGCAAACTCAGATGGTGGGGCAGTGGCCGGTACCGTGTTTCTCGTACACTCGGATTGTGGGTCAGCGGCCGGGGCCACGTTTTCCGCGCACTCAGATTGTCAGGCAGCAGCCGCCCCATCCCTGACCTTCCTCCTGGGCCACGCTGCTTCTCTTTATTTATTTATTGAGCGCTTACTGTGTGCAGAGCACTGGACTAAGGGCTTGGGAAGTACAAGTTGGCAACATATAGAGGCGGTCCCTACCCAACAGTGGGCTCACAGTCTAGAGGGTGGCTAGTCTGTCCCCCTGCGATCACGCTGAACGAGGACCTCAGGCAGTCGATGGTAGTTATTGAGCACTCACTGGGTACAGAGCACCGTACTAAGCGCTTGAGAGAATACAATGTAACAGTTTAGCAGACACATCCCTGCCTCTGGCAGCTCTCAGAACGCCGTCTGCTGAGCGAGCAGCCTACTATAATGATGGCATTTGTTAAGCGCTTACTAGGTGCAAGGCACTGTTCTAAGCGCTGCGGAGGTTACAAGGTGATCAGGTTGTCCCACGGGGGGCTCGCAGTCTTCACCCCCATTTTCCAGATGAGGGAACTGAGGCCCAGAGAAGTGAAGTGACTTGCCCAAAGTCACACGGCTGACAATTGAACCCATGACCTCGGACTCCAAAGCCCGGGCTCTTTCCACTGAGCCATGCTGCTAGCACGTGGGCATGCTTCCCTGCGAGGTCTCTTCTAGGGATCCCACACGCTCCCTCCCCGAAATTGCCCCGGAGAGTTTTTTAGACTGTGAGCCCACTGTTGGGTAGGGACCGTCTCTATATGTTGCCAACTTGGACTTCCCAAGCGCTTAGTACAGTGTTCTGCACACAGTAAGCGCTCAATAAATACGATTGATTGATTGGTGAGGTGAGCAGGGCGGGCCACATTTCAACTAGATGCCTGCGACTTCCGAGCAGGACGGAGTCCTTCGGCCGGTCGGTCAGTTAGGCCTATTTATTGAGCGCTTACTGCATGCAGAGCATTGTGCACTTGGGAGAATACAACACAACAATGGACCCTGCCCTGCCCATGACGACCTTAAAGTCTAGAGGGGGAGGAAGACAGTAATATAAATAAATGAAATTACAGATAATGGACATAAGTGCTTTGGGACAGGGTGAGGGGATGATACTTGCATATCTATTCTATTTATTTTATTTTGTTAGTATGTTTGGTTTTGTTCTCTGTCTCCCCCTTTTAGACTGTGAGCCCACTGTTGGGTAGGGACCATCTCTAGATGTTGCCAACTTGGACTTCCCAAGCACTTAGTACAGTGCTCTGCACACAGTAAGCGCTCAATAAATACGATTGATTGATTGATGAATTAAGGGAGCAAATCAGGGTGACTGAAAAGGGAGTGGAAGAAGAGGAAAAGAGGGCTTTCATTCATTCATTCAGTCACATTTATTGAGCACTTACTGTGTACAGAGCACTGTACTAAGCGCTTGGGAAGTCCAAGTTGGCAACATATAGAGACGGTCCCTACCCAACAGCGGGCTCACAGTCTAGACTGGATGCTCCTCGATTGTCAACATTCATTCATTCAGTCGTATTTATTGGGCGCTTACTGTGTGCAGAGCACTGGACTAAGCGCTTGGGAAGTCCAAGTTGGCAGCGTATAGAGACGGTCCCTACCCGACAGTGGGATCACAGTCTAGAAGGGGGAGACAGAGAACAAAACAAAACATATTAACAAAATAAAATAAATAGAATAAATATGCACAAATAAAATAAGTAAATAAATACAATAATAGATTCGTACAATCAATCAGTCGTATTTATTGAGCGCTTACTGTGTGCAGAGCACTGGACTATGTACATATAAACGTATATACAGGGCTTAATCGGGGAAGGCTTCTCGGAGGAGGTGTGCTGTTGATAAATCAATCAATCGTATTTATTGAGCGCTTACTGTGTGCAGAGCACTGTACTAAGCGCTTGGGAAGTACAAGTTGGCAACATATAGAGACAGTCCCTACCCAACAGTGGGCTCACAGTCTAAAAGAAAGGTGGGGCGAGTAATTGTCTGTCTGATATGAAGAGGGAGGGCGTTCCAGGCCAGAGGCAGGATGTGGGCGAGTGGTCGGCGGCAAGAGGGAGGTACGGTGAGTCGTTTGGCGCTTAGAACAGTGCTTTGCACATAGTAAGCGCTTAACAAATACCAACATTATTATTATTATGAGAGGATGAAGGTGTGCGGGCTGGGGTGTAGGAGGAGAGTAGCGAGGTGAGGTACGAGGGGGAAATCAATCAATCAATCAATCGTATTTATTGAGCGCATACTGTGTGCAGAGCACTGTACTAAGCGCTTGGGAAGTCCAAGTTGGCAACATATAGAGACGGTCCCTATCCAACAGTGGGCTCACAGTCTAGAAGGGGGAGACAGAGAACAAAACAAAACATATTAACAAAATAAAATAAATAGAATAGATATGTACAAGTAAAATAAATAAATTTATTATTATTATTATTATTATTATCAGACACAAAGCTAGCTAGGATGATTGATATTATTATGAGAGGATGAAGGTGTGCGGGCTGGGGTGTAGGAGGAGAGTAGCGAGGTGAGGTACGAGGGGGAAATCAATCAATCAATCGTATTTATTGAGCGCTTACTGTGTGCAGAGCACTGTACTAAGTGCTTGGGAAGTCCAAGTTGGCAACATATAGAGATGGTCCCTACCCAACAGTGGGCTCACAGTCTAGAAGAGTGGGCTCACAGCTCATTTTTTACCCAGAATGACCTCAGGAGCGATGCCGAGAAAGGTGATTGAGGACTTTCAAGCCAATGAATAAGGAGTTTTTCTTCGACGCAGAGGTGGAGGGGAATCCACGGGAGGTTCTTGAGGAGCAGAAAAACCTGGCCTGATTTTTTTGTAAAAAACAAAAATGGCTGGCTACTCAAGGGCTGCCTCAGTGCCCAACCAGGAGTACCATCCTCCCATTTGTTCATTCGTTCGGTCGTATTTATTGAGCGCTTACTGTGTGCAGAGCACTGGACTAAGTGCTTGGGAAGTCCAAGTTGGCAACGTATAGAGACGGTCCCTACCCAACAGCGGGCTCACAGTCTAGAAGGGGGAGACAGAGAACAAAGCATATTAACAAAATCAAGTAAATAGAATACGTACAAGTAAAATAAATAAATAGAGTAATAAATACGTACAAACATATATACAGGTGCATTGAGGAGGGGAAGGAGGTAAGGCGGGGGGATGGGGATTCATTCATTCAATTGTATTTATTCATTCATTCATTCAATCGTATTTATTGATCGCTTACTGTGTGCAGAGCACTGGACTAAGCACTTGGGAAGTCCAAGTTGGCAACATATAGAGATGGTCCCTAGTGGGCTTATTGAGCGCTTACTGTGTGCAGAGCACTGTACTAAGCGCTTGGGAAGTACAAGTAGAGAAGCAGCGTGGCTCAGTGGAAAGAGCCCGGGCTTTGAAGTTAGAGGTCATGGGTTCAAATCCTCGCTCTGCCAATTGTCAGCTGGGTGACTTTGAGCAAGTCACTTCACTTCTCTGGGCCTCAGTTCCCTCATCTGTAAAATGGGGATGAAGATTGTGAGCCCTCTGTGGGACAATCTGATCACCTTGCAACTCCTCCAGCGCTTAGAACAGTTCTTTGCACATAGTAAGTGCCTAATAAATGCCATCATTATTATTATTACAAGTTGGCAACATCTAGAGACGGTCCCTACCCAACAGCGGGCTCACAGTCTAGAAGGGGGAGACGGAGAACAAAACAAAACATATTAGCAGAATAAAATAAATAGAATAAATATGTACAAATAATAGAGTAATAAATACATAGAAACACATGTACATATATACAGGTGCCGTGGGGACGGGAAGGAGGTAAGGCGGGGGGGATGGAGAGGGGGCGAGAGCGGCGGCTGTCCCCGGCCTTCAACCCGGCTCTTTTAGACTGTGAGCCCACTGTTGGGCTCATAGGGACCGTCTCTATATGTTGCCATCTTGTACTTCCCAAGCGCTTAGCACAGTGATCTGCACACAGTAAGCACTCAATAAATACAATTGATTGATTGATTGATTGAACCCCCAGACTGGATGGCACCCGATGGCCCGCCAAGGCCTCCGTCACCATGGTCGCCACCGCCGCCGGCTCGGAGGAGAAAGAGAGCAGGGATGGGGGGAGAGAGAGCCCACCCCCACCAAATAGCAGGGTGGTGAGATGCCCACCTCCAGAGGTTTCAAGCTGCTGGGTGTCGCTGCCATCCCTCAAGGCCCTGGAAGGTGCCAATCTGTGCCAGCGTCCCCGTGGTCGAGCCTCCCGGCCCTGGCTGGGCCCTCTCCCACCCCCGATGCCGGGTGGAAGGTGGCCTTTGTTGGGCAGGACCCCGACGCCAGCTGGAAGAGGGACTTGGTGGGGTTCGGATGGGCAGTGTCAGCTGCTTACAGCAGGGAAACGAGCCAGGGTCCTGCCGTGGCCGTTGGCTGGCTTTTCCCTGGGGACTCCGAGAAAGGGTCTTCCCTGATTTTCAGCCTTTTCCCCAGACTTCCCCAGGACCCAGAGCTGTAGGCCGAAAGGCCTGGGAGTGTCCAGGGAAGAGAGACACCCCTTTTCTCTATGTCGGCGGCAGCCCCTCCAAGAGGGGATCGGGCTTTGTTTCTTCTCCCGCGCTCTCTCCGCTCCGCCCGAGTCAGAAAGTCTTCTAGACTGTGAGCCCCCCTTCTAGACTGTGAGCCCACTGTTGGGTAGGGACTGTCTCTAGATGTTGCCAACCTGTAATAATAATAATAATAATTGGCATTTGTTAAGCGCCTACTATGTGCAAAGCACTGTTCTAAGTGCTGGGGAGGATACAGGGTGATCAGGTTGTCCCACGTGGGGCTCACAGTCTTAAACCCCATTTTACAGATGAGGGAACTGAGGCCCAGAGAGGTTAAGTGACTTGCCCAAGATCACACAGCAGAGATGTGGCAGAGTTGGGATTCGAACCCATGACCTCTGACTCCAAAGCCCGTGCTCTTTCCACTGAGCCACGCTGCTTCTACTTCCCAAGCGCTTTGTACAGTGCTCTGCACACAGTAAGCGCTCAATAAAATGAGTCGGGCAGAACACCCGCCTGGCAGCTAAAGCCGTGGCAAATTCCCGGTCCCGCCTGCCCGTTGAGGCTCCAAGGAGCCGTGCCCACGAGCACATCATCCGGTAGAAGCGGCTGGCCCGTCATGGCAAGCCCGGCCTCCCTGTCGCTGCTCCGCTCGGAAGTCTGATCCCTGCCGGGATTTGCTGGGCGGGGAGGGGGGGAGGCGGGGGCAGCGGAGGGACGGGGAAGGACAGGCAGTGACAGAGCAGGAGGAGGACGGGAGCAGAGTGAGCGGACTGGCAGACAATGCGGCTTCCTTCGAGGACCTGCGGTGGCTCCGCGTGCGGCCGGCCAGGAGGCCGGTCCGGAGGTTGGCAGGGGCCGCCCCGAGCCGCAGGGATGAATCAGCGGCCAGGGAAGCCGGGCTCCAGACACACACCGGGACCTGTTCCTTAGGCTCTGCGGACCAGTCTCTTTTCTCCTCTCTTCTCTCTCTCCTTTTCTCTTCTCTCTCCTCCTCTCATCTTCTCTTCCCCCTTCCCTTTCCCTGAGCCAGACACTCCTCCAGGCTCAGCATCATCCCGCGCTGAAGGGCACGTCCCTTCCCATCCCTCTTCCTTCTTCTCTCTTCTCTTCCCCCTTCCCTTTCCCTGAGCCAGACACTCCTCCTGGCTCAGCATCATCCCGCGCTGAAGGGCACGTCCCTTCCCATCCCTCTTCCTTCTTCTCTCTTCTCTTCCCCCTTCCCTTTCCCTGAGCCAGGCACTCCCCCAGGCTCAGCATCATCCCGCACAGCAGAGCCAAGCCAACAGAGTCCCGGCCACGGGGGCGGCCGGGGGCCCAGACCCGGCCAAATAGGGCTTGGCAACCGAGGGCTGCACACACGAGGTTATGCTGCTCGTCGAACGGGCTGCTTTTTCTTGCCTTGGGACCCGGATCGGACCAGCGGACTGAGGTACGTGGGGGCCTGTGTGAGCCGGGACTTCGGAACCAAGAAGAGAACTTCCTTTCCCGTGCCTCTGCCCCTCCTGCACCTCGGCGAGCGTAGCAAGTGACCGTCGCACGGGTGAGGCCCTGAAGAGCCTGGAGGGAAGTCCGGGCTGTGTCCCCAGCCCTTCAGAGGGACTGCCAGGCACCTCCAGCCTCACGGGGAGGGGACCTCTCCCCCACTCCCCCGCTCTCGTCACGGCTTGGATTTCCACGCAGAACCCGCGACTGCCTTCCTGCCCGAACCCTCCGGGTCGGGCGGACAGAGAGGGGGAGAGTGGGCACCCAGAGGGAGAGTCTCGGAGCGCGTCCGGCCAGCCAACGATGGGCCGGCTCCCCTCTCTCCTCACCCCCTCGGGAAACGCTCTGGCAGCTGGGGACCGGCGACGAGCTGTGAAGGAGGGTCTCCGTTCCCCGGCCCGCCGCCCGGACTAGGCTCCCGCCCCACCGCCTTCAGTGTCCGTTCCGGGGCCCCACGCCCACGGTCCCTGGCGCTCGCCTCTGTGCGGTGTGACCCTTCAGGTCAGGTGGTGATGGCTTACCTTGGAACTGCTGGGAGGACAGAAGTCGGAAAAAGCCCCCGCGGCCCCACCGCCCTTTCCTGTGCGCCGCGGGTTGTGCGCGGGCTGGGTTTGGGCGGCTAGTGGCCGGCTGCTCGGTAGCCCTGCCTCCGTCGCCGCCGCCTCCTTTCCGTCCGAGTCCGTGCTGTGCGTCCGTGTCTCCCGGCTGCGGGAAGATGCGCCCGCTCCCGTAACGGGGCCGGGCTGGGAGGCTCCGGAAGTCGCCCCGGTCGGCCGGGGGTTGTGAGGGTCGACCGTCGGCGGGGCAACGCCGGTGAGACGGGACCGGACCGGCGACTTGGCGGGCTTCCCGCCTCCAATCCCTGAGGACGGCCTGGGGATGGACCCGGCCCCAATCCGGGAGTCCCGTTGCAGCCGTCCGCCGCCGCTCTCCGGCCCTCTGAGCCCGGCCGGGCCGGCCCAGGGTAGCGACTATGATGTGGAGGTGCCACTTGTCTTCCTCCGGGTGCCACTGCTACCGCCTCCGGGGGTTTTCCCTTTTCAAGCCCCGGCCTCTCTCGTCAGGTTCGCGGATGTTGGAGCAGAGCGTGGGAGAGTGGCTGGGCTCCGTCGGGCTGCAGCAGTACGAGAGCAAGCTGCTCCTCAATGGCTTCGACGACGTCCGCTTCCTGGTAAGGGCCCCCTCCGCCGCGGCCTCCCTGCCCCGGGAGGCCAGCGGGATCCCGGAGAGCCGGGCGAGAGGGCTCCCGTCAATCAATCAGTCATTCAATCGTATTTATTGAGCGCTTACTGTGTGCAGAGCACTGTACTAAGCGCTTGGGAAGTCCAAGTTGGCCACATATAGAGACAGTCCCTACCCAACAGTGGGCTCACAGTCTAGAAGGGGAAAAGTCAAAGGGAAGAGGACCATTCAGGCAATCCAGTTTGGTGGAGCAGGATAATAATAATAATAATGGCATTTATTAAGCACTTATTATGTGCAAAGCACTGTTCTAAGCACTGGAGAGGTTACAAGGTGATCAGCGTGGCGCAGTGGAAAGAGCCCGGGCTTTGGAGTCCGAGGTCAGGGGTTCAAATCCCCGCTCCGCCAATTGTCAGCTGTGTGACTTTGGGCAAGTCACTTCACTTCTCCGTGCCTCAGTGACCTCATCTGCCAAATGGGGATGAAGACTGTGAGCCCCCCATGGGACAACCTGATCACCTTGTAACCTCCCCAGCGCTTAGAACACTGCTTTGCACATAGTAAGCGCTTAATAAGTACCATCATTATTATTATTATCAGGTTGTCCCATGGGGGGCTCACAGTCTTAATCCCCATTTTCCAGATGAGGTAACTGAGGCCCAGAGAAGGGAAGTGGCTTGCCCAGAGTCACACAGCTGACAAGTGGCAGAGTCGGATTTGAACCCGTGACCTCTGCCTCCAAAGCCCGGGCTCTTTCCACTGAGCCACGCTGCTTCTCTGTCCCGTCGGCTCGGGACTCTCCGCTCGGCTCCTTGGTCTAAGCCCCTCCGGCGTGGCCCCGGACTGCTGGCATTGAGCAGCTGCCCCGAGGGGGAGTCGAGTGGGACGGGCGCTCGGTCCTCAGGTGGGCCCTGGCAGCCCCCCTTGGCCCCACCCGGTTGGGGGGCTTCTATTCTATTTATTTTATTTTGTTAATATGTTTGGTTTTGTTCTCTGTCTCCCCCTTCTCGACTGTGAGCCCACAGTTGGGTAGGGACTGTCTCTATATGTTGCCAACTTGGACTTCCCAAGCGCTTAGTACAGTGCTCTGCACCCAGTAAGCACTCAATAAATATGATTGATTGATTGATTGCTTAAGTACAGTGCTGTGCACACAGTAAGCGCTCAATAAATACGATTGATGATGATGATTGATTGATTGGAGCAGTTGGGGCCCTGAGACTCCGTGCTGTCCGTGGCCTAGTGGGGAAAGAATAGCCCTGGAGTCAGAGGACCTGGGTTCTAATCCCAGCTCTACTGCTGTGGGCAAGTCACCTCACTTCTGCGTGCCTCAGTTTCCTCCTACTTAGACGGTGAGCCCCATGCAGGACAGGGATTGTGTCCAGCCTGATTAACCCATATCCACCTCAGCATTCAGAATAGTGCTTGGCGCGTTGTAAGTGCTTAACAAGTGCTATTATTATTTTATCGTTATTATTAGCATTATTGTCTCGTGATGGTAAGCTCGTTGTGGGCAGGGAACGCGTCTGTTTATCGTTATTGCCAAGTGCTTAGTACAGTGCCCTGCACACAGTAAGCCCTCGGTAAGTACAATTGGATGAATGAAATGAAGCAGTCCGCTTCTTGCCCGCCTCTCTCTCCCCACCCCGTGCCCCCCAACAGGGCAGTAACGTGATGGAGGAGCAGGACCTGCGGGAGATTGGCATCAGTGACCCCCAACACCGTCGGAAGCTGCTCCAGGCGGCGCGGTCTCTGCCCAAGGTAAGACCCGTCCGTCTTCTCCTCGGTCGCCACCCAGTACGTAGTCCTCTCCTGTGGGAGGGAACGGAAGAGGGGTGACACTTAAGTGGGTCGGGAGCGTTTAAAGTCCTTCCCAAGTGGGACAGTCCCCAGGGTGGGGTCCCCAGGGCCGAAGCTCAGGTGACATTCTGACACGGGGGGCGTTCAGCTGTGGCTTGCTGGGGTTAGAAGTCCCAGCAGCCGGCGGGCGCGCCCCCCCAGATCAATCAGTTGGATTTATGGAGCGCTTACTGTGTGCAGAGCACTGTACTAAGCGCTTGGGAAGTCCAAGTCGGCAACCTATAGAGGCGGTCCCTACCCAACAGTGGGCTCGCGGTCTAGAAGGGGGAGTCGAGAAGCATGTGCGCTGGAAGTGAAGGGTGGGCTCTCTCCCGCCCGGCCCCGGACGCTCCCCCCAGGCTTGGAGCAATCAATCAATCAATCGTATTTTTTGAGCGCTTACTGTGTGCAGAGCACTGGACTAAGCACTTGGGAAGTCCAAGTTGGGAACATATAGAGGCGGTCCCTACCCAACAGTGGGGTCGCAGTCTAGAAGGGGGAGTTGAGAAACATGTGTGCTGGAAGTGAAGGGTGGGCTCTCTCCCGCCCGGCCCCGGACGCTCCCGCCAGGCTTGGAGCAATCAATCAATCGTATTTATTGAGCGCTTACTGTGTGCAGAGCACTGGCCTAAGCGCTTGGGAAGTACAAGTCGGCAACATATAGAGACGGTCCCTACCCAACAGTGGGCTACTGAGGGGCCGCCGAGGGTGTGATTAGAGAAGCGGCGTGGCTCAGTGGGAAGAGCCCGGGCTTTGGAGTCAGAGGTCATGGGTTCAGATCCCGGCTCCGCCAGTCGTCAGCTGGGTGACTTGGGGCAAGTCACTTCACTTCTCTGGGCCTCAGTTCCCTCATCTGGAAAATGGGGATGAAGAGTGTGAGCCCCCCGTGGGACAACCTGATCACCTTTAAACCTCCCCAGCGCTTAGAACAGTGCTTTGCACATAGTAAGCGCTTAATAAATGCCAGCATTATTATTATTATTATTATCACAGCAGGGCCTGGTGGAAAGCATGTGGGCCTGGGAGTCGGAGAACCTGGGTTCGAATCTCGGCTCGGCCACTTACCTGCCGTGTGACCTTGGGCAAGTCACTTCTCTGTCCCTCAGTTGCATAATCAATCAGCCAATCAATCAATCGTATTTATTGAGCGCTTACTGTGTGCAGAGCACTGTACTAAGTGCTTGGGAAGTACAAGTTGGCAACATATAGAGGCAGTCCCTACCCAACAGTGGGCTTACAGTCTAAAGCGCTTAGTACAGTGCTCTGCACACAGTAAGCGCTCAATAAATACGATTGAAGGAATGAATGAATAATGATGGCATTTGTTAAGCGCTTACTATATGCAGAGCACTGTTCTAAGCCGTTGGGAGGTTACAAGGCGATCAGGTTGTCCCACGGGGGGCTCACAGTTTTAATCCCCATTTTCCAGATGAGGTCACTGAGGCCCAGAGAAGTGAAGTGACTTGCCCAAAGCCACCCAGCTGACAAGGGGCGGAGCCGGGATTTGAACCCATGACCTCCGACTCCAAAGCCCGGACTCTTTCCTCTGAGCCGCGCTGCTTCTCTGAGGGCAGGGTGCAGGGGTGCCGGGGGCCTGGGCGGAAGGCCTGGCCCCGCGGCTGTGGACTAAGCGCTCCCTCCCCGCGGCTGTGTACTAAGCGCTCCCTCCCCGTGGGTAGGTGAAGCCACTGGGCTGCGACGACGGGACCAGCCAGCCGTCCGTCCCCTCCTGGCTCCACTCCCTGGGCCTGCAGGATTACGTTCAGTCCTTCCTGTCCAGCGGCTACAGCTCCATCGACACCGTGAAGAACCTCTGGGAGCTGGAGCTCGTCAATGTGAGTGTGACCCGGATCCTAACAATAATAATAATAATAATAAAGATGGCATTTATAAGAATAATAATAACGATAGCATTTATTAAGCGCTTACTATGTGCAAAGCACTGTTCGAAGCGCTGGGGAGGTGACCGGGTGATCAGGTTGTCCCACGGCGTGGGGGCTCACAGTCTTTATCCGCATTTTACAGTTGAGGGAACTGAGGCCCAGAGAAGTGAAGTGACTTGCCCAAAGTCACCCAGCTGACAAGTGGCGGAGCCGGGATTTGAACCCATGACCTCTGACTCCAAAGCCCGGGCTCTTTCCACTGAGCCACGCTGCTTCTCGTGAAGCGCTTACTATGCGCAAAGCACTGTTGTAAGCGCTGGGGAGGTTACAAGACGATCGGGTTGTCCCACGGGGGGCTCACAGCCTTAATCCCCATTTTCCAGATGAGGGAACTGGGGCCCAGAGAAGTGAAGCGGCTTGCCCAGAGTCACCCAGCTGACAATTGGCGGAGCGGGATTTGAACCCGGGACCGCTGACTCCAAAGCCCGGGCTCTTTCCATTGAGCCAGCATGCCCGGCCCCCGGAGCCAGCTTGCCCTCTCCCGGGCTGGAGAGACAGGCCGGCTCTGCCGGCCATCGCCCAGGAGCTCAATCGGTCAGTGGTATTTATTGAGTGTCTCCTGTGTGCTAAGCACTGGACTAAGCGCTCAGGATAGTACAGACGGCAGAGTCGGTAGACACGTCCCCTGCCCACGGGGCGCTTAAAGTCTAGGGAAGCGGCACGCGCTGTCCCTTCTCATTCCTGACAAGCAGCGTGTCTCAGTGGAAAGAGCCCGGGCTTTGGAGTCAGAGGTCATGGGTTCGAATCCCGGCTCCGCCACTTGTCAGCTGGGTGACTTCGGGCAAGTCACTTCACTTCTCTGGGCCTCAGTGACCTCATCTGTCAAATGGGGATGAAGACTGGGAGCCCCACGTGGGACAACCTGATCACCTTGTATCCCCGCAGTGCTTAGAACAGTGCTTTGCACATAGTAAGCGCTTAACAAATACCAACATTATTATTATTATTTATCATTTTTATTATTATTATCATATCTACACCAGCGCTTAGAACAGTGCCTGACACATAGTAAGCGCTTAACAAAACAAAGACTGGGAGCCCCCCGTGGGGCAACCTGATCGCCTTGTAACCTCCCCAGCGCTTAGGACAGCGCTTTGCATATAGTAAGCGCTTCATAAATGCCATCATTATTATTCCACGTCCCTCCTGGGGAGCTAAGGGGTGGGCCCTGGGCCAGGTTCATTCATTCATTCATTCATTCAGTCGTATTTATTGAGCGCTTACTGTGTGCGGAGCACTCTCCTAAGCTCTTGGGAAGTCCAAGTTGGCAACATCTAGAGATGGTCCCTACCCAACAACGGGCTCACAGTCTAGAAGGGGGAGACAGACAACAAAACAAAACATATTAACAAAGTAAATAGAATAAATATGTACAAATAAAATAAATAGAGTAATAAATATGTATATACATATATACAGGTGCTGTGGGGTGGGGAAGGAGGTAAGGCAGGGGGAATGGGGAGGAGAGGAAGGAGGGGCTGCAAGTCTATCAATCAATCAATCGTATTTATTGAGCGCTTACTGTGTGCAGAGCACTGTACTAAGCGCTTGGGAAGTGCAAGATGGCAACATATAGAGACAGTCCCTACCCAACAGTGGGCTCACAGTCTAAAAGTCTATCGTGCAGCGGCAACGGGGGGCTGAGACCCCGGGGAGGAAGAGCCGGGACTCGGGGCAGGACCTGCCCCTGGCTCGGCGACCCTTTGGCTCTGGGCAGCGGCAGAGAGGCCGGGACTGCCGGGAGGCCGGAGGAAGGGGCCGGACTCCTCCGCTGACTCTGAGCGGACGCGGCTCTGGCCGCTGCCACCACGTCAGCCCTGGGCCTGGCTTCCCCTTGTCCCGGGACCTCGGCTTGAGAACCGAGGCTTACTGCATCAGCCTTCTCTCTGATCTCCCATCCTCGTGTCTCTCCCCACTTCAATCCATACTTCATGCTGCTGCCCGGATTATCTTTGTCCAGAAACGCTCTGGGCATATTACTCCCCTCCTCAAAAATGTCCAGTGGCTACCAATCAATCTGCACATCAGGCAGAAACTCCTCACCTTGGGCTTCCAGGCTGTCCATCCCCTCGCCCCCTCCCACCTCATGTCCCTTCTCTCCGTCTCCAGCCCAGCCCGCACCCTCCGCTCCTCCGCCGCTAACCTCCTCACCGTTAGGCCCCGTTCTCGCCTGTCCCGCCGTCGACCCCCGGCCCACGTCCTCCCCCGGGCCTGGAATGCCCTCCCTCCGCCCATCCGCCAAACTAGCTCTCTTCCTCCCTTCAAGGCCCTACTGAGAGCTCACCTCCTCCAGGAGGCCTTCCCAGACTGAGCCCCTTCCTTCCTCTCCCCCTTGCCACCCTCTCCATCCCCCCCATCTTACCTCCTTCCCTTCCCCACAGCACCTGTATATATGTATATATGTTTGTACATATTTATTACTGTATTTATTTTACTTGTACATATCTATTCTATTTATTTTATTTTGTTAGTACGTTAGGTTTCGTCTCCCCCTTTTAGACTGTGAGCCCACTGTTGGGTAGGGACTGTCTCTATATGTTGCCAATTTGTACTTCCCAAGCGCTTAGGACAGTGTTCTGCACACAGTAAGCGCTCAATAAATACGATTGATGATGATGATGATGATGAGTGGCCGCGGGTGTGGATGGGGCCGCCGCACCGGCTCTAACTGCCGGGTCTGTCGCTCCAAACGGGGATCGCCGGCCCTTGGCCCGGCTGCTCCTTGCCCCCTGCTATCTGGGCTTGAGCAGTGAACTCCCTGGGTGGAATGAGACCCGCTTTGAGTTCACCCCAGCTCCCAGGGCGGGCACGCAAGGTGCCCTGCCCAGATGCCCCACAGAGCTCGGCTCCGGGGGGTGGCCAGGGGGGTGAGGCCAGCGAGCCTCATATCAAGAGCCCGTGGCGGGAGCTCTGCACACAGTAAGCGCTCAATAAATACGATTGATTGATTGATTGATTAAGACCATCCCGCCCCAGCCCCGCCCGAGGTCACACCAGCCCGGCACCGGGCGGCCCGGCCCTCTCCGGCTCATTCATTCATTCATTCATTTATTGAGCACTTACTGTGTGCAGAGCACTGTACTAAGCGTTTTGGGTGAGAACAGTAGAACAATAGACGCATTCCTTGTCCATAATGAGTTTACAGTCTAAAAGGAAGACAGACGTAAATAGAAATAAATAAATGACAGATATGGACACAAATGCTGTGGGGCTGGGAGGGAGGATGAATAAAAGGAGCAAGTCAGGTGATGGAGAAAGGATTGGGAGAAGAGGAAAGGAGGCGGAGTGATGTCTTGAGGATGGTTGGGGTGGTTGGTTGCTAGGTGGTTTGTAGATTCCATGAAATCTGAGTTCTGCCAGCAGAATATTCATTTATTCATTCATTCAATCATATTTATTGAGTTCCAAGTGCTGGGGGGATACAAGGTGATC
Organism: Tachyglossus aculeatus; assembly: GCF_015852505.1. NCBI lineage: Eukaryota > Metazoa > Chordata > Mammalia > Monotremata > Tachyglossidae > Tachyglossus > Tachyglossus aculeatus. The sequence goes on along the minus strand of NC_052072.1, from coordinate 17,469,878 downwards.
AAGTTGTCCCACATGGGGTTCACAGTCTTCATCCCCATTTTACAGATAAGGGAATTGAGGCTCTGAGAAGTTAAGTGACTCGCCCAAGGTCACACAGCAGACATGTGGTGGAGTCGGGATTCGAACCCATGACCTCTGACTCCAAAGCCCGTGCTCTTGCCACTGAGCCACACTGCTTCTCAGTGCTTACTGTGTGCAGAGCACTGTACTAAGCGCTTGGGACATACAAGTTGGCAACATCTAAAGACGGTCCCTACCCAACAATGGGCTCACGGTCTAGAACGGGGAGACAGATCATCATCATCATCATCGTCATCAATCGTATTTATTGAGCGCTTACTGTGTGCAGAGCACTGTACAAAGGCTCCCCACGCCGGGCCCCAACCCTCTCTCCCCCCCCCACCCCTCAGGTCCTGAAGGTCCACCTGCTCGGCCACCGCAAACGGCTCATCGCCTCGCTCGCCGACAGGCCCTACGAGGAGCCGCCGCAGAAGCCCCCGCGTTTCTCCCAGCTGAGGGTGAGTCGGGACCCCGGGGCGGGGCGGGGCGGGGACGGAGACCGGCGCGGCCCGGCTCGCCAGCCTTGCTTCGTGGCCCCGAGTGGGAGGGGAACGGGGATACGGAGAAGGGAAGCAACGGTTGCCGTTTGCAGGCTGCTCTCGGCCCGGGCCGGGAAATCCTGCTCCCGTCTCCGGAGGCGCCTGGGGAGATTCCAAGCGCTCCGCGCTGTGGACCGGGGGTGAGCTGGGATGGCAGGGAATTGTGAGTGAAAGAGCAAACCGGTGAAGGAAACTGGGGTGAGCCTTGGGGAATCTTTCACCTCCTCCAGGAGGCCTTCCCAGACTGAGCCCCTTCCTTCCTCTCCCCCTCGTCCCCCTCTCCATCCCCTCATCTTACCTCCTTCCTTTCCCCACAGCACCTGTATATATGTATATATGGTTGTACATATTTATTACTCTATTTATTTATTTATTTATTTATTTATTTTACTTGTACATTTCTATCCTATTTATTTTATTTTGTTGGTATGTTTGGTTCTGTTCTCTGTCTCCCCCTTTTAGACTGTGAGCCCACTGTTGGGTAGGGACTGTCTCTATGTGTTGCCAATTTGTACTTCCCAAGCGCTTAGTACAGTGCTCTGCACATAGTAAGCGCTCAATAAATACGATTGATTGATTGATTGGGGGTCAGTATGGCTCAGTGGAAGCGTATTTATTCAGTCGTATTTATTGAGCACTTACTGTGTGCAGAGCACTTAGCGCTTGGGAAGTAGAAGTCGGCCACAAATAGAGACGGTCCCTACCCAACAGCGGGCTCACAGTGTAGAAGGGGGAGACAGAGAACAAAACAAAACATATTAACAAAATAAATAAATAGAATATGTACAAGTAAAATGAATAGAGTAATAAATACGTGCAAACATATATACATCTATACAGGTGCTGTGGGAAAGGGAAGGAGGTAAGGCGGGGGGCATGGAGAAGGGGTGGAGGGGGAGAGGAAGGAGGGGGCTCAGTCTGGGAAGGCCTGATGGTAATAATGGTATTTGTTAAGCGCTTACTATGTGCAAAGCACTGTTCTAAGCGCGGGGGAGGTTACAAGGTGATCAGGTTGTCCCATGGGGGCTCACAGTCTTCATCCCCATTTTACAGATGAGGTCGCTGAGGCCCAGAGAATAATAATAATGGTATTTGTTAAGCGCTTACTATGTGCAAAGCACTGATCTAAGCGCGGGGGAGGTTACAAGGTGATCAGATTGTCCCACGGGGGCTCACAGTCTTCGTCCCCATTTTACAGATGAGGTCGCTGAGGCCCAGAGAATAATAATAATGGTATTTTTTGTTAAGTGCTTACTATGTGCAAAGCACTGTTCTAAGCACTGGGGAGGTTACAAGGGGATCAGATTGTCCCACGGGGGCTCACAGTCTTCATCCCTATTTTACAGATGAGGTCACTGAGGCCCAGAGAATAATAATAATGGTATTTGTTAAGCGCTTACTATGTGCAAAGCACTGTTCTCAGTGCTGGGGAGGTTACAAGGTGATCAGATTGTCCCACGGGGGCTCACGGTCTTCATCCCTATTTTACAGATGAGGTCACTGAGGCCCAGAGAATAATAATAATGGTATTTGTTAAGCGCTTACTATGTGCAAAGCACTGTTCTAAGTGCTGGGGAGGTTACAAGGTGATCAGGTTGTCCCACGGGGGCTCACAGTCTTCATCCCTATTTTACAGATGAGGTCACTGAGGCCCAGAAAATAATAATAATGGTATTTGTTAAGTGCTTACTATGTGCAAAGCACTGAACTAAGCGCTGGGGAGGTTACAAGCTGATCAGATTGTCCCATGGGGGCTCACAGTCTTCATCCCTATTTTACAGATGAGGTCACTGAGGCCCAGAGAATAATAATAATGGTATTTGTTAAGCGCTTACTATGTGCAAAGCACTGTTCTAAGCACTGGGGAGGTTACAGGGTGATCAGGTTGTCCCACGGGGGCTCACAGTCTTCATCCCTATTTTACAGATGAGGTCACTGAGGCCCAGGGAATATTATTATTATTATTATTATTAATAATAATTGTATTAAGCGCTTACTATGTGCAAAGCACTGTTCTAAGCACTGGGGAGGTTACAAGGTAATCAGGTTGTCCCACGGGGGCCTCACAGTCTTCATCCCCATTTTCCAGATGAGGTCACTGAGGCCCACAGAACAATAATAACAATAATAATGGCATTTATTAAGCGCTTACTGTGTGCAAAGCACTGTTCTAAGCACTGGGGAGGTTACAAGGGGATCAGGTTGTCCCACGGGGGGCTGTCAGTTTTCACCCCCATTTTCCAAATGAGAAGCAGTGTGGCTCCTTGGAAAGAGCCCGGGCTTTGGAGTCAGAGGTCACGAGTTCAAATCCCGGCTCCGCCGCTTGTCAGCTGTGTGCCTTTGGGCGCATCACTTCACTTCTCTGCGCCTCAGTTCCCTCATCTGTAAAATGGGGATGAAGACTGTGAGCCCCCCATGGGACAACCTGGTCACCTTGTATCCTCCCTAGTGCTTAGAACAGTGCTTTGCACATCGTAAGCGCTTAACAAATACCATTATTATTCTTCTCAGGGGCTCGGTGACCTCACCTGTAAAATGGGGATGAAGACTGTGAGCCCTCCGGTGGGACAACCTGATCGCCTTGTGTCCTCTCCCAGTGCTTAGAACAGTGCTTTGCACATAGTAAGCGCTTAATAATAATAATAATAATGGCATTTATTAAGCACTTACTATGTGCAAAGCACTGTTCTAAGCACTGGGGAGGTTACAAGGCGATCAGGTTGTCCCTCGTGGGGCTCACAGTCTTCATCCCCACTTTCCAGATGAGGTCACTGAGGCCCAGAGAAGTTAAGCGACTTGCCCAAAGTCACCCAGCTGACAATTGGCAGAGCCGGGATTTGAACCCATGACGTCTGACTCCAAAGCCCGGGCTCTTTCCTACCGAGCCACGCTGCTTCTCCAAACAAACGCCTTCAACGAATGGCTTAACAAATGCCATTATTATTATTATTACGGGAGGGGCACGGGGAAGGTGGGAGGTGTTGGGCCACTGGCGCGCGCCAGGCCCCCCGCGCGCCCGAGCCGTCCCCGGGGAGGGGCCGGGGGGACTTGGGGTGGGCTCAGCCCGGCTCTTTCCCGTTGCCCGCCCAGTGCCAAGACCCGCCGTCGCAGACGTCCTCCCCCCTGAGCCAGAACGACTCCTACACGGGCCGCTCCGCGGACCTGCTGCTGCCCCTCGGGGACTCGGGCAAGCGGCGCCACGACAGCGGCCAGGACGGGGGTGCTCACTCCAGAGCCGACCGCCACAGAGCTCAGGTCAGCGGGCTGGACGTGGGGGGGACGCGGATCCCTCCCTGGGGGGGACCCCAGGCCCGGCGGCGGCGGCGGCGGTGGCCGTCTCCTCCCCGAAGCCCACCACGGTGGGTCGGGCGGCCAACGGGGTAGAGACGGCGGGGGGCACCTGCTGTGGTTTCAGGTGGTCCGTCCCCCCCGAGGCCCCAGAGCACAAGGAGCTGAAATCAATCAATCAATCAATCATCAATCGTATTTATTGAGCGCTTACTGCGTGCAGAGCACTGGACTACGCGCTTGGGAAGTCCAAGCTGGCAACATCTAGAGACAGTCCCTACCCAACGGCGGGCTCACAGTCTAGAAGGGGGAGACAGACAACAAAACAAAACATACTTTTAGACTGTGAGCCCACTATTGGGTAGGGACTGTCTCTAGATGTTGCCAATTTGGACTTCCCAAGCGCTTAGTACAGTGCTCTGCACATAGCGCTCAATAAATACGATTGATGATGATACTAACAGGCCATCACCGTTACTATGCCAAGACAGCGGCGGCCAGTTTTAAACGAGGAAATGCGCCTGTGGCCGGAGCCAGGGGCGGGGTTGGAAAAACCAGGCTCGCTTTGGGAAAATGGAAATTCATGCATTCATTCAATTCAATCGTATTTATTTATTCATTCATTCATTCAGTCGTATTTATTGAGCGCCTACTGTGTGCAGAGCACTGGACTAAGCCCTTGGGAAGTCCAAGTTGGCAACATCTAGAGACGGTCCCTACCCAACAGCGGGCTCACAGGCTAGAAAGAGAAGCAGCGTGGCTCAGTGCAAAGAGCCCGGGCTTTGGAGTCAGAGGTCATGGGTTCAAATCCCGGCTCCGCCAACTGTCAGCTCTGTGACTTTGGGCAAGTCACTTCACTTCTCTGGGCCTCAGTTCCCTCCTCTGGAAAATGGGGATGAAGACTGTGAGCCCCCCGTGGGACCACCTGATCACCTTGTAACCTCCCCAGTGCTTAGAACAGTGCTTTGCACATAGTAAGCTCTTAATAAATGCCATTATTATTATTATTATTAGAAAGGGGAGACAGACAACAAAACAAAACATATTAACAAAATAAAATAAATAGAATAAATATGTACAAATAAAATAGAGTAATAAATATGTACAAACATATCTACATATATACAGGTGCTGTGGGGAGGGGAAGGAGGTGAGGCGGGGGGATGGAGAGGGGAAGGAGGGGGAGAGGAAGGGGGGCTCAGTGTGGGAAGGCCTCCTGGAGGAGGTGAGCTCTCAGTAGGGCTTTGAAGGGAGGAAGTTTGGAAAAATATGGAATACCTCACGAATTTGCGTGTCATCCTTGCGCAGGGGCCATGCTTATCTACTCTGTATCGTTCCGATTTTAGTATATGTGCTGCCAAAGTGAGCACAGGGCTTTGAAGGGAGGAAGAGAGCTAGCTTGACTAAGTCTCCACCCTCGACTCTCTCCCATCCTCTGATCAATCAATCAATCAATCAATCGTATTTATTGAGCGCTTACTGTGTGCAGAGCACTGCACTAAGCACTTGGGAAATCCCTCTGACGTGGCTGAAGCCTCCCTCTTTTTTTGTAGATTTTGTGGAAATAAAACCATTTTAGCATAAGAAGGTATATGGGGTTTCCCTTAGCCAAAAAGGGCCTCGCAGCGATTGCGATTCACTTTGGTTTGGGGGTGCCCTGGGGCGAGTGAGATTGATCCCAACTATACTTCCCAAGCGCTTAGTACAGTGCTCTGCACACAGTAAGCGCTCAATAAATATGATTGATTGATTCAGTACTGTGCTCTGCGCATATTTAGGACAGGAATGTCCTCTGCAAACTCTTTTGGATTCTCCCAAGCCCTCAATATAGTGCTCTACACAAAGTAGAAGCAGCGTGGCTCAGTGGAAAAAGCCCGGGCTTTGGAGTCAGAGGCCATGGGTTCAAATCCCGGCTCCGCCAGTTGTCAGCTGGGTGACTTTGGGCAAGTCACTTCACTTCTCTGGGCCTTGGTTCCCTCATCTGTAAAATGGGGATTAAGACTGTGAGCTCCCGGGGGACAACCTGATCACTCTGTAACCTCCCCAGCGCTTAGAACAGTGCTTTGCACGTAGTAAGCACTTAATACATGCCATTATTATTATTATTATTAATATTATTGATTGATGCCGGGGAGAGAGCATAGGCCTGAGAACCCACCTGTCCACATGTTTTGTTTTGTTGTCCGTCTCGCCCTTCTAGACCGTGAGCCCGTTGTTGGGTAGGGACCGTCTCTCTATGTTGCCAACTTGGACTTCCCAAGCGCTTAGTCCAGTGCTCTGCACACAGGAAGCGCTCAATAAATTGAGTGAATGAATGAATAAGGAAGCAAAGACGCGCTCCCTTCTCACTCCACGTTCCTCCTGGGGAGCGAAAGGACGGGCCCCGAGCCCGGCGGTCCCCAGAAGTGGCCGCAGCCACGAGCCGAGTTCTCGAGCGCCAATTCCCCAGACTCTGGCCCCACCGATGGCTGCCTCCCCACCTTTGAAGCCCTCCTAAAATCAATCAGTCGCATTTATTGGGCGCTTACTGTGTGCAGGAGCACTGTACTGAGCGCTTGGGAGAGTACAGAGTAACAGAGTTGGTAGATACATTCCCTGCTTACAGTCTAGAAGAATCCATCTCCATCGAGAGGACTTCCCTTATTAACCCCTCATTTCTCCTCCCCGCCCGCCCTCCTGTTTTGTCTTGTTGTGTCTCCCCCTTCTATCAATCAATCAGTCAATCAGTCGTATTTATTGAGTGCTGACTGTGTGCAAAGAACTGTACTAAGCACTTGGGAAGTACAAGTTGGCAACATATAGAGACAGTCCCTACCCAGCAGCGGGCTCACAGTCTAAAAGGGGGAAACAGAGAACAAAACCAAACAGACTAACAAAATAAAATAAATAGAATAGATATGTACAAGTAAAATAAATAAATAAATAACAATAATAAATAGATGATGATAAATAAATAATGATAAATAAATAATAATAAATAAATAAATAGAGCAATAAATATGTACAAACATATGTACATACATATATATATATAACCCTAACCTAACCCGCTGTTGGGTAGGGACCGTCTCTCTATGTTGCCAACTTGGACTTCCCAAGCGCTTAGTGCAGTGCTCTGCACCCAGTAAGCGCTCAATAAATATGACTGAATGAATGACTGAATGCCTGCGCCCTTGGAAATGATGATGATGATGATGATGGCATTTATTAAGCGCTTACTATGTGCGCAGCACTGTTCTAAGCGCTGGGGAGGTTACAAGGTGATCAGGTTGTCCCACGGGGGGCTCACAGTCCTCATCCCCATTTTCCAGATGAGGGCACTGAGGCCCAGAGAAGTGAAGCGACTTGCCCACAGTCACCCAGCTGACAATCGGCAGAGCCGGGATTCGAACCCGTGACCTCTGACTCCAAAGCCCGGGCTCTTTCCCACTGAACCACGCTGCTTCCCCGTTGGGGGGCCCCAGGCGCCATCCCCCCCGCCGATCCCCCCAGATTTGGGCTGATGTGGGTGTGGGTTTGGGTGGACCTCACATGCCCACCCGCCCGCCCGCCCGCCCACAGGAGGAGCCCCGAGAGGCCAAGCTGACCCTGCGGCCGCCCAGCCTAGCCGCCCCGTACGCCCCGGTGCAGAGTTGGCAGCACCAACCCGAGAAGCTCATCTTCGAGTCCTGTGGCTACGAGGCCAACGTGAGTGGCGGTCCCCTCCTAGTCCCCCCCCCCGGCTCCTCGCCACCCCTACCCACCCCCTCGCCCTTTGTTCCCACCTGGGAATTTCCCCAGTTCCCTCCCAGCTCCAGAAACGCCGGGTGGGATCGGGGGGCCACCGGGATTTTAGACCGTGAGCCCACTGTTGGGTAGGGACTGTCTCTATATGTTGCCAATTTGTACTTCCCAAGCGCTTAGTACAGTGCTCTGCACATAGTAAGCGCTCAATAAATACGATTGATGATTGATGATGATGATGATGATGATGATGATGATGATGATGATGATGATGATTCTCCGGGCCCCTTGGGCCATAGGGTGGCGGGGCCGCCGGCAAGGTTGCGTCCGCACCCTGGCCCTAGGCGCTTGGGAGTTTGGTGTCCCAAAGCCTACCGGCCTCCCCGGGCTTCTCTGCCATCCATCGTCAATCGTATTTATTGAGCGCTTACTGTGTGCAGAGCACTGGACTAAGTGCTTGGGAAGTACAAGTTGGCAACATATAGAGACAGTCCCTACCCAGCAGTGGGCTTGCAGTCTAAAAGAGTGTCTGCCGTTGTGTCTCTCGCAGTATCATCATCATCATCAATCATATTTATTGAGCGCTTACTGTGTGCAGAGCACTGGACTAAGCGCTTGGGAAGTCCAAGTGGGCAACATAGAGAGACGGGCCCTACCCAACAGTGGGCTCGCAGTCTAAAAGATTGTCTGCCGTTGTGTCTCTCGCAGTATCTGGGCTCCATGCTCATCAAGGACCTGCGCGGGACCGAGTCGACCCAGGACGCCTGTGCCAAGATGCGGGTAGGTTGGGACGGAAAGGGCAGGCGGGGCAGGGAAGCGGCGTGGCTCTGTGGAGAAGAGCCCGGGCTTTGGAGCCAGAGGTCATGGGTTCGAATCCCAGCTCTGCCACATGTCTGCTGTGTGATCTGGGGCAAGTCGCTTCACTTCTCGGAGCCTCAGTTCCCTCATCTGTAAAATGAGGATTAAAACTGTGAGCCCCACGTGGGACAACCTGATCACCTTGTATCCCTCCCCCCCCCGCCCAGCGCTTAGAACAGTGCTTGGCACATAGTAAGCGCTTAACAAATGCCATCATCATCATCATCATCAGAGGAAGCTGCATTCGGGCCTGTCCTCGGTCTGGGTCACTGCCACTCTGGCATCACACCCACCTGGCCAGGATGGGGAGGCCCGGGGCCGGGGGGACCATCACACCACTCTCTCCTCACCCTCCCCACCTTTGAAGCCCTCCTAAAATCAATCAGTCGTATTTATTGGGCGCTTACTGTGCGTAAGAGCACTGTACTGAGCGCTTGGGAGAGTAATAATAATAATAATAATGATGGCATTTGTTAAGCGCTTACTATGTGCAGAGCACTGTTCTAAGCGCTGGGGGTGGAGAGTACAGAGGAACAGAGCTGGTAGACACATCCCCTGCTTACAGTCTAGAAGAATCCATCTCCATCGAGAGGCCTTCCCTTATTAGCCCCTCATTTCTCCTCCCCGCCCGCCCTTCCGCATCGTGCTCTGTAATAATAATAATAATAATAATGGCATTTGTTAAGCGCTTACTATGTGCAGAGCACTGTTCTAAGCTCTGGGCGGGGATACAAGGTGATCAAGTTGCCCTACGTGGGGCTCACAATCTTAATCCCCATTTTGCAGCTGAGGTAACTGAGGCTCAGAGAAGTGAAGTGACCTGCCCAAGGCCACACAGCAAACATGTGGATGAGCAGGATTCGAACCCGTGACCTCTGACTCCAAAGCCCGGGCTCTTTCCACTGAGCCACGCGGCTTCTCTGTACCCCTTAAGCCCTCGATATAATAATAATAATAATAATAATAATGATGATGGCATTTATTAAGCACTTACTATGTGCAAAGCACTGTTCTAAGCGCTGATATCCACCTCCCCCTCAGCCCCACGGCGCTTATTGACAGAGCCATAATTTCTGTCCGTTATTTTGTGAGCCCGCCGTTGGGTAGGGACCGTCTCTATATGTGGCCAAATTGTCCTTCCCAAGCGCTCAGTATAGTGCTCGGCGCACAGTAAGCACTCAATAAATATGATTGAATGAATCTAGCCTGAAAGCGCCTAGTGGGCAGGGAACGTGTCTACTACTCTGTTGTGCTCTCTCAAGTGTTCAGGGTTCTGCACTCAGGAAGTGTGCGATGATCAACACCGATCAATCACTCAATCGTATTTATTGAGCGCTTACTGTGTGCAGAGCACTGTACTAAGCGCTCGGGTGCTACCCCCTGCGTCTTTAGTGCTCTGCACACAGTAAGCGCTCAATAAATACGATCGATTGATTGATTGATGGGGGGGGGGGGGGCACGGACTTGGGGAAGTGGGCGCTGCTCACCTCGTCCCTGCCTCCCCAGAAATCCACGGAGCAGATGAAGAAGATCCCCACCATCATCCTGTCCATCACGTACAAAGGGGTGAAGTTCATCGACGCCTCCAACAAGGTGAGGTTCCCCGGGGATCCCTCCTGCCGCTTCAGTCACCGCGTGGCCGAGTGGAGAGAGAGCGCGGGCCTCGGGGTCAGAAAGACCCGGGTTCTAATTCCGGCCCGGCCGTTGGTCCGCTGCGTGACCTTGGCCAAGTCACTTCAGTTCTCTGTGCCTCAGCTACCTCATCTGTAAACTGGGGATTAGGACTGTGAGCCCCATGGGGGACCACCTGATTTCCTTGTATCTGCCCCAGCGCTTAGAACAGTGCTTGGCACATAGTAAGCACTTAACAAATACCATCGTTATTATCATTATTATGTGGGACAGGGACTACGTGCAACCCACTTAGCTTAAAACTATGCAGTGCGTAATACAGTGTCTGGCACGTAGTAAGCGCTTAACAAATGCCATCATTATTATTATTATCATTATTATGTGGGACAAGGGACTATGTGCAACCCACTTAGCTTAAAACTATGCAGTGCGTAATACAGTGTCTGGCACGTAGTAAGCGCTTAGCAAATACCTTCATTATTATTATTATCATTATTATGTGGGACAGGGACTGTGTCCAACCCACTTAGTTTAAAACTATGCAGTGCATAATACAGTGTCTGGCACATAGTAAGCGCTTAGCAAATACCTTCATTATTATTATTATCATTATTATGTGGGACAGGGACTGTGTCCAACCCACTTAGCTTAAATCTGTGCAGTGCTTAGTACAGTGCCTGGCACGTAGTAAGTGCTTAACAAACACCATCATTATTATTATTATCATTATTATGTGGGACAGGGACTATGTGTAACCCACTTTGCTTAAAACTATGCAGTGCGTAATACAGCGCCTGGCACGTAGTAAGCGCTTAACAAATACCATCATTGTTATTATTATCATTATTATGTGGGACAAGGGACTATGTGCAACCCACTTAGTTTAAAACTATGCAGTGCATAATACAGTGTCTGGCACGTAGTAAGCGCTTAGCAAATACCTTCATTATTATTATTATCATTATTATGTGGGACAGGGACTGTGTCCAACCCACTTAGCTTAAATCTGTGCAGTGCTTAGTACAGTACCTGGCACGTAGTAAGCGCTTACCAAATACCATCATTATTATTATTATCATTATTATGTGGGACAAGGGACTACGTGCAACCCACTTAGCTTAAAACTATGCAGTGCATAATACAGTGTCTGGCACGTAGTAAGCGCTTAGCAAATACCATCATTATTATTATTATCATTATTATGTAGGACAAGGGACTATGTGCAGCCCACTTAGCCTAAATCTATGCAGTGCATAATACAGTGTCTGGCACATAGCAAGTGCTTAACAAATACCATCATTATTATTATTATCATTATTATGTGGGACAAGGGACTATGTGCAACCCACTGAGCTTAAATCTGTGCAGTGCTTAGTACAGCGCCTGGCACATAGTAAGCACTTAACAAATACCATAAAAAACGGGAGGAGCACTTGGTAATAATGAGGAAAAGTTGAGGTCCCTCCGCTGGGGGATAGAGTTAGGTGGGCTGGGAGGCGAGCGGCAGGGCAGGCGGGATATCATCATCGTCAATCGTATTTATTGAGCGCTTACTGTGTGCAGAGCACTGTACTAAGCGCTTGGGAAGTACAAGTTGGCAACATATGGGATATGGGATACGGCCCCCAGCCCCTCTTAGTGTGGCTCACGGTCATCCCCATCAGAACATCATTGCGGAGCACGAGATCCGGAACATCTCGTGCGCGGCCCAGGACCCGGAGGACCTCTGCACTTTCGCTTACATCACCAAGGACCTGCAGACCAGCCACCACTACTGCCACGTCTTCAGCACGGTGGACGTGGTAAGTGGCGGGAAGCCCCCTGGACGAGGCTCGGAGGAGATGGGCGGGGCGGGGGGGGCGGGGGGCGGCGGCCGCCCGACAAGCCCAACAGGTAGTGCAGGGTCCCCAGGTGAAAAAACCCACCCATCTATTCTATTTATTGACATATCTGTTCTATTTATTTACATAGCTATTCTATTTATTTACATAGCTATTCTATTTATTTACAAATCTATTCTGTTTATTTACATAGCTATTCTATTTATTTACAAATCTATTCTATTTATTTACATAGCTATTCTTTTATTTACATATCTATTCTATTCTATTTATTTACATATCTATTCTATTTATTTTATTTACATATCTATTCTATTTATTTACATATCTATTCTATTTATTTTGTTTACATATCTATTCTATTTACATATCTATTCTATTTATTTTATTCATATATCTATTTATTTTATTCACATATCTATTCTATTTATTTACATATCTATTCTATTTATTTACATATCTATTCTATTTATTTACAAATCTATTCTATTTATTTACATATCTATTCTATTTATTTACATATCTATTCTATTTATTGTATTTACATATCTATTCTATTTATTTACATATCTATTCTATTTATTTTATTTACATATCTATTCTATTTATTTACATATCTTCTATTTATTTCACTTACATATCTATTCTATTTATTTACATATCTATTGTATTTATTTCATTTACATATCTATTCTATTTATTTACATATCTATTCTATTTATTATATTTACATATCTATTCTATTTATTTACATATCTATTCTATTATTTATTTTATTTATATATCTATTATTCTATTTATTTTATTTTGTTAGTATGTTTGGTTTTGTTCTCTGTCTCCCCCTCCTTTTAGACTGTGAGCCCACTGTTGGGTAGGGACTGTCTCTATGTGTTGCCGACTTGTACTTCCCAAGCTCTTAGTCCAGTGCTCTGTACACAGTAAGCGCTCAATAAATACAATTGATGATGATGATGATGATGGGGGGGGGGGGGGGGGGCAGCGTCCTAGCAAGCCCAGGTAGCGCAGGGTCCCCAGGTGAGCCCACCTATCTATTCTATTTATTTACATACCCTATTTATTTACATATCTATTCTATTTATTTACATATCCTATTTATTTACATATCTATTCTATTTATTTACATATCTATTCTATTTATTTTATTTTATTAGTATGTTTGGTTTTGTTCTCTGTCTCCCCCTCCTTTTAGACTGTGAGCCCACTGTTGGGTAGGGACCGTCTCTGTGTGTTGCCGACTTGTACTTCCCAAGCGCTTAGTACAGTGCTGTGCACACAGTAAGCGCTCAATAAATATGATTGATTGATTGATTGATTGGAGCCCCGCGGGGCCCGAAAATCCAGGGTCTAGCCCCGGCCCGGATCCCAGAATCCTATTTATTTTATTTCGTTAGTATGTTTGGTTTTGTTCTCTGTCTCCCCCTTCTAGACTGTGAGCCCACTGTTGGGTAGGGACCGTCTCTAGACGTTGCCAACTTGGACTTCCCAAGCGTTTAGTCCAGTGCTCTGCACACAGTAAGCGCTCGATAAGTACGATTGATTGATTGATTGATTGAGGGTCAAACCGGGCCTGGGCTCGCATCCTAGAGACTCTAGCAGGCGTGAGCTGCCACCTGGAGAGTTGGGAATTGTTGTCCCAGCAGCCCAGGGGACTGCCCTGTACAGGTGGGACGACCCAAGCCCAGAAAATAAAGCCCGGTCCACGTCTGAGGGACCTGCGAGGGAAGGGGTGGCTGGGGGGGCATCCAAACCCAGCTAATTTCAGCTTTGTTCTGGCCTAAACCACCACCGCCAGCTTGAAACCCCCTGTGGCCTGGCGCTTAGTACAGTGCCTGGAACGTGGTAAGAGCTTCATCAATCGACCAGTCGTATTTATTGAGCGCTTACTGTGTGCAGAGCACTGTATTAAGCGCTTGGGAAGTACAAGTTGGGTAGGGACCGTCTCTATATGTTGCCAACAGTGGGCTCACGGTCTAGAAGCTTAATAAATACCAGAATTAATTAATTTTCTGGGGGTCAGAACTAGAAGCATCTCTCTTCGTCCCCCTGCACTCAGCTGGGGGGCCCCGACGGGGGCCCGGGGAATCTCTTCCTGGTGAGCAGGTTTTCCAGTTGCATTTCCAGAGTTGTGGGGCCCACGCTGGCAGCGGAGGTGGTCTCTGCCCAGATTCCTGAGGCATTTGGCTCCGGCCAGGCCGAGATGGGCTCCTCTCTCCCTGAGCAGAGGGGGAGATGGGGAAGAGGAAGGTGGTGGGAAGAGGTCTCCCCTGAGGGGCAACGGAAGGACTCTGGAGAGAGGAGTGAGAATGGAGACAGGCAGAGAGAGGAGAATGTGGGCCCAGGGTGGTCCCAGCGCTTAGAACAGTGCTTGGCACGTAGTAAGCGCTATTTATTTGCCAGGTAGCATGGGCCACGGAAGGAGAGCTAGAGAGGGAATTCTCACGGCTCCCGCCGGCGCCCCATGGGACACGAACGCCCCGCGCTGAGCCCCGCGCCGGGCCCAGGGTCAGCCAGGAGTTGAATGGTCCCATTCCACTGATCCAAAGATCCCATGGAGTCATCTTTGCACCTGAGCCCCTACCCGGGCTGTGCGGGAGGGAGGCCACATCCTTTAAACCAGGACTCTCCCAAAGACAGGGCGCAAAAATCCTGGTTCTCGGGACTGCCGGCCCTGAGCCAGTTGCTGGTCCTGGCCCACACAGAGTAAGTAGCCCAGAGTCCCTAAGGTATCTTTGACTGTTCTTTGGGTTCTCCCTAAGAATCTGACCTACGAGATCATCTTGACGCTGGGACAGGCATTCGAGGTGGCCTATCAGCTGGCCCTCCAAGCCCAGAAGTCCAAATCCACAGGCGTCCCGGCGGCGGAGACGATCGAAACCAAATCTTCCAAACCGGTGCCTAAGCCTCGTGTCGGCGCGAGGAAATCCGCAGTACGTACGACCCCGCCTCCGGGACCTCCTGTCCAGCCCACGGAGCCGGCTCGGCCGGGGCGCTCTCCTTTCCCTTGCTGGGTTCGGGGGGAGGAAGGCGACGTTTCTGGCAGAAACGAATCGCCCTGCCATTTCGAGAAGCGGCTGACGGCGTTACAGGCTCCCGCCGCCCAAGGCTCCCACCCGCAAGGCGGGACCCCGTAGCCTGTAGAGAGCTTAGGCCAGGGTGCTCATCCGGAGGCCGGTCGTGGTTAACGTGGGTCTCCGTCTCTGTGTCTGCTTTGCTCCCACCTCCCCAGGCGCCGCCGCCGCCACCCGACAGTCACCGCTGTTACTGTCCCCCCTGCTCTAGCCATCGTCCTTCTTACCTACCGCTGTCATCGGGTAGTCCTGGAGCCAAGGTCTTTACCCTTCTTCTGACTTGCGTCCCCCCCACGACTGGGCCTGGGCGAGCTGTGCCTTGGCGCCGCCCCTTCCCCGCCACCCCTTCTCCGCGACTGTGCCTCCCTTCGCTCCGGGAGGTCCCCCCACCCGCCACCCTCCGCAGCCCCGTCCTCCCTCGCTTCGCTTCTCTGTGTCCGGTCCGTGGCCCGTGCAGCTGGTTGGCTTCCTCCCCATTTCCGTCCTCCGGGCAGCGTGACTGGCCCTCGGCTCAAAGGCGCGCCGGGGCGGAGGAGACCGTGGGTCAGGAGGGTGGGAACTCCCGCGGCCGGAGGCCGGGCCGTGCGGCCGGCTAGTCTGGGGGCAAGAAGCCACCAGTTTGAAGGCCGCGAGCCACCCTCCTTTCTGGCGCTGAGCTCGGCCGGGTGGGAGGAGGCCGCTTTCTGGCCGGGCTGGGGATCCCCGCTGGGAAGGGCGTCTACGGCCCCGGATTCCTCTCGGGGTCCAGGACCTCTGACTTTATGAAGCAGCGTGGCTCAGTGGAAAGAGCCCGGGCTTTGGAGTCAGAGGTCATGGGCTCAAACCCCGGCTCCGCCAATTGCCAGCTGGGTGACTTTGGTCACTTTGAACTTCTCTGTGCCTCGGTCCCCTCATCCGTAAAATGGGGATGAAGGCTGTGAGCCCCCCGAGGGACAACCTGATCACCTTGTAACCTCCCCCGCGCTTAGAACAGTGCTTTGCACATAGCAAGCGCTTAATAAAATATTCTTCCCAACCTGGGCCGGCCATTCTCCTAACTGACATCCCCCCCTTTCCCTCCCGCCCTCTCCAGCTGGAGCCCTCCGAAATGGACCAAGACCCCCAAGTCCACGCTAGCGTCTCCTGGGTGGTGGAGCCCAAACCGGATTCCAAGCGGAGCCTCAGCACTAAGTATGAGACCACTATCTTCTAAAACCAACTTCTAAACCAACTTCTAAACTTCTAAAACCAACCCGCCCCCTGTCTCCGCCTAGTCTCCCCGTGCCTTTACCATCTAGAGCTGCCTGCTGTTCTCCGCTCCCTCTCTTCCTACCGCCGACGCCTGCAAGGGCCTGGCCCCCTCTGGGAGCGGCGCCGAGACCCCGTACGCTGCTCACGGCCTTTGAACCCGTCCCCCCCGAACACTGTGAATTTTTCTCCCCACAGCGAGGGGCTGAAGGGGGGGACAGTTGGGGCGGGGGCTAGAGGGGCATCGTAGAGGGGGCTGGGTGTGGGAGAGGAAGCCCCCCACTCCCCCCCGCCGAGCTGAATCCTTGAATTTTTCCCCCCTCCGGCCGGAAGGCACTGTGAATCTTCGGGGAGAGACCCTAGATGGACAGCCCAACAGTTACAGTAATAAATTCCGGGGCGGTGGGGGCCGAGGCTTCCCAGCTACCCTGCTCTCGCTCTCTTCTAAGCTGTACTTCTGACCCGAGCCGCCGCCGGGACTGTTTCCGAGGACTCAGTGAACCCACTGTCCCGCCCTGCCCTTCGTTGACACCGCCCACTGTGACCCAGTGTGCCAAGAGCATCCGCTGCCCGGTGGATGCTCAGATCTTGCCCACCAGCTCCCCCGCTCCCTCTTCTGACCTTTGGTGCTGGACTCCTCGTCATCTAGCAGCCCGCCCCGGGGCCGCTGGGACGGCGGGGGGCCTCCCCCAACCCCAGGGGCCAGGCCCCTGGCCATTAAAGCCGTGGCGGCGATCGGCTGTACTTCGGTTTGGATCTTCTCTGGGCTCGAGCCGAACACCTCCTCCTCAGTTCCACGGGGGCGCGGGCCCTCTGAGAGGTCGGGTTCTTTCTTCGTCATCCCTCCCCGGGCCGGAGTTAGTTCTTGGAAGATCGGAGTAATGTAGGAGCGGAGCCTGGCCGACCCAGCGGGTGCCTTGGCTTTCGTCCCTGTGGCTCTCCCAAATCACAAACGAAATGGGGCCCCGTCTCTGAGGTCGAGCTGCCCGTGACCGCTAATCACAACCGGCTCCCTCCCTGGCCAGAGCCGTCCGTCCAAAAGCCAATCTCCCCATCCCGGGCCGCTCCCATCCCTCGGGGGCCGTCACCCTTGCCTTCAGGGCATCTCCCACGAGGGACGGGCCTGCCCCAGGGCTGGTCTTCGGGGCCTCTGCCGGGCAGGGGATCGGACCGTCAAAGGAGTTGGTGGCGGGAAGGCCGGAGGCACCTTCAGGCCCAGGGCCGCTCAGATTTCGGCTGGACAGGTGACCCCAAGAGGGCCGATCTTGACCGAGCTTTATTTGCAGACGAAAATCACCGAGGTCCCCTCGGTGGAGGCTCTTCAAGAGGGGGAGCTTAGAGCTCCGTACGCAGCACTGTCGAGCCGGGGAGGAAGTAGGGTGTCATAGGATGGTGGGGCCTCCGGTCAGTTCCTCTCCTGCAGCTCTGCCTTGGTTCCGTCTCTCAGAGGCGGTGCATTACGCCGTTCCCCTCCCTGGTTTTCTGCTGCACAGTTCAGACAAGAAGGACCTTGGGGGGGCCGAACGGCCAAAGCAAGAACGGAGCGGATTCCGTAGTTCCCCCTCAAGCGAGGCCTTGCGACCCCGTGCTCATTTCGGTGACCCGACGCTGAGGCGGCCGGCCCGGTGGCCTTAATGATGGTATCTGTTAAGCGTGTACTATGTGCAAAGCACTGTTCTAAGCGCTGGACCGGGCCGAGGAGCGAAACCGGGCGGCGGGAGGGGCGAGGTGTGGAAATCTCCCGCTTGGCACAGGTTAGGGACTGTCGGAGCAGGAGCCGACCTAAATTTAGGGAACGCGGCGGCCACCAGACCTGGAAAACGGACATAATGATAATAATGGCATTTATTAAGCGCTTACTATGTGCAAAGCACTGTTCTAAGCGCTGGGGAGGTTACACGGTGATCATGTTGTCCCACGGGGGGCTCACAGTCTTACTCCCCATCTTACAGATGAGGGAACTGAGGCCCAGAGAAGTTACGACTTGCCTAGAGTCACACTGACAGTTGGCAGAGCTGGGATTTGAACTCATGACCTCTGACTCCAAAGGCCATGCTCTTTCCACTGAGCCACGCTGCTTCTCCGAAGCTCTTGACATGATCAAGATGGCCAAGGAAGGGAGTAAATCCTGGGTGGGTCCCGTGGCCCGGCGCCTTTAAGAGCAGACTTCCTGAGTCAGGTGGAGGGAGAAAGCTGAGCATTTTGCTCGGCTGGTAGGGAAGACTAGGGTCCGTGGGGCCCCCTCAGTCCTCAGTACCACCTGAATGTTTCCTCTTGATTTCAGCCCCTCCTCCTCTAAGCAGTTCTTCTGGTTAACCCTGTCCCCCCTCCCCCCCCCATTCTGTTTACTTCTGCCAAGCTGAGCCACCGAGAGCCATATTTTGCCGCAGAAAAATAGCGCGGGGCCCAGCTCGCCTCCACCGCCGCCACCTCGACTGCCTCTCCGAGACCCGGGCCCGGCCTCCACCTGCGGGATTTCCTCCACGCCGCCGTCCGGGGCCCATCCCCCGTCCTGGTCGGGCCTCCCGAGACCGTGCCATCCGCCGGAGAGCCGCCGCCGCTCAGGGTCTCTACCGGGGGCGGCCGGGACTCCGAGGGCCAAGAAGCAATTCCCACTTTTCTAGCTTGTCAAGACAAACTTTTTTTTTAAGAAAGAAAAAAAAAAAATGAATGGAAAAAAAACCAAAAACCTTCTTCCCTTAGCCAGAGTCCTTGGGGCTGGCTCCAGGGCGGGGTCGCAGGCAGGGGCTGTCCGCAAGTTAGTCCAAGACGGTCTGGCCACCGCTTTCCGCGGGCCGGGAACGTGGGCCTGGGACTCGGTGAGGGAGGTGTGGCAGCCGTCCCAAGCTGAGGGCTCGTGGGAGACGGGGAACAGCCGCGAGGCATTTGGGTTTGGATCGTGTTTTGAAACCCAGCCGGCTGCATGTTGTAGTTCCCTCTCGGCACCATCTGTCCCAGATGAAATGAGGGGAAGATATTGGAAGAAAACCAGCTTCTTTAACGAAACCCTAACTCTTGGGGTTGCCGGGAGGCGGGGGGCAGAAGCGACAGCTCCGGGCCCATTTCTGCTGGGATTTTTGAGCCATTTTGCTGGCCGGATGAGAGTGCCCACAGGTGGAAAGGGGCTCCTGGCCGTTTACAGTCGGATCGCCGCCCCGGTCTCTCACTTTATTTCCCCCGTCTTCCCCAGCTAGCTCCCGGGAGCCCAGAACGAAAAGGAAAGGCTTTGGCCATGAAGCGACGATGACATCGAGTTGCCACTTGACCCTAATCTCGTTCGTACTGCCTTGACGGGGCTGTGCAATCAGTGTCCGTTTTCACTAAACCGAGTATTGCCCTGCGGGGTCAGCGAGACGACTGTTAGGCCCTGGGCCAGGATCCCAGTGCCCCACTCGGTGTACGGAGGTCCCGTCGCCCAGCGAGGGCTGCCCTGGCCGGAGCCCCCGTGCTTCTTAGAGCTGCCCGTTTGGTTTCTGTTTCTCCTTTTGATTCCAGCTGCTGGAATCTCAGAGACGTTTATCCCGGTGGGGCCGATAGGAACGAGCCCCAGTCCCGCGCTCTCGGCCCGCTCCCTTCTGGGAGCGGAAAGGAGCGTTGCCGGAGCCGTCCGGACCGGTTTCCGTGTAAATGCCCCCGGCTGCGGCCGCGCCTCTGTCCCTAGTCAGACGTGTAAATTGAAACTCCGTGTCTGGGGGGGAAGAAGAGTTCTCCATGGAAGGCCCCAGCCTCGCAGCGGGTTGGGGATCTGTGGGTCGGGTCTTCACGCCTTTGGCTTTGAGCGCTGGGTTTTGTCTCAGCGTCGTGGCAGTTCCCCGGCCCTCTGAGTGGGTCGGCTGAGGGACACCAGTGGTCCTAGACCCTGGTAGGAGGAGGTCAGCCGTAGCTTCTTGGTACTAGGGAAGGAGCCCGGGGTCCTGCTCAGCGGGACTCCCACCCTGTTTCTGCCGGCCCTCCTTTCCTCCAAAATTGTACAAAAAGAGAGCAGTTCCGGTCCTTGATTTAAGGAGGCACGGTGCAGTGAGACTGTGGAATTGGACCACTTCTGCTTTAAAGTTGACCCCCTTCCCCTCCCTGCCAAGAGCCTGGTTGCTTCATTTTTCAGGATTCCTCCTCCCCGAGAATCTGCTGGTAGGTAGTAGATCTAGAAGGAAAATCTCTAGGTAGACACTAAGATGAATTCCTCATTTTTTTTTTTTAAATATTCACTTTTAGTGTTTTTCTTAAAGCTAGCTATTTATCCTCTATTTATTCAGCGCGTATTCAATTTGCGAAGCCTTAGCCGAGCAGCTCTGGCTTTGATTTCCTCTTGGGGATTGCTCTCCCGGGGCAAATCCAAGAAAGAAAAACTGGATTTTTTTTATTATTATTTTTTTTTTCAGTCAGGTACGCTCCCTTCGGCTTCAGGTGGGAAAACCGCCCCCTCTTGCGCTGCCCTCGGTGCTGGCAGGGAGAATTCAGCTGCGTGCGATCGGAACTGTGAACGAGCCCATTTGGGCAGCTCTCTTGAAACGGGTTCAGTCAGGATGATGCGATAATCTGCCACCTTCCCCAGGATGTCTGCTCCGGGTGTCAGTCAGTCGGCGGTATTTATTGGGCGCTTGCTGCGTGCAGAGCACTGTACTGAGCGCTGGGAGAGGACAACGCAGTCGAGTCGGTGGACAGGGCACTAGGATTTTACGGCCTCGGAGGGGAGCTTTCTGCTTGCAGCTGGTCCATGCAATAAGGATTTTCCTCCCTACCAGGCTGGGCATTTCCAATTTCCCCAAACCCTCCCTAGGCCCTGCAGGCTACAGAGATTGCGAACGGTCCTTGAGACGACTGGGGTGAAAAGGGACGAGCGGCCCAGTCACCTGCGAAACGGCAAAAAGCCGCTCTGAGCGCGGCCCGTCCCTAAGGCCCGGCTCGGGCCTGCCCAGGCAGGCAGTTTAACTGTCAGTTTCAGTTCTCAGCGAGGTTGTATTGGCTACTTGTGGTGTACGGCAGTTGGACTGATTTGTAATAAAAAATGTTATTTAATCTTTGTCCCTGTATTTTGATACTTGAATGATTTTTTTCCTTTTTATTTTCCTGTACATAGAATCGTTAACCTGTTCAAATACGTCTGAAGTCTAAACATCTTGTGGTACCAAACGTAACCGATAGACTGACCTCACTACACAGAGATTGTAAATACTCCTGGGCTTCCAGCATTGGTTTTGTTATTTTCATAACTGTGCGACTTAGACCGAATGATTAAATGAGAGATGACAGATGCGGACTCTGGCCTGTTTTCTACGTCTTAACTGCATCGATTGATCACTTAATAGAGGGCGCGTCGATTGGTTCCGGGTGCGAGCCAGCTGGTGGCCCCGGGGTTGCTAAGCCAGACGGCCCCGGGTGGGAATCCTGACGCTTTAACGTGCGGCTGGCCAAGAATACCGTTGTCACTCGGGGTACTGGTCGTAGGGGCCTGGACGTTCACCTCGTAACCTGGGAATTCCCTATGTTGCCATCCCAAATAGTCACACCGCCATTTCCCAGATCCCGCCGGGTTTGTGCTGCCATTTCTGGGCCACCCTATAGCAGGGGTGTTTGACCTCTGGAGTATCTTTTTTTTTTAATCAATCGTATTTATTGAGCGCTTACTGTGACAGAGCACTGTACTAAGCGCTTGGGAAGTACAAGTTGGCAACACATAGAGACGGTCCCTACCCAACAGTGGGCTCCAGGGTGCCGAGGCCTGCACCTGGCTAGTTTGATCGATACCCGCCGTTTTCAATTGCACTGGGGCTCTGAACCTGTTGCAGATGACCCCGAGCAGAGTCTGTTGATGACGATGATGGTATTTGTTCAGCGCTTACTATGTGTCAAGCACTGTTCTAAGCGCTGGGGTGGATCCAAGCTAATTGGATTGGACACAGTCCCTGTCCCACATGGGGCTCACGGTCTTAATCCCCATTTTACGGATGAGGGAACTGAGGCACAGAGAAGTGAAGGGGTGGAGCTGGGTCCCAATCAATCTTATTTATTGAGCACTTACTGTGTGCAAAGCACTGTACTAAGCGCTTGGGAAGTACAAGTTGGCAACATATAGAGACAGTCCCTACCCAACAGTGGGCTCACAGTCTATCAATCAATTGTATTTATTGAGCGCTTACTGTATGCAGAGCACTGTACTAAGCACTTGGGAAGTACAAGTTGGCAACCTATGGAGACAGTCCCTACCCAACAGTGGGCTCACAGTCTAAAAGGGGGAGACAGAGGGGCTGTGAGCCAAGCCTGGGCTCTAGCCATTAGGCCACACCGGTTTGACCCTGGAGAGGTGTTAGTCTGTGGACCTCGTGGGCCGAAACCCATCTTGTGGTTTTCCTGCCTTTAGTCCCAAACCCAATCTTCCCAAAGTCCCGAACAAGGGTGAGCTGGGACCAATCGGAGCCCCGGGGCCACGGTCAGCCGGCAAAGAAGTCCCGGAAGAGCTCTGGGGTGGGCTGGGCCCGGAACAGGGGGCAGAACTGGGCTTTTGGGGGTAGCCCACCTGTGGAGCCGGGCTCCTCACCCCGCATCGTTACCCAGCCGGGAAAACGAGGCTTCCCTTCACACCCCCAGATGGAGTTTGTCGTGATTTTTCTCTCTGCCGAGGAATCCGAAGCAGGCTGCATTCACCCACCAGCCGTATTTCACCGTAATCGTGGCGAGCAGGGGAGGAGGTGGCTGTGCCAACCCCTCTCCCAGGGGGAAACCTTTGCTTCTCACCCTTCTCACCCCCAGCCAAGTCGCTTCCACAGGATGCCGAGGGGTCCCTGGAGTTGGAAAAGCAGCATGGCCTACCGGCAAGATCCCGGGCTCGTCCGCTGTGTGAACCTGGGTGAGTCACTTAACTTCTCTATGCCTCAGTTACCTCACCTGTAGAATGGGGATTAAGACCGTGGGCTCCATGCGGGACAGGGACTGAGTCCAACCTGATGGCTTCGCATCTACCCCAGTGCTTGACGCATAGTAAGCCAATAACAAATACCGTAATTATTATTATCGCGTTAGCCAGAGCTTACCGGGGGCTGGGCAGCAGGCCTTACGTTTCACCCAGGTGTGAGAACTTTCCTTCTTGCTGCTCAGAAGTTTATTGGGAAATGAAGTTTGGCTGATAGGTGTTCCCGCCCATGGCCCCTGAGGTCCTGGCTGTGGGGTGGGTGGAGGGGGGCCGTCGTCTTCGTTCACCTCAGGCGATGTCGGGTGGCCATCGGCACCACAGAACTTGCTGTACAGTCCTTCGGTCCGCCAAACCTCGGACCCCATCAACCCGGCTTGGCGCGTCAGGAGCCCGCAGACGGGGTGGGGTCTCCCTGAGCAGCAGGGGTGAGCAGCAGCTTCTTCAGGATGCCAGCGTAGTAGGGGCCAAACACGTGGCGGTTGTGATTAATCACGTGCAAGAACCTGTGGCCCACTTCGGCCAGCTCGCCCTGGATGGGCGGGAGGCCTCCCGGGAGGTCCCTCAGAGACATCTGCACGCCGCAGGAAAGACAGCAGCTGAGAAAAAGATGAATCCGCTTCTCTGTGGGCGATGAGAGAAAACGGTGGGGGAGAAGCCTCCTACTAAGAAGAACTAGACTCGGCCTTCTGCGTAAATATCCATTTGCCCGCTCACGGGGGGCGAATGGGCCGATTTCATTTCCCTCCCTGTCTGCCTCCTGGGGTGGCCAACTCAGAAGCGGCGTGGTGGGCGTTACGCGCCCATTACGGGCCAAACACTGAGCTCGGCAATCAATCAATCAATCATATTTATTGAGCGCTTACTATGTGCAGAGCACTGTAACCTAAGCGCTTGGGAAGTACAAATTGGCAACACATAGAGACGGTCCCTACCCAACAGTGGGCTCACAGTCTAAAAGGGGTGGATACCAAATCAGCAGGTGGGACACAGTCCGTTTCCCGCAAGTGGGAAGGAGAATGTTTGCGGGACTAGATCTCATTCATGTGGAGGTAAGCCCCTGAAATTTCACATTTGGCTCAGTGGAAAGAGCCCGGGCTGGAGAGTCGGAGGTCGTGGGTTCCAATCCGGCTCTGCCACTTAGCTGCATGGCCTTGGGCAAATCGCTTTACTTCTGAGCCTCAGTTCCCTCATCTGTAAAATGGGGATTAAGGCTGTGAGCCCCCCCGTGGGACAACCTGATTACCTTGTATCTCCCCCAGCACTTAGAACAGTGCTTGGCACATAGCACAGTGTTCTGCACATAGTAAGCGCTTAACAAATGCCATTATTATTATTATTATTATTATTATGGTAAGCGCTTAACAAATGCCTTAAACAGAGAAGCAGCGTGGCTGAGTGGAAAGAGCCCGGGCTTTGGAGTCAGAGGTCCTGGGTTCAAATCCACTTGTCAGCTGCGTTACCTTGGGCAAGTCACAACTCTGAGCCTCAGTTACCTCATCTGTAAAACGGGGATTACGACTGTGACCCACGTGGGACAACCTGATCACCCTGTATCCCCCCCAGTGCTTAGAGCAGTGCTTTGCACATAGTAAGCGCTTAACAAATGCCATCATTATTATTATTAAATGCCATCATTATTATTATTTGACTCTGCTTGGGTCAGACGGAGGTGGGTCACCTCTAAAGGTTGGGGGGAATCAATCAATCGTATTTATTGAGCGCTTACTGTGTGCAGAGCACTGTACTAAGCACTTGGGAAGTACAAGTCGGCAACACATAGAGGCAGTCCCTACCCAACATTGTGAACAAAACAGAATTGGACATTTTCTAGAGATGCCTGCTCCAGGGGATAGGACTCAGACTACTCCGTCCTTGGAGGGGATGAGTTGAGAGGCCAGAGCTGGGGAACGGCCCGGCCTCGGTTCCGGCCTGGGTGAGTTGTCCGATTCAAGAACAAGCCCTCCAGCCACATTCGGCCCTTACTGGGCCGTGGGACCGGATCGGGTGACGTAGTAAATGACATCCGAACATTAAGCAAGTCACTTAACTTCTCTGGGCCTCAGTTCCCTCATCTGTAAAACGTGGATTAAGACTGTGAGCCCCATATGGGACAACCTGATCACCTTGTATTTAAGACTGTGAGCCCCACATGGGACAACCTGATCACCTTGTATTCTCCCCAGCGCTTAGAACTGTGCTATGCACATAGTAAGCGCTCAATAAATGCTATTATTATTATTATTATTATTATTATTATCTGAACCAGTGATGGAAGAGTCCGGCCCCGATTGTTTAACGTCCTAATAATCGTAATAACGGTGGTATTTGTTAAGTACTGTACTAAACATTAGGATCATCAGGTCCCACCTGGGCCTCACACCTTAAGAAGAAAGGAGAACAGGTTTTGAGTCTCCAATCTGCAGATGAGGGAACTGAGGCACAGAGAAGTTGCCTTGTGCCCAAGGTCACACAGCAGGTTCGTGACAGAGTTGGGATTAAATTTAATCTGACTCTCCATGCTCTTTCCACTAGGCCAAGCTGCTCCCCTAGACCCCTGGCACGGCTCTGTGGTACGGTACCACCTACCCTCTCTTCCCTTCCAACTGACCAACTGATCTCCCCCTTTTAGACTGTGAGCCCACTGTTGGGTAGGGACCGTCTCTATATGTTGCCAACTTGTACTTCCCAAGCGCTTAGTACAGTGCTCTGCACACAGTAAGCACTCAATAAATACGATTGATTGATTGATTGATTGACCAGGCTCTGAAAGTCCCCTAGGAAAGCAGAAGAGCAGAGAGTGAGGATTGGTTTTGTGTGGTTTGTTCCATTGGAAAGGATCTGAAGCAGGGAGGCAATCCCTCTGGGAAGTCTGCCACTTGTTTTTTTTAAAAAAATGAGACTTATTAAGCGCTTACTATGTGCAAAGCACTGTTCTAAGCGCTGGGGAGGTTACAAGGTGATCAGGTTGTCCCACGGGGGGGCTCACACTCTTAGTCCCCATTTTCCAGAAGAGGGAACTGAGGCCCAGAGAATCAATCAATCAATCAATCGTATTTATTGAGCACTTATTGTGTGCAGAGCACTGGACTAAGCGCTTGGGAAGTACAAGTTGGCAACATATAGAGACAGTCCCTACCCAACAGGGCTCAAAGTCTAAAAGGGGGAGACAGAGAACAAAACCAAACATACTAACAAAATAAAATAAATAGAATAGATATGTACAAGTAAAATAAATAAATAGAGTAATAAATATGTACAAACATATATACATGTGCTGTGGGGAAGGGAAGGAGGTAAGATGAGGGGGACGGAAACTGAACTGAAGTGACTTGCCCAAAGTCACCCAGCTGACAATTGGCAGAGTGGGATTCGAACCCGTGACCTCTGACTCCAAAGCCCGGGCTCTTTCCACTGAGCCACGCTGCTTCCTGCACCCAGGCCCCAGGGTCCCGGCTCCAACTTCATGCCACCGTGGATAAAGCTTGTGAGAATTGTGCTCGTTGTGGGCAGGGAACGTTTCTACCAACTCTACTGAAGCAGCATGGCCTAGTGGATAGAGCCCGGGCCTGGGAGTTAGAAGGTCATGGGTTCTAATCCTGGCTCCACCACTTGTCTGCTGTGTGACTTTGGGCAAGTCACTTCGCTTCTCTGGGCCTCGGTTGCCTCATCTGTAAAATGGGGATTGAGACCGTGAGCCCCACGTGGGACGGGGACTATCTCCAACCCGATTTGCTTGTATCCACCCCAGCGCTTAGTACAGTGCCCGACTTAAATAGCACAAGAAAGGAATAATAATGCTGTTCATCATTATCACTTCTCATTGTCATTTGTAGTCAGTCCCTATAAATATTCAAAGGTTGTATCCTAATTTAAAATTGAGCTGTTTAGCTGGGGGTTTGTTAAGATTATGCTGGTGACATAATTTGGTCTTTGTGAATTAAAAACCTTAAATTTATGCAACCCAGTAATAAAATAGTGGCATTGAAATTCATTATATTCCTAACAAAAATTC
The DNA here is from genome assembly GCF_015852505.1 of Tachyglossus aculeatus. Classification (NCBI taxonomy): domain Eukaryota; kingdom Metazoa; phylum Chordata; class Mammalia; order Monotremata; family Tachyglossidae; genus Tachyglossus; species Tachyglossus aculeatus. The sequence goes on along the minus strand of NC_052072.1, from coordinate 17,442,702 downwards.
TAGACTCAGTCTATGGTAATGACTGGAGAAGGGGCGAAGAATCAATTTTGGAATGTTTACATTGGAAGAAACTTTAATTATTATTATTACTATTGTAATAATAATAATAATAATGGCATTTATTAAGTGCTTACTATACTGTATTCTCTCAAGAGCTTAGCCCTCTGCACACAGTAAATGCCCGATAAATACCACTGATTGATCACTGGCGGAGGTACGGTTGACCACAGTGATTTAGAGAAGCCGCGTGACTCAGTGGAAAGAGCCCGGGCTTTGGAGTCAGAGGTCATGGGTTCAAATTCAAGCTCCATCAACTGTCAGCTGTGTGACTTTGGGCAAGTCACTTCACTGCTCTGTGCCTCAGTTACCTCATCTGGAAAATGGGGATGAAGACTGTGAGCCCCCCGTGGGACAACCTGATCACCTTGTAACCTCCCCAGTGCTCAGAACAGTGCTTTGCACATAGTAAGCTCTTAATAAATGCCATCATTATTACTATTATTTACTGCCAGATGCTCTGAATGGGTTTCAAAACTGAGTCCTAGATTTTTAACGCCCATTTGCCAGGGGCTTTCTGTGCTTTGCAGCCCAAGGTGAGAGGCAGAAGGGGTAAGCGCTTAGGACAGTGCTCTGAACACAGTAAGCGCTCAATAAATACGATTGATTGATTGATTGATTTCCGGCTCCGGCGATCTGACCGGCGTCAATGGTAGTGGGTGAACACTTTGGTCAACAAAGTGAAATCCAGCCAGATAATTTTCCCTAGAGACCACGTTGCTCAAGGAGCACTGGGAAGAGTGAGTTGAAACAGGGCAAAGAGATGCCCGTCCACAACATGAAGCCACCCCATCGGTCGCTTTAACTTAACTCGCGTAGGGATGAAGTGGGGAGGAGGGCAGTATGGCCTAGTGGATACAGCACGGGCTTGGGAGTCAGAGGGACCTGGGTTCTAATCCTGGCTCCGACACTTGCCTGCTGTGTGACCTTGGGCAAGTCACTTCACTTCTCTGTGCCTCAGTTACCTCATCTGTAAAATGGTGATTAACACCGTGAGCCCCACGTGGGACAATGGATTGTGTCCAACCCAATGACCTTGTATCTACCCAGCATGGCTCAGTGGAAAGAGCCCGGGCTTTGGAGTCAGAGGTCATGGGTTCAAATCCCGGCTCTGCCAACTGTCAGCTGTGTGACTTTGGTCAAGTCACTTCACTTCTCTGGGCCTCAGTTCCCTCATCTGTAAAATGGGGATTAAGACTGTGAGCCCCCCGGGGAACAACCTGATCACCTTGTCACCTCCCTAGCACTTAGAACAGTGCTTTGCACATAGTAAGCGCTTAATAAATGCCATTATTATTATTATTATTATTATTATTATTACTCATTTCCTTTGGCTTCTGTTACTTGAATTTCGGGCTCCGCGGAGGCCGGAGCAGCCCCTACCCCAAGCACTGAGTTGGCCTTTTCAAACAGTGCCAGGACCACCTTCCCCCTCTGCCCCGCGCAACCCACTGGGCACTCACCAATGATATTCCGCACCGAATGCTCCGCCTTGGCTAAACCCTGGATCTGACCCTTCAGAGATGCCACTTGATCGCCGCTCAGGACAGGGAGGCCCATCTCCACGAGGGCCTGACTCACCTCCTGGGACACCAGATGGCTGACACTCAGCAAAGCTTCTTCGAGCCTGAAAGAGAGGTCAGCACTCTGGCCGTCTCTGGTCGGGTTTAGAGACCGGTGAAGCCTCCCTTCCAGGCGGGAGAACGTGAGGGGGAAGGGGGGGGGGACAACAGGTGTGCCCGCTGGGGCCTGACTGGCCCTCTTGATTGTGTCCCATGTCCCTTAAATCCCAATAAACGCCAGGGGACTCTCTCAGTTAAGCAGGTAGGTTGGCCTCCTCCAGGAGGCCTTCCCAGACTGAGCCCCTTCCTTCCTCTCCCCCTCGTCCCCCTCTCCATCCCCCCGTCTTACCTCCTTCCCTTCCTCACAGCACCTTAGTACACACCTTAGTACTTAGTACTTAGTACTTAGTACAGCACCTTAGTACACAGCACCTGTATATATGTTTGTACATATATATGTATATGTATGTATGTTTGTATAGTATATGTTTCCCCCTTTTAGACTGTGAGCCCACTGTTGGGTAGGGACTGTCTCTATATGTTGCCAATTTGTACTTCCCAAGCGCTTAGTACAGTGCTCTGCACATAGTAAGCGCTCAATAAATACGATTGATGATGATGATGATGATTTATTACTCTATTTATTTATTTTACTTGTACATATCTATTCTATTTATTTTATTTTGTTAGTATGTTTGGTTTTGTTCTCTGTCCCCCCCGTTTAGACTGTGAGCCCACTGATGGGTAGGGACTGTCTCTATATGTTGCCAATTTGTACTTCCCAAGCGCTTAGTCCAGTGCCCTGCACACGGTAAGCGCTCAATAAATACGACTGATGATGATGATGGTATAGCGGCCCAACACTGGCCCAGAGAGCCAGCTTGGTCCTTTCCTCAGGCCTCTAGACCTCCGTGAGCCTTTCGAGGAGCACTGGGAAGATTTCCGGCCGGGGTGGGCCAGAGGCCTGTCCCTGTCTGCAAAGCGGCGCTACTAGAAGTAAAAAATGATCAACGGAAGAGCAGCTGTCCCCTTCCCCACCTCCCCTCGCTCCTCGTGGAGGTGGGTGGCTGGGCTTTCCATGAGGGAGGGAGGGAGGAAGATGCCAAGCATGCAGCTCCGTCCCTCGGGGCAGAATAAAATAGGAGAGGCAGGGGATGCAGCTGACCAAAGTGGGAGCGGACAACAATCAATCAATCAATCAATCAATCGTATTTATTGAGCGCGTACTATGTGCAGAGCACTGTACTAAGCGCTTGGGAAGTACAAATTGGCATCACATAGAGACAGTCCCTACCCAACAGTGGGCTCACAGTCTAAAAGGGGGAGACAGAGAACAGAACCAAACATACCAACAAAATAAAATAAGTAGGATAGAAATGTACAAGTAAAATAAATAAACGAATAAATAGAGTAATAAATATGTACAACCATATATACATATATACAGGTGCTGTGGGGAAGGGAAGGAGGTAAGACGGGGGGATGGAGAGGGGGACGAGGGGGAGAGGAAAGAAGGGGCTCAGTCTGGGAAGGCCTCCTGGAGGAGGTGAGCTCTCAGCAGGGCCTTGAAGGGAGGAAGAGAGCTAGCTTGGCGGATGGGCAGAGGGAGGGCATTCCAGGCCCGGGGGATGACGTGGGCCGGGGGTCGATGGCGGGACGGGCAAGAACGAGGTACGGTGAGGAGATTAGCGGCAGAGGAGCGGAGGGTGCGGGCTGGGCTGGAGAAGGAGAGAAGGGAGGGGAGGTAGGAGGGGGCGAGGGGATGGATGGACAGCCTTGAAGCCCAGGGTGAGGAGTTTCTGCCTGATGCGCAGATTGATCGGTAGCCATTGGAGGTTTTTGAGGAGGGGAGTAATATGTCCAGAGCGTTTCTGGACAAAGATAATCCGGGCAGCAGCATGAAGTATGGATTGAAGTGGAGAGAGACACGAGGATGGGAGATCAGAGAGAAGGCTAGTGCAGTAGTCCAGACGGGATAGGATGAGAGCTTGAATTAGCAGGGTAGCGGTTTGGATGGAGAGGATAGGGCGGATCTTGGCAACAGCGGCTCTCCTCGGCCCTGACCCCGAGGGGCGTGTACCGCCCTTCCCCAACCTGACATTTTCTTATATCCGAGCTGAGTTGCGGCCATTTCCAGCTCCCTTCCAGTCCTGCCCCTATCCCTCCCTTCCTTATTCCTTCTGGGCGACGGCGCTTCAGCAACTCACCTCGAGTGGAGGCCGTCTAGGAGGATGCTGGTTCCCCGCTTCAGACGCTCTATGAACGGAGGGGAGCTGACCAGGGCAGGGCCACAGAGGCAGCTGGTCACCAGCAGGACGGCCCCCAAGATGGTGAGATCATGCACCCGACACTGGATCTCCTGAATCCGGAGTCTGTCCATAAGTAGAGTCTAAATAATAATAATTATTACGGTATTTGTTAAGCGCTCACTGTGTGCCAAGCACTGTTCTAAGAGCTGGGGTAGATACAGGGTAATCCAGTGGTCCCACGTGGGGCTCGCGCTTTTAATCTCCGTTTTACAGATCAATCAATCAATCGTATTTATTGAGTGCTTACTGTGTGCAGAGCACTGGACTAAGCGCTTGGGAAGTACAAGTTGGCAACATATAGAGACAGTCCCTACCCAACAGTGGGCTCACAGTCTAAAAGGGGGAGACAGAGAACAAAACCAAACATACTAACAAAATAAAATAAATAGAATAGATATGTACAAGTAAAATAAATAGAGTAATAAATATGTACAGACATATATACAGAAAAAGAAGTAAGATGACTTGCCCAGGGTCACACAGCAGACAAGTGGCGGGGGCGGCATGAGACGCAGCGTGGCTCAGTGGAAAGAGCCCGGGCTTTGGAGTCAGAGGTCATGGGTTCAAATCTCGGCTCCGCCACTTGTCGGCTGTGTGACTTGGGGCAAGTCACTTGGCTTCTCTATGCCTCAGTTCCCTCATCTGTAAAATGGGGATTAAGACTTTGAGCCCCCTGTGGGACAACCTGATCACCTTGTAACCTTGTAGCACTTAGAACAGTGCTTTGCACATAGTAAGTGCTTAATAAATGCCATCATTATTATCATAAACCCACATCCTCTGATTCCCAAGCCCTTGCTCTTTCCACTAAGCCATGCTAAAGAGGCCGGAGAGGAGGAGTGTGGTCAAGATCAATCAATCGTATTTATTGAGTGCTTACTGTGTGCAGAGCACTGTACTAAGCGCTTGGGAAGTACAAGTTGGCAACATATAGAGACAGTCCCTACCCAACAGTGGGCTCACAGTCTAAAAGGATGGGAAGGAAGGACCCTGATGGAAGGCGCCGGCCTGAAGTGGCAGCCCAGTGGCCCCTTCCGGCCTCATACCTCGGGATACTCCGGGTTTCCAGGTTCCCAGTGGAGCAAGTTCATGTAGCCCTGGTTCAGAACCGTTGTGGGGCTGGGGGTGGCCGAGCCGCAGCTGGTGGTGGTTCCGAGGGCTGATGGACCGGCCGGGTCAGCGGGGTCAGGAGAGGCCGTCGGCTGGGAGAGGGAGACTCCGGCCGCTGCTGTGGACAGCCACTTGACGGTGTAATCCAGCGAGTCTGTAACAGCCAGAGACATTGACAAACCCGGGCCATCCATTCAATCAATCAATCGCATTTATTGAGCACTTACTGTGTGCAGAGCACTGTACTAAGCGCTTGGGAAGTCCAAGTTGGCAACATATAGAGACGGTCCCTACCCAACAGCGGGCTCACAGTCTAGAAGGGGGAGACAGAGAACAAAACCAAACATATTAACAAAATGAAATAAGTAGAATAGATATGTACAAGTCAATAAATAAAGTAATAATATGTACAAACATATATACAGGTGCTGTGGGGAAGGGAAGGAGACGGGGAGGAGGGGGAGAGGAAGGAGGGGGCTGAGTGTGGGAAGGCCTCCTGGAGGAGGTGAGCTCTCAGTAGGGCCTTGAAGGGAGGAAGAGAGCTAGCTTGGCGGATGGGCGGATGGGAGGGCATTCCGGGCCAGGGGGATGACGTGGGCCAGGGGTCGACGGCGGGACGGGCGAGAACAGGGCATAGTGAGGAGATTAGCGGCGGAGGAGCGGAGGGTGCAGGCTGGGCTGGAGAAGGAGAGAAGGGAGGTGAGGTAGGAGGGGGCGAGGGGATGGACAGCCTTGAAGCCCAGGGTGAGGAGTTTCTGCCATTCCTTCCAGGAGCCAGAAAGGAGCTTAAAATCTGGCAGGGGGGGCTGAAAACAACTAAAAACGGAAAAGAAATCCTATTCATCCCTAGCTTGGTGGACAGAGCACGGGCCTGGGAGCCAAAAGGACCTGGGTTGTCATACCTATCTGCTGGGTGACCTTGGGGAAATCACTTCCCTCCAGTTATCTCGGCTGGAAAATGGGGATTAAGAGTGTGAGCCCCACGTGGGACAGGGACTGGGGCTGACCCCGTTAGCTTGTATCTACCCCAGCACTTAGAACAGTGCTTGGCACATAGCAAGTGTTTAACAATTATTAATAATTGTTAACTATTAATAATAATAATGGCATATTATTAAGCGTTTACTACCCCAGCACTTAGAACAGTGCTTGGCACGTAGTAAGTGTTTAGCAATTGTTAACAATTGTTAACTATTAATCATCATAATGGCATTTTATTAAGCATTTACTACCCCAGCACTTAGAACAGTGCTTGGCACATAGTGTTTAACAATTATTAACAGTTGTTAACTATTAATCATCATAATGGCATTTTATTAAGCGTTTACTACCCCAGCACTTAGAACAGTGCTTGGCACATCGTAAGTGTTTAACAATTGTTAACAATTGTTAACTATTAATAATCATAATGGCATTTTATTAAGCGTTTACTACCCCAGCACTTAGAACAGTGCTTGGCGCATCATAAGTGTTTAACAATTGTTAACAATTGTTAACTATTAATAATCATAATGGCATTTTATTAAGCATTTACTACCCCAGCACTTAGAACAGTGCTTGGCACATAGTAAGTATTTAACAATTATTAACAATTGTTAACTATTAATAATAATAATGGCATTTTATTAAGCGTTTACTACCCCAGCACTTAGAACAGTGCTTGGCACATCGTAAGTGTTTAACAATTATTAACAATTGTTAATTAACTATTAATAATCATAATGACCTTTTATTAAGCATTTACTACCCCAGCACTTAGAACAGTGCTTGGCACATAGTAAGTGTTTAACAATTATTAACAATCGTTAATTAACTATTAATAATCATAATGGAATTTTATTAAGTGTTTACTACCCCAGCACTTAGAACAGTGCTTGGCACCTAGTAAGTGTTTAACAATTAACAACAATTGTTAACTATTAATAATAATAAGGGCATTTTATTAAGCGTTTACTACCCCAGCACTTAGAACAGTGCTTGGCACCTAGTAAGTGTTTAACAATTATTAACAATTGTTAACTATTAATAATAATAATGGCATTTTATTAAGCGTTTACTACCCCAGCACTTACAACAGTGCTTGGCACGTAGTAAGTGTTTAACAATGATTAACAATTGTTAATTAACTATTAATAATAATAATGGCATTTTATTAAGCGTTTACTACCCCAGCACTTCGAACAATGCTAGGCACATAGTAAGTGTTTAACAATTATTAACGATTGTTAATTAACTATCAATAATAATAATGGCATTTTATTAAGTGTTTACTATGTACCAAGCACTGTTCTAAGCACTGGGGAGGTTACAAGGTGATCAGGTGGTCCCATGGGGAGGCTCACAGTCTTAATCCCCATTTTACAGATGAGGTAACTGAGGCACACAGAAGTGAAGTGACTTGCCCAAAGTCACTCAGCTGACAATTGGCGGAGCCTGAATTTGAACCCATGACCTCTGACTCCAAAGCCCGTGCTCTTTCCACTGAGCCACGCTGCTTCTACTATTACCACAATTATTATTATTACTGCCTGTCTCTACCTATAATGAATCAATCACTGGTAGTTATTGAGCACTTACTATGGGCACAGCACTTTACTAAACACTTGGGAGAGTATAATACAACAGAATTAGCAGAGATTTTCCTTGTCCGTAATGAGCTGTCAATCTAGAGGCTCAATGGCATTTATTAATTATGATATTGGCTAAGTGCTTACTATGTTTCAAGCACTGTTCTGAACGCTGAGGTTACATGTCGGACGCAGCCCCGTCCCACACGGGACTCACAGTCAAAGTAGGAGGGAGGTTGGGTATTGAAATCCCATTTTACCGATGAGGAAACTGGGGCACGGAGAAGTGAAGTGACTTGCCTAAGGTCACACAGCAGGTAAGCAGCGGAGCGGGGATTAGAACCAGATCCTCTGACTTTTTTTTTTTATGGCATTTATTAAGCGCTTACTATGTGCAAAGCACTGTTCTAAGCGATGGCGAGGTTACAAGGTGATCAGGTGGACCCATGGTGGGGGGGCTCACAGTCTTAATCCTCATTTTACAGATGAGGTAACTGAGGCACACAGAAGTGAAGTGACTTGCCCAAAGTCACTCAGCTGACAATTGGTGGAGTCTGAATTTGAACCCATGACTTCTGACTCCAAAGCCCATGCTCTTTCCCCTGAGCCACGTTGCTTCTACTATTACCATAATTATTATTATTACAGCCTGTCTCTGCCTATAATAAATCAATCACTGGTAGTTATTGAGCACTACTATGGGCACAGCAATCAATCAATCAATCGCATTTATTGAGCGCTTACTGTGTGCACAGCACTGTACTAAGCGCTTGGGAAGTCCAAGTAGGCAACATATAGAGACAGTCCCTACCCAACAGTGGGCTCACAGTCTAGGAGGGGGAGACAGAGAACAAAACCAAACACATTAACAAAATAAAATAAATAGAATAGATATGTACAAGTAAAATAAATAATTACTAAACACTTGGGAGAATATAATACAACAGAATTAGCAGAGATTTTCCTTGTCCGTAATGAGCTGACAATCTAGAGGCTCAATGGTATTTATTAATTATGGTATTGGCTAGGTGTTTACTATGTTTCAAGCACTGTTCTAAACGCTGAGGTTACATGTCGGACGCAGCCCCGTCCCACATGGCGCTCACAGTCAAAGTAGGAGGGAGGTTGGGTATTGAAATCCCATTTTACGGGTGAGGAAACTGGGGCACAGAGAAGTGAAGCGACTTGCCTAAGGTCACACAGCAGGTAAGCAGCGGAGCGGGGATTAGAACCAGATCCTCTGACTTTTTTTTAATGGCATTTATTAAGCGCTTACTATGTGCCAAGCACTGTTCTAAGCGCTGACTTTCAGGACTGGGATCTTTCCACTAGGCCACGCCGCTCCACTGTGCGCAGAGCACTCTAGAAGCAGCACTCATAGAGAAGCAGCGTGGCTCAGTGGAACGAGCCCGGGCTTTGGAGTCAGAGGTCATGGGGTCGAATCCCAACCCCGCCACATGTCTGCTGTGTGACCCTGGGCAAGGCGCTTAACTTCTCTGAGCCTCAGTTACCTCATCTGTAAAATGGGGATTAAAGCTGTGAGCCCCACGTGGGACAACTTGATCATCTTGTATTCCCCCTCAGTGCTTAGAACAGTGCTTTGCACATTTTTTTTAGCAGCTTGGCTCAGTGGAAAGAGCCCGGGCTTTGGAGTCAGAGGTCATGGGTTCAAATCCCTGCTCCGCCACTTGTCAGCTGTGTGACTTTAGGCAAGTCACTTCACTTCTCTGGGCCTCAGTTCCCTCATCTGTAAAATGGGGATTAAGACTGCGAGCCCCCCAGTGGGACAACCTGATCACCTTGTAACCTCCCCAGCGCTTAGAACAGTGCTCTGCACATAGTAAGTGCTTAACAAATCAATCAATCAATCAATCAGTCGTATTTATTGAGCGCTTACTGTGTGCAGAGCACTGTACTAAGCGCTTGGGAAGTACAAGTTGGCAACATATAGAGACAGTCCCTACTGCCATCATTATTATTATTATTATTATTATTATTCTCTGGGCCTCAGTTCCCTCATCTGTAAAATGGGGATTAAGACTGGGAGCCCCCCCATGGGACAACCTGATCACCTTGCAACCTCCCCAGCGCTTAGAACAGTGTTTTGCACATAGTAAGCGCTTAATAAATGCCATCATTATTATTATTATTACTACTAAGCATCTAGGAGACTGCGATGGAGTTGACAGACACGGTCCCTGCCCACGAAGAGCTTACAGTCTAGAAGGAAGTCCGTCCCGCGCTTCCTCAGAGTGGCAACTTTCAATTCTGTCCATTGAAGCCTCTCGGCAGTTGGTGCAGGGCAGAGTTTGGGCTCTTCCTTTCCCCCAGCAGGAGCCGGGAGGGAGGGAAGGGAGGGAAAATGGGGGTGGCACGTGGCTGCTGTATCATCATCATCATCATCATCATCATCAATCGTATTTATTGAGCGCTTCCTGTGTGCAGAGCACTGTACTAAGCGCTTGGGAAGTCCAAGTTGGCAACATCTAGAGACAGTCTCTACCCAATAGCGGGCTCACAGTCTAAAAGGGGGAGACAGAGAACAAAACCAAACATACTAACAAAATAGACTAGATATGTACAAGTAAAATAAATAAATAAATAGAGTAATAAATATGTACAAACATATATACAGGTGCTGTGGGGAAGGGAAACTGTAAACTGGGACCAGTCTCAGGAAACTGACTGCGGGCCTAGGCATCTCCGGCCTTCCCTTAGCCCAAGCTCCCGTACGTACCGGGCATCCGGTCAAGAAGCTCCTGGAATTTGGTCCGCTCGTACTGGACTGAGTGTTCCTTCAGGTGGGGCCGGAGGCTCCGGATGGTGAAGTTCACCATGTCCATTTTCATTAGGCCCAGAACTTGGAATATCTCCCTGTTGGCGGGGAAAGCAACACTGTCTCAGTTATGCGGTCAGGCCCGGGAAGCGGCGGAGGCCGCTGGTGGGCTTTCCGAGGACTAGAGGGGAGAGAGGAGACGTTTTTCCCTAAATCAGGATGGGCGGGCCCCAGGACTGAGATCGTTAGGCTGGGTTTCCTAGGAGGTGAGGCCGGTTCCTTGGCCAGCCCAGTCAAGTGGACAGGACACAGGCCTGGGAATTAGAAGGACCTGGGCTCATTCATTCATTCAATCGTATTTATTGAGCGCTTACTGTGCGCAGAGCACTGCACTGAGCGCTTGGAAAATACAATTTGGCAGCATTTAGAGACCGTCCCTACCTTTAGTCACAGTCTAAAGGGGGAGACAGGCAGCAAAATAAAATCCAAAACCAAAATTAGAAATGGTTCTAATCTATGAGACTGCTGCGTGACCTTAGACAAGTCACTTCGTTTCTCTGTGCCTAAGTTTCCTCATCTGTGCAATGGGGACTAAAACTGGGAGCCCAGTGTCGGACACTGTACTTCCCAAGCGCTTAGTCCAGTGCTCTGCACACAGTAAGCGCTCAATAAATACGACTGATTGATTGATTGACAGGAACTGTGTCTAACCCAATTTCCCCCGCCCTACCTCCTTCCTCTCCCCACAGCACTTGTATAGATTTGTACAGATTTATTACTCTTTTTATTTTACTTGTACATATTTACTATTCTATTTATTTTGTTAATGAAGTGAAGTGAAGCAGCGTGGCTCAGTGGAAAGAGCCCGGGCTTTGGAGTCAGAGGTCATGGGTTCGAATCCCGGCTCTACCACATGTCTGCTGTGTGACCTTGGGCAAGTCACTTGGCTTCTCTGAGCCTCAGTTCCCTCATCTGGAAAATGGGGATTAAGACTGTGAGCCCCCCGTGGGCCAACCTGATCACCTTGTATCCCCCCAGCGCTTAGAACAGTGCTTTGCACATAGTAAGCACTTAACAAATGCCATTATTATTATTAATGATGTGCATAGAGCTGTAATTCTATTTATTCTGACAATTTTGACACCCACCTCCATGTTTCGTTTTGTTGTCCCCCTTCTAGACTGTGAGCCCGTTGTTGGGTAGGGACCATCTCTATATATTGCCGACTTGGACTTCCCAAGCGCTTAGTCCAGTGCTCTGCACACGGTAAGCGCTCAATAAATACGATTGAATGAATGAATGATCTTGTACCTATCCCAGAGCTTAGTACAGCGCCTGGAACATAGTAAGCGCTCAACAAATATTATTATTATTAGGTCCCCACCTCAAAAGCTGCACGGGGTCTGTTATGCTCTGGAGTTTCTGCACGTCTTCATCCCGGACGGGTGCACACAGCATGGCCATCATGCCCCGGATGTAGGCCGAGAGGCGAGACACGTCAAGGGCTCCGTGTTCTGCTTCTTGCCTGAGGAGTTCCATGTCCATGGCTTCTTCTATCTGGCCACGCAGGCGGGCGTGATGGGGTAGCAGGAGTGACAGCAAGATCTAGCCAGCGAGAAAATCATCATCATCATCATCATCATCAATCGCATTTATTAAGTGCTTACTGTGTGCAGAGCACTGTACTAAGTGCTTGGGAAGTCCAAGTTGGCAACATATAGAGACAGTCCCTACCCAACAGTGGGCTCACAGTCTAAAAGGGGGAGACAGAGAACAAAACCAAACATACTAACAAAATAAAATAAATAGAATAGATATGTACAAGTAAAATAAATAAATAAATAAATAGAGTAACAAATATGTATAAACATATATACATATATACAGGTGCAGTGGGGAAGGGAAGGAGGTAAGATGGGGGGGTGGAGAGGGGGACGAGGGGGAGAGGAAGGAAGGGGCTCAGTCTGGGAAGGCCTCCTGGAGTAGGTGAGCTCTCAATAGGGCCTTGAAGGGAGGAAGAGAGCTAGCTTGGCGGATGGGCAGAGGGAGGGCATTCCAGGCCCAGGGGATGACGTGGGCCGGGGGTCGATGGCGGGACAGGCGAGAACAAGGTACGCTGAGGAGATTAGCGGCAGAGGAGCGGAGGGTGCGGGCTGGGCTGGAGAAGTAGAGAAGGGAGGTGAGGTAGGAGGGGGTGAGGGGATGGACAGCCTTGAAGCCCAGGGTGAGGAGTTTCTGCCTGATGCACAGATTGATTGGTAGCCACTGGAGATTTTTGAGGAGGGGAGTAACATGCCCAGAGCGTTTCTGGACAAAGACAATCCGGGCAGCGGCATGAAGTATGGATTGAAGTGGGGAGAGACACGAGGATGGGAGATCAGAGAGAAGGCAAGAAAGCAATCTGAGTCAAGGTTACAAGGAGCCCGACACCGCTTCCCCCCGCACGCCCAGCTCAGGCCTTGGGCGACTCCGGTTCCCCACAGGGTGAGGTGGTAGGGGGAGTCTACAAGATGGAGGAAATAGGGAGGGTGTGTTTTCTTGCCAGAAAAATAGTCTCAGCCCCTGCTGAAGCCCCAAATCCTCTTCTCTTTAGGTTTGGGAGCTGCTGGACAACCTGGGCTGCAATGGGGCCATTTCATGAGCTGCCTCCTCTGCCAATATAGGGGTGACATGTAATCAAACAAGAGTAGTTATGGAGTAATAACAATGGTATATGTTACGCACTTACTATGTGCTCAGCGCTGGGGGGGATACAAGGTGATCAGACTGTCCCACGTGGGGCTCACAGTCTTCATCCCCATTTTACAGATGAGATAACTGAAGCACGGCGAATTCATCAATCAATCAATCATATTTATTGAGCGCTTACTGTGTGCAGAGCACTGTACTAAGCGCTTGGGAAGTACAAGTTGGCAACATAAGTGAAGTGAAATGACTTGACCGAAGTCAGACGGCCAGTAAGAGAAGCGGCGTGGCTCAGTGGAAAGAGCGCGGGCTTTGGAGTCAGAGGTCATGGGTTCAAATCCCAGCTCCGCCAACTGTCAGCTGTGTGACTTTGGGCAGGTCACTTCACTTCTCTGGGCCTCACTTACCTCATCTGTAAAATGGGGGATTAAGACTGTGAGCCCCACATGGGACAACCTGATCACCTTGTAACCTCCCCAGCGCTTAGAACAGTGCTTTGCACCTAGTAAGCACTTAATAAATGCCATCATTATTATTATATTATATGATTATATTATTATTAATATAATCATATAATAATAATATTATATTATGTTATTATATTATTATAAGTGGTGGAGCCGGCATTAGAACCCATGACCTCCGACTCCCAAGCCCGTGTACTGTCCACTGAGCCACGCCACTTCTCTGGAGTACCTACTGGGAGCAGAGCACAGGACTAAGCAGTCGGAAGAGCACAGTAGAAGCAGAAGATGCAATCCCCGTCCACAACGAGTTTGTAATTTAGTAGGGGAGATGGGCCAAAAAATAATTTACAAAGCGGAAGAAGTCCAATCAATCAATCAATCAATCAATCGTATTTATTGAGCGCTTACTGTGTGCAGAGCACTGGACTAAGCCCTTGGGAAGTACAAGTTGGCAACATATAGAGACAGTCCCTACCCAACAGTGAAACAATGGGAGCAAAAGTGCCCCAGGAAGTTGTGAGAACCAAAATCCTAAGAAGGAGCGAAAGTGCTGAAGAAGTGGGAAGAAGTGACCTGAGGGAAACACAAATTTAATCAGGGAGAGCTTCCTGAGGGAGGTGAGACGGAAGAACGGTGTGAGCCAGGGGTCACAGGAGGGAGCGAGGGAGAGCTTTGTGACAAATAGGAAATCCCACAGATGTGGTAGATTCACCCCCTCACCTTACCTCCTTCCCTTCCCCGCAGCACCTGTATATATGTATATATGTTTGTACGGATTTATTACTCTATTTATTTTACTTGTACATATCTATTCTATTTATTTGATTTTGTTAATATGTTTGGTTTTGTTCTCTGTCTCCCCCTTCTAGAGTGTGAGCCCACTGTTGGATAGGGACCGTCTCTAGATGTTGCCAACTTGGACTTCCCAAGCGCTTAGTACGGTGCTCTGCACACAGCAAGCGCTCAATAAATACGATTGATTGATTCACCCAGTATGACACTAGCCCACCAATAATTGGCATAGCCCTCTGGCATGTCTGCAGCACGGTTTGCTCTCCAGGGAGTAGATTTGTCTTGAGAGTTCACCGCTGGCAGTGAGATTATATCAATGAGTACGAGTGGTTTTTTTAATGGTATTTGTTAAACCGCTTATTATGTGCATGCACTGTATTAAGTGCTGGGGTAGATAATAATAATAATAATAATGGTATTTGTTAAGCGCTTATTATGTGCATGCACTTTATTAAGTGCTGGGATAGATAATAATAATAATAATAATAATGGTATTTGTTAAGCACTTACTATGTGCAAAGCACTGTTCTAAGTGCTGGGGGGATACAAGGTGATCAGGTTGTCCCACGGGGGGGCTCACAGTCTTAATCCCCATTTTCCAGATGAGGGAACTGAGACCCAGAGAAGTGAAGTGACTTGCCCAAAGTCACACAGCTGACAAGGGGCGGAGCTGGGATTTGAACCCATGACCTCTGACTCCAAAGCCCGGGCTCTTTCCACTGAGATACGCTGCTTCTCTGATCCAAGTAGATACAAGTTACTCAGGCTGGACACTGTCCGTGTCCCACCTGGGGCTCACGGACTTAATCCCCATTTTACAGAGGAGGTAACTGAGGCCCAGAGAAGTGAAATGTACATATTTATTACTCTATTTATTTATTTTACTTGTACATATCTATTCTATTTATTTCATTTTGTTAGTATGTTTGGTTTTGTTCTCTGTCTCCCCCTTTTAGACTGTGAGCCCGCTGTTGGGTAGGGACTGTCTCTATACGTTGCCAACTTGTACTTCCCAAGTGCTTAGTACAGTGCTCTGCACACAGTAAGCGCTCAATAAATATGATTGATTGATTGATTGACTTGCCCAAGGAGACAAAAAAGACAAGGGGCAGAGCCAGGATTCGAACCTGGGCCCTTCTGATTCCCGGGCCCGTGCTCTATCAACAAGGCCACACTGCTTCTCTTGTTGAGAAAGCGCTCTCACCCATGGTGTCCCCGAATATCTAGTGGGACCCCTTTTCTGGCCCCCAGATATCTGGGGAGCGAGTGTCGCTTAAATACCAAGGGAGCTGTCAGTCAATCAGCCAGTCAATCAAATTTCTTGAGCAGAGCAGTGTACTAAGCGCTTGGGAGAGTACAACATATCAGACTGTCTCTATATGTTGCCAACTTGTACTTCCCAAGCGCTTAGTCCAGTGCTCTGCATACAGTAAGCGCTCAATAAATACGATTGATTATAACAGCGTGGGAAGCAGCATAGTGTAGGGGCTAGAGCACAGTCCTGGGAATCCGAAGGTCGTGAGTTCTAATCGCGGCTCTGCCACTTGTCTGCTGTGTGGCCTTGGCCAAGTCTCATCACTTCTCTGGGCCTCAGTTCCCTTATAATAATAATAATAATGATGATGGTTTTTGTTAAGAGCTTACTCTGTGCCAAGCACTGTTCTAAGCGCTGGGGTAGATACAAGGTCATCAGGTTGTCCCACGTGGGGGCTCAGAGTCTTCATCCCCGTTTGACAGATGAGGGAACTGAGGCCCAGAGAAGTGAAGTGACTTGCCCACAGTCACACAGCTGACAAGTGGTGGAGGCGGGATTAGAACCCATGACCTCTGAGTCCTAAGCCCGGGCTCTTTCCACTGAGCAACGCTGCTTATCTGTAAAATGGGGCTTAAGACTGTGAGCCCCATGCGGGATAGGGAATGGGTCCAAACTTAGTACACTGCCTGACACGTAGTAAGCACTTAAATACCGCAATTATCATTATTATTATTATTATTATCAAACACCTCCCCTGCCCACAACAAGATTACTGTCTGATGGCACCGCCATCTCTCCCTCAACGGGGTCATCTATGTTCGTGGGGCTTTCATTTAGGATTGGGAGGAAAAGAGGGGAAACGGATTGCCTACCAAGTGGCAGGACAATCATTTAAAGCTGAGGAATTGTGGAGGAGGCCCTGAATCCCGCCCATTGTCCCACCTAGTATCACCTGCATCTGCCACAGGACTGATGGCAGGAGAAGCAGGGGCAGCTTGTGGTAACAGAACACTCTGTGTACCTTGCTCTTGTCAATCAATCAATCAATTGTATTTATTGAGCGCTTGCTGTGTGCAGAGCACTGTGCTAAGCGTTTGGGAAGTCCAAGTTGGCAACATATAGAGACGGTCCCTACCCAACAGTGGGCTCACAGTCTAACCTCCCCCGACCATCACACCATCCTGTTAGAGGAGAGCTGAACGCTGCCTGGAACCTACTGCTTCAGAGGTTGGGGAAGCAGCATGGCGCGGTGGATACAGCCCGGGCCTGGGAATCAGAAGGTCATGGGTTCCAATCCCGGCTCCACCACTTGTCTGCTGTGTGGCCTTGGACAAGTCACATCACAAATCACTGTTCTAAGCGCTGGGGAGGATACAAGGTGATCAGGTTGTCCCTTGTGGGGCTCGCAGTCTTAATCCCCATTTTTCAGATGAGGGAACTGAGGCCCAGAGAAGTGACTGTGAGCCCACTGTTGGGTAGGGACTGTCTCTATATGTCTCTATATGTTGCCAACTTGTACTTCCTAAGCGCTTAGTACAGTGCTCTGAACACAGTAAGCGCTCAATAAATACGATTGATTGAAGTGACTTGCCCAAAGTCACACGGCTGACAAGTGGCGGAGCCGGGATTGGAACTCATGGCCTGTATATATGTCTGTACATCTTTATTACTCTATTTATTTATTTATTTTACTTGTACATATCTATTCTATTTATTTTATTTTGTTAGTATGTTTGGTTTTGTTCTCTGTCTCCCCCTTTTAGACTGTGAGCCCACTGTTGGGTAGGGACTGTCTATATGTTGCCATCTTGTACTTCCCAAGTGCTTAGTACAGTGCTCTGCACACAGTAAGCGCTCAATAAATGCGATTGATTGATTGATTGATTGATGGCCTCTGACTCCCAAGCCCGGGATCTTTCCACTGAGCCAAATGTCATTATTATTATTATTCTCTGTGCCTGTTACCTCATCTGTAGAATGGGGATTGAGACTGGGAGCCCCTCATGGGACAGGGCCTGTGTCCAACCGATCTGTTTGTATCTACCCCAGTGCTTAGTACAGTGTCTGACACATAGTAAGCGCTTAACAAATACTACCAGAAGCAGCGTGGCTCAGTAGAAAGAGCCCGGGCTTTGGAGTCAGAGTTCATGGGTTCAAATCCCGGCTCTGCCAATTGTCAGCTGTGTGACTTTGGGCAAGTCACTTAACTTCTTGGTGCCTCAGTTCCCTCATCTGTAAAATGGGGATTAAGACTGTGAGCCCCCCGTGGGACAACCTGATCACCTTGTAACCTCCCCAGCACTTAGAACAGTGCCATTCTATATATTTTATTTTGTTGATATGTTCTGTTTTGTTGTCTGTCTCCCCCTTCTAAACTGTGAGCCCGCTCTTGGATAGGGACCGTCTCTATATGTTGCCAACCTGTACTTCCCAAGCGCTTAGTACAGTGCTCTGCACACAGAAAGCACTCAATAAATACGATTGAATGAATGAATGAATGAACTTAATTTTATCTATGCCTCAGTCTCGTCAACTGTCAAATGGTGATTAAATCCTCCTCCCTCCTACTTAGACTGTGAGCCCACTGTTGGGTAGGGACCGTCTCTATACGTTGCCAACTTGTACTTCCCAAACGATTCGTACAGTGCTCTGCACACAGTAAGCGCTCAATAAATACGATGGATTGATTGATTGATTAGACTGTGAGCCCCATGTGGGACAGGGACTGTATAATAATAATAATAATAATGGCATTTATTAAGCACTTACTGAGAGCCCCATGTGGGACAGGAACTGTATAATAATAATAATAATAATAATGGCATTTATTAAGCACTTACTATGTGCAAAGCACTGTTCTAAGCGCTGGGGAGGTTACAAGGTGATCAGGTTGTCCCACATCTTCATCCCCATTTTCCAGATGAGGTCACTGAGGCCCACAGAAGTGAAGTGACTTGCCCAAAGTCACACAGCTGACAACTGGCAGAGCCGGAATTTGAACCCCCACGAGCCCTGACTCCAAAGCCCGTGATCCTTTCCACTGAGCCACGCTGCTTCTCCTAAATGTATCCATCCTGATTAACTTGTAGCTACCCCAGCGCTTAGAACAGTGCTTGACATATAATAAGCGCTTAACGAATACCATAAAAAAATGAGAGACACCCCCACCTCCCTCGAGCCATGTCAGGGCTCTCAGTCCAAGCTGCCCGAGTTACACGCCTAGGGGATTCTCACCTCTTTGATTTCCTGCAGGAGTTTGAGAACGTGGGTGTAGTCTGGAGGGATGGCTGACAACTGCTCTTTCAGATTATCCCAGAAAGCCTTGTGCATCGTTTCCTTCATCCAACTTTCCAGGCTGTAGCGGGAATAAATGGCCTCAGGGTGGTCTCGGCCCGGAGGGCCCTCCCACATCCAAGACACTTCCAACCCCGTCTCCCAAATCATCTCTGGGGGACTGACCGCCTGGAAAACTACCATCTTAATCAATCAATCGTATTTATTGAGCGCTTACTGTGTGCGCTTCAAGGCCCTGCTGAGACTGTGAGCCCACTGTTGGGTAGGGACTGTCTCTATTTGTTGCCAATTTGTACTTCCCAAGCGCTTAGTACAGTGCTCTGCACATAGTAAGCGCTCAATAAATACAATTGATTGATTGATTGATTGAGAGCTCACCTCCTCCAGGAGGCCTTCCCAGACTGAGCCCCTTCCTTCCTCTTCCCCTCGTCCCCCTCTCCATCCCCCCCATCTTACCTCCTTCCTTTCCCCACAGCACCTGTATATATGTATATATGTTTGTACATATTTATTACTCTATTTATTTATTTATTTATTTTACTTGGACACATCTATTCTATTTATTTTATTTTGTTAGTATGTTTGGTTTTGTTCTCTGTCTCCCCCTTTTAGACTGTGAGCCCACTGTTGGGTAGGGACTGTCTCTATATCATCATCAATCGTATTTATTGAGTGCTTACTATGTGCAGAGGACTGTACTAAGCGCTTGGGAAGTACAAATTGGCAACATATAGAGACAGTCCCTACCCAAGAGTGGGCTCACAGTCTAAAAGGGGGAGACAGAGAACAAAACCAAACATACTAACAAAATAAAATAAATAGGATAGATATGTACAAGTAAAATAAATAAATAAATAAATAAATAGAGTAATAAATATGTACAACCATATATACATATATACAGGTGCTGTGGGGAAGGGAAGGAGGTAAGATGGGGGGGATGGACAATTTGTACTTCCCAAGAGCTTAGTACAGTGCTCTGCACATAGTAAGCGCTCAATAAATACGATTGATGATGATGCAGAGCACTGTACTAAGCACTTGAGAAGTTGGCAACATCTTAAACTCTGCTTCCAGCTCAAGGCCTCCTTCTCACGTTTCTTTAATGGCATTTGTTAAGCACTTACTAGGTGCCGAGCACTGGGGTAGGCAGACGCGAGCTAATCAGGTTGGCCGCAGTCCGTGTCCCATGTGGGGCTCGCAGTCTTCATCCCCATTTTACAGATAAGGGAACCGAGGCTCAGAGAAGTGAAGTGACTTGTCCCAAGTCACCCAGCCGACAAATGGTACGGCCGGGATTGCAACCCAGGTCTTCTGACTTCCGGTCCTGGGATCTTTCCGCTAGGCCACACTGCTTCTCACATTCCGTGGCTCAGTGGAAAAGAGCCCGGGCTTTGGAGTCGGAGGTCATGGGTTCAAATCCCGGCTCCGCCAACCGTCAGCTGTGTGACTTTGGGCAAGTCACTTCACTTCTCTGGGCCTCAGTTCCCTCATCTGGAAAATGGGGATGAAGACCGTGAGCCCCCCGTGGGACAACCTGATCACCTTGTAACCACCCCAGTGCTTAGAACAGTGCTTTGCACATAGTAAGTGCTTAATAAATGCCATTATTATTATTATTATTCCGAAGCCCCCATTCTCCCTCCTCCCCATCCCCCCCACCTTACCTCCTTCCCCTCCCCACAGCACCTGTATATATGTTTATATGTATTTATTACTCTATTTTATTTGTACATATTTATTCTATTTATTTTGTTTTGTTCTCTGTCTCCCCCTTCTAGACTGTGAGCCCACTGTTGGGTAGGGACCTTCTCTACATGCTGCCAACTTGGACTTCCCAAGCGCTTAGTTCAGTGCTCTGCACACAGTAAGCGCTCAATAAATACGATTGAATGAATGAATGAATGAATTGCTTTCTAAGGGAAGACAAAGATGCGAAAGAGTTTTGCTTTCTGGGGTCTCATGGCTGCACTGCCCTGGCTCCCACCACTGCACCCACTTAGATGACGGTGCCAGGGAAGTGTGCCCGCCCATCTCATTTCCTCGGAGCTGGGCTAAGGAATCTAGTATTTGAACTACTTTAAGGGGCAACTGGAAATTTTGAAAAATAGTCCCCGGCCTGGTAGAGAAGCAGCGTGGCTCAGTGGAAAGAGCAGGGGCTTTGGAGTCAGAGGTCATGGGTTCGGATTCCGGCTTCACCACTTAGGGCAAGTCACTTCACTTCTCTGGGCCTCAGTGACCTCATCTGTAAAATGGGGATAAAGACTGCGAGCCCCCCTTGGGATGACCTGATCGCCTTGTAACCTCCCCAGCACTTAAAACAGTGCTTTGCACATAGCAAGTGCTTAATAAATGCCATTATTATTATTATCTAAAGAACATGGGGCTGGCAATCAAGGGACCTGGGTTCTCATCCCAGCTCCACCACTTGCCTGCTGGTGACCTTGGATAAGTCACTTGACTTTTCTGTGGCTCAGGTTCCGTCTCTGTAAAATGGGGATTCAATACCCGTTCTCCCTCCTTCTAGGCTGGGAGCCCCATGTGGGGCAGGAATTGGGTCCAGATTGATCATCTCGAATCTATCCTAGAGTTTATCCTAGACAGCATTTAATAAATACCACTAGTATTATTGATGCTGTTATTATTATATTCAACTTAGAACACCAGGTAAAGCTACATCCGGGAATATTATCCGAGTCTTTCTCTTGATCATCCAAGTAGCCTTAGATGAGCATATATAGCCAAAGAAATGGCCAAGATGGGGTATTTATGATTATTATTAGCATTATTATTCTTCAGAATAATAATAATAATTATGGTTTTGTTAAATGCTTACTATGTGCACAGCACCGTTCTAAGTTCTGGGGTAGATAGATGGTACACAGTCCCTGTCCCATGTGGGACTCACAATCTTGATGCCCATTTGACAGACGAGGTAACTGAGGCACGGGGTATTTCTTTCCCTACATTGGTTAGCAGCCAAATTCTGAGTGCACAGTCTCAGATGTGGACTGGAATTGTCTATGTCCCTGTTGAAAAACCAACTTTGGATTCACAACTGCGCCCATCTCATGCGGAATCAGTGGTGGAATCAGTTCCAGGGTGAGAAGGAAAACACTTAGAGCTTTACCTGGTTCTCCTCATTATTTCCATCTGTCTGACTTTTAGCTCTACAATGGCTTAACGAATAACCGGGATTCTACCCAGCAGAATGGATTTTGATTTCCGTCACTGATCCTTAACATCAGTCTGTAATATTAAATTTGGCGCTACTTAAGATTGGAATTCAAACTCCGGCCACGTTTAACTATAAAGCGTTAGGCTCAAACCCGGCAAGCCAGGTCTGTACCAGGATGGGGAGAGAAACAAAGAAACCGAAAGAGAAATGAATCAAATACCTGTTTGGAGGTAGAGTAACCTTCTCCAGGTGGAAATTTTGATTCACCACAATCTCATGGGCGATGCTCATCTTGGAAACTTCGTTCGCCGTCTCCATCAGGTCGGTGACTGAGAAAGCTCTTGGAGGCTTCGCTGGAAAAAGGGACAGTGGAAGTCAAAATGATCCTGGCCAACCTAAAAATCTCCCAGAAGCTCCCACTAGCCCTTTATTTAAATTAAAGGGATTTCCCACAGCCTCAGAGAATGAAAATGGTTTTATTAAAGACTCTAATTAATGAATACTGTTGCTGTTATTATTATCGCTGTTATTATTTGCTTACAATGTGCCCAGCGCTGGGATAGTTAAAGGATAACGGACCACACCCAGTCTTATTAAAATATAAGGTCTTTCTGAATCCAGTACCCCCAGGTGGCATTTGAAAGAGTGTGGGGAAGGTTGGAGAAAGAGGAAGGGAGAAGGGCCATGAAATTAGGAAAACGAAGTTCCCATTCCGCATGGCTGGAGCAAACGGCTAGAAAGAAAAGCACAACAAAAGGATCAATTTGTAAGAAGCAAACTTGATTTGAGGAAAAATTAAAAAGAAAAGGTTGGATTTAAGGATCATCGCTATTGCTAAATTGGAATCTAGTTGGCATAGACTGTGAGCCCACTGTTGGGTGGGGACTGTCTCTATATGTTGCCAACTTGGACTTCCCAAGCGCTTAGTACAGTGCTCTGCACACAGTAAGCGCTCAATAAATACAATTGATTGATATGGATCACATCCACAGAGTGGTCCTCCCTAGCTCAATTTTGCCTTGGGGAGGTAAAGGGGCACGAAGAACAGGGGGAATATCCTAATTTCTCTTTGGGACCAAATACTACTACTATTACTAACAATAATATGTTAATATGTTTTCTTTTGTTGTGTGTCACCCCCTTCTAGACTGTGAGCCCGCTGCTGGGTAGGGACCGTCTCTATATGTTGCCAACTTGTACTTCCCAAGCGCTTAGTGCAGTGCTCTGCACACAGTAAGCGCTCAATAAATACAATTGAATGAATGAATGAATGAATGGGATGGTCAATTTCTAGTCAACTTCCTTTTCCTAATTTCATGGCCCTTCTCCCTTCCTCTTTCTCCAACCTTCCCCACACTCTGACTTTCAAATGCCGCCAGGAGGTATTGGATTCGGAAAGACCTTACATTTTAATACATTTATTACATTTAATACATTTGTTAGGTGCTTACCATGTGCCAGGCACTGTACTAAGTACCGCAGTGGATAGAAGCAAATGGGGTTGGACCCAGAACCCATATGGGGCTCACAGTCTTAATCCCCATTTTACAGATGAGAGAACGGAGGCACAGAGAAGTGACTTGCTGAAGGTTACACAGCAGATTAGTGGCGGAGCCAGGATCAATCAATCAATCAATCGTATTTATTGAGTACTTACTGTGTGCAGAGCACTGTACTAAGCGCTTGGGAAGTACAAGTCGGCAACATATAGAGACAGTCCCTACCCAACAGCGGGCTCACAGTCTGGAAGGGGGAGACAGAGAACAAAACCAACACATACTAACAAAATAAAATAAATAGAACCTAGGGTCCTTCTAACAGGCCTGTGCTCTAACCATTAAGCCACAAATAAATCTCTTCAGTGCCTTCATTGGTGTCCGATTTGCAGGTGATATCGAACTAGCTGGGATGACTAACATCTTGGAATAACACTTGAACCAAACCAATCAGGAAAATGGCCTTACAAAAAAGGAAGATGAAATTTAATTAAGACGAGGACAGAGGAAGGCACTCAGACAAAAAAAAAATACAAACCCCACAGATATAATAATAATAATAATAATAATAATAATAATAAGCATTTGTTAAGTGCTTACTATGTGCAAAGCACTGTTCTAAGCGCTTGGGAGGATACAGGGTGATCAGGTTGTCCCACGTGGGGCTCACAGTCTTCATCCCCATTTTACAGATGAGGTAACTCAGGCCCAGAGAAGTTAAGTGACTTGCCCAAGATCACACAGCAGACATGTGGCGGAGCCGGGATTCGAACCCATGACCTCTGACTCCAAAGCCCGGGCTCTTTCCACTGAGCCACGCTGCTTCTCTGATATAGGATAGCAAAAGACTTAGCTAGGTCCAAAATCAATCGATCAATCAATCGTATTTATTGAGCGCTTACTGTGTGCAGGGCACTGTACTAAGCGCTTGGGAAGTACAAGTTGGCAACGTATAGAGACAGTCCCTACCCAACAGTGGGCTCATGGCATAGGGATCATGGTTAGTTTAGCAGAAGCTGAATTTATTTGTAACTACATATTATACTGCATATTATAACTACATATTCTTTTAGACTGTGAGCCCACTGTTGGGTAGGGACTGTCTCTATATGTTGCCAACTTGTACTTCCCAAGCGCTTAGTACAGTGCTCTGCACACAGTAAGCACTCAATAAATACAATTGATGATGATATATATTAAAAAGGCTATATGCTCATTGTGGGCAGGGAATGTGTCTGCCCAATCTGCTGCATTGTACTCTCCCAAGCACTCAATGGGGAAGCAGCGTGGCTTAGTGGAAAAAGTATGGGCTTGGGACTCAGAGGTCACGGGTCCTAATCCTGGCTCTGCCACCTGTCAGCTGTGTGACCTCGGGCAAATCACTTCTGTGTGCCTCAGTTACCTCATCTGCAAAATGGGGATTCATTCATTCAATCGTATTTATTGAGCGCTTACTGTGTGCAGATCACTGTACTAAGCACTGGGGAAGTCCAAGTTGGCAACATCTAGAGACGGTCCCTACCCAACAGCGGGCTCACAGTCTAGAAGGGGGAGACAGAGAACAAAACAAAACATAGTAACAAAATAAAATTAATAGATTAGATATGTACAAGTAAAACAAATAGAGTAATAAATCCGTACAAACATATATACATATATACAGGTGCTGTGGGGAAAGGAAGGAGGTAAGGTGGGGGGGATGGAGAGGGGAAGGAGGGGTGCTTAGAACAGTGCTGTGCACATAGTAAGCGCTTAAACACCATCATCATCATCATTATTATTATTATTAAAAGAGCTCTCTCTGCCCTGCTTGGAATTTTCTGGCTGTTCCATTCATTCATTCATTCGATCGTATTTATTGAGTACTCACCGTGTGCAGAGCACTGTACTAAGCGCTTGGAGTGTATGATATAACAATAAACAGACGCATTCTCCCTTCACAACGAGCTGTTCCAGCCCCAGAAATGAATGTGCAGGCACCGAGCCAGACCAGAAAAGGAGGCCAGACTTCCTGCTGAGGGAGAGGAGGGCACTGCCTTGCAGGTGGGCTCAGGTAGAGTGAATCAACCTCAATCAACCAATCAATCAATCGTATTTATTGAGCGCTTACTGTGTGCAGAGCACTGTATTAAACGCTTGGGAAGTACAAGTTGGCCACATATAGAGACCATCCCTACCCAACAACGGGCTCACAGGCTAGAAGGGAGAGACAGACAACAAAACATGTGGACAGGTGTCAAGTTGTTCAGAATAAATAGGAGTAAAGGTAGATGCACACCATTAACAAAATAAATAGAATAGTATTCTATTTAGACTGTGAGGCCACTGTTGGGTAGGGACCGTCTCTATGTGTTGCCAACTTGTGCTTCCCAAGCGCTTAGTACAGTGTTCTGCACACAGTAAGCGCTCAAGAAATACGATTGATTGATTGATTGAAGAACAGTAAATACGATTGAATGAATGAATTTATTACTCTATTTTATTTGTACATATTTATTCTATTTATTTTATCTTGCTAATATGTTTGGTTTTGTCGTCTGTCTCCCCCTTCTAGACTGTGAGCCCGCTGTTGGGTAGGGACCGTCTCTAGATGTTGCCCACTTGGACTTCCCAAGAGCTTAGTCCAGTGCTCTGCACACAGTAAGCACTCAATAAATACAATTGATTGACTGATTGATTGATTGATTGATTGACTAGAGTCGGTTCCACGCTGGTCAAATAAACTGGACCTACATGGTGACTTGTCCGATGAATGAGGGGCGGGAAGGTCGCTCTTCTTTTCCTGGGAAGGCACGGATGTGCTGGACACTGCCCGGGATGTTGTGGGCGCTGCCGGGGATGTTTCCTCCATATCTTCAGGTTCTTTTTGGGATCCGTGCTCCTCTACCTTGGGCATCCTGCTGATGTTACCTGAAAGGAAAAGAGGTCCAGGGTTGAGTTCCTCGGTTCTTGGAAAGCCTAACATCTTTAATTCCAATCAGTCAATCAATCAATCGTATTCTTTTAGACTGTGAGCCCACTGTTGGGTAGGGACTGTCTCTATATGTTGCCAATTTGTACTTCCCAAGCGCTTAGTACAGTGCTCTGCACACAGTAAGCGCTCAATAAATACGATTGATGATGATGATGATGATTTATTGAGCGCTTACTGTGTGCAGAGCACTGTACTAAGCACTTGGGAAGTACAAGGTGGCAACATATAAATAAATTCCAGGCTGGGGGGGGGGGGGGGGCAGCCACTTGCCTGTTGGGTGACCTTGGTTAAGTCACTTTATTTAATCGTATTTGTCAAATGCTTAACAATCATCATCAATCGTATTTATTGAGCGCTTACTGTGGGCAGAGCACTGTACTAAGCGCTTGGGAAGTCCAAGTTGGCAACATATAGAGACAGTCCCTACCCAACAGTGGGCTCACAGTCTAAAAGGGGGAGACAGACAATCAATCAATCAATCAATCAATCGTATTTATTGAGCGCTTACTATGTGCAGAGCACTGTACTAAGCGCTTGGGAAGTACAAATTGGCATCACATAGAGACAGTCCCTACCCAACAGTGGGCTCACAGTCTAAAAGGGGGAGACAGAGAACAGAACCAAACATACCAACAAAATAAAATAAGTAGGATAGAAATGTACAAGTAAAATAAATAAATAAATAAATAAATAGAGTAATAAATATGTACAACCATATATACATATATACAGGTGCTGTGGGGAAGGGAAGGAGGTAAGACGGGGGGATGGAGAGGGGGACGAGGGGAGAGGAAAGAAGGGGCTCAGTCTGGGAAGACAACAAAACAAAACATACTAACAAGATAAAATAAATAGGATAGATATGTACAAGTAAAATAAATAAATAGAGTAATAAATATGTACAAACATATACATATTAACAGTGTGTAGAGCAGTGTATTGAGCACCTGGGAGAGTACACTACAACAATAATAATAATGGCATTTATTCCAGGCTGGGGGGGGACTCAGCCACTTGCCTGCTGGGTGACCTTGGTTAAGTCACTTTATTTAATCGTATTTGTCAAATGCTTAACAGTGTGCAGAGCAGTGTATTAAGCACCTGGGAGAGTACACTACAACAATAATAATAATGGCATTTATTCCAGGCTTTGGGGGCTCAGCCACTTGCCTACTGGGTGACCTTGGTTAAGTCACTTTATTTAATCGTATTTGTCAAATGCTTAACAGTGTGCAGAGCAGTGTATTAAGCACCTGGGAGGGTACACTACAACAATAATAATAATGGCATTTATTATTGGCATTTATTATAGGTCTTGGGTTCAAATCCTGCCTCCGCCAATTGCCAGCTGTGTGACTTTGGGCCAGTCACTTAACTTCTCTGTGCCTCAGTTGCCTCATCTGTAAAATGGGGATTAAGACTGTGAGCCCCCCGTGGGACAACCTGATCACCTTGTAACCTCCCCAGCGCTTAGAACAGTGCTTTGCACATAGTAAGTGCTTAATAAATGCCATTATTATTATTATTATTATTATTATTATTTATTCCAGGCTGGGGGGGGGCTCAGCCACTTGCCTGCTGGGTGACCTTGGTTAAGTCACCTTATTTAATCGTATTTGTCAAATGCTTAACAGTGTGCAGAGCAGTGTATCAAGCACCTGGGAGGGTACACTACAATAATAACAATAACGGCATTTATTAAGCGCTTACTATGTGCAAAGCACTGTTCTAAGCGCTGGGAAAGTTACAAAGTGATCAGGTTGTCCCACGGCGGGCTCACAGTCCATTTTCCAGATGAGAAACTGAGGCCCAGAGAAGGGAAGTGACTTGCCCAAAGTCACACAACTGACAAGTGGCGGAGCCGGAATTTGAACCCATGACCTCTGACTCCAAAGCCCGGGCTCTTTTCCACTGAGCCACATTAAGCAGCACAGGGAAGCAAAGTGGCTCCCCTCCTCCATCCCCCCCGCCTTACCTCCTTCCCTTCCCCACAGCACCTGTATATATGTTTGTACGGATTTATTACTCTATTTATTGATTTATTTTACTTGTACATATTTATTCTATTTATTTTATTTTGTTAATATGTTTTGTTTTGTTCTCTGTCTCCCCCTTCTAGACCACTGTTGGGTAGGGACCGTCTCTATATGTTGCCAACCTGTACTTCCCAAGCGCTTAGTACAGTGCTCTGCACACAGTAAGCGCTCAATAAATACGATTGATTGAATGAATGAATGAATGAATGGATGGATGGAAAGAGCCCGGGCTTTGGAGTCACAGTTCATCCGTTCAAATCCCGGCTCCGCCACTTGTCAGCTGTGTGACTTTGGGTAAGTCACTTCACTTCTCTGGGCCGCAGTTACCTCATCTGTAAAATGGGGATTAATAATAATAATAATAATAATAATAATAATAATAATGGCATTTGTTAAGCGCTTACTATGTGCAAAGCACTGTTCTAAGCGCTGGGGATTACAAAGTGATCAGGTTGTCCCGCGCGGGGCTCACAGTCATCATCCCCATTTTACAGATGAGGTAACTGAGGCTCTGAGAAGTGAAGTGACTTGCCCACAGTCACTAATAATAATAATAATGTTGGTATTTGTTAAGCGCTTACTATGTGCCAAGCCCTGATTAAGACTGTGAGCCCCCCGTGGGACAACCTGATCACCTTGTAAACTCCCCAGCGCTTAGAACAGTGCTTTGCACATAGTAAGCGCTTAATAAATGCCAAGCACTGTTCTAAGCACGATGAAGGCTGTGAGCCCCACGTGGGACAACCTGATCACCCTGTAAACTCCCCAGCGCTTAGAACAGTGCTTTGCACATAGTAAGCGCTTAATAAATGCAAAGCACTGTGCTAAGCACTGATTAAGATTGTGAGCCCCACGTGGGACAACCTGATCACCTTGTATATTCCCAAGCGCTTAGAACAGTGCTTTGCACATAGTAAGCGCTTAATAAATGCCAAGCACTGTGCTAAGCACTGATTAAGACTGTGAGCCCCACGTGGGACAACCTGATCACCTTGTCAACTCCCCAGCGCTTAGAACAGTGCTTTGCACATAGTAAGCGCTTAATAAATGCCAAGCACTGTGCTAAGCACTGATTAAGACTGTGAGCCCCACGTGGGACAACCTGATCACCCTGTAAACTCCCCAGTGCTTAGAACAGTGCTGTGCACAAAGCGCTTAATAAATGTCATTATTATTATTATTATTAACTATAAACAGACACATTCCCTGCCCACAAGGAGCTCACAATCTGTTGCTGAATTTTACTTTCCAAGCGCCTAGTACAGTGCTCTGCTCACAGTAAGCGCTCAATAAATACAATGGAATAGAGGGGAGCCTGTACCTTAGCTTCCTCACTTCCTCAGCTGTGCCTCAGCTTCCTCACCTGTAAAATGGAGATTTAATACCTGTTCTTCCTCTCCCACGGTGGAAAGCCCTTTGTGGGACAAAGGACTACGTCTCATCGTACTAATCAATCAATTAATCGTATTTATTGAGCGCTTACTGTGTGCAGAGCAGTGTACTAAGCGCTTGGGAAGTACAAGTTGGCAACATGTAGAGACGGTCCCTACCCAACAGTGGGCTCACAGTCTGGCTCAGTGGAAAGAGGGCGGGTTTTGGAGTCAGAGGTCATGGGTTCAAATCCCGGCTCCACCAACTGTCAGCTGTGTGACTTGGGGCAAGTCGCTTAACTTCTCTGGGCCTCAGTTCCCTCATCTGTCAAATGGGGATGAAGACTGTGAGCCCCCCATGGGACAACCTGATCACCTTGTCACCTCTCCAGCGCTTAGAACAGTGCTTGGCACCTAGTAAACGCTTAATAAATGCCATCATCATCATCATCGGATTGTATTGTATCTACCCCAGAGCTTAGCCCAGTGCTCGATGATGATGATGGTATTTGTTAAGCGCTTACTATGTGCCAAGCACTGTTCTAAGCGCTGGGGTAGATACGGGGTAATCAGGTTGCCCCACGTGGGGCTCACAGTCTTAACCCCCATTTTCCAGATGAGGTAACTGAGGTGCAGAGAAGTTAAGTAACTTGTCCAAAGTCACACAACTGGCAAGTGGCGGAGCCAGGATTAGAATAATAATAATGACGGCATTTATTAAGCGTTTACTATGTGCAAAGCACTGTTCTAAGCGCTGGGGAGGTTACAAGATAATCAAGTTGTCCCAGAGGGGGATCCCAGTCAATCAATCATCAATCAATCAATCATATTGAGCGCTTACTGTGTGCAGAGCACTGTACTAAACACTTGGGAAGTACAAGTTGGCAACCTATAGCGACAGTCCCTACCCAACAGTGGGCTCACAGTCTTAATCCCCATTTTACAGATGAGGTAACTGAGGCACAGAGCCCAAAGTCACACAGCTGACAAGTGGCGGAGTCGGGATTTGAACCCATGACCTCTAACTCCAAAGCCCGGGCTTTTCCCACTGAGCCACGCTGCTTGGCACATAGTAAGGGCTTATTAATTACCGCAATTATTCTTATTATTAGGCCTTAAATCCTGGGGGAAGACCAAGTAAGTCCCTGCCTTTCAGGGCATGCTGGGCCCAGGACCCTTGGATAGCTGGACTTGGGGACAGGAAGGGTGGCTGTCAATCAATCAATCAATCGTATTTATTGAGCGCTTACTGTGTGCAGAGCACTGTACTAAGCGCTTGGGAAGTACAAGTTGGCAACATAGAGAGACGGTCCCTACCCAACAGCAGCCTCACGGTCTAGGAAGGGGAGACAGAGAACAAAACAAAGCATATAAAATGAATAGAATAAATATGTACAAATAAAATAGAATAATAAATACGTACAAATATATATACATATATACAGGTGCTGTGGGGAGGGGAAGGAGGTAAGGCGGGGGGGATGGGGAGGGGGAGGAGGAGATTCAATTCAGAGGAAATTGCAAAATGGCATATTGGATATCAATCAATCAATCGTATTTACTGAGCGCTTACTGTGTGCAGAGCACTGGACTAAGCGCTTGGGAAGTCCAAGTTGGCAACATCTAGAGATGGTCCCTACCCAACAGTGGGCTCTAGAAGGGGGAGACAGAGAACAGAACAAAACACATTAACAAAATAAATAGAATAGATATGTACAAGTAAAATAAATAGAGTAATAAATACGTACAAACATATATACATATATACAGTTTAATGACGTGCCTCTAGCTTTACTTCTATTTATTCCCCCTCTCCATTCCCTCGTCTTACCTCCTTCCCTTCCCCGCAGCACCTGTATATATGTTTGTACGGATTTATTACTCTATTTATTTAATTTACTTATACATATCTATTCGATTTATTTTATTTTGTTAATATGTTTGGTTTTGTTCCCTGTCTCCCCCTTCTAGACTGTGAGCCCACTGTTAGGTAGGGACCGTCTCTATATGTTGCCAACGTGTACTTCCCAAGCGCTTAGTACAGTGCTCTGCACACAGTAAGCGCTCAATAAATACGATTGATTGATTGATTGATTCTGACGACTTGACACCTGTCCACATGTTTTGTTTTGTCGTCTGTCTCCCCCTTCTAGACTGTGAGCCCGCTGTTGGGTAGGGACCGTCTCTAGATGTTGCCAACTTGGACTTCCCGAGCGCTTAGTACAGTGCTCTGCACACAGTAAGCGCTCAATAAATACGATTGATTGATTGATTGATGAATTGAATTAATGGTAGGGGGTGGGCCGGAGCCAGGGGAAAGTTTGGTGGTGAAGAGGATGTTGTGACTAGGGAAAGGTGGAGTTTTGGGAAAACTGCCTGACCCATGAGGAGAATCAATCAATCAATCAATCAATCGTATTTATTGAGCGCTTACTGTGTGCAGAGCACTGTACTAAGCGCTTGGGAAGTACAAGTTGGCAACATATAGAGACGGTCCCTACCCAACAGTGGGCTCACAGTCTGGACTTAGTGCTCCCAGTGCTTAGAACAGTGCTTGGCACATAGTAAGTGCTTAACAAATACCATCATTATTATTATCATTATTAGCAGAAAGAGCCTGGGCTTGCGGTATCAGAGGTTGTGGGTTCTAATCCCTGCTCCGCCACTTGTCAGCTGTGTGACTTTGGGCAAGTCGCTTCACTTCTCTGGGCCTCAGTTCCCTCATCTGTAAAATGGGGATGAAGACTGTGAGCCCCACGTGGGACAAACCTGATGACCTTGGATCTCCCCCAGCGCTTAGAACAGTGCTTGGCACATAGTAAGCGCTTCAGCGTGGCTCAGTGGAAAGAGCCCGGGCTTTGAAGTCAGAGGTCATGGGTTCAAATCCCGGCTCTGCCAAATGTCAGCTGTGTGACTTTGGGCAAGTCACTTAACTGCTCTGTGCCTCAGTTCCCTCATTTGTAAAATGGGGATTAAGACTGTGAGCCCCATGTGGGACAACCTGATTAACTTGTATCCCCCCAGCTCTTAGAACAGTGCTTTGCACATAGTAAGCGCTTAACAAATACTATTATATAAAAGAATACAATCATTATTATTTTTATGCCTGTCTAATTGTTTTCTTGTCTGTTTCCCCCCTTCTAGACTGTGAGCCCGTTGTTGGGTAGGGATTGTCTCTATCTGCTGCCTAATTGCAGCAGCGTGGCTCAGTGGAAAGAGCCCGGGCTTTAGAGTCAGAGGTCACGGGTTCAAATCCCGGCTGTGTGACTTTGGGCAAGTCACTTCACTTTTCTGGGCCTCAGTGACCTCACCTGTAAAATGGGGATGAAGACCGTGACCCCCTCGTGGGCCAACCTGATCACCTTGTAACCTCCCCAGCGCTTAGAACGGGGCTTCGCACATAGTAAGCGCTTAATAAATACCATCATTCTTCTAGACTGTGAGCCCGTTGTTGGGTAGGGACCGCCGTCTCTATATGGGCTTTGGAGTCAGAGGTCATGGGTTCAAATCCTGCTCCGCCATTTGTCATTCATTCAATCGTATTGATTGAGCGCTTACTGTGTGCAGAGCACTGTATTAAGCGCTTGGGAAGTACAAGTTGGCAACATATAGAGACGGTTCCTACCCAACAGTGGGCTCACAGTCTAAAAGACAAAGTCAGTTGTGTGACTTTGGGCAAGTCACTTAACTTCTCTGTGCCTCAGTTCCCTCATCTGTAAAATGGGGATTAAGACTGTGAGCCCCCCCGTGGGACAACCTGATCACCTTGTAACCTCCCCAGCGCTTAGAACAGTGTTTGGCACATAGTAAGTGCTTAATAAATGCCATCATTATTATTAGCCCGTTTTTGGGTAGGGACCGTCTCTATATATAGCCAACTTGTACTTCCCAAGCGCTTAGTACAGTGCTCTGCACACAGTAAGTGCTCAATAAATACGATTGAATGAATGTCGCCAGCTTGTACTCCCCAAGCGCTTAGTACAGTGCTCTGCACACAGTAAGCGCTCAATAAATATGAGAAGCAGCGTGGCTCAGTGGAAAGAGCCCGGGCTTTGGAGTCAGAGGTCATGGGTTCAAATCTCGGCTCTGCCAACTGTCACCTGTGTGACTCTGGGCAAGTCATTTCACTTCTCTGTGCCTCAGTTACCACATCTGTTAAATGGGGATTAAAACCGTGAGCCCCGCGTGGGACAACCTGATCACCTTGTAACCTCCCCAGTGCTTAGAACAGTGCTTTGCACATAGTAAGCGCTTAACAAATACCATTATTATTATTATTATTATTATTATTATTAAAAGTCAGTTGTGTGACTTTGGGCAAGTCACTTCACTTCTCTGTGCCTCAGTTACCTCATCTGTAAAATGGGGATGAAGCCCCCAATGGGACAACCTGATCACCTTGTAACCACCCCAGTGCTTAGAACAGTGCTTGGCACATAGTAAGCGCTTAATAAATGCCATCATTATTATTGTATGTGGCCAACCTGTACTCCCCAAGCGCTTAGTACGGTGCTGTGCACACAGTAAGTGCTCAATAAATATGAGAAGCAGCATGGCTCAGTGGAAAGAGCCCAGGCTTTGGAGTCAGAGGTCATGGGTTCAAATCCCAGCTCTGCCAACTGTCACCTGCGTGACTCTGGGCAAGTCACTTCACTTCTCCGGGCCTCAGTTACCTCATCTGTTAAATGGGGATTGAAACTGTGAGCCCCGCGTGGGACCACCTGATCACCTTGTAACCTCCCCAGTGCTTAGAACAGTGCTTTGCACATAGTAAGCGCTTAACAAATACCATTATTATTATTATAAAGTCAGTTGAGCCCGGGCTTTGGAGTCACAGGTCGTGAGTTCAAATCCGGCCTCCGCCACTTGTCAGCTGTGTGACTTTGGGCAAGTCACTTCACTTCTCTGGGCCTCAGTTCCCTCATCTGTAAAATGGGGATTTAGACCGTGAGCCCCCCCGTGGGACAACCTGATCACCTTGTAACCTTCCCAGCGCTTAGAACAGTGCTTTGCACATAGTAAGCGCTTAAAAATGCCATTATTATTATTATTATTCACTTCTCTGTGCCTGTTACCTCATCTGTAAAATGGGGATGAAGACTGTGAGCCCCCCCATGGGACAACCTGATCACCTTGTAACCACCCCAGCGCTTAGAACAGTGCTTGGCACATAGTAAGCGCTTCATAAATGCCATCATTATTATCATATGTGGCCAACTTGTACTCCCCAAGCGCTTAGTATGGTGCTCTGCACACAGTAAGCGCTCAAAAAATACGACTGAATGACTAACTGGACTTTCCAAGCGCTTAGTACAGTGTTCTGCACGTAGTAAGCGCTCGATAAATACGATTGAATGACTAACTGGACTTTCCAAGCGCTTAGTACAGTGTTCTGCACGTAGTAAGCGCTCGATAAATACGATTGAATGACTAACTGGACTTTCCAAGCGCTTAGTACAATGCTCTGCACGTAGTAAGCGCTCGATAAATACGATTGAATGACTAACTGGACTTTCCAAGCGCTTAGTACAGTGTTCTGCACGTAGTAAGCGCTCGATAAATACGATTGAATGACTAACTGGACTTTCCAAGCGCTTAGTACAGTGCTCTGCACATAGTAAGCGCTCGATAAATACTATTGAATGACTAATTGGACTTTCCAAGCGCTTAGTACAGTGCTCTGCACATAGTAAGCACTCGATAAATACGATTGAATGACTAATTGGACTTTCCAAGCGCTTAGTACAGTGTTCTGCACGTAGTAAGCGCTCAATAAATACGATTGAATGACTAACTGGACTTTCCAAGCGCTTAGTACAGTGCTCTGCACGTAGTAAGCGCTCGATAAATACGACTGAATGACTAACTGGACTTTCCAAGCGCTTAGTACAGTGTTCTGCACGTAGTAAGCGCTCGATAAATACGACTGAATGACTAACTGGACTTTCCAAGCGCTTAGTACAATGCTCTGCACGTAGTAAGCGCTCGATAAATACGATTGAATGACTAACTGGACTTTCCAAGCGCTTAGTGCAGTGTTCTACACATAGTAAGCGCTCGATAAATATGATTGAATGAGTGAATAATTGAATGAATGAATGAATAATTGAATGAATGAATGATTGAATGAATGAATGAATAATTGAATGAATGAATGAATAATTGAATGAATGAATGAATAATTGAATGAATGAATGAATGAATAATTGAATGAATGAATAATTGAATGAATGAATAATTGAATGAATGAATGACCTTCCCCTCAGCTTCGCTTCCCTCCCCTCACCTCAGCTCCCCTCCCCCACAGCTGCCGATGGTCCTGGCGCGCGGCCGCTCCCGCCCTTCCTTCTGCCGCCCCCAGCCCGGGCGGTACCATCCCCTCCGAGAACAGAGGGGGGGACCGGAAGGACGGGCCGCGGCACCAAGCGGGGAGCGGAGGGAGGGAACGCGGCCGCCCCCTTCCGCTCCCCCCTCTCCGGGCACGCTCAGTGGGAGAGTCCACTCTTCGGCAATAAACCGCCTCGCGTTGCCCCGGCAACCGGGCGGGAGGGGTCACGTGCGCCAAGCCCGCGACGAGGACCGTTCCATGCGGGGCGTGAAGGGGGTGGCAGGCTGGGGACGGTTCCATCTTGGCGGGGGGGGGGGGTTGGATTCATTAATAATAATAATAATAATGATGATAATAATGATGGCATTTGTTAAGCGCTTACTATGTGCAAAGCACTGTTCTAAGCGCTGGGGGGATATAACGTGATCAGGCTGTCCCATGTGGGGCTCACGGTCAATCCCCATTTTACTGTTATTTATTGTTATTTACTATTGTTATTGTTACTATTACTATTACTATTTACTGTTATTTAGTATTGTTATTGTCACTATTACTATTACTATTGTTATTGTCACTATTACTATTACTATTGTTATTTACTGTTATTTACTATTGTTGTTGTCACTATTACTATTACTATTGTTATTTACTGTTATTTACTATTGTTATTGTTACTATTACTATTGTTATTTACTGTTATTTACTATTGTTATTGTCACTATTACTATTGTTATTGTCACTATTACTATTACTATTGTTATTTACTATTGTTATTGTCACTATTACTATTACTATTGTTATTTACTGTTATTTACTATTGTTATTGTCACTATTACTATTGTTATTTACTGTTATTTACTATTGTTATTGTCACTATTACTATTGTTATTTACTGTTATTTACTATTGTTATTGTTACTATTACTATTACTATTGTTATTTACTGTTATTTACTATTGTTATTGTCACTATTACCATTACTATTGTTATTTACTGTTATTTACTATTGTTATTGTCACTATTACTATTGTTATTTACTGTTATTTACTATTGTTATTGTTACTATTACTATTGTTATTTACTGTTTTATTTACTATTGTTATTGTCACTATTACTATTACTATTGTTATTTACTGTTATTTACTATTGTTATTGTTACTATTACTATTACTATTGTTATTTTCTTTTTATTTATTTATTTATTTTACTTGTACATTTCTATCCTATTTATTTTATTTTGTTGGTATGTTTGGTTCTGTTCTCTGTCTCCCCCTTTCAGACTGTGAGCCCACTGTTGGGTAGGGACTGTCTCTATGTGTTGCCAATTTGTACTTCCCAAGCGCTTAGTACAGTGCTCTGCACATAGTAAGTGCTCAATAAATACGATTGATGATGATGATGATAAGCGCTTAACAAATACCAAACTTATTATATTGTACTTCCCAAGCGCTTAGTACAGTGCTCCGCACATAGTAAGCGCTCAATAAATACGATTGATTGATTGATTTACTGTTATTTACTATTGTTATTGTTACTATTACTATTACTATTGTTATTTACTGTTATTTACTATTGTTATTGTCACTATTACTATTACTATTGTTATTTACTGTTATTTACTGCCCACTGTTGGGTAGGGACTGTCTCCATATGTTGCCAACTTGTACTTCCCAAGCGCTTAGTACAGTGCTCTGCACACAGTAAGCGCTCAATCAATACGATTGATTGATTGATTTTACAGATGAGGTCACTGAGGCTCAGAGAAGTCAAGTGACTTGCCCAAGGTCACACAGCTGACATGTGGCGGAGCCGGGATTCATTCATTCATTCAATCGTATTTATTGAGTGCTTACTGTGTGCAGAGCGCTGGACTAAGCGCTTGGGAAGTACAGGTTGGCAACATCTAGAGACGGTCCCTACCCAACTAAGGGATCACAGTCTAGAAGGTGGGGACAGTGAACAAAACAAAACATATTAACAAAATAAAATAAATAGAATAAATATATACAAATAAAATAAATTGAGTAATAAATACATACAAACATATATACATATATACAGATCACAGTCTAAAAGGGGGAAACAGACAACAAAACAAAATATATAAACCAAATAAAATAAATAGAATAAATATGTACAAGTAAAATAAATAAATAGAGTAATAAATATGTACATATATATACATATATACAGGTTCATTCGGTCCTATTTATTGAGCACTGACTGGGTGGAGAGCACTGTACTAAGCCCTTGGAAAGTACAATTCGGCAGCAGATAGAGACAGTCCCTACCCAACAATGGGCTCCAGACAACAAAACAAAGCAAGTAATCATAATAATGTTGGTATTTATTAAGCCCTTACTATGTGCCAAGCACTGTTCTAAGCACTGGGGTAGATCCAAGGTTATCAGGTTGTCCCACGGTGGGGGGCTCACAGTATTCATCCCCATTTTACAGATGAGGGAACTGAGGCCCAGAGAAGTTAAGTGACTTGCCCAAAATCACACAGCTGATAAGTGGCAGAGCTGGGATTTGAACCCACGACCTCTAACTCCAAAGCCCGGGCTCTTTGCACTGGGCCACGCTGCTGTACCATCAGAATAAAAAGAATTGTAGCTATTACACATCATTAATAGAGTCATAAATATGTACAAATATACACAAATACTGTGGATAATAATAATAATTGTATTTGTTAAGTGCTTACTGTGTTCCAGGCACTGTACAAAGTGCTGGGGTGGATACAAGCAAATAATAATAATGGTATTTGTTAAGTGCTTACTATGATCCAGGCACTATACAAAGTGCCGGGGTGGATACAAGCAAATAATAATAATGGTATTTGTTAAGTGCTTACTATGATCCAGGCACTATACAAAGCTCTGGGGTGGATACAAGCTAATAATAATAATAGTAGTATTTGTTAAGCACTTACTATGTGCCAAGCGCTGTTCTAAGCACTGGATACTTGTATAATACTTGTATAAGTATTTATACAAGGTAACCGGGTTGTCCCATGTGGGACTCACAGTCTTCATCCCCATTTTACAGATGAGGTCACTGAGGCACAGAGAAGTGAAGTGACTTGCCCAAAATCACAAAGCTGATCAATGGCAGAGCTGGGATTAGAACCCACGACCTCTGACTCCCAAGCCCGGGCTCTTTCCACTGAGCCACACTGCTTGGGCTGGACACCATCATCATCAATCGTATTTATTGAGCGCTTACTGTGTGCAGAGCACTGTACTAAGCGCTTGGGAAGTACAAGTTGGCAACATATAGAGACAGTCCCTACCCAAAACAGTCCCTGTCCCACCTTGGGCTCGCAGTCTTCATCCCCATTTTACAGATGAGGTCACTGAGGCCCAGAGAAGTGAAGGGACTTGCCTAAGGTCACACTGCAGGTAAGTTGGACGGCTGCTTTGCAGGTAGGTGCACAGCGTATCGTCTCGCCCGGGGCCCGGTTTTCTTCCTGTACAATCTGGGGGAGAATGGACTAGGCACCTTTATTTCCATAAATCAATGGTATTTATTGAGTGTCTACTCTGTGCACTGCACAGAGCTCTTGGGAATGTGCAATAAGAGTTAGTAGACTTGATTCCCTGCCTTCAATCAATGGTATTTATTGAGCACTTACAAATTGCAGAGCACTGTACTAAATGGGATGGGAGAGCACAAGACAACAGAATTAGCAGACGTTAATAATCACCTCAAGCTTAATTCCATTTCAGTTCAACAGTATTTATTGAGCACTTAACAGAATTAGCAGACATGTCCCTGCCCATGATAAACTCAAGCTTAATTCCATATGTTGCCAACTTGTACTTCCCAAGCGCTTAGTACAGTGCTCTGCACACAGTAAGCGCTCAATAAATACGATTGATTGATTGATTCAATAGCATTTGTTGAGCACTTACTATGTACAGAGAACTGTACAAAGCGCTTGGGAGAGTACAACCATCAGCAGACATGTTCCCGGCCCATAATGAGCTCAAGCTTAATTCCATATGTTGCCAACTTGTACTTCCCAAGCGCTTAGTACAGTGCTCTGCACACAGTTGCAAGGGGATGTTTTCTAATGGCCCTTGCCTCTCAAGATCTAGTACATATTTATTACTCTATTTATTTACTTATTTGTTTTACTTGTACATATCTATTCTATTTATTTTATTTTGTTAGTATGTTTGGTTTTGTTCTCTGTCTCCCCCTTTTAGGTTGTGAGCCCACTGTTGGGTAGGGACTGTCTCTATATGTGGCCAATTTGTACTTCCCAAGCGCTTAGTACAGTGCTCTGCACATAGTAAGCGCTCAATAAATACGATTGATGATGATGATAGTAACATCTGTTTTGAAATAACATCTGTTTGGCCCTCAATGCCCCACTGAGAAACAACAGGGCATCCCCAGCAACGGGCACCCCGAGGTGGGACCCCGAAACCCAGCGCAATCTCGGTTACCATCCAACACGACTGGTGGTGTCGGCGCTGGGGTGGGGTACAAATTAATCGGGTCAGTCCCTGTCCCACTTGGGGCTCACAGTTCTACGGTTGAGGAAACTGAGGCACAGAAAAGTGAAGTGATTTGCCCCGAGTTATTCAGCAGACAAGCAGCGGAGCTGGGGTTAGAACCCAGGTCCTCTGATTCCCAGGTGTTGGCTCTTTCCACTAGGCCACGATGCTAAAGGGGGAATCAATCAATCAATCAATCGTATTTATTGAGGGCTTACTGTGTGCAGAGCACTGTACTAAGCACTTGGGAAGTCCAAGTTGGCAACATATAGAGACAGTCCCTACCCAACAGTGGGCTCACAGTCTAAAAGGGGGAGACAGAGAACAAAACCAAACATACTAACAAAATAAATAGATGTTGCGAGTTCAAGGCCCTACTGAGAGCTCAAGGCCCTACTGAGAGCTCACCTCCTCCATGAGGCCTTCTCAGACTGAGCCCCCTCCTTCCTCTCCCCCCCCTCCACCCCCCCCGCCTCACCTCCTTCCCTTCCCCACAGCCCCTGTATATATGTTTGCACGTATTTATTACTCTATTTTACTTCTACATATCTATTCTATTTATTTTATTTTGTTAATATATTTGGTTTTGTTCTCTGTCTCCCCCTCCTAGACTGTGAGCCCACTGTTGGGTAGGGACCATCTCTATATGTTGCCAACTTGGACTTCCCAAGCGCTTAGTACAGTGCTCTGCACACAGTAAGCGCTCAATAAATATGATTGAATGAATGAATATCCTGTATATGTGTATATGTTTGTACGCATTTATTACTCTATTTATTTTACTTGTGCATGTTTATTCTATTTATTTTATTTTGTTAATGTGTTTTGGTTTGTTCTCTGTCTCCCCCTTCTAGACTGTGAGCCCACGGTTGGGCAGGGTCCGTCTCTCTATGTTGCCAACTTGTACTTCCCAAGCGCTTAGTACAGTGCCCTGCACACAGTAAGCGCTCAATAAATACGATTGAATGAATGAATGAATGACATTTGCCGGAGTAATAATAATAATAATAATAATAATGGCATTTGTTAAGCGCTTACTATGTGCAAAGCACTGTTCTAAGCGCTGGGGGGATACAAGGTGATCAGGTTGTCCCGCGTGGGGCTCACAGTCATCATCCCCGTTTTACAGATGAGGGAACTGAGACTCCGAGACGTTAAGTGACTTGCCCAAGGTCACACAGCAGACGTGGCGGAGCTGGGATTCGAACCCACGACCTCTGACTCCAAAGCCCGGGCTCTTTCCACTGAGCCTCGGAGAAGCTGAATCCCGGCTAATCTAAACTCGGGCGAGATATTTGCAGCTCCAGAAGGGAGTCCTAGAAACATTTGGAGCAGTTACCTAATGACTCACCCTGGAAACACTGGAATCCCCACAGTCCTCGGGGCTGGATTAGTAAAGCTCCAGTTCTTGATCCTGGCCTCTCTTTCTTTCACGGCATTTGTTGAGCGCATACTTTGTTACAGGCGCTGTACTAAGCGCTGAGGTAGTACAAGTTGAACACGGTCCCCGTCCCACATGGGTCTCCCGGTCTGAATCCACATTTTACAGATGAGGTAACTGAGGTACCAAGAAGTGACTTGACCTAAGTCACATGGCAGTCAAGTGGCGGATGGTAAGCGCTTAATAAGTGCCATCGTTATTATTATTATTATTAGAACCCAGGACCTTGACTCTCAGGCCCCATGTTCTATCCACGAGACTACGTGGCTTTTCTCTAGGATGGTAA
Organism: Tachyglossus aculeatus; assembly: GCF_015852505.1. Taxonomy (NCBI): domain Eukaryota; kingdom Metazoa; phylum Chordata; class Mammalia; order Monotremata; family Tachyglossidae; genus Tachyglossus; species Tachyglossus aculeatus. The sequence goes on along the minus strand of NC_052072.1, from coordinate 17,400,212 downwards.
CTTAGGTTTACCATCACCACCTTTCTGACAGCTCCACTTCTGAATTTCCTTGGCCTGTGTCCATCAACTGGGAAACTGCCACTCTGACGGACCCAAATCCCCTTACCTTACCCCAAATCCCCTTACCTTACCCCAAATCCCCTTACCTTACCCCAAATCCCCTTACCTTACCCCAAATCCCCTTACCTATAATAACAATGGCAATAACAATAATGCCATTGTTATTATTATTACCTGCAGTCCCCCAGCAGACAAGCCACAGACCACGGAAGCTAAGGCATAACTCAAGCTGCTTGCCAACTCTATTGTACTCCCTCAAGTGCTTAGTACAGTGTTCTGCACACAGTAAGTGCTTTGAAGCACTTAATAAATGCCATCATTATTATTATTATTAATAATAAATACCACTGATTGATTATTTTGTAAATATATTTACCTCCTTTAGAGTTTAAACTCCTTGTGGGCAGGGAATGTGTCAGTTCTCTGTTTTGTTCTTCCTTGGTGCTCGGTACAGTAATTGCACCTACGGGGGTCCTCAATAAATGCTCTTCCTGCCACTACGACTACAACACTGCATAGGTGCTGAAAGTAGCCGAACTTCGGTTTTTTCAAGTTGTGACAAAGGTTTGAAGCTGAAGCTTGAAGCGGTATCTACCGATAGCTCTCCAATTTCAAATTTCCTTTCTGTTGACTCTAGGATAGGGTTTGGTAATAAAATTGTGATTTCCTTCCCTGCCTGCTTGCTTTGTTGCTGGACTGCATTTTTGAGAAGCAGCATAACCTAATGGAGAGAGCTTGGACCTGGGTTCTAATCCCAGCTCTGCCCCTTTTCATTCATTCATTCATTTAATCGTATTTATTGAGCACTTACTGTGTGCATAGCACTGTACTAAGCGCTTGGGAAGCACAAGTTGGCAACATATAGAGACGGTCCCTACCCAACAGTGGGCTCACAGTCTGCCCCTGGGCAAGTCACTTCATTTCTCTGTGCCTCAGTTCCCTCATCTGTAAAATGGGGATTAAGGATGAGTCCACCCTGATTAACTATATTTACCCCAATGCTTTAGTACAGTGCCTGGCACATAGTAAGCGCTCAACAAAAACCATTAAAAAACAAACCAAAAAAAAAATATACCTCAATCCAAGGCTGAGGTGAATTATGATACCAAGAGAAAAAGACCTTGGAGATAGTGAGGGGAGACAGAGTCTTTTACCCATTAGGAACCTCCAAATGAGGTCCAAATATCTCCCCCCCTTCTAGGTTGTAAGCCCGTCGTGGGCAGGGATTGTCTCTCTTTATTGCCGAATTGTACTTTCCAAGCGTTTAGTACAGTGCTCTGCACCCAGTAAGCGCTCAATAAATACAACTGAACGAGTGAATGAATGAATGAATGAGGCCTGACGCTTCGTGAGGGACCCTAATAGCTAGGAGAGTTTGGGTTGAGATCCTGCTGTGCCCAACCTTCTCCCCTATTAGACTGTGAAGCTTCTTGAGGGCAAGTTCTGTGTCTTCTGTGCCTGTGTCTTAGTCTTCTAAGCAGTTAATACAGTGCTCCGCATACAACAGGCTTCCAGCCGCTTCCCGAGGCCTCCGAAAGCCCCAAACGGCAATGCCCCTGGGTCAACGGAAAGTTTGACGGACCCCCCGTCGGCACGGACTTCGACCTGCGTCACTCCGGGCACCCGCACAGCCTCTCTTCCTTGTGACCTCTCTGATGAAGGTAATATTTGAAGCTCTGGCCGAAGCCTTCCCCACACTCCTCACACTTATACGGTTTGTCTCCCGCGTGGACCCTCCGGTGGACGTAGAGGTTGGAGCTCTGGTTGAAACCTTTCCCGCACTCGTCGCACTTATAGGGTTTCTCTCCCGTGTGGACTCGCCGGTGGACGTAAAGATGGGAGCTCCGGGTGAAGCCTTTCCCACACTCGTCGCATTTATAGGGTTTCTCTCCCGTGTGGATCCTCTGGTGCTGGTAAAGGTGGGCGCTCCGACTAAAGCCCTTCCCGCAGTCCTCGCATTTGAATGGCTTCTTGCCCGAGTGGACTCGCCGGTGGACGCCGAGATGGTTGCTCCGCGTGAAGCCTTTCCCACACTCGTCGCAGGTGAAGGGCTTCTCCCCGGTGTGGCTTCTCCGATGCTGGTAGAGGTGAGCGCTCCGACTGAATCCTTTCCCGCATTCGCCGCATCGGTACGGCTTGTCCCCCGTGTGGATCCTCTGATGGACGTAGAGGTGGGAACTCTGGTTGAAGCCTTTCCCGCACTCGTCGCATTTGTAGGGTTTGTCTCCCGTGTGGACCCGCTGATGGACGTAGAGGTGGGAGCTCTGGTTGAAGCCTTTCCCGCACTCGCCACACCGATACGGCCTCTCCCCGGTGTGGACCCTTTGGTGGACGTAGAGATTGAAGCTCTCACTGAACCCCTTCCCACACTCGTCGCACTTATAGGGCCTGTCTCCCGTGTGGACCCGCCGATGGCGGAAGAGCCCCGATTTTTCAAAGAAGCCTATCCCGCACTCGTCGCACTTGTAGGGCTTGTCTCCCGTGTGGACCCGCTGATGGCGGTACAGGGCTGAGCTCTGGCTGAAGTCTTTGCCGCAGCTGACGCACACGTAAGGTTTCTCTCCGGTGTGAGCGCACAGGTGGTGGACGAGCCGGGATTTCCAATCGAAGCTCTTCCCACAGTTCCCGCATTTGTACGAATTCGGTCCCTTGGGGTCTCTCGGTTGCCCTTTCCAGCACAAAGTCTTCTGCCGCTCGCTTAAGGAAGAAGCCTGATCTGAGGAGTCCGGCTTCCGGGGAATCGGACGATGCGCTGAGCGCAGTCCCTGGGGAAGGGCTTTTTCCGGCCTCCCCCTTCCCTGGGACTGGTCCCGAGACCCGGAAAAGCGTTTCCCTTTTCTTCCGGTGGATGATCTGGCTTCGACCTCGCAGGGGCTTCTCCTAGAACCCAGGGCAAGCTCCCCTCTTTGAGCCGGATGGGAAGGTTTTCCTGGAGAACTGTCTCTCAGATTCCCAGTCCGGTCTCCTGCAGGAACGAAAAAAAAGAACAAAAAAAACCCAAACCAATTCGCTGATGGAAACGAGAGATAAAAGACAATCGTATTTATTTAGCACTTGTGAGCACAGCACTGTACTAAGTGCTTTATGATACCGGCACGGAGAATGATGAGCCCAGTGCTGAAAAAGCCTAGGATTGTTTGCTAAAAAGAACTGCTTTGAAATAACTTCAATCCTCACTACAAACGCGAGTGATCAGACGGGTCATATTTCTAACAATAGGGGAGACAATGAAATAGGGAACATCAGTACACAGGGGGTGAGTGTCCAATGATTCCAACCTGAAGCCAAGGTCCTCACAACGTCCAGAGAAAGAACATATCTGTTATATTGTTGTATCGTACTCTCCCAAGCGCTTAGGACAGTGCTCTGCACACAGGAGGTGCTCAATAAATACGACTGGTTGATTGAAAATGAAACAAAGGCGGACGGGGACAGAAGTGACAGGTGACAAATATTCAATAGAAAAACAAAATCAGTACGCAAGAGGAATCTTACTCGTTTCTATTGGCACGTAATTTGGTTTGTGCATTCCTGGGAGAGGGAGAGCACGGATACTTGGATTAATACCTTGCAGGTGAAGGATCTGTTCATCCATTCAATTATTCACTCATATTTATTGAGTGCTTACTGTGTGCAGAGCACTGTACTAAGCGCTTGGGAACTACAAGTCGGCAACATATAGAGACGGTCCCTACCCAACAAGGGGCTCACAGTCTAGAAGGGACGCAGCGTGGCTCAGTGGAAAGAGCCCAGGCTTTGGAGTCAGAGGTCATGGGTTCAAATTCCGGCTCCGCCACTTGTCAGCTGTGTGACTTTGGGCAAGTCACTTCACTTCTCTGCGCCTCAGTTACCTCATCTGTAAAATGGGGATTAAGACTGTGAGCCCCCCGTGGGACAACCTGATTACCTTGTAACCTCCCCAGTGCTTAGAAGAGTGATTTGCACATAGTAAGCGCTTAACAACTACCATCATCATTATTATTATTAATGGGGAGACAGACAACAAAACAAAACATGTAGACAGGTGTCAAAATCGTCAGAACAAATAGAATTAATGCTATATGCACATTAACAAAATAAATAGAATAGTAAATACGTACAAGTAAAATAAATAGAGTAATAAATCTGTACACATATATACAAGTGCTGTGGGGAAGGGAAGGAGGTAGGGCGGGGGGGATGGGGAGGGGGAGAGGAAAAAGGGGGCTCAGTCTGTTGATGAAGTCCTCTAGTCACTGTAGCGTTTATATTTTAGGGGGCAAATTGTCTCATGCACTCATCTCTAACAAGTTTGGCCTAGTGGAAAGAGCATGGGCTTGGGAGCCAGAGGACCTGAGTTCTAATCCCAGCTCCGCCACATGTCTGCTGTGTGACCTTGGGCAAGTCACATCACTACTCCGTGCCTCAGTTCCCTCATCTGTGAAATGGGGATGAAGACTGCGAGCCCCTCGTAGGGCAACCTGATTACCTTGTGTCTACCCCAATACTTAGGATAGTGTGTGGCACATAGTAAGTGCTTAACAAATACCATAATTATCATTTATTATTAAATGGTACTTAGAAGGTCCCTGGCGATGGATTTAGGAGAAAAGGAAAACGGATTCATTTCTCGAAGTCCCTTATCACCACCTTTTCTATCTGAGAGAGGAAGGAGTCACATTTTGCTGACAGGGAATAGCAAGTGAAGCAGCGTGGCTTAGTGGATAGAGCACGGGCTTGGGGTCAGAAGGACCTGGGCTCTAATTCCGGTTCCACCACGTGTCTGCTGTGTGACCTTGGGCAAGTCACTTAACTCCTCTGGGCCTCAATTACCCCATCTGTCAATAATAAAATTCTCTTGGGCTTTTAAAACCAAATCTGTCTATTGAAATGAGTGTTGAAGGTTATGGGGCAGGAATTTTAAAAGTTTTTTGGAAAAAGCAATTCAACTTTGTGTTTCAAGTTATACTAAGAAAATAGCTAACAGGGACTTGCTGTTTTCTTTGGTTTTGAAACAGTGGCAAGAAATTTGAGGCAGTAGTCACCTGTGATTAGTTAATCAGTGCACAGCAGTTTTCGAAACTAAAAAGTTTTTTGGAAGGTCAGTCTTGAACTGTATTTTCTAGACTGTAAACCCGTTGTGGGTAGGGATAGCCTCTCTTTATTGCTGCATTGTACTTTCCAAGCGCTTAGTACAGTCCTCTGCACACAGTAAGCGCTCAATAAATACGATTGAATGAATGAATGAATGAATGAAATGAGTGTGAGCCCCAGGTGAGACAGGGACCGTGTCCGACCTGATTTAACTTGTATCTACCCCAGCGCTTAGAGCAGTGCTTGGCCCACAGTAAGCATTTAACAAGTACCATCATTATTATCTTTATTATTATAAGTGAGGGTTAGGCTTGAAGCAAAAGTCCCCTAGGTCAGTAAAGGAAGAGCATCTACAAAGAGGCGAGAGTTAGGGAAGGAAAGGAAAGAAAATACCAGGCGGGGATTGCTCAGATGTGATATATCTGTGTGCTCACAGTAAGCGCTCAATAAATACGATTGATGATGATGATGACAGTAAGTGCTCAATAAATACGACTGAATGAATGAATATATCTGAGGTGTTTCAAGATTACGAGAGACCTCAGAATTCGTGTGAGACACGGTGGATCTTTGAACTGCTCACCTGTGCGGACGGCTTTTCGGCTCCCTCTCTCCTCGGCTACATGAAATTCCAGCCCCCAGAGCTCTTCTCCTTGCTCAATCAAAGCAATCAGGTCCGGTTTGGGAAGAAGAATTCCTGCCAAAGAAAGGTCAGAGAAGAGAACTGCGTCTGTGAGCCCGGATCTGGTATCCAGAGTGATTCCAGACGAGAACCCCCATCCCGGCCAGTGGAGCCTGATCAATCCACCATCGGGATTTACTGAGGGCTTGCTGCGTGCAGAGCACTGGACTAAGCGTCTGGGATAGCCTGAGACTCGGTGTCTGTGGAATATTCTTGGGAATGTCCTACTGAGGGAGAGGAGTGAAACCCATGAGGGGTTCAGGCTCCAATCCAGAGAATCCCAGGCCGAACAGTCGTAAAGAATAAGAGAAAAAGTCAGGTCTCCCTCTATTCCCACCCAGTTTGGTCAAACCGTCATAGTCCACACACAACCCACCCAGAGCTATGGCCCCAGCCCAAATATAAACTGATCTGTTTGCCTCCTTCTCACCTCTTCTCTCGTAGAGTCAAGCGCACCCAACCTGTATCATAATTGGGGTATTTCAAGCACTATATGCCAAGCATTGTTCTAATCACTCAGAAACAAGATAATTAGGTCGGACAGAGTCCCTCTAAGGTCTAAGGGGGAGGGAGGGCGGATATCGTATCCCCATTTTTGGAGGGAGAATGGAGAGACGCAGCGTGGCTCAGTGGAAAGAGTACAGGCTCGAGAGCCAGAGGTCATGGGTTCCAGAGGTCAAGGGGCCCAGACTGAGCCCCTTCCTTCCTCTCCCCCTCGTCCCCCTCTCCATCCCCCCCATCTTACCTCCTTCCCTTCCCCACAGCACCTGTATATATGCATATATGTTTGTACATATTTATTACTCTATTTATTTATTTATTCATTTATTTTACTTGTATATATCTATTCTATTTATTTTATTTTGTTAGTATGTTTGGTTTTGTTCTCTGTCTCCCCCTTTTAGACTGTGAGCCCACTGTTGTGTAGGGACTGTCTCTATATGTTGCCAATTTGTACTTCCCAAGCACTTAGTACAGTGCTCTGTACACAGTAAGTGCTCAATAAATACGATTGATTGATTGACTGATTGATTCTAATCCCGGCTCCACCACTTGTCAGCTGGGTGACTTTGGGCAAGTCACTTCACTTCTCTGGGCCTCAGTGACCTCACCTGTAAAATGGGGATTAAGACTGTGAGCCCCACGTGGGACAACCTGATCACCTTGTATCCCCCCAGCACTTAGAACAGTGCTTTGCTTATAGTAAGTGCTTACCAAATGCCATTATTATAAGCGCTTAGTACAGTGCTCTGCACACAGTAAGTGCTCAATAAATAAGATTGAATGAATTAATTCATGGGAAGCAGCGTGGCTCAGTGGAAAGAGCACTGGCTTTGGAGTCAGAGGTCATGGGTTCAAATCCCGGCTCCGCCAATTGTCAGCTGTGTCACTTGGGCCAAGTCACTTACCTTCTCTGGGCCTCAGTTTCCTCATCTGTAAAATGGGGATGAAGACTGTGAGCCCCCTGTGGGACAACCTGATCACCTTGTAACCTCCCCAGTGCTTAGAACAGTACTTTGCACACAGTGGGCGCTTAATAAATGCCATCATTATTATTATATCTCCATTTTACAGATGAGGAAACTTTCACTCAACCGTATTTATTGAGCGCTTACTGTGTGCAGAGCACTCTGAGCGCTTGGGAGAGTACACTATAACAATAAACAGGCACATTCCCTGCCCTAAACGAGCTTACTAGAGGAAACTGAGGTCCAGAGAAGTTAAGTGGCTTGCCCAAGGTCTCCCAGCAGGCCCGTGGCAGAGGTGGGTCCAGCTCTGTGCCCTTCCCACTATGCCACGATAAAGACGGCACAAGAAATAGGTCACAGGCTTGAGGGTGACTGATTATGGTTCTAGGACAATAAAGAGGTTGCACTACCCTACTCCTCTTCTTCCCCTGCCTGATTCAACCTCCTCACTCTCGGCTTCAAGGCTGTCCATCCCCTCGCCCCCTCCTACCTCACCTCCCTTCTCTCCTTGTCCAGCCCAGCCCGCACCCTCCGCTCCTCCACCGCTAATCTCCTCACCGGGCCTCGTTCTCGCCCGTCCCGCCGTCGACCCCCGGCCCACGTCCTCCCCCTGGCCCGGAATGCCCTCCCTCCGCACATCCGCCAAGCTAGCTCTCTTCCTCCCTTCAAAGCCCTACTGAGAGCTCACCTCCTCCAGGAGGCCTTCCCAGACTGAGCCCCCTCCTTCCTCTCCCCCTCCTCTCCCTCCCTGTCCCCCCCCCGCCTTACCTCATTCATTCATTCAATCGTATTTATTGAGCGCTTACTGTGTGCAGAGCACTGTATTAAGCGCTTGGGAAGTACAAGTCGGCAACATATAGAGACGGTCCCTACCCAACAACGGGCTCACAGTCTAGAAGGGGGAGACAGACAACAAAACAAAATGTAGACAGGTGTCAAAACCGTCAGAACAAATAGAATTAAAGCTCTATGCACATCAGCAAAATAAATAAATATCCATTAGGCCTCACTGGTTCTCATTGACTGATTGCTTCTTTATAACCTCAGGCAAGAGGCGTCCCACTTGAAGTATTCTTCCATTTTACCCATAAACCCACCATCTTTTCCTTCCCCTCCCCACAGCACCTGTATATATGTTTGCACGTATTTATTACTCTATTTATTTTACTTGTACATATCTATTCTATTTTGTTAATATGTTTTGTTTTGTTCTTTATCTCCCCCTTCTAGACTGTGAGCCCGCTGTTGGGTAGGGACCGTCTCTAGATGTTGCCAACTTGTACTTCCCAAAAGCTTAGTACAGTGCTCTGCACACAGTAAGCGCTCAATAAATACGACTGAATGGAATGAATGAATGATTCCATGACATTCCCTTTGCAAGCCCCTGCCTCCTCCAAGCCCACGTCCCCTTTCTTGTCCCATCTCTATAATGGCCTACTGGAAAGGACACGGAGTTGACTTCTCCTCCCAGCTCCCAGACCATGGGCGAACCACTTAACTTCTCTATACCTCCGTTTCCTCATCTGTAAAATGGGGATATGCTATCCGTTCTCCCTCCCAAAATGGGGATATGATACCCGCTCTCCCTCCCCCTTAGACTGTAGAGGCCCTAGATCCCAGGGTGGAAGAGCTAGAGAAGCAGCATGGCTTAGTGACAAGAGCACAGGCTTGGACGTCGGAGGACGTGGGTTCTAATCCTGGCTCTGCCACCTGCCTGATGTGTGACCTTGGGTAATCACTCATCTGTAAAACGGGGACTGAGATTGTGATATGTGTGTGTGAATGGGGACTGTGTCCAACCTGATTACCTTGTATCTACCCCAGGGCTTAGAACAGTGCTTGCCACATGGTAAGAGCTTAATATAATAAAATAGTTGACCCTGTGCCAGCGGGACAGGGCAGACTCCAGTCCTTACCTAGTGACACCACATTTTTGTAGTTCTCCCACATGACGTTCCTGTAGAGCTTCCGCTGACCGGAATCCAGATGAGCCCACTCCTCCAGCGAGAAATACAGGGCGACGTCCTCAAACGTCACTGCCATCTGAGGGGGTGGTCCAGCCGGCTGACAGGGTGGGAGGGACAGAGGAACCAGGCAGGAGGAGAGAGGACAGGAGAGGGAGGAGAAAAAGAAATGAAAAATGTGGAGTCAGATCCCTGGACTCCCACAAAAAATTCCATTTAACTGAGTTTGGGAAGTTTGAAAGGTGGAGAGGAATGATGAGCTTTATCCAGCACTTATGTATATACTGTGATTTATTTACGTTAAAGTGTGTCTTCCCCTCTAGACTGTAAGCTCCTTTCGGGCAGAAAACGTTTATTGTTATATTGTACACCCCAAGCGTACAGTTCTCTGCACCCAGTAAGCGCTCAGTAAATACAACTGAATGAATTAATATACTACCGAGCTCTTTCCTCCACTCATGAGACCCTTAAGATGATGATGATGATGGCATTTGTTAAGCGCTTACTATGTGCCAAGCACTGTTCTAAGTGCTGGGGTAGATACAAGGTAATCAGGTTGTCCCACGTGAGGTTCACAGTCTTAATCCGCATGTTACAGATGAGGGAACTGAGGAACCGAGAAGTGAAGCGACTTGCCCGAAGTCACACAGCAAACAAGTGGCAGAGCCGGGATTAGAACCCACGACCTCTAACTCCCAAGCCCGGGCTCTTTCCACTAGGCCATGCTGCTTCTCCTAAGATGATTTCTTGGGTTGGCTCCTAGCTCTACCCTCCATCAGCATTCAGCATCAGCCTAAGTATGAGAAGCAGCGTGGCTTAGTGGAAAGAGCCCGGGCTTGAGAGTTGGAGATCGTGGGTTTTAACCCCGGACTCCGCCATTTACCAGCTGTGTGACTTGGGGCAAGTCACTTCACTTCTCAGTGCCTCAGTTTGTACATATTTATTACTCTATTTATTCAATTTATTTATTTATTCATTCTATTATATTCATTTATTCAACTATCATCAACTATCATCTCTACGCTGATGACACCCAGATCTACATCTCTGCCCCTGCTCTCTCCCCCTCTCTCCAGGCTCGCATCTCCTCCTGCCTTCAGGACATCTCCATCTGGATGTCTGCCCGCCACCTCAAACTCAACATGTCCAAGACTGAACTCCTTGTCTTCCCTCCCAAACCCTGCCCTCTCCCTGACTTTCCCATCTCTGTTGACGGCACTACCATCCTTCCCGTCTCACAAGCCCGCAACCTTGGTGTCATCCTCGACTCCGCTCTCTCGTTCACCCCTCACATCCAAGCTGTCACCAAAACCTGCCGGTCTCAGCTCCGCAACATTGCCAAGATCCGCCCTTTCCTCTCCATCCATACCGCTCCCCTGCTCATTCAAGCTCTCATCCTATCCCGTCTGGACTACTGCATCAGCCTTCTCTCTGATCTCCCATCCTCGTGTCTCTCCCCACTTCAATCCATACTTCATGCTGCTGCCCGGATTGTCTTTGTCCAGAAACACTCTGGGCATGTTACTCCCCTCCTCAAAAATCTCCAGTGGCTACCAATCAATCTGCGCATCAGGCAGAAACTCCTCACCCTGGGCTTCAAAGCTGTCCATCACCTCACCCCCTGCTACCTCACTTCCCTTCTCTCCTTCTCCAGCCCAACCCGCACCCTCCGCTCTTCTGCCGCTAATCTCCTCACCGTGCCTCGTTCTCGCCCGTCCCGCCGTCAACCCCTGGCTCATGTCCTCCTCTGGGCCTGGAATGCCCTCCCTCTGCCCATCCGCTAAGCTAGCTCTCTTCCTCCCTTCAAGGCCCTACTGAAAGCTCACCTCCTCCAGGAGGCCTTCCCAGACTGAGTCCCTTCCTTCCTCTCCCCTCGTCCCTCTCTCCATCCCCCAGATCTTACCTCCTTCCCTTCCCCACAGCACCTGTATATATGTATATATGTTCGTACATGTTTATTACTCTATTTATTTATTTTACTTGTACATATCTATTCTATTTATTTCATTTTGTTAGTATGTTTGGTTTTGTTCTCTGTCTCCCCCTTCTAGACTGTGAGCCCACTGTTGGGTAGGGACTGTCTCCATATGTTGCCAACTTGTACTTCCCAAGCGCTTAGTACAGTGCTCTGCACACAGTAAGCGCTCAATAAATACGACTGATTGACTGATTGCAGGGCACTGAACTAAGCAGTTGGAAAAGTACAGCACACAACAAGGCCCAGCCCTTAGCCTGTGCTAGATGCCAATGGCTGCGTGAGCATCGTGCCCTCCGGGGGGACATGACTGCGCCCCAACATCCAGCCCCCCACCCCATCATTTCCCCCTTCCTCCTCCTCCTCCTCCATCTCCGACCTCTGCATAACCAAGGCCCCTATTTCACCTGCAGCTCCGGGCAGTTCAAGGGTCAGCTGGTCGGAGCATGCGCACACGCGACTCCGGGAGGCGCTGCTGCATCCTGGCCCCAGCCGGTTGCCATGGAGACGGGCGCGCCGCTGGACCCCGGCGGGTGGGAGGGGGCAGTGCGCAGGCGCTGATTGGCGAAGACGTTGAGAGCCCCGTCTTCGAACGGATTCCCCCGTGACGTCATATCCTTCCCCTCCCACCTACCTCCCCCAAGCGCTGCCGGGAAATGTAGTCCGCTGGAGTTGGCACATGCGCGGTGGGGCTGGGACTGGCCCGGGCGGCCGAGCTGATGGCGAGCTGTAGGGCCTAAGAACTGCTTCGGGGCATCATCATAATAAATAATTGCATTATAAATAAATATATAATATTTATAATATTTATTATATATAATATTTAATATATTATATTCATTAAAATATACTATTTAATATCATATTTAATATTATAATTATATTATATTTAATATAATGTAAATATATTGTTCATATGTGATTTTTATAATATTGTATATTGTATTATAATTATATGTATCATCATCATCATTGTAATCATAATAAATTATGATTGGCTGCAGGGCACTGAACTAAGCACTTGGAAAAGTACAGCACACAACAAGGCCCAGCCCTTATACTGTGCTAGATGCCAATGGCCAATGATTTATTATTAATCATAATAAATAAATATTCATCATGATAAATAATTGCATTATAAATATATAATATTTATAATATCGTATATAGCGTTATAATTATATATTATAATACATTATATTATAATATAATTATAATACTATGTAATATGCAATATTATATACTATATTATATAATAGTATACTATAATAGATTCATTCCATCGTATTTATTGAGCACTTACTGTGTGCAAAGCACTGTACTAAGCACTTGAGTTCTAGTTCAGTAGTTTAAGGTAAATTCATTTTACACCCTGAGGTGTATTTTCAGCCTTCCTTCTTAAATTCTTATACCAGAGGCGGGATTAGAACCCCGGTCTCCAGCTTTTCAAGGCCGTTGCTTTTCCTTTACACCGCAGCAGGCCTCACAAGTAATTGTAGCATTTGTTAAGTGCTCACTATGTGTTAAGAACTGTACTAAGCTCTGGGTTATTATTATTGGTAGTAGTACTATTAATATCAATAGTAATATTGATATTATTCTTATCATTAATAGTAATAATAATAATGGTATTTATTAATACAGTGCTTTGCACACAATAAGCGCTCAATAAATACGATTGAATGAATGAATGAATGAATATTAAGCACTTCATTCATTCATTCATTCATTCATTCATTCATTCATTCATGGGAAGCAGTGTGGTTCAGTGGAAAGAGCCCGGGCTTCATTCATTCATTCAATCGTATTTATTGAGCGCTTACTGTGTGCAGAGCATTGTACTAAGCGCTTGGGAAGTACAAGTTGGCAACATATAGAGACAGTCCCTACCCAACAGCGGGCTCACAGTCTAGAAGGGGGAGACAGACAACAAAACATATTAACAAAATAAAATAAATAGAATAAATATGTACAAGTAAAATAGAGTAATAAATACGTACAAACATATACATATATACAGGTGCTGTGGGGAGGGGAAGGAGGTAAGGCGGGGGGGATGGGGAGGGGGAAGAGAGGGCTCAGTCTGGGAAGGCCTCCTGGAGGAGGTGAGATCTCAGTAGGGCTTTGAAGGGAGGAAGAGAGCTAGCTTGGCGGATGTGCGGAGGGAGGGAATTCCGGGCCAGGTGGAGGACGTGGGCCGGGGGTCGATAGTGGGACAGGCGAGAATGAGGCCCATTGAGGAGGTGAGTGTCAACAGAGGAGCATAGTGTGCAGTTGGGATTGAGAAAGAGAGAGAGAGGTGAGGTAAGAAGGGGCGAGGGGATGGAGAGTTTTGAAGCCAATAATGAGTTGTGCCAAGCCCTGTTCTAAGAGCTGGGGTCGATACAAGCGCTTAGTACAGTACTCTGCACACAGTAACCACTCAATAAATACGATTGAATGAATACAAGGTACTCAAGTTGTCCCACATGGGGCTCACAGTCTTAATCTCCACTTTACAGATGAGGTAACTGAGGCACAAAGACGTTAAAGTGACTTGCTCAAGGTCACACAGCAGATCTTGATTAGACCCAGCTCCTTCTGACTCCCAGCCTGTGCTCTATCCACTAGGCCACACTGCTTCTCTTTGGGCGGACACTTGTCTACCAACTCTGTTGTATTGTTCTCTCCTAAGCACAATCAATCATATTTATTGAATGCTTTCTGTGTACAGAAGCAGCTTGGCTCAGTGGAAGGAGTCAGAGGTCGTGGGTTCTAATTCCTGCTCCGTCACTTGTCAGCTGTGTGACTCTGGGCAAGCCACTTCACTTCTCTGGGCCTCAGTTACCTCATCTGGAAAAATGAGGATGAAGACTGTGAGCCCCCCGTGGGGCAACCTGATCACCTCGTAACCTCCCCAGCGCTTAGAACAGTGCTTTGCATATAGTAAGCGCTTAATAAATGCCATCATTATTATTATTACAGAGCACTGTACTAAGCTCTTGGGAGGGTATAATATAGCAATGTTACAGACACATTCCCCGCCCACAATGAGCTTACAGTCTAGTGGGGGAGACAGACATTAATATAAATAAATGAATTAAAGATATGGATGTGATATATAAAGTGATGAATGGAGGGAGCAAGTCAGGGCGACACAGAAAAGAGCGGGAAGAAAAGGGAAAGAGGGCTTAGTCTGGGAAGGCCTGCAGGAAGAGATGTGCCTTCAATAATCAATCAATCATATTTATTGAGCGCTTACTGTGTGCAGAACACTGTACTAAGTGCTTGGGAAGTACAAGTTGGCAACATATAGAGACAGTCCCTACCCAACAGTGGGCTCACAGTCTAAAAGGCTCACAGTCAATAAGACTTTGAAGGTGGGGAGAGTAATTGTCTGTAGGATATGAAGAGGGAGGACGGTCCAGGCCAAAGGCAGGACATGGGCGAGAGGTTGACGGTGAAATAGATGAGATCGAGGGTAGGTTGGCATTAATAATAATAATAATAATAATGGCATTTGTTAAGCGCTTACTATATGTGAAGCACTGTTCTAAGCGCTGAAAGAGGAGCAAAGTGGCAGAAGGAGAGTAATGAGGTGAAGTAGAAGGAGGCAAGGTGATTGAGGGCTTTAGGAGTTTCTGTTTGATGTGGAGGTGGATGGGCAACCACTGGAGGTTCTTCAGGAGTGGGGAAACACGGCTAAATGTATCTGTACAAAAATGATCTGGGCAGCAGAGTGAAATATGGACTAGAGTGGGGAAAGACAAGAGGCAGGAAGGTCAGCAAGGAGGCTGAAACACAGTCAAGGTGGGATAAGTTCTTGGATGAACGTGGTAATAATGATAATAATAATGATGGCATTTATTAAGCGCCTACTATGTGCAAAGCACTGTTCTAAGCGCTGGGGAGGTTACAAGGTGATCAGGTTGTCCCACAGGGGGCTCACAGTCTTAATCCTCATTTTACAGGTGAGGTAACTGAGGCACAGAGAAGTTAAGTGACTTGCCCAAAGTCACACAGCTGACAATTGGCGGAGCCGGGATTTGAACCCATGAACTCTGACTCCAAAGCCCGGGCTCTTTCCACTGAGCCACACTGCTTCCCTGCTTCCACACTGGTAGCAGTTTGGATGGAGAGGAAAGGGAGAATTTTAGCAGTGTTGTGAAGATTGAACCTCCAGGTTATAGTGATAGATTGAACAGTGCTTTGCACATAGTAAGCGCTTAATAAATGCTATTATTATTATTACATGTGGGTTGAATGATGGAGAGGAGTCAAGGCTACTGCCAAGGTTATGGGTTTGTGAGACAGAAAGGATGGTTGTGCTGTTTATGGGGATTAAGACTGTGAGCCCCCCGTGGGACAAACTGATCACCTTGTAACTTCCCCTGCACTTAGAACAGTGCTTTGCACATAGTAAGCGCTTAACAAATACTATTATTATTATTATTATTATTATTATTATTATTATTATTATTATTATTATTATTACAGTGATGAGAGAGTCAGGAGAAGAGTTTGGGTGGGAAGACAGAGTTCTGTTTTTGGCATGTTAAGTTTGAGAGTGACAGCAGGACATCAAAGTAGAGATGTCTTGAGGGCAAGAGGAAATGCGAGACTGCAGAGAGGGAGTGAGATTGACAATAATGGCATTTATTAAGTGCTTACTATGTACAAAGAACTGTTCTAAGCGCTGGTGAGGTTACAAGGTGATCAGGTTGTCCTACGTGGGACTCAAAGTCTTAATCAGAGAAGCAGCGTGGCTCAGTGGAAAGAGCCCGGGCTTTGGAGCCAGAGGTCATGGTTTCAAATCCCGGCTCTGCCAACTGTCAGCTGTGTGACTTTGGGCAAATCACTTAACTTCTCTGTGCCTCAGTTACCTCATCTGTAAAATGAGGATTAAAACTGTGAGCCCCCCCTGACAACCTAATCACCTTGTAACTTCCCCAGCGCTTAGAACAGTGCTTTGCACATAGTAAGCGCTTAACAAATGCCATTATTATTAATCCCCATTTTACAGATGAGGTAACTGAGGCCCAGAGAAGTTAAGTGACTTGCCCAAAGTCACACAGCTGACAAGTACAGTGCTCTGCAATCAATCAATCAATCGTATTTATTGAGCGCTTACTGTGTGCAGAGCACTGTACTAAGCACTTGGGAAGTACAAGTTGGCAACATATGGAGACAGTCTCTACCCAACAGTGGGCTCACAGTCTAAAAGGGGGAAACAGAGAACATAACCAAACATACTAACAAAATAAAATAAATACAATAGATATGTACAAGTAAAATAAATAAATAAATAGAGTAATAAATATGTACAAACATATATACATACACACAGTAAGTGCTCAATAAATATGAATAGATGACAAGTGGTAGAGGTGGCATTTGAACCTATGACCTCTGACTCCAAAGCCCGGGCTCTTTCCACTGAGCCACACTGGAGTTGCTGATTAGGGAATTGTTCGTATTTCGAGTGGTCGTTGAAGCCATGGGAGTGAATGAGTTCTCCAAAGGATGGAAAATGGAAGGGGACCCAGGACTGAATTTTGAGGGACATTTTTGAATTTTGTGGGAGGAGATAAGCAAACCTCCGGAAAGAGAGCCTTTCTGTCCAATCTGTACTTCCCAAGCGCTCCAATTTGTACTTCCCAAGCGCTTAGTACAGTGCTCTGCACATAGTAAGCGCTCAATAAATACGATTGATGATGATGATGATGATGTCAGCGCACTCTCCGGCTACTGTTCAGTGCTCAGGTGGATCTGATACCAGGAGATGGCTGAGGTCAGAGAGGTACACTAAGAACAGATCTTGGGACTGCTAGTCCTGGAATAATTTCGTGACCTCTCGACACTTGCTATTTCCCCCCGCCCCATTCATTCATTCAATCGTATTTATTGAGCGCTTACTGTGTGCAGAGCACTGGACTAAGCGCTTGGGAAGTCCAAGTTGGCAACATCTAGAGACGGTCCCTACCCAACAGCGGGCTCACAGTCTAGAAGGGGGAGACAGACAACAAAACAAAACATATTAACAAAATAAAATAAATAGAATAAGCACGTACAAATAAAATAAATAGAGTAATAAATACGTGCAAACATATATACATATATACAGGTGCTGTGGGGAGGGGAAGGAGGTAAGGCAGCGGGGATGGGGAGGGGAGCTCCACAGAACTTACATACGTATCTTTAAGTAATACATTAGAGAAGCAGCGTGGCTCAGTGGAACGAGCATGGGCTCTGGAGTCAGAGGTCATGGGTTCAAATCCCACCTCCCCCATGTGTCTGCTGTGTGACCTTGGGTAAGTCACTTAACTTCTCTGAGCCTCAGTTACCTCATCTGTGAAATGGGGATTAAGACTGTGAGCCCCACGTGGGACAACATGATCACCTTGTAAGCTCCCCAGCAGTTAGAACAGTGCTTTGCACATAGTAAGCACTTAATAAATGCCATCATTATTGTTATTATTATTCTCTGAGCCTCAGTTACCTCATCTGTAAAATGGGGATTAAGACTGTGAGCCCCATGTGGGACAACCTGATCACCTTGTAACCTCCCCAGCACTTAGAACAGTGCTTTGCACATGGTAAGCGCTTAATAAATGCCATCATTATTATTATTATTCTCTGAGCCTCAGTTACCTCATCCGTAAAATGGGGATTAAGACTGTGAGCCCCACGTGGGACAACATGATCACCTTTTATCCCCCCCAGTGCTTAGAACAGTGCTTTGCACATAGTAAGCGCCTAACAAATGCCATTATTATTATAGATTATTTATTCATATTAATGTCTGCTTCCCCCTCTAGACTATAAGCGCGTTACGGGCAGGGAACGTGAATGCTAATTCTGTCGTATCGTGCTCTCCCGGGCGCTTAATGCAGGGCTCTGCACATAGTAAGCACTCAATAAATACGACTGATGAATTGGAGCATCCTACCTGGGAAAGGAGGACTTGGTGTAGACACATCTACGACGCAGCGTCCATGGAGGCTGATGCCCACCAGTTGTTTCAGGAGAGCAAAGAGAATGGAGGAATCGCGTCGGAGGAGAGAGGAGATCATCATCAATTAATCAATTGTATTTATTGAGCGCTTACTATGTGCAGAGCACTGTACTAAGCGCTTGGGAAGTACAAATCGACAACGTATAGAGACAGTCCCTACCCAACAGTGGGCTCACAGTCTAAAAGGGGGAGCACTGTAAGGTGGCAGTGGGGCTGGGGAGCCTAGTGGATAGAACACAGGACTAATAGCTCATCCCTACCTTACCTCATTTATCTCCTACGACAGTCCAGTCCGCCACTTGTCTGCTGTATGATCTTGGGCCAGTCACTTAACTGTTTGGTGCCTCAGTTTCCTCATCTGTAAAATGGGGATCCAATATCTGTTCTCCCTCCCCCTTAGGCTTCATGATCTCCATGTGGGACCGGGACTGTGTCGACAGGGAAGACTTCTAGACTGTGAGCCCACTGTTGGGTGGGGACCATCTCTATATGTTGCCAACTTGTACTTCCCAAGCTCTTAGTACAGTGCTCTGCACACTCAGTGTGCACACTCTGCACACAGTAAGCACTCAATAAATACGATTGATTGATTGATTGATTGACAGGGACTGTGTCCAACTTGGTTATCTTGTATCTACTATAGTGCCTGGCTTTAGACTGTGAGCCCGTTGTGGGCAGGGATTGTCTCTGTTTGCTGCTGAACTGTACTTCTCCAGCGCTTAGTACAGTGCTCTGCACACAGGAAAGCACTCAATAAATACAGTTGAATGAATGAATACTATAATTAAGAGAAGCAGCATGACCTAGTGGAAAGAGCACAGACCTGGGAATCAGAGGACCTGGGTTCTAATACCAGTTTAGCCACTTACCTGCTACGTGACCTTGGGCAAGTCATTTAACTTCTTTGTGCCTCAGTTCCCTCAACCTGCAAAATGGGGTTCAAGACCTGTTCTCTTAGACTCTGAACCCCATACGGGACCCGATTCATTCATTCATTCATTCAATCACATTTATTGAGCGCTTACTGTGTGCAGAGCACTGTTCTAAGCGCTTGGGAAGTACAAGTTGGCAACATATAGAGACGGTCCCTACCCATGATCTTATATCTACCCCAGCGTTTAGTACAGTGTTGGCACATAGTAAATGCTTAACAAACACCACAATTACATTATTTGTTAGCTCCTAGAGCGTAGGGACAGTGTCTTCTCCTTCCTCTGTTCCTCCACCCAGTTTCTAATACAAGATTAGTGTTCCTTATCCAGTCCTACAATTTCCGCTCTCTGTAATTTATTTCAATATCTGTCTTCCCCTCTGGACTGTAACCTCTTTATGGGCAAGGATCACTTCCACCAACTCTAAGGGTGTAAAAGTGAAGGTATCCATAGTATCATTGCTGTTGCCATGACAACTCTCCAGGGCCCAAGAGGGAGATTCAACATGCTTCACCAATGCTCCCTGTGTCTCCAGCACCAGCCTTGGAACCGATCGATCAATCAGCCGATCAGTAGTATGTACTGAGCACTTCCTGTAGGCTCACTGAGTCTCCATCACCTGCCTTGGAGCCTGTCAATCAATCACTAGTATTTACTGCGCATTTACTGTGTACAGAGCACTGCACTAAGCCCTTGGGAAAGTAACGATTGATTGATTGATTAATAAACCAAGGCGAGGCAGCTGCCTGTCTGACAGAGCCTCCACATATCCTTCTCCCGTAATTGGCGGCCCCGATTTCCCTTATTTCCTCCCCTAACCTAATGTGGCTAATGTGGGTTTAGTTGGCCATTCTTGATTTCAAGAGCAGTTGACCACGAACAAATGAAGCCCTACTCTCGTTTCCTCGACGTGACGGCCGCACAGGCAAGGCTGGGGGACGAGGAGGGTCTCCTGAGTCCGAGCCCTGAGCAGGACTCCCTCTCTGCAGTCTCGCATTTCCTCTTGCCTTCTCACTGTATCTCAACCCATCCCTGCTCCCATTTTCCCCTCTTACCATCCCCTCCTCACCCCCTACCCCCAGCCCTCAATCAATCAATCAATCAATCAATTAATTAATCAATCAATCATATTCATTGAGCACTTACTCTATGCACAGCACTGTACTAAGCGCTTGGGAAGTACAAGTTGGCAACATATAGAAACAGTCCCTACCCAACAGTGGGCTCACAGTCTAAAAGGGGGAGACAGAGAACAAAACCAAACATACTAACGAAATAAAATAAATAGAATAAATAAATAGAATAGCCCTCACCTCCTGACCCCTCCTATCATCTCTCTTCATCCCCCAACCGCCCCCAGCCTGCCCGGAGCCAACGGCAGCCAATGTAAGCTCACTTTGGGCAGGGAGTGTGTCTTCTGTATTATTATATTGAACTTTTCCAAGCACTTAGAACAGTGCTCGGCACACAGTAAGTGCTGAATAAATACGATCGACTGATTTACTGACTGACTGTGTCCACTATGATTGTCACAGCCCCTTGAGATCCTCCATTCCTTCAGATCCTGGAAATGACATTTGTTCCACAGACTCTTAAAAGGTTTTGAATCAATCATCTGCGTTTATGGAGCGAGCACTGTACAATATAACAGAGTTGGTTACCGATTTGTACTTCCCAAGCGCTTAGTACGGTGCTCTGCACACAGTTGAGCACTTAATAAATAAGATTGAATGAAAGAATGGAAGTCGGTAGTCATGTTCCCTGCCCAAAACAAGCGTACAGTCTAGAGGGTGAGACGGACATTAATATAAATAAATTATTGAGATATATATATATATTGCAGATATGTTCATATATCACAGATTTGAAACCCCCAGCTTGCTTGTTGTGGGTAGGGAATGTCACTGTTTATTGTTGTACTTTCCCAAGCGCTTAGTACAGTACTCTGCACACAGTAAGCACTCACTAGAAGCAGCGTGGCTCAGTGGAAAGAGCCTGGGCTTTGGAGTCAGAGGTCATGGGTTCAAATCCCGCCTCCGGCAATTGTCAGCTGAGTGACTTTGGGCAGGTCACTTCACTTCTCTGGGCCTCAGTTACCTCATCTGTCAAATGGGAATTAAGACTGTGAGCTCCTGGTGGGACAACCTGATCACCTTGTAACCTCCCCAGCGCTTAGAACAGTGCTTTGCACATAGTAAGTGCTTAATAAATGCCATTATTATTATTATCTTGTATCTACCCTAGTGCTTCGCATACAGCAAGCCTGTAATGAATTCCATCATTATTATTATTACAAGTACCCATCGTGGTTCACGTGCCTGGGAGTGGAGGAGACAGAAAAGGTTCGCGGTACAAACATTTCAGCCCAGCACACTTTCTGCAAGTTCTGCCGGTAGTGCCTGACCAATTGGCATTTGTCACACTTGAGCAGCCACCTGGGCCACCTCCTCTGTAATCACGGACGTCAGGAGCCTGGCTTCTGCCAGGCCCCCTCAGAGAGTCGCCGGGGGCACAAAGCGGTTGTGGGAAGATGCTCCACCCGCGGAGGGGTGAGGATCTCTCTGGCCTGAGTTCACCTGACCCTCCTGCTCACCCAAAACGATTTCTCCCATTCACCATGAAGACAGTCCCCGTCCTGCTGCTCGTCTCCCTTGCCTTGGCCCGGGTCCTTCCTGTGAAAGGGGGAGAAGGGTTTTTGGTAAGAGCTTGATATGTCCCAGGCTGAATGCCCTGACCATTTCAGAAGGTGAAAGTCACTAGAATGGATTTGTCCCGTGGGAGAGGGGCCGGAGCTCTAAACACGCCGACCCCTCTCCCATGTAGCATCGCTTCACCCAGCCGCTAAGGTATGCAGAGGCCAGGGTAGGCTCTGAGGGTGCTGTCTGTACACTGTCCCCCTCCAAGACAGAGTCTCCTTAAGCCATCCTGATGCCTTACACCCACTCTGACCCTTGAAGATGGAGCCTGTGACCCAGGCTGGGAGTGGGGAGGGCCGCTGAGAGGGGGTGTGTAAGCCAGGTGTCTGTGCAGGAGAATGGAGATGAATGTGTCCTTAGTTCCGACTGCAAGAGCACCTGCTGTAAACTGGACGAGGCCCAGGGTGTGACAAAGTGCAGTTCGGTGGCTCTCCATTGTGTTCCTCTGGTGAGTCTCTTCTTCCCGGTGACTCCTGCCATCCCCCCCACCCCATCCCTGCTCCCATTTTCACCTGACTCCTTACCATCACCTTCTCACTCCCACACCCATCACCTCCTGACCCCTCTCATCACCTCCCCTCATCCCCCAACTGCCCCCAGCCTACCCGAAGCCAATGGCAGCTGCAACCCCAGAAGGGACTTAATGGGGGTGAGTTATTGGACGAGTCATTTGACCTCCAGAGGTCAGTTCCATGACAGACTGGCGATCTTCACATGGACAAGGGGGCGAGGGGGCTGGGAGGCCACCACCTCCGGTTGTCTCATCCCCGTCAACCGACTGGGTGCCTACCCTCCCTCTCCCTTCCCTCATAGATGGGGTAACTAGTTAGTGCCTACCCATCTCCTGGGATCCAAGTTGCCCGGTCCACTCGGGAGGGGAGGAGGGTGGAGGGAGTGGGGGTTGGCCTCAGCGGGAGCAGAAGGGCGGATGGATCAATCGACCGGAGTCTTACAGGAGAAAGGGGCCAAGTGCAGACACAGCTTGGAGTGCAGGAGTCAGTGCTGCGCCCAAAACTTCGCGAAACCTGGGTCCTCCTGTGTCCAGTTGAAGATTCCGTCTAAGCAGTGTATCCTCTGGGTAGGTCTCCCCTCCTCCTCCACTCTGTTCTCCTCCTAAACCTGTGCTAACGTCAACTGCCACGGCAAAGAGAAGCAGCGGCGGCCTAGTGGAAAGAGCATAGGGCTGGGAGTCAAGAGGACAGTGGTTCTCTTCCCGGTTCTGCCACTTGCCCACTGTGTGATTTTGGGAAAGTGACTTCTCTTTGCCTCAGTTTTCTCAAAGGGTTTCAATCCCAGTTCTTCCTCCCTCTTATTCTGTGAGCCCCACGTGGGACAGAGATTGCCTCAACAGATCAGCTTTTGTTTGCCCAAATGCCTAGTATCTTACTTGATGTTTAGTAAGCACTTAACAAAGACCCCCAAGTAGTATTACTTGAGAAGCAGCATGGTGTAGTGGATAGAACATGGCGCTGGGAGTCAGAAGGTCATGAGTTCTAATTCCGGCTCCACCACTTGTCTGCTGTGTGACTTTGGGCAAGTCACTTCACTTCTCTGGGCCTCAGTTACCTCATCTGTAAAATGGGGATTGAGACTGTGAGCCCCATGTGGGACAGGGAATGTGTCCGACCCAATTTGCTTGTATCCACCCCGGCGCTTAGTACAGTGCCTGGCACATAGTAAGTGCTTAACAAATACCATAATTATCATTATTTTTATTATTCGAAGATGACTCAGAAGGCCTGGCTGAGCCCCCGTGAGCCAACGGGGCAAAGCCCCCTCCCTGCAGCCCCAGAGCCGAGACCCAGTCTGCATTCAGCACAACCTGGGGGCCGGGGAGAGAGGGCCCTAGCCCTAATATTCTCCTTTGGTGTCGTGATCGGCTGAACTTTCAGATTTGGGGTGGGGAGGGAGTTGGGGCAACTTAGCTTAGGAGCAGAATGGTCTCTGAGTCCCGCATCCTTGCAGGAGAGAGGACACCCATGTGAATTTGATATTGACTGCAAATCCTCCTGCTGTGTGCCATCCAAAAACCGGGAGATCAATGTGTGCACTTTGAAGGAAAAGTGCTCTCTGGTGGGTCTCATCCTTCTCTCACCCATAGCCCTCACCATCGAGCCCCTCTCACAGTCATGGCCACTTTCCAGATGTACAGGAGAAATTTCCAGATGTAAAGAAGGAAAAGTTAAAGGAGAGGAGGCCCCTGGAGAGGCTACTGAGTCTCCCCTTAGGGTCCTGGCCTGCAAGAGGAATAGGGGACAGCTTTAAGAGCCAGGAGGAGGGGCGTCTAAGGCCTAAGGTCCCCTCTCCCACCTCTACGGAGACCAAATCCCCTTTGGTTTTGGGTGGGAGGGAGGCTGTTGGGAGCCCAGGGAGGGAACAGAGACGGGCTTCTCCTTCTTGGCACCAGAAGAGAGGAGCAGAAGCCAGGCAAACAGAAGGGGTCAGGGGTCAGAACTGAGCCCAGTCAGTCAATTATACTTATTGAGCACTTACAGTGTGCAGAGCACTGAACTAAGCACTTGGGAAAGTACGCTGTAACAATAAAAAGACACATTCCCTGCCCACAACGAGCTTACGGTCCAGAGCGGGAGGCAGACTTTAATAGAAATCATTAGCTTTCAGATATGGACATAAATGCTGTGGGGCTGGGAGGGGGGATGAATAAGGGGAGGAAGTCAGGGTGACGCAGAAGGGAGTGGGAGAAGAGGAAAGGAGGGTTTAATCAGGGAAGGCTTCTTGGAGAAGATGTGCCTTCAGTAAGGCTTTGAAGCGGGAGAGAGTCATTGTCTGCCGGGCCGGACCTCTTGGGGCATCAATGCCCAGCACTGGAGGCAGAGCCCTGACTGCCACAGTGACACAGCCCCTGGGGCCTCCCGCAAGGAATTTATTCAAAATCGATCAACTGAAATCAAGTCACCTAAATACCTCTCGAACTGATCAAACTGTCCATTGTCAGAAGCAGTTGTTGCGACGCTAGCCCTTCATTGCACAACCAGCTGATGCGGCCAGACTCTCCGCTGGCCGGAGGGGCTCGGGTCCCCCCACTGACCGCGTTGATTGGCAGGATGGTCAGGGGGACAGTTTCTTCAGGTGACTCCCTGAAAGAGAGGGGAGGACAGGAAGTGAGCCGAGATGGGGAAACCCGCATGTTGGCTTTCCCGACTTGGCCCCGATTTGATAAGGACATGCTCTTCATTAGGGACTAGAGGCAGATCGACACTGCCAGCTTCTTCTGGGGTTGCTGGGTCCCAGAGATGATGCCCCTTCATCCCCCTGGAACTCCTACTGTGGGGCAAGGTGGTGGGGGGCACCTGAGACATTCGCTTTCCTGGAGAAGCCTGCCGATGGCTCCCTCCTAGAGAAAGGGGGGTGGGAGGACCCGATCTATCGCACCCCATCTTCGGGGGGGGGGGGGGTCGTCTCCACCCTTCCTCCCCTTTCCCCTTCATCTCCTACTCCTTGAACCACCCTCCCCATTTTGTTGTCTGTCTCCCCCTGCTAATAATAATAATGATGGCATTTATGAAGCGCTTACTATATGCAAAGCACTGTTCTAAGTGCCGGGGAGGTTACAAGGCGATCAGATTGTCCCACATGGGGCTCACAGTCTTCATCCCCATTTTACAGATGAGGGAACTGAGACCCAGAGAAGTTAGGTGACTTGCCCAAAGTCACACAGCTGACAGGTGGCAGAGCCGGGATTTGAACCCATGACCTCTGACTCCAAAGTCCATGCTCTTTCCACTGAGTACGCTGCTTCACACTGCTTCTCCCCCTTTTAGACTGTCTCCCCCTTTTAGACTGTTTCCCCCTTTTAGACTGTGAGCCCACTGTTGGGTAGGGACTGTCTCTATATGTTGCCAACTTGTACTTCCCAAGCACTTAGTGCAGTGCTCTGCACACAGTAAGCACTCAATAAATATGATTGATTGATTGATTGATTGATTGATTCTAGACTGTGAGCCCTTTGTTGGGTAAGGACCGTCTCTATATGTTGCCGACTTGTACTTCCCAAGCGCTTAGTACAGTGTTCTGCACACAGTAAGCGCTCAATAAATACGATTGAATGAATGAATGAATCTGCATCTCATTAGGCTTGAGGAGACAGAAGATCCAGAGGGCAGGGGATCCAGAAGATCAGGAGTCCTAAACCAGCCTGGACCCGGGTCTCCCCTCTGCAACCACCGTTAGGCTAAGGAGATGGATCACGCCATAGAAAGCGCGAAGATATGAAGCCCCCATGCTAATCTGGAGAATTATCGGCAATGTCTGACCCATGAAATGTTTGTGCTGATTAGGAAATAATAATGATGACATTTATTAAACACTTACTATGTTCAAAGCACTGTTCTAAGCGCTGGGGAGGTTACAAGGTGATCAGGTTGTCCCACGGGGGGCTCACAGTCTTAATCCCCATTTTGCAGATGAGGTAACTGAGGCCCAGAGAAGTGAAGTGACTTGCCCAAAGTCACACAGCTGACAACTGGCGGAGCCGAGATTTGAACCCATGACCTCTGACTCCAAAGCCCGTGCTCTTTCCATTGAGCCACGCTGTATATGGAACAGATGAAATGCTTCACAATAAGAATAGATAAGCAAACCCATCAAACAGCAAAAGCTCCCAATAGACTGTAAACTCCTTGTGGGCAGGGAATGTGTCTACCAATTCTGTGCTCTCCCAAGTGCTTAGTATTGTGCTCTGCACACAGTAAGTTCTCAATAAAAAGAAGTGTAGCCTAGTGGGTAGACCATATGCCTACGATTCAGAAGGACCTGGGTTCCAAACCCAGCTCCGCCACTTGTCTGCTGTGTGACCTCGGCCAAGTCACTTAACTTCTCAAGGCCTCAGTTACCTCATCAGTAAAATGGGGACTCATTCATTCAATCGTATTTATTGAGCGCTTACTGAATGCAGAGCACTCTACTAAGCATTTAAGATTGTGAGCCCTAAGTGGGACAGGGACCGTGGCCAACTTGATTGGACAGTATCTTCCCCAGTGCTTAGTACAGTACCTGGCACATAGCAAATACCATAAAAAATAAATAAATTTGATTGATTGATCGATAGGCCCTTAGCTAATGTGCAAGACATGCAATGTGTAAAGATTGATAATTGGGGTTTATTTCACCTCTCTGGAAACAAAGACTGAGTTTATACCTCACGGTGGTCAGGAGCCCCCTAAGGATCATCCTAATAAATCCTGTACTAAATAAATCCTGTAATAAATCAATAAATATGATTGAATGAATGAATGTACTCTGCAAACCCTAAAAGGACTAGTTGTGTGTTTCAATTGCTTTCTCTTTCCTTCCTTCCTTCCATTATTCCTCGGGGAAAGAACCCTGACCAGAGCAAGAGTCAGTCAGATTGAACCCCTTGGGCCCATGTGGTCCAGGCTTAGGGGGGGAGGTATTCCATTCATTCATTCAATCGTATTTATTGAGCGCTTACTGTGTGCAGAGCACTGGACTAAGCGCTTGGGAAGCACAAGTTGGCAACACAGGTATCAAATCTGCAACCCTCTAACTGGTCAGTTAGACTCCTTTCTAACTGGGGGAGGGAAGGGGAAAGGGCAAGGAGCAGGGGCAGAGGGGCCGAACTCATTAAGCAACTCCAACAGGGATTATGTGGTTCTGTGGTTGTTGTTGTCTTATGCTGTTGAGTCACGTTGGACCCTCACGACGTCAAGGACTCATCTCTCCCAGTATGCCCCACCTCCACCTGCGATCATTCTGGTAGTGCATCCATTGAGTTTTCCTGGTAAAAATCCAGAAATGGTTAACATTGCCTCCTTCCACGCAGTAAACTTGAGTCTCCAAGTCACAACTCTCTTCTGTGCCGCTGCTGCCCGGCGCAGGTGCGTTTTGACTTGTAGCAAAATTGCCTTCCACTCGCTAGCTAGGAATGAAATGGAATGGATATTCATTCATTCAATCGTATTTATTGAGCGCTTACTGTGTGCGGAGCACTGTACTAAGCGCTTGGGAAGTACAAGTTGGCAACATATAGAGACGGTCCCTACCCAACAGTGGGCTCACAGTCTAGAAGGGGGAGACAGAGAACGAAACAAAATATATTAACAAATAAAATAAATAGAATAAATATGTACAAATAAAATAAATAAATAGAGTAATAAATACATATAAATATATATTGTATATGTGTATTATGTATGTATTATATTTTAATACATCCTGGGAGGGACACATATTCTTAGGAAATAAGCAGTAGTTGGGCCCCTCTACGGTCCCTGAGCTGGAAACGCCGGTTTGATTCCAGAATGCAGAATGGAGAGGGGACATACAGCACAGACTTGGGAGTCAGAAAGTCCTGGGTTCTCATCCCGGCTGCACCATTTGTCTTCTCTGTGATCTTGAGCGAGTCACTTCACTTCCCTGGGTCTCACTTGCCACGTTTGTAAAATCAATCAATCAATCGTATTTATTGAGCGCTTACTGTGTGCAGAGCACTGTAGTAAGTGCTTGGGAAGTACAAGCTGGCAACATCTAGAGATGGTCCCTACCCAACAGTGGGCTCACAGTCTAGAAGGGGGAGACAGAGAACAAAACAAAACATATCAACGAATAAAATAAATAGTATAAATATGTACAAATAAAATAGAGTAATAAATACGTACAAACATATATACATATGGGAATATATATATATATATATATATATATATATTCCCATATATAAAATGGGAATTAAGACTGTGAGCCCCTTGTGGGACAGGGACTGTGTCCAACCTGATGAGCTTGTATCCACCCCAGCGCTTAGTACAGTGCCTGGTATGTAGTAAATGCTTAGCAAATATCGTGAAAAAAAAATGTGGATCCAATCACCAGCTCTTGACAAGCAGCAAGGCACTGGAGCCATCGGGGGAGGCCGGACACAACAGGCTGCTTCATTCATTCAGTCATTCAATCGCATTTATTGAGCACTTACAGTGTACGGAGCACTGTACTAAGCGCTGGAAAAGTACAATTTGGCAACAATCAATCAATCAATCGTATTTATTGAGCACTTACTGTGTGCAGAGCACTGTACTAAGCACTGGAAAAGTACAATTTGGCAACAGATAGAGACAATCCCTACCCAACGATGGGCTCACGGTCTAGAAGGGGGAGATAGACAACAAAACAAAACAAGCAGACAGGCATCAATACAACAAAACAGAACAAGTAGACAGGCATCAATACCATCCAAATAGATAAATAGAATTATAGAATAGAATTATAGCTATAGACACCTATATAGTCTCCCATTTGCCGAGCAGGCAGCAAGCAGAAAGGATATATACCCTTCCCGACAGCACCTGTATATATGTATTTATTACTCTATTTATTTATTTATTTTACTTGTACATATCTATTCTATTTATTTTATTTTGTTAATATGTTTGGTTTTGTTCTCTGTCTGCCCCTTCTAGACTATGAGCCCACTGTTGGGTAGGGACTCTCTCTATATGTTGCCAACTTGGACTTCCCAAGCGCTTAGTCCAGTGCTCTGCACATGTAAGCGCTCAATAAATACGATTGATCTTCTAGACTGTGAGCCCACTGTTGGGTAGGGACTGTCTCTATATGTTGCCAACGTGGACTTCCCAAGTGCTTAGTACAGTGCTCTGCACACAGTAAGCATTCAATAAATACGATTGATTGATTGATCATTAATAAAATAGAGTAATAACTATGTACAAATATAAAGAAGTGCTGTGCCTCGGCCGAATCCCGGTTCGAATCCCGTGGATCAGACCATATTAAGAAAGCTCTAGGGAAGGTGCATGGTCTAATATAGAGCACAGCCCTGGGAGTCAGAAGGACCTGAGTTCTACTACCAGCTTTGCCAATTGCTTGCTGTATGACCTTGGGCAAGTCACTTAGTTTTCTGTGCCTCTGTTCTCCTGTTCTCCCTCCTATTTAGACGGTGACTCCAATACGGAACGGAGACGATGTCCAACCCGCTGAACGTGTATCTATCCCCACTGCTTAGCGAAGCAGCGTGGCTTAGTGGAAAGATCTTGGGCTTGGGAGTCAGAGGTCATGGGTTCTAATCCTGGCTTGGCCACTTGTCAGCTGTGTGACTTTGGGCAACTCACTTCACTTCTCTGGGCCTCAGTTACCTCATCTAGAAAATGGGGATTAAGACTGGGAGCCCCATGTGGGACAACCTGATTAGCTTGTATCTACCCCAGTGCTTAGGACAGTGCTCAGGACATAGTAAGTGCTTAACAAATACCATCATTGGTAGTAGTAGTGGTAGTATACAGTTCCTGGCACATAGTAATCGCTTAACAAATACCATTATTATTATTAATGGTAGTAGTAGTATACAGTCCCTGGCACATAGTAATCACTTAACAAATGCCATCATTATTATTAGTAGTAGTGGTAGTATACAGTACCTGGCACAAAGTAATCGTTTAGCAAATACCATCATTATTACTAGTAGTAGTGGTAGTATACAGTCCCTGGCACATAGTAATCACTTAACAAATACCATTATTAGTAGTAGTAGTAGTAGTATACAGTCCCTGGCACATAGTAATCGCTTAGCAAATACCATCATTATTATTAGTAGTAGTGGTAGTATACAGTTCCTGGCACATAGTAATTGCTTAACAAATGCCATCATTATTAGTTGTAGTAGTGGTAGTATACAGTCCCTGACACACAGTAATCGGTTAACAAATATCATCATTATTAGTAGTAGTAGTGGTAGTATACAGTCCCTGGCACATAGTAATCGCTTAACAAATATCATCATTATTATTAGTAGTAGTGGTAGTATACAGTCCCTGGCACATAGTAATCGCTTAACAAATACCATCATTATTATTATTATTAGTAGTAGTAGTATACAGTCCCTGGCACATAGTAATCGCTTAACAAATACCATCATTATTAGTAGTAGTAGTAGTAGTATACAGTCCCTGGCACATAGTAATCGCTTAACGAATACCATCATTATTAATAGTAGTAGTGGTAGTAGTAGTATACAGTCCCTGGCACATAGTAATCGCTTAACAAATATCATAAAAAACAAAAAAAATTCCCTCCGGAAACTAGGTGTCTGATCTGGCATGTCCGGCATTTTCCTCTCTGCTTCTTGTCCATTTGCCACCCATCTCCAAGGGAAGGGCTGCCCCAGACTGCAGGGGGGCAGGGGCTAGTGATGGATTACCGAATCAAGTTGGTTAACTTCAATCTAGGCCCCTTCCTCTTTTGGGCAGAGCTGATGCTGGGAGAGGAACAGACTGTAAGCCCTTTGAAGGCAGGAACTCCGCCTTTTACTTGTATTAAGTGTTCCCAGATACCTTTTTCACCGACCTGCTCCTAACAGGTGTTGAGTCAATGTTGTCGATGAGGATGATACTCCCAGAGGAGCAGGTCGGGAATAGGAGAGTTTCTCTTCCAGTTACTGACCCATTCCTTTGCTCCTCTTTAGGTGAAAATCTTCCACTGTGCCAGCCACACTTGCAAACTCTATTTTGTCTCCAACTGCAACCACTTACTCCTTATGACTTACTCACTAACAACTATTCTGCCCTCCTGAAGCTAGGGACACCGAAGGTTTTCTCCTGGCTAAACCAGTGGCCTCTTTTCCGCTCTCTTCACCACCACTGGCAACCCTGATTAAGTTCCTACTGTGGGCAGAGCACTGTATTATACTAGGCATTGGAGACCATAGCCCACTGTTGGGTAGGGACTGTCTCTATATGTTGCCAACTTGTACTTCCCAAGCTCTTAGTACAGTGCTCTGCACACAGTAAGCACTCAATAAATACGATTGATAATGATGATATAATAGAAATAAAAGATGCAGTGCATACTCTAGGGAAGCCACAGTTTAATGGATCTCCTCCTTTTGGATTTCTCTGCTGATTTTGAATTTGCCCTCCAAAACACCAGAATATATACCCTATGAGTTCCTTGAAGCCAGGGACCATGTCTACATCTCCCCTATGAATTTCTTTCTCAGTGCTTAGTACAGCGCTTTGCACACAGGTGCTAAATAAATGCTATTACTGCTACGTGCATTCGTAACATGCCAGGCTCACGCATAACATTCACTATCACAATCACTCATCCTATCCCTTCTGGATTACTGCATCAGCCTCCTTGTTGACCTCCCAGACTCCTGTCTCTTCCCACTCCAGTCCACGAAAACGTTTCTACATTCAGGACATGTCACTCTGCTCCTCAAAAACCTCCTGGTTGCCAATTCCACATCAAACAAAAACTCCTCACCATTGGCTTTAAAGTACTCCACCACCTTGCATCCAACTACCTCACCTCACTACTCTCCTTCTATAGCCCACTTCACTCCTTTAGTGCTAACCTTCTCACTGTGTCTCGCTCATGCCTGTCTCGCATCCTGCCTCTGGCCTGGAATGCCCTCCATCCTCAAATCCAACAGACAATTACTCTCCCCGGCTTCACAGCCTTATTAAAGGCCCACCTCTTCCAAGAGGCCTTCCCAGACTAAGCCCCCGGCCCTTCCTCTTCTCCCACTCCCTTCTGCATTGCCCTGACTTTGTCCCTTTGCTCCCCTTGCTCCCTCTCTCAGCCCCATGGCACTTCTGTACATTTCTAAAATTTATTTATTTGTATTCATTCATTCATTCATATTTATTCATTCAATCATATTTATTGAGCGCTTACTGTGTGCAGGGCACTGTACCAAGCGCTTGGGAAGTACAAGTAGGAAACATATAGAGACGGTCCCTACCCAACAACAGGCTCACAGTCTAGAAGGGGGAGACAGACAACAAAACCAAACATATTAACAAATAAAATAAATAGAATAGTAAATATGTACGTCAAATAAATAGAGTAATAAATCTGTACAAACATATATACAGCTGCTGTGGGGAGGGGAAGGTGGTAGGGTGGGGGGGATGGGGAGGGGGAGAGGAAGGAGGGGGCTCAGTCTGGGAAGGCCTCCTGGGGGAGGTGAGCTCTTGTATTGATATCTGTCTCCCCCATCTCGACTGTAAGCTCATCGTGGGTAGGGGATATGTCTGTTTATTGTTGTATTGTACTCTCCCAAGTGTTTAGTACAGTGCTCAGCACACAATAAGTGCTCAATAAATATGATTGAATGAATGAATACCCATTTATGCTAAACTCTATGTGCAGAGCTTAGTACAGTGTTCTGCACACAGTAAGCACTCAGTAAATACCACTGACTGATTGATACCCAAACAGCAGACACCACATACACTCATTCATTCATTCTTTCAATCGTATTTATGGAACGCTTACTGTGTGCAGAGCACTGTACTAAGTGCTTGGGAAGGACAAGTTGGCATCATACATACACACACATCACCCCCCAGCCCCAACTCTGACCAAACCCCTGTGTTTATTTTACCTTGTCAAAGATCTCAGCTAGTTTCTATGAAGCAGTGTCCTTGAACCTCTGAAGAGTGAAGACCATTTGAACTAAAGAAATGGGAAGGGTTTAAGGAGAGCCAGACATTAATATAAATACATAAAAATACAGATATGTACCTAAGTGTTGTGGGGCTGGGAGGTGGGGATGGCTAGAGAAGCAGCGTGGCTCAGTGGAAATCAATCAATCAATCAATCGTATTTATTGAGCACTTACTGTGTGCAGAGCACTGTACTAAGCGCTTGGGAAGTACAAGTTGGCAACATATAGAGACAGTCCCTACCCAACAGTGGGCTCACAGTCTAAAAGAGCCCGGGCTTTGGAGTCAGTGGTCATGGGTTCAAATCCCGGCTCCACCCATTGTCAGCTGTGTGACTTTGGGCAAGTCACTTAACTTCTCCGTGCCTCAGTTACCTCATCTGTAAAATGAGGATTGACTGTGAGCCCTCCGTGGGACAACCTGATCACCTTGTATCCCCCCAGTGCTTAGAACAGTGCTTTGCACATAGTAAGCACTTAACAAATACCATTATTATTATATATATTATTATTATAGGAGGCAGGGAGGTCAGCAAGGAGGCTGATACAGTTATCAATCGGGATAAGATAAGTGCTTGGATTAACATGGTAGCAGTGTGGATGGAAAATCCATCTCCTGATTCTCCTTCTGGGAAAAGAGGACTCAGGCCTGAGAGTCTGCAGTGACCTTGATGGCAAGTACAGCCTCAGGGTATGCTATGACTGAAGCCTTTGTACCCTGATCTTGATCAGCTTTGATCTGACCGGAGGGACTTCAGGCCTCACTGACTCCTAGCCAACTCTTCTCATTAATGTTCAGCCCCAGGACTGACTGGGGAAGTCCAGTTACCTGGTGGAGTGGAGAGGGAAAAGGCGATGGGGAGGAGGGGAGAGGAAGGCCATGATGGGGGCATGGGGGCCCTCCAAATCCATTGTAATGATCCCACTCAGTTGGTCATAATAATAATAATAATAAATAATAATAGTGGTGACCAAGTGAATGGGAGAATTGCAATTATTGCTGATAATAATAGGAGCAGGGAAAGTGTCTGTTTATTGTTGTACCGCCCTCTCCCAAGTGCTTAGTACAGTGCTCTTTACACAATGCGCACTCAATCAATCATATTTATTGAGCGCTTACTGTGTGTAGAGCACTGTACTAAGGGCTTGGGAAGTACAAGTTGGCAACATGTAGAGACAGTCCCTACCCAACAGTGGGCTCACAGTCTAGAATAAATAAATAGAATAAATAAATAAATAAATAAATACTCAGTAAATACGATTGTCTGACTGCCTGTTTGACATACAGTAAATGCTTAAGGAAGACCATTAAAAGAAAGAAGGTGGGTGAGAGGAGGAGAGAGGAGAGAGATCAGGGATCAGGTGGTCTTAAGAAGATCCTAAATCCTCTTTTCCCCCTGCCTTCATGTCACTCTGACTGGCTCCCTTTAATCCCCCTTCCCTCAGCCCCACCGCACTTGTGTCCCTAAGAATTGATTCTGATGTCTGTTTCCCACTGTAGACGGTGAGCTCGTTCATTCATTCATTCAATCGTATTTATTGAGCGCTTACTGAGTTCAGAGCACTGTACTAAGCGTTTGGGAAGTACAAGTTGGCAACACATAGAGACGGTCCCTACCCAACAGCGGGCTCACGGTCTAGAAGGGGGAGACAGACAACAAAACAAAACATGTGGACAGGAGTTGTCAGAACAAATAGAATTAAAGCTAGATGCACATCATTAACACAATAAATAGAATAGTAAACACGTACAAGTAAAATAAATAGAGTAATAAATCTGTACAAACATATATACAGGTGCTGTGGGGAGGGGAAGGAGGTAGGGCTGGGGGGATGGGGAGGAGGAGAGGAAAAAGGTGAGCAGGGAATGTGTCTGTTGTATTGTTATATTCTACTCTCCCAAGTACTTAGTAATAATAATAATGGCATTTGTTAAGTGCTTACTATGTGCAAAGCACTGTTCTAAGCGCTGGGGGGATACAAGGTGATCAGGTTGTCCCACGTGGGGCTCACAGTCATCATCCCCATTTTACAGATGAGGGAACTGAGGCTCCGAGAAGTTAAGTGACTTGTCCAAGGTCACACAGCAGACACGATGGCGGAGCTAGGATTCGAACCCATGACCTCTGACTCCAAAGCCCGGGCTCTGTCCACTGAGCCATGCTGCTTCTCTGCTGCTTCTCTTCTCTTAGTACAGTGTTCTGCACACAGTAAGTGCTTAATAAATACAACTGAGTGATTGATTACTTGATTGATTGGACCGGTTTGGACCTCCCTTCCCCTGGTCCCTATCACAGGGGTCCTAGGGTATCCTGAGGAGCCTCAGAAACGCGTTGGGGCGTTGGAGCAGGACAGAAGTGACCCAACCTGGTCCGCGCCTCCTGGAAGCTGCCCTGAAAGCAACTCAGTGCAAACCAGTGGGGCAACTCCAGGGTTCCCCCCAAAACTCCCTGGGTGTGAGCAGCATCTCTCAGCTCTGGAATTTTGGTGATGGGGTGATTTTCTGGGTTTCAGTTTTGGAGGTACCATGTGCTGCTGAAGGGCCTGTTAGAGGTCTAGGGGAAAAGGCTGGGCCTTCTTGCCCCAACTCTCAGGGAGACAGGGGTGGCCTTGTGGGGGAAGGTCAGGACAGCAGCATGGCCTACTTGGTAGAGCACGGGCCTGAAAGTTAGAAGGACCTATGTGCCAAGCACCGTCCTAAGCGCTGGTTAGATCCAAGATAATCAGGTTGTCCCGTGGGGGGCTCAGGGTCTTAATCCCCATTTTCCAGATGAAGTAACTGAGACACAGAGAAGTTAAGGGACTTGCCCAAACCCACACAGCTGACAAGTGGCGAAGCCGGGATTAGAACCCATGACCTCTGACTCCCAAACCCGAGGTCTTTCCACTAAGCCCCCTTAGAATCCTTATCGAAAGTTTTAGGATTCTAAAATTTTCCCACAGATCAGGGCCACCACACCTCGCAAATGCAGCCCTTTCTCTCCCCATATCCCATCCTTCAGCTCCAGTTAATCAGTCAATCATCTTTATTGAGCACTACTGTGTGCGGAGTACTGTACTAAGTGCTTATTTTATTTTGTTCATATGTTTTGTTTTGTTGTCTGTCTCCCCCTTCTAGATTGTGAGCCCGCTGTTGGGTAGGGACCGTCTCCATATGTTGCCAACGTGTACTTCCCAAGTGCTTAGTACAGTGCTCTGCACACAGTAAGCGCTCAATAAATGCGATTGAATGAATGAATGAAAGGACCTGGGTTCTAATCCCAGCTCTGCCACTTGTCTGTTCTGTGACCTTGGCAAGTCACTTGACTTCTTTGTGGCTCAGTTCCCTCATCTGTAAAATGGGGATTCAGACTGTGAACCTCATGTGGGACATGAACTGTATCCAACCTGATTAGCTTGTATCTACTCAAGCGCATAGTATAGTGTCTGGCACATAGTAGACACTTAACAAATACCATTAAAACAAACGACCAACAACAACCAAAAAAACCAGAACTGAGATTCTGGGGTTCCAGGGGTTGGCCCTGGCTCTGCAGATATCCCAGCTCCTCCACTCGATAGCTGTGTGACTTTGGGTACGTCACTTCACTTCTCTGTGCCTCAGTTACCTCATCTGTAAAATGGGGATTAAGACTGTGAGCTCCATGTGGGACACCCTGATTACTTTGTATCTACCTCGGTGCTTAGAACAGTGCTTGGCACATAGTAAGCGCTTAACAAATACCATCATCATCATCATCATATCATGGCTGCAGAGTGAACGAGGAACAGAGGGAGGACCAGAGTAGAGGCCTGGTATGGAAGCAGTGGGGAGCTGAAGGCCCCTGCTACAGCTCATCAATCACTTGATTCATCAATTAATTAGCTAAGGAGGGGGTATTGGCCCAGGCTAATGGAGCGTTGGGCTGGGAAAATGGCCAGTGGGAGTGTGGCTGCTGGCTGGGTTCCCAACAGTCAGTCAATCATATTTATTTCTTGAGGCAGCCAAAGCAATAATAACAATAATAATAATAATAATAATGGCATTTGTTCATTCATTCATTCATTCAATCATATTTATTGAGCACTTACTGTGTGCAGAACACTGTACTAAGTGCTTGGGAAGTCCAAGTTGGCAACATATAGAGACGGTTCCTACCCAACAGTGGGCTCACAGTCTAGAAGGGGGAGACAGAGAACAAAACAAAACATATTAACAAAATAAAATAAATAGAATAAATATGTACAAATAAAATAAATAAATAAATCGAGTAATAAATCCGTACAAACATATATACATATATACAGGTGCTGTGGGGAGGGGAAGGAGAGGAGGGGGAGAGGAAGGAGGGGGCTCAGTCTGTTAAGCATCTACTATGTGTAAAGCACTGTTCTAAGCACTGGGAAGGATACAAGGTGATCAGGTTGCCCCACGTGGGGCTCACAGTCTTAAACCCCATTTTACAGATGAGGTAACTGAGGCACAGAGAAGTGACTTGCCCAAGGTCACACAGCTGACAATTGGTGGAGTCGGGATTTGAACCCATGACCTCTGACTTCCAAACCCGTGCTCTTTCCATTGAGCCACACTGCTCAGTGATGCCTCCAGCCCTTCGCCCCAACACACAAAGGCCAGGCCCGGGCCTGACCACTAAGCCATCCTGCTCTGGCGGCATCATCTCCACCCTTCTCTGCCTCTGGGACCTTAGGGAGGAGAGGAGGCTGGTTTCCCCAACAATCCCCTTTCACCTCTCCTCCACCCACAGATCAATCAATCAATCAATCAATCAATCAATCGTATTTATTGAGCGCTTACTGTGTGCAGAACACAGTACTAAGCGCTTAGATCAAGTCACTTCTCACCTTGGCTCATCTCGGACAACTAGGATACTTACTGTGTGCAGAGCACTGTACTAAGTGCTTGGAAGAGTACAGTATGCCAATATACCAGACACATTCCCTGCCCACAACGAGCTTACAGCCTGGAGGGGAAGACAGACACTAATATAAATAAATCAATTTACAGATAGTCACTCAATCGTATTTATTGAGCACTTACTGTGTGCAGGGCACTGGACTAAGCGCTTGGGAAGTACAAGTTGGCAACATATAGAGACGGTCCCTCCCCAACAGTGGGCTCACAGTCAAGAAGGGGGAGACAGACAACAAAACAAAACACATTAACAAAATAAAATAAATAGAATATGTACAAGTAAAATAAATAAATAAATAAATAGAGTAATAAATCCGTACAAACATATATACATATATACAGGTGCTGTGGGGAGGGGAAGGGGGTAAGGTGGGGGGGATGGAGAGGGGGAGGATATGAGCATAAGTACTGCCCAGAGTGGTTA
The DNA here is from genome assembly GCF_015852505.1 of Tachyglossus aculeatus. Taxonomy (NCBI): domain Eukaryota; kingdom Metazoa; phylum Chordata; class Mammalia; order Monotremata; family Tachyglossidae; genus Tachyglossus; species Tachyglossus aculeatus. Next base: position 17,361,591 of record NC_052072.1, on the reverse strand, counting down.
GAGAGCGGCGGCAGACAGGGCGCATCAGCCCAGGGGACACTGGAAGGAGGTAAGATGGGGGGGATGGAGAGGTGGACGAGGGGGAGAGGAAGGAAGGGGCTCAGTCTGGGAAGGCCTCCTGGAGGAGGTGAGCTCTCAATAGGGCCTGGAAGGGAGGAAGAGGGCTAGCTTGGCGCATGGGCAGAAGGAGGGCATTCCAGGCCCGGGGGATGACGTGGGCCGGGGGTCGATGGCGGGACAGGCGAGAGCACCTGTATATATGTATATATGTTTGTACATATTTATTACTCTATTTATTTATTTATTTTACTTGTACATATCTATTCTATTTATTTTATTTTGTTAGTACGTTTGGTTTTGTTCTCTGTCTCCCCCTTTTAGACTGTGAGCCCACTGTTGGGTAGGGACTGTATGTTGCCAACTTGTACTTCCCAAGCGCTTAGTCCAGTGCTCTGCACATGGTAAGCGCTCAATAAATACAACTGATTGATTGATTGATTGATTGGGGCCATTTTAGCAGGGAAGGGCGGTGGAAGAGCCGCTTGGGCAGGATGGCTTAGTGGTCAGGCCTGGACCTGGCCCTTTGTGTGCTAGGGTGAGGGGCCTGAGGCAGAGTTTGGCCAGCCTCTTGGACTGCCTTTCCACTACAGCCTTCCACTGTCTCAGCTAGCAAGGCCCTACCCCACAGCCACCCCAGGGACCACCCAGGAACCCCAAAATTTCATCGCCAGAGTCGGGATCCTCTGGTATCCCCCAAGCCTGGTCTTGCTGAATCAACCCATGGCTGGGGGTTCCCGTTTACCTGAGGTACATACAGCCGAACAGGTCACAATTCCTGGCGTGAACTCCCCTCCACAAGCCTGGAGGGTCTGCACTGGCTCTCCACTCTCACCCTGACCCTTCAGAGTCACAGGGAGATTCATTCATTCACTCAATCGCATTTATTGAGCACTTACTATGTGCAGGGCACTGTACAAAGCGCTTGGGAAGAATAGAGACGGTCCCTACCCAACAACGGGCTCACAGTCTAGAAGGGGGAGACAGACAACAAAACAAAACATGTGGAGATGTCCTGAAGTCTTAGCTAGTTCTCTAGGAAGGGGTCTGGAGGGGTCGGGGTGGGGGAAAGGCAGTGGATTGCAGCCTGCCCTGCAGGAATAGGGCAAACACACACTTTGAAATCCACATTTTGATTTCCACACAGACACACAACTATACACCAATTACACATCCACATTATAGTAATACTTGTGGTACTTGTTAAGCACTTACTGTGTGCAGAGCACTGTACTAAGCGCTTGGGAAGAATAGAGACAGTCCCTACCCAACAACAGGTTCACAATCTAGAAGGGGGAGACAGACAACAAAACAAAACATGTGGAGATGTCCTAAAGTCTTGGCTAGTTCTCTAGGAAGGGGTCTGGAGGGGTCGGGGTGGGGGAAAGGCAGTGGATTGCAGCCTGCCCTGGGGGAATAGGGCAAACACACACTCTGAAATCCACATTTTGATTTCCACACAGACACACAACTATAGACCAATTACACATCCACATTATAGTAATACTTGTGGTACTTGTTAAGCACTTACTATGCCCAAGTACTGTGCCAAGAGTTGGGGTAGATACAAAATAATCAGGTCCCACAGGAAGCTCATGACCTAAGTGGGAGGGAGAGCAGGCTTGAATCCTCATTTTACAGAGGAGGGAGCTGAAGTACTGAGAAGTGAAGTGACTTGCCCAAGGTCACACAGCAGATAATTGGCGAAGCCGGCATTAGAACCCAAGACCTTTGACTCCCATCCTCACAACTACACAGACACACATCCAGATACCCACAGGGAATGGGTAGATTCACTCTCACCCACCCCACAATGCTGAGATCAGAGCTACAGATTGGCAGTCTCCATCACAATCCCAGGGCTCCTCCAACCCAGGAACCTGAGGACCAGCAGAAGCCATGGACTATATAATAATAACAATAATAATAATAATAATAATAATAAGGTCTGTGGGTTTTTGATGTCTCCCTAAAACCAGTGGCTTGGTTGCTTAGGGACCAGGCTGTCTTAGATTTTCAGAGGATCAGGGCCAAACTGATTCCTTTTTTTTTTTAATGGCATTTGTTAAGCGCTTACTATGTGCCAAGCTAGCTCTCTTCCTCCCTTCAAGGCCCTACTGAGAGCTCACCTACTCCAGGAGGCCTTCCCACACTCAGCCCCTTCCTTCCTCTCCCCCTCGTCCCCCTCTCCATCCCATCTTACCTCCTTCCCTTCCCCACAGCACCTGTATATATGTATATATGTTTGTACATATTTATTACTCTATTTATTTATTTATTTTACTTGGACATATCTATTCTATTGATTTTATTTTGTTAGTATGTTTGGTTTTGTTCTCTGTCTCCCCCTTTTAGATTGTGAGCCCACTGTTGGGTAGGGACCGTCTCTATATGTTGCCAACTTGTACTTCCCAAGCACTTAGTCCAGTGCTCTGCACACAGTAAGCGCTCAATAAATACGATTGATGATGATGATGCCAAGCACTTTTCTAATCGCTGGTGTAGATACAAGTTAATCGGGTTGGACACGGTCCCTGTCCCACATGGGGCTCACACTCTTAATCCCCATGTTACAGATGAGGTAACTGAGGTGCAGAGAGGTTAAGTGACTTCCCCAAGCAAACAAGTGGCAGAACCGGCATTAGAACCCAGGTCCTGCCGACTCTCAGGCCGGGGCTCTAACCACTAATCCACGAGAACTGAAGGATGAGAGTAGGAAGAAGGGTGTTGATCTTACTGAGGGTCTTGGTTTTATTTTGAAAAGACCAGGAAACTGGAAAGGATCATGGAAAAATGATAATAATAATAATGATGATGGCATTTGTTAAGCGCTTACTATGTGCAAAGCACTGTTCTAAGTGCTGGGAAAGAACCCAGGGCTGGGAGTAGAGGACCTGGGTTTTAATCCCAGCTTTGGAAAGGATCATGGAAAGAACCCAGGGCTGGGAGTAGAGGACTATTCTATTCTATTTATTTTATTTTGTTAGTATGTTTGGTTTTGTTCTCTGTCTCCCCCTTGTAGACTGTGAGCCCACTGTTGCGTAGGGACTGTCTCTATATGTTGCCAACTTGTACTTCCCAAGCGCTTAGTACAGTGCTCTGCACACAGTAAGTGCTCAATAAATACGACTGATGATGATGATGATGTTACAGATGAGGTAACTGAGACGCAGAGAAGTGAAGTGACTTCCCCAAGCAAACAAGTAGCAGAACCAGCATTAGAACCCAGGTCCTGCCGACTCTCAGGCCGGGGCCCTAACCACTAATCCACACTGAGGGTGAGCTCCCACATCTCCATATTCTATCAGGAAGAAAGGTGGCCTCTTGAAAGCATCTCCAGCCAACGGGGAAGTCGGGAGGGGAGGGCATCCCTGAGGCTAATCTGGGCTAGTTAAAGACCAAAGAGTCCCAGCAGACCACGCCACGGTTGACCAGGACCAGAGGAGTCAACATTCCTGGGCCTGTAGGATCCAGAAGGAGAAAAACCTAAAGAAATCAGGTGAGAACTGAAGGATGAGAGTAGGAAGAAGGGTGTTGATCTTACTGAGGGTCTTGGTTTTATTTTGAAAAGACCAGGAAACTGGAAAGGATCATGGAAAAATGATAATAATAATAATGATGATGGCATTTGTTAAGCGCTTACTATGTGCAAAGCACTGTTCTAAGCGCTGGGAAAGAACCCAGGGCTGGGAGTAGAGGACCTGGGTTTTAATCCCAGCTTTGGAAAGGATCATGGAAAGAACCCAGGGCTGGGAGTAGAGGACTATTCTATTCTATTTTTTTTATTTTGTTAGTATGTTTGGTTTTGTTCTCTGTCTCCCCCTTTTAGACTGTGAGCCCACTGTTGGGTAGGGACTGTCTCTATATGTTGCCAACTTGTACTTCCCAAGCGCTTAGTACAGTGCTCTGCACACAGTAAGCGCTCAATAAATACGATTGATTGATTGATTGATTGATTGATTGACCTGGGTTTTAATCCCAGCTCTGTCCTTTGGCTGGTGGGTGACCTTGGGCAAATCACTTCGCTTCTCAGCGTGGCTCAGTGGAAAGAGCACGGGCTTTGGAGTTAGAGGTCATGGGTTCGAATCCCTGCTCCACCACATGTCTGCTGTGTGACCTTGGGCAAGTCACTCTCCCCCTTCTAGACTGTGAGCCCACTGTTGGGTAGGGACTGTCTCTATGTGTTGCCAACTTGTACTTCCCAAGCGTTTAGTACAGTGCTTTGCACACAGTAAGCGTCCAATAAATATGATTGATTGATTGACTTAACTTCTCTGAGCCTCAGTTACCTCATCTGTAAAATGGGGATTAAGACTGTAAGCCCGATGTGGGACAACTTGATCACCTTGTATCCCCCCCCGCCCCCAGCACTTAGAACAGTTCTCTGCACATAGTAAGTGCTTAACAGATGCCATTATTATTATTCTCCAGGCTTCAAATTCCTCACCTGTAAAATGGGAATCAAATACCTGCACTCCAGTTGGAGCTTAAGTGGGATAGGGATTGTGTCTGATCCGATCTTCTTGTATTGACTTCAGGGCTTAGTACAGTGTTTGGTGCATAGTAAGAGCTTAACAAAAAATACAGTTATTCTAATAAGTATTATTAGTCATAGTAATAATAATATCAATGGTATTGATTGAGCAGTTACCATGCACAGAGCCATGGGAGAGTACAGCACAACAGAATTAGCATGACAAACTCCCTGCCCAGAACAAGCTTAGTACAGTGCTCTGCACACAGTAAGCGCTCAATAAATACGATTGAATGAATAATAAGTTTACAGCCTAGAGTGGGAGGGGGGCAGCTTTGAGGCCCAAAGGGGCCAAGGTAGAGGACGCCTGGACGCCCCCACCCCTTCCCAAAGCTCTCCTCTGAATGGGTGAGCGATCCCGGCAGGAGTGAATTCTCCTCCTGGGTATGATTCGGACTATTCTGGGACCTGGAGCAGAGGAGAGGAGTGAGGGACAGGCAGCCTTGTTGGGGCGACCAGCAAGTATCCCCCGTGACTGCAGGAGGGACCCTCTGAGGGTGGACAGCAGGGGCCAGCTGGCTAGCTTCCCCTCCTCTCTTCTGTCTTGGGAGAGTACAATTTAATAGAGTGGGTAGGCACATTCCCTGCCCACAGTGAGCTTACAGTCTAGAAGGGGAGCTTGTTATTATTATTATGAATAATAGTAATAATAGTAATAATAATTATTATTATTATTAATTAATAATTGGCTCTGCCAATTGTCAGCTGTGTGACTTTGGGCAAGTCACTTCACTTCTCTGGGCCTCCTCATCTGTAAAATGGGGATTAAGACTGTGAGCCCCCCAGGGGACAATCTGATCACCTTGTAACCTCTCCAGCGCTTAGAACAGTGCTTTGCACATAGTAAGCGCTTAATAAATGCCATTATTATTATTATGATATCTATTAAGTGTGCCAGGCACTGTACTAAAGTGCTGGGGTGGATACAAGCAAATCGGGTTGGACACAGTCCCTGTCCCACGTTCATTCATTCATTCAATCGTATTCATTGAGCGCTTACTGTGTGCAGAGCACTATACTAAGCGCTTGGGAAGTCCAAGTCGGCAACATATAGAGACGATCCCTATGCAACAACGGGCTCACAGTCTAGAACCACATGGGGTTCACAGTCTCAATCCCCATTTTACAGATAAGGGAACTGAGGCACAGAGAAGTGAAGTGATTTCCTCAAGGTTACACAGCAGACAAGTGGCGGAGCAGGATTAGAACCCATGACTGCCTGATTCCCAGGACTGTGCTCTATTCAGTATACCATGCTGCTTCTCACTATGCCATGCTGCTTCTTGGTCTTGATGAGGAGTTTACAGTCTGGGGGGGCGGGGTCTTCTGGTACCCCATTAATAATAATGATGGCATTTGTTAAGCGCTTACTATGTGCAAAGCACAGTTCTAAGTGTTGGGGAGGATACAAGGGATCCAGTTGTCCCACCTGGGGCTCACAGTCTTAATCCCCATTTTACAGATGAGGTAACTGAGGCACAAGGAAGTTAAGTGACTTGCCCAAAGTCACACAGCTGACAAGTGGTGGAGGAAGGCATCTGGTCCTATCTGTACCAGACAGCTTCGCAGAATGTACTAATGCACTATAAGACATAATTATAATAATAGCATTTATTAAGTGCTTATTATGTGCAAAGCACTGTTCTAAGCGCTGGGAAGGATACAAGGTGATCAGGTTGCCCCACAGGAGACTCACAGTCTTCATCCCCATTTTCCAGATGTGGTAACTGAGGCCCAGAGAAGTGAAGTGACTTGCCCAAAGTCACACAACTGACAAGTGGCGGAGCCGGGATTAGAACCCACGACCTCTGGCTCCCAAGCCCGGGCTCTTTCCGCTGAGCCACGCTGCCAAGCACTGTACTAAGTGCTGGGATAGATGAAAACATAATCAGGCTGGACACGGTCCCTCTCCCATATGTGGCTCCCAGTCTAAGGAGGAGGGTGTAGGATTTAATCCCCATTTTACAAATGAGGAAAGTGAAGTGACTCACTCAAGGTCACACAGCAAGCGAGTGGTAGAGCCGAGATTAGAATCCAGGGCCTCTGGCTCCCAGGACTGGGCTTGTTCCCTTAGGCCATGCCTCTTCCTACACTGAAGAACTGATCCGCCAAGCTAGCTCTCTTCCTCCCTTCAAAGCCCTACTGAGAGCTCACCTCCTCCAGGAGGCCTTCCCACACTCAGCCGCCTTTTTCCTCTCCTCCTCCCCACCCCCGCATCCTAACTCCTTCCCCTCCCCTCAGCACTTGTATATAATAATAATAATAATAATGGCATTTATTAAGCACTTACTATGTGCAAAGCACTGTTCTAAGCACTGAGGAGGTTACAAGGTGATCAGGTTGTCCCACGGGGGGCTCACAGTCTTCATCCCCATTTTACAGAGGAGGCACAGAGAAGTGAAGTGACTTGCCCAAAGTCACACAGCTGACAATTGGAAGAGCTGGGATTTGAACCCATGGCCTCTGACTCCAAAGCCCGGGCTCTTTCCACTGAGCCACGCTGCTTCTCTATATATTTGTTCAGATTTACTACTCTATTTATTTTACTTGTACATATTTACTATTCTATTTATTTTGTTAATGATGTGCATATAGAGAAGCGTTTAGAGAAGCAGCGTGGCTCATTGGAAACAGCACGGGCTTTGGAGTCAGAGGTCATGGGTTCAAATCCCGGCTCTGCCAATTGTCAGCTGTGTGACTTTGGGCAAGTCACTTCACTTCTCTGGGCCTCAGTGACCTCATCTGTAAAATGGGGATGAAGACTGTGAGCCCCCCGTGGGACAACCTGATTACCTTGTAGTCTCCCCAGCACTTAGAACAGTGCTTTGCACATAGTGAGCGCTTAATAAATGCTATCATTATTATATAGCTTTAATTCTATTTGTTCTGACGATTTTGACACCTGTCTACATTTTTGTTTTGTTGTCTGTCTCCCCCTTCTAGACTGGGAGCCCGTTGTTAGGTAGGGACCGTCTCCGTATTCATTCAATCGTATTTATTGAGTGCTTAACGTGTGCAGAGCACTGTACTAAGCGCTTGGGAAGTACAAGTTGGCAACATATAGAGACGGTCCCTACCCAACAGTGGGCTTACAGTCTAGAAACTTGCCAACTTGTACTTCCCAAGCGCTTAGTGCAGTGCTCTGCACACAGTAAGCGCTCAATAAATACGATTGAATGAATGAATGAATGAATGAATCCTCTCCACAGGGCTTCAGGGAGCAGCAGCAGCTAGAGGTATTAGCCCATCTGGCCTCACCACTTCCAACCCACCAAAATTCATTCATTCAATTGTATTTATTGAGCGCTTACTGTGTGCAGTGCACTGTACTAAGCCCTTGGGAAGACTACAACGCAACAATGAACAGACATGTTCCCTGGCCACAAGTTCAAATCACAGTGACTCCCTGTTGGCCAGGCAGTGTATCATCATCATCATCATCAATCATATTTATTGAGCGCTTACTGTGTGCAGAGCACTGTACTAAGCGCTTGGGAAGTACAAGTTGGCAACATATAGAGACAGTCCCTACCCAATAGTGGGCTCACAGTCTAAAATATAATAATAATTGTAATTATGATATTTGAATTAAGTGCTTACTATGTGCTATGTACTATGTGTGATTAGGATCCACTGTACCAAGCACTGGGGCTGATACAAGGTAATCAGGGTGGACACAGTCTCTGTCCCACATGGGGCTCACAGTCTTAATTTCCATTTTACAGATGAGGGAACTGAGGCCCAGAGAAGTGAAGTGACTTGCCCGAGGTCACACAGCAGACAAGTGGCGGAGTCAGGATTAGAACCCAGGACCTTCTGACTCCCGGGACCGTACTGAATCCACTAGGCCACGCTGTGTCTCTGAGTTGTGTGTTTGGGTTGGTGGCCCCCTGCCCTGGGGGGAGCCTGGGCCTGAGAGGATTTTGGGGGGTGGGGACACGCCAGGGAAGGCACCTTAGGGTGACTCATTTTATTCCATTCTGAGGGTCCAGCTCAGGCAGGGCAGCCCCCGCCCCTCCGCCACCGCCATCACCGCCGCCACCATGATCGTCAGGCTGCAGCTCCTCATCCTGATCCTGGCCCAGTTGATTCCGGAGGCAGACTCCTTGGTAAGTCCTAGATCAATCAATCCATCAATCGTATTTATTGAGCGCTTACTGTGTGCACAGCACTGTACTAAGCGCTTGGGAAGTACAAGTTGGCAACACAGAGAGACAGTCCCTACCCAACAGTGGGCTCACGGTCTAGAAGGGGGAGACAGAGAACAAAACCAAACATATTAACAAAATAAAATAAATAGAATAGATATGTACAAGTAAAATAAATAAATAGAGTAATAAATATGTACAAACATATATACATATATACAGGTGCTGTGGGGAAGAGAAGAAGGTAAGACGGAGGGGATGGAGGGGGGTCAAGGGGGAGAGGAAGGAAAGGGCTGAGTGTGGGAAGGCCTCCTGGAGGAGGTGAGCTCTCAGTAGGGCCTTGAAGGGAGGAAGAGAGCTAGCTCGGCGGATGTTGGGAGGGAGGGCATTCCGGGCCAGGGGGAGGACGGGGGCCGGGGGTCGACGGCGGGACAGGCGAGAGCGAGGTACGGTGAGGAGATTAGCGGTGGAGGAGCGGAGGGTGCGGGCTGGGCTGGAGAAGGAGAGAAGGGAGGTGAGGTAGGAGGGGGCGAGGGGATGGATGGACAGCCTTGAAGCCCAGGGTGAGGGGTTTCTGCCTGATGCGCAGATTGACTGGTAGCCACTGGAGACTCTTAAGGAGGGGAGTAACATGCCCAGAGCATTTCCGGACAAAGACAATCTGGGCAGCGGCATGAAGTATGGATTGAAGTGGGGAGAGACACGAGGATGGGAGATCAGAGAGGAGGCTGATGCAGTAGTCCAGACGGGATAGGATGGACTAGATGGGGATGGACTGAGTCCTGGAGCTCCTTTAAAGCCCCCCATCACCTTGTCCTGTCCGACCTCACCTCGCTACATTCCTACTACACCCCAGCCCGCACACTTCACTCCTCTACCTTCATCTCGTCTATCTCACCGCCGTCCTCTCGCCCTCGTCCTGACCCTGGCCTGGAATTCCCCCCCTCTTCATAACCAGCGGGCAAATACACTCCCCCTCTTCAAAGCCTTAATCAATCAATCAATCAATCAATCGTATTTATTGAGTGCTTACTGTGTGCAGAGCACTGTACTAAGCGCTTGGGAAGTACAAGTTGGCAACATAATGAAAGCACATTTCCTCCAAGAGGCCTTCCCTGACTAAGCCCCACTTTTCCTTTTCTCCCACTCCCTTCTGCGTTGCCCTGACTTGCTCCCTTTATTCATCTTTTAGACTGTGAGCCCACTATTAGGTAGGGACTGTCTCTACATGTTGCCAATTTGTACTTCCAAAGCGCTTAGTACAGTGCTCTGCACACAGTAAGCACTCAATAAATACGACTGATGATGATGATGATGATCCCTCTGCCAGCCCCACAGCACTGATGTACAGAGCTGTAATTTATTTATTTCTATTAATGCCTGTCTCCCCCTCTAGACTGTAAACTCGCTGTGGGCAGGGAATGAGTCTGTTATATTGTTATATTGTGCTCTCCCAAGCACTTAGTACAGTGCTCTGGACACAGTAAGCACTCAATGAATACAATTGATTGATTGGTTGATTGATTGGTGGGGGTGAGGAGGATTTTCCAAGGTACACTGGGGACTCTTAGCCAGCTCCTTAGCTTACTCTATCCCTGTGCCCTTCCTCTGCCTTCCAGTCTCCATCCTTCCAGGTCTGGCCCTTCCAGCTCCGGCCTCGGCTCTGCCTGGATTCCCTCTCCCTTTTCCCTCCTTTCCCATAGCCTTTTCCCTTCAGCAGCTATCTCCTTCCCAGAACTGGAGTCACCCTCTACCCCTTGCTCCCCAGGGCCCGAATCCCTGGGTCCGGTATCCAGGGACTATTCTGATCACTTATCCTCCTGATCCGGGAAAAACCACTTGTCTTGAGCTGATGGGCGGGTGAGGAGAAGGTTGGAAATAGGCCCTGGGGAAGCCAGAGAAAGGGGGCTTGACTGACTCTTGTACGGTGTAAACTCTCTAGACTGCCTTTACCATCTAGACAGTATGCCTGTTGTGGACAGGGAATGTGTTGATTGTTGTATCATACTCTCCCAAGTGTTTAGTATATGCTGTGCCCGCAGTAAGTACTCAATAAATATGGTTGAATGACTGAATGAGGGGAGGATTTGGCAGGGATTTGGCCTGGGTTTTTCCCAGCCCTTCTGGGCACCCCTAATAAACCCATCTCCCACCTTTTAAAAAAAGGTATTTGTTAAGTGCTTAGTATGTGCCAGGCACCTGTACTAAGCACTGGAGTAAAGTAGAAAATGGGGACTGTGAGCCCCCCGTGGGACAACCTGATCACCTTGTAACCTCCTCAGTGCTTAGAACAGCGCTTTGCGCATAGTAAGTGCTTAATAAATGCCATTATTATTATTATTATTATTATTTGCACATAGTAAGCGCTTAATAAATGCCATTATTATTATTATTCTTATACAAGTTAAATCAGGTTGAACGCAATCTATGTCCCGCATGGGGCTCACAGTCTTAATCCCCATTTTACAGATGAGGGAATTGAGGCACAGAGAAGTTGGGTGTCATTCCCCAGGTCACACAGCAGACAAGTAGCGGAACCGAGATTAGAACCCAGGTCTTTTGACTTCCAGGCTCATGCTCTTTCCACTAGGCCACCCAGCTTTCTGCCCCCTGCACCTCAGGGTCCTCTTTCTTTCTTCCCCTCCATCCTCCCCATCCCCATACAAGAAGAACCCATTGTTGGGTAGGGACCGTCTCTTTAGAGAAGCAGCGAGGCTCAGTGGAAAGAGCCCGGGCTTTGGAGTCAGAGGTCATGGGTTCAAATCCCGGTTCCGCCACTTGTCATTCATTCATTCGTTCAATCGTATTTATTAAGCACTTACTGTGTGCAGAGCACTGTACTAAGCGCTTGGGAAGTACAAGTTGGCAACATCTAGAGACGGTCCCTACCCAACAATGGGCTCGCAGTCTAGAAGGGGTAGACAGACAACAAAACAAAACATGTGGACAGGTGTCAAGTCGACAGAACAAATAGAATTAAAGATGGATGCACGTTAACAAAATAAATAGAATATTAAATATGTACAAGTAAAATCAATAGAGTAATAAATCTGTAGAAACATATATACAGGTGCTGTGGGGAGGGGAAGAAGGTAGAGCCTGGGGAGGAGGAGGAGGAGAGGAAAATAACGTATATATTGTACATATTTGTAAAATATTGTACATATTTACTATTCTATTTATTTTGTCAATGATGTGCATCTAGCTTTACTTCTATTTATTCTGATGACTTGACACCTGACCACATGTTGTCAGCTGTGTGACTCTGGGCAAGTCACTTCACTTCTCTGAGCCTCAGTTACCTCATCTGGAAAATGGGGATGAAGACTGCGAGCCCCCCGTGGGACAACCTAATCACCTTGTAACCTCCCCAGTGCTTAGAACAGTGCTTTGCACATAGTAAGCGCTTAACAAATACCACCATTATTATTATTATAGTAAGCGCTTAATAAATGCCACTATTATTATTATTATTATATGTTGCCAACCTGTACTTCCCAAGCGCTTAGTACAGTGTTCTGCACACAGTAAGCGCTCAATAAATACGATTGAATGAATGAATGAAAGAACCCAGTGGAGGACAAAGGGGCAGGGGAGGCCCTGGCTTCCATTCTGTGCCCATCAGTGAGGTTGAACAGAGGGATGTGAGTGGAGTGGGGTGCTGGGGCTGGATAAATAAATATTTATTTATTTCACTTGTACATATTTATTCTATCTATTTTATTCTGTTAATATGTTTTGTTTTGTTCTTTGTCTCCCCCTTCTAGACTGTGAGCCCACTGTTGGGTAGGGACCGTCCCTATATATTGCCAAATTGTACTTCCGAAGCGCTTAGTCCAGTGCTCTGCACACAGTAAGCGCTCAATAAATACGACTGATTGACTGAAGGAATGAGGGAGAAGAGGCTGCCCTAAGGCTGGGATCTAGAGAAGCAGCGTGGCTCAGTGGAAAGAGGCTTGGGAGTCAGAGGTCATGGGTTCAAATCCCGGCTCCGCTGTTTGTCAGCTGTGTGACTTCGGGCAAGTCCCTTCACTTCTCTGGGCCTCAGTGACCTCATCTGGAAAATGGGGATTAATCAATCAATCAATCATATTTATTGAGAGCTTACTGTGTGCAGAGCACTGTACTAAGCGCTTGGGAAGTATAAGTTGGAAACATATAGAGACAGTCCCTACCCAACAGTGGGCTCACAGTCTAAAAAGATTAAGATTGTGAGCCCCACGTGGGACAACCCGATCACCTTGTATCCTCCCCAGCGCTTAGAACAGTGCTTTGCAAATAGTAAGTGCTTAACAAATACCATATTTCTTACTCTATTTATTTATTTTACTTGTACATATCTATTCTATTTTATTTTGTTAGTATGTTTGGTTTTGTTCTCTGTCTCCCCCTTCTAGACTGTGAGCCCACTGTTGGGTAGGGACCGTCTCTATCTGTTGCCAACTTGTCCTTCCCAAGCGCTTAGTCCAGTGCTCTGCACACAGTAAGCGCTCAATAAATACGATTGATGATGATGATGATGATCTGGAAAATGGGGATTAAGATTGTGAGCCCCACGTGGGAGAACCCGATCGCCTTGTATCCTCCCCAGAGCTTAGAACAGTGCTTTGCATATAGTAAGTGCTTAACAAATACCATATTTACTACTCCATTTATTTATTTATTTTACTTGTACATGTCTATTCTATTTATTTTATTTTGTTAATATGTTTTGTTCTCTGTCTCCCCCTTCTAGACTGTGAGCCCGCTGTTGGGTAGGGACTGTCTCTATCTGTTGCCAACTTGGACTTCCCAAGCGCTTAGTCCAGTGCTCTGCACACAGTAGGCTCTCAATAAATACGATTGATTGAATGATTATTATTATTACTAGATCGCCCTTGTTTTTCCCCAAAGGAAAATGGAATGTGGTGCCAGGAAGACATCCAGTGCAACAGTGGCTGCTGTCGTGTCCAGGGCCCCAGGGGTTGGCCCCGGTGTTCCAAAGCAGGGGAGAAAGGGCAGAGCTGTTTGGCTAAGGTGAGTGAGGCCTCTCTATTTATTTATTTATTTTATTCATTCATATTTATTCTATTTATTTTATTTGGTTAATACGTTTCGTTTTGTTCTCTGTCTCCCCCTTCTAGACTGTGAGCCCGCTGTTGGGTAGGGACCGTCTCTAGATGTTGCCAACTTGGACTTCCCCAGCGCTTAGTCCAGTGCTCTGCACGCAGTAAGCGCTCAATAAATACGATTGATTGATTGATTAGTACAGTGCTCTGCACACAGTAAGCGCTCAATAAATACGATTGAATGAATGAATGAATGACTGGCCTGGGGCGGCCTGGTTCCAGCTGACACCCCCAGTCCTCCTCCGCAGAGCCAGGAGCTCGACATGGCTGAGAAGAGGCGCCATCTGAGAGCATAGAGAAGCAGCATGGCTCAGTGGAAAGAGCCCGGGCTCGGGAGTCAGGGGTCATGGGTTCGAATCCCGGCTCTACCAATTGTCAGCTGTGTGACTTTGGGCAAGTCACTTCACTTCTCTGGGCCTCAGTTCCCTCATCTGGAAAATGGGGATTAAGACTGTGAGCCCCCTGTGGGGCAACCTGATCTCCTTGTAACCTCTCCAGCGCTTAGAACAGTGCTTTGCACATAGTAAGTGCTTAATAAATGCCATTATTGTTATTATTGTCTGAGCAGGGTGAAGAGGGGTGGACTGGGGGGGCCCTATCTGAGTCAATGTCCAGTCCTGACCAGTGTTTTCTGCCTTGGGGGCAGAGTCCTACAGAGAAGCAGCATGGCACAGTGGATAGACTGTGAGCCCACTGTTGGGTAGGGACTGTCTCTATATGTTGCCAACTTGTACTTCCCAAGCACTTAGTACAGTGCTCTGCACACAGTAAGCGCTCAATAAATACGATTGATGATGATAGAGCACTGTCTTGGGAGTCAGAGGACCTGGGTTAATAATAATGATGGCATTTATTAAGCGCTTACTATGTGCAAAGCACTGTTCTAAGCACTGGGAAGGTTACAAGGTGATCAGGTTGTCCCACGGGGCGCTCACAGTCTTAATCCCCATTTTTACAGTTGAGGTCACTGAGGCACAGAGAAGTTAAGTGATTTGCCCAAAGTCACACAGCTGACAATGGGCAGAGCTGGGATTTGAACCCATGACCTCTGACTCCAAAGCCTGGGCTCTTTCCACTGAGGCATGCTGTTTCTCATTAGCTGGTTCTAATCCCAGCCCGGCCACGCATCTGCCGTGTGACCTTGGGCAAATCACTTCACTTCTCTGGGCCTCAGTTACCTCGTCTGTAAAATGGGGATGGAGACCATGGGCCCCATATAGGACAGGGACTATGCCCTACCCAATTTGCTTGTATCCACCCCAGCACTTAGTACAGTGCCTGCCACATAGTAAGTGCTTAATAATAATAATAATCGTGGTATTTGTTAAGCACTTACTATGTGCAAAGCACTGTTCTAAGAGCTGGGGAGGTTACAAGGTGATCAGGTTGTCCCACGGAGCGCTCACAGTCTTAATCCCCATTTTTACAGTTGAGGTCACTGAGGCACAGAGAAGTTAAGTGATTTGCCCAAAGTCACACAGCTGACAATGGGCAGAGCTGGGATTTGAACCCATGACCTCTGACTCCAAAGTCTGGGCTCTTTCCACTGAGCCACGTTGCTTCTCATTAGCTGGTTCTAATCCCAGCCCGGCCACGCATCTGCCGTGTGACCTTGGGCAAATCACTTCACTTTTCTGGGCCTCAGTTACCTCATCTGTAAAATGGGGCTGGAGACCATGAGCCCCATATGGGACAGACATTACGTCCTACCCAATTTGCTTGTATCCACCCCAGCGCTTAGTACAGTGCCTGCCACATAGTAAGTGCTTAACAAATATTACAATTATCATTATTATTATTATTATTACTGTCTGTGGACAGTCCTGAGGTCTGGCATGGGGAGGAACCAGAGCCAATCTCCCCCGGTTCATTCATTCATTCATTCAATCGCATTTATTGAGCGCTTACTGTGTGCAGAGCACTGTACTAAGCGCTTGGAAAGTACAAGTTGGCAACATATAGAGACGGTTCCTACCCAACAGCGGGCTCACAGTCTAGAAGGGGGAGACATACAACAAAACAAAACATATAAACCAAATAAAATAAATAGAATAAATATGTATAAGTAAAATAAATAAATAGAGTAATAAATAGGTACAAACATATATACAGGGTTGGCTCTACCCCAGCGCCTGGCACACAGTAAGCACGATATCTATTTTACTTGTACCTATCTATTCTATTTCTTTTATTTTGTTAGTATGTTTGGTTTTGTTCTCTGTCTCCCCCTTATAGACTGTGAGCCCACTGTTGGGTAGGGACTGTCTCTATATGTTGCCAATTTGGACTTCCCAAGCGCTTAGTACAGTGCTCTGCACATAGTAAGCGCTCAATAAATACGATTGATGATGATGATGATGATGATATCGATTCCACAAGCGTTCTGTCCACTTGGCCACTTCACTTCTCCGTGCCTCAGTTACCTCATCTGTAAAATGGTCCCCAAGGCCTCGGGTCGGGGAGGGGAGGAGTGGCCGTCCCGAAGGCAGGGTGTCTCTTGGGGTTCGGGCGTGAGGCATGAGAGAGGGCCCCAGCTTTTCCGCTCACACCACTCCTTGTCTTTCTCCAGGAAAAGGGAAAAACTTCCTTGCTGTGCCCCTGCGCCGCTGGCCTGAGCTGCCAACTCAGAAAACATAACAATCTGGGCGTCTGCCAGCCCCACCAACCTGGAAAGGAGAAGAGAATAACCTCCAGAACTGACTGACACCTCACTGTCCCAAGCGCTTAGTACAGTGCTGTGCACACAGTAAGTGCTCAATAAATACGATTGAATGAATAAATGTCCCTGCTTGCGTCCCCCAGGAAGTCCTTCCTCCTCCTCCAGCCCCTAACCTCCCTTTCCCTGTCCGCCTCATCCATTCAATCAATCAATCAATCAATCAATCAATCGTATTTATTGAGCGCTTACTGTGTGCAGAGCACTGGACTAAGCGCTTGGGAAGTACAAGTTGGCAACATATAGAGACAGTCCCTCCCCAACAGTGGGCTCACAGTCTAGAAGGGGGAGACAGAGAACAAAACCAAACATATTAACAAAATAAAATAAATAGAATAGATATGTACAAGTAAAATAAATAGAGTAATAAATATGTACAAACATATATACAGGCTATACATATATATGTATTTATTAATGGTATTTGTTAAGGGCTTTCTAAGCGTTGGGGGTAAATACAAGGTCAGCGTGACTCAGTGGAATATCTGCCTCCCCCTCAATCAATCAATCAGTCGTATTTATTGAGCGCTTACTGTGTGCAGAGCACTGTACTAAGCGCTTGGGAAGTACAAGTTGGCAACATATAGAGACGGTCCCTACCCAACAGTGAGCTCGCAGTCTAGAAGGGGGAGACTGTGATCTTGTTGTGGGCAAGTAATGTGTCTATTTGTTGTTATATTGTACTCTCCCAAGTGCTTAGTATAGTGCTTTGCAGACAGTAAGCGCTCATTAAGACTGAATTATTATTATTAATAATAATATAGTATTTGTTAAGCACTTACTATGTGCCAAGCACTGTTCTAAGCACTGGGGTAGATACAAGGTAAGCAGGTTGTCCCACATGGCGTTCACAGTCTTAGAGAAGCAGCGTGGCTCAGTGGAAAGAGCTCGGGCTTTGGAGTCAGAGGTCATGGGTTCAAACCCCGGCTCCGCCAATTGTCAGCTGTGTGACTTTGGGGAAGTCACTTAACTTCTCTGTGCCTGTTACCTCATCTGGGTTAACAGATGAGGCTCCCCGTGGGACAACCTGATCACCTTGTAACCTCCCCAGCGCTTAGAACGGTGCTTTGCACATAGTAAGCGCTTAGTACAGTGCTCTGCACACAGTAAGCGCTCAATAAATACGATTGATTGATTCCTCTCACCCTCGTCCCCCTCTCCATCCCCCTCATCTTACCTCCTTCCCTTCCCCACAGCACCTGTATATATGTATATATCTTTGTACAGATTTATTACTCTATTTATTTATTTATTTTGCTTGTACATATCTATTCTATTTATTTTATTTTGTTAGTATGTTTGGTTTTGTTCTCTGTCTCCCCCTTCTAGACTGTGAGCCCGCTGTTGGGTAGGGACTGTCTCTATATGTTGCCAACTTGTACTTCCCAAGCGCTTAGTCCAGTGCTCTGCACACAGTAAGCGCTCAATAAATACGATTGATTGATTGATTCCCAAGCACACAGTAAGAGCTCAATAAATACAATTGATTGATTGATTAATAAATGCCATTATTATTAATAATCCCCATTTTAAAGATGAGGTAACTGAGGCCCAGAGAAGTCAAGTGGTTTGCTCAATGTCACACAGCAGACAAGTGGAGGAGGCAGGATTAGAACCCGTGACCCCAATGACACCCAGTGCTTAGTACAGTGTCTGGCATATATTAAGCACCTAACAAATACCATAAAAAAGAACCCAGCCATCACCCACCATGCTGCCCTTGTCAAGCAGAGCGGGGCCCAAGCAGTCACTTACTACATAGTCTCCCTACCACCAGGAATCTGCCAGCCTGGGAGCCAGAAAGCAGGCCATAATAATAAAAATAATAATTATGGTATTTGTTAAGCGCTTACTATAATAATAATCATAATAATAATAATGGCATTTGTTAAGCGCTTACTATGTGCAAAGCACTGTCCTAAGTGCTGGGGAAGTTACAAGGTGATCAGGTTGGCCCACCAGGGGCTCACAGTTTTAATCCCCGTTTTACAGATGGGGTAACTGAGGCACAGAGAAGTCAAGTGACTTGCCCAAAGTCACCCAGCTGACAGTTGGCGGAGCTGGGATTTGAACCCATGACCTCTGACTCCAAAGCCCGGGCTCTGTCCACTGAGCCACGCTGCTTCTCTATGTGTTTGTTGTCTGTCTCCCACTTCTCGACTGTGAACTCGTTGTTGGGTAGGGACCGTCTCTATATGTTGCCAACTTGGACTTCCCAAGCGCTTAGTACAGTGCTCTGCACACAGTAAGTGCTCAATAAATACGATTGATTGATTGATTGTACTTCCCAAGCGCTTAGTACAGTGCTCTGCACACAGTAAGCGCACAAGGGGAAGCAGCGTGGCTCAGTGGAAAGAGCCCGGGCTTTGGAGTCAGAGGTCATGGGTTCAAATCCCGGCTCTGCCGCTTGTCAGCTGTGTGACTTTGGGCAAGTCACTTCACTTCTCTGGGCCTCAGTTCCCCCATCTGTAAAATGGGATGAAGATTGTGAGCCCCACATGGGACAACCTTGTATCCACCCCAGCGCTTAGAACAGTGCTTTGCACATAGTAAGCACTTAACAAATACCAAAAAAAAATACGATTGAATGAATGAATGAGTGCCAGGCACTATACTAAGCGCTGGGGCGGATACAAGCAAATCGGGTTGGACACAGCCCCGTCCCACTTGGAGCTCCCTGTCTCAATCCCCATTTTACAGCTGAGGTAACTGAGGCACAGCAAAGTTAGGGGACTCTCCCGAGGTCACACAGCAGACAAGTGGTGGAGTCAGGATTAGAACTCATGACCTTGACGTCCAGGCCCACCCACTATCCACTAAATCATGCTGCTATGCGTGTGTGATGTCCACCCGCAGCTGGCATTTCCGGCCCGAAGTGGGTGACGTCCCGCCTTTATAATAATAATGGCATTTATTAAGTGCTTACTATGTGCAAGGCACTGTTCTAAGCTCTGGGGGTATACAAGGTGATCAGGTTGTCCCACAGGGGGCTCACAGTCTTCATCCCCATTTGACAGATGAGGTCACTAAGGCCCAGAGAAGTGAAGTAACTTGCCCAAAGTCACACAGCTGACAAGTGGTGGAGCCAGGATTCGAACCCATGACCTCTGACTCTGGGCTGGGCTCCTGCCCCTTCCTACTTTTGGGACAAGAGGCCGCTCGGAGCCAGCCTGCCCGGAAGGCCATCCCGGAGCTGGCATTCCCCTCCAGCCCATTCAATCATTCAGTCAGTCAGTCATATTTATTGACTCATTTATTTATTTATTGACTCATATCTATTTATTATTCCCCTCAAAACCCTACTGAGAGCTCACCTCCTCCAGGAGGCCTTCCCAGACTGAGCCCTCTGCTTCCTCTCCCCCTCCCCATCCCCCCTATCCTACCTCCTTCCCCTCCCCACAGCACCTGTATAGATGTATATATGTCTGTACGTATTTATTACTCTATTTATTTATTTTATTTTTACATATTTATTCTATTTATTTTATTTAGCTAATATGTTTTGTTGTCTGTCTCCCCCTTCTAGACCGTGAGCCCGCTGTTGGGTAGGGACCGTCTCTATATGTTGCCAACTTGGACTTCCCAAGCGCTTAGTCCAGTGCTCTGCACACAGTAAGCGCTCAATAAATACGATTGATTGATTGATTGATTAGAGGGTTTGGGGGTGGGGGCTGTGGCAGTTGTCACTGTTAGACCCAGTGCTCTGCACACAGTAAGCGCTCAATAAATACGATTGAATGAATGAATGAATGAATTGAGCGCTTAGAACAGTGCTTTGCACATAGTAAGCGCTTAATAAATGCAATTATTATTATTATTATTATTATTACTGTGTGCAAAGCACTTCACTAAGCCCCCATCCTGCTCTCTCCACATAGCAGGGTCAGGCTCTTGTTCTCTGTCTCCCCCCTTTTAGACTGTGAGCCCACTGTTGGGCAGGGACTGTCTCTAGATGTTGCCAACTTGGACTTCCCAAGTGCTTAGTACAGTGCTCTGCACACAGTAAGCGCTCAATAAATACGATTGATTGATTGATTGATTAGAGGGTTTGGGGGTGGGGGCTGTGGCAGTTGTCACTGTTAGACCCAGTGCTCTGCACACAGTAAGCGCTCAATAAATATGATTGAATGAATGAATGAATGAATTGAGCGCTTAGAACAGTGCTTTGCACATAGTAAGCGCTTAATAAATGCAATTATTATTATTATTATTATTATTACTGTGTGCAAAGCACTTCACTAAGCCCCCATCCTGCTCTCTCCACATAGCAGGGTCAGGCTCTTGTTCTCTGTCTCCCCCCTTTTAGACTGTGAGCCCACTGTTGGGCAGGGACTGTCTCTAGATGTTGCCAACTTGGACTTCCCAAGCGCTTAGTCCAGTGCTCTGCACACAGTAAGCGCTCAATAAATACGATTGATTGATTGATTGATTAGAGGGTTTGGGGGTGGGGGCTGTGGCAGTTGTCACTGTTAGACCCAGTGCTCTGCACACAGTAAGCGCTCAATAAATATGATTGAATGAATGAATGAATGAATTGAGCGCTTAGAACAGTGCTTTGCACATAGTAAGCGCTTAATAAATGCAATTATTATTATTATTATTATTATTACTGTGTGCAAAGCACTTCACTAAGCCCCCATCCTGCTCTCTCCACATAGCAGGGTCAGGCTCTTGTTCTCTGTCTCCCCCCTTTTAGACTGTGAGCCCACTGTTGGGCAGGGACTGTCTCTAGATGTTGCCAACTTGGACTTCCCAAGCGCTTAGTACAGTGCTCTGCACACAGTAAGCGCTCAATAAATACGATTGATTGATTGATTGATTGATTAGAGGGTTTGGGGTTGGGGGCTGTGGCAGTTGTCACTATTAGACCCAAAACCCCCCTGCCTCTTCTTTAGCCCCACTGCTTCCTTACCTCCCGGGCCCTTTCATCTTGTCCTAGTCTTTTCGTGTTATTTTTCTGTTTTACATCATTTCGCCTTTATGTGTCTCTTCTCCACCCTCAATCAATGGTATTTATTGAGCTCTTACTGTGTACAGAGCAGCATGGCTCAATGGAAAAGAGCCCGGGCTTTGGAGTCAGAGGTCATGGGTTCAAATCCCAGCTCTGCCAATTGTCAGCTGTGTGACTTTGGCAAGTCACTTGACTTCTCTGTGCCTCAGTTACCTCATCTGTAAAATGGGGATTAAGACTGTGAGCCCCCCGTGGGACAACCTGATCACCTTGTAACCTCCCCAGCGCTTAGAACAGTGCTTTGCACATAGTAAGTGCTTAATAAACACCATTATTATTATTGCACCAAGGACTTGGGAAAGTACAACAGAGTTGGTAGACAAATCCCCTGCCCGCAACGAGCTTACAGACTTGAGCCTCCCAGTTATGTTTTTAGACTGTGGGCCCCTTGAGAGCCAGGGACCCATTCAATCAATCAATCAATCAATCATATTTATTGAGCGATTACTGTGTGCAGAGCACTGTACTAAGCGCTCGGGAAGTACAAGTTGGGAACATATAGAGACGGTCCCTACCTGATTGAGCACTTACTGTGTGCGAAGCACTGCACTAAGCACTTGGGAGAGTGCAATATGTCTAATAATGATAAATAATAACCAAAAGATGGGATTTGTTAAATGCTTATTACGTGCCAAGCACTTTTCCAAGCACTGGAATAGATACAAGGTCATCAGGTTGTCCCACGTGGGGCTCACAGTCTTAATCTCACGGTCTTTTAGACTGTAAGCCCACTGTTGGGTAGGGACTGTCTCTATATGTTGCCAACTTGTACTTCCCAAGCGCTTAGTACAGTGCTCTGCACACAGTAAGCGCTCAATAAATATGATTGATTGTTTGATTAATCCCCATTTCACAGATGAGGTAACTGAGAAACAGAGAAGCGAAGTGAACTGCCCAAAGCCACACAGCTGATAAGTGGCGGCACAGAGATTAGAACCCACAACCTCTGACTCCCAAGCCTGTGCTCTTTCCCCTAAGCCACGCTGCTTCTCAAGTAATGATAGTAATTGCAGTATTTGTTAAGGGCTTACTATGTGCCACGGAATAATAATAATGGAATTTGTTAAGTGCTTATTATGTGCCAGGCGCTGTACTAAGCGTGGGGGTGGATACAAGCACATCGACACAGTCCCTGTCCCATATGGGGCTCACAGTTCAATCCCCATTTTACAGATGAGGTAACTGAGACCCAAAGAAGTGAACTGATTAGCCCCAAGTCACGTAACAGACGAGCACTGTACTAAGCGCCGGAGTAGCTAGATCAGACCCAGTTTAATTCCGGGGGGGGGGGGGGGGGGGACTGGTGGAGGGACCAGGAGGGGGGCGGAGGGGCACCGAGGCCCAGCCGACCGGCTCACTGCTTGGAGCGGCTGTCGTCCAGGCAGATGCCATAGTTGGTGTTGGTGATCGCACCGATGATGGTCCAGTCCGTCTCGCAGGTCAGCCCTTGCTCACAGGGGCACTTGTGGTAGACGTCATAGATGGTCTAGGGGCCACACCGGAAGCCCGGTCACCGGACGGGGCCGGCGCTGCCCGCTGAACCACCCTGGTGCCCCCAAAATAGCCAGTGGAGCTCTGGCCTTGGGGAGAAGGGGGTGACAGGGCTCTGGGGGTGAAGGCCCACAGGGTGCTGGGCCTTCTCCCTGCTTCCCCCCACCCTCTCTGATGTCCCTTCACGGGGCCAGGGACCATCAAACCCAGGGATTCCCAGGCCGGGGTCACCAACCTCCCTCCCACTGACCTTGGGCGAGCATTCGCTGTTCTCGGCCGCCTTCTTGCTACAGCGAGCCAGGTTCAGCCCCACGTCCCGCTGGCAGCACTTACTCTTGCACTGAAAGCTCTGCAGACACAGCTCCCCGTCTTTCTGCAGAGACCCAGAGTTCATTCGTTCATTCCATCGCATTATTTTATTTTATTTGGTTAATATGTTCGGTTTTGTTCTCTGTCTCCCCCTTCTAGACTGTGAGCCCGCTGTTGGGTAGGGACCGTCTCTAGATGTTGCCAACTTGGACTTCCCAAGCGCTTAGTACAGTGCTTTGCACACAGTAAGCGCTCAATAAATACAATTGAATGAATGTACAGATTTATTACTCTATTTTACTTGTACATCTTGACTATTCTATTTATTTTATTTTGTTAATATGTTTTGTTTTGTTGTCTGTCTCCCCCTTCTAGACTGTGAGCCCGCTGTTGGGCAGAAACCGGCTCTAGATGTAGCCAGCTTGGACTTCCCAAGCGCTTAGTCCAGTGCTCTGCACACAGTAAGTGCTCAGTAAATACGATTGAATGAATGAATGAATTTATTGAGCACTTACTGTGTGCAGAGCACTGGACTGAGCATTAGGGAAGTCCAAGTTGGCAACATAGAGAGGCGGTGCCTACCCAACAGCGGGCTCACAGTCTAGGAGGGGGAGACAGACAACAAAACAAAACATATTAACAAAATAAAATTAGTGGAATAAATATGTACAAGTAAAATTAGGACTGTGAGGCCCATGTGGGACAGGTACCCTCAGCCTCTGTGTCAGCCTCCTCTGCCCCTGTCAGGGCCCATCTCTCCCCCCTCCCCTCCCCGACCTCCCTGCCCTGAGTCCTCCCTCCCTGCAATAATTCCAGTTATTATTATTGCCAACTTGTACTTCCCAAGCGCTTTATCATGCTATTTATTTACTTATTTTACTTGTACATATTTATTCTATTTATTTTATTTGGTTTATATGTTTTGTTTTGTTGCCTTGCCTCCCCCTTCTAGACTGTGAACCCACTGTTGGGTAGGGACCATCTCTAGATGTTGCCAACTTGGACTTCCCAAGCGCTTTATTACGCTATTTATTTATTTATTTTACTTGTACATATTTATTCTATTTATTTTATTTGGTTTATATGTTTTGTTTTGTTGTCTCGTCTCCCCCTTCTAGACTGTAAGCCTGCTGTTGGGTAGGGACCGTCTCTATATGTTGCCAACTTGGACTTCCCAAGCGCTTTATCACTCTATTTATTTATTTGTTTTACTTGTACATATTTATTCTATTTATTGTATTTGGTTTATATGTTTTGTTTTGTTGTTTGTCTCCCCCTTCTAGACTGTGAGCCCGCTGTTGGGTAGGGACCATCTCTAGATGTTGCCAACTTGGACTTCCCAAGCGCTTTATCACTCTATTTATTTATTTATTTTGCTTGTACATATTTATTCTATTTATTTTATTTGGTTTATATGTTTTGTTTTGTTTTGTTGTCTTGTCTCCCCCTTCTAGACTGTGAGTCCGCTGTTGGGTAGGGACCATCTCTATATGTTGCCAACTTGGACTTCCCAAGCATTTAGTACAGTGCTCTGCACACAGTAAGCGCTCAATAAATACAATTGAATCAATCAATCAATCGTATTTATTGAGCGCTTTCTGTGTGCAGAGCACTGTACTAAGCGCTTGGGAAGTCCAATTTGGCAACGAATATTACATGTTTACTAGGTGCAATACATTGCACTATGAGCTGACGGTCCCTGCCCAACCTGGGGCTCCCAGTCTAGCATGGCTTAGTAGATAGAGCGCTTAGTACAGTGCTCTGCACACAGTAAGCGCCCAATAAATACGATTGAACGAATAGAGCCCGGGCCTGGGAGAAACAAGGTCATGGGTTCTAATCCCGACTCCACCACTTGTCTGCTGTGTGGCCTTGGGCACGTCACTTCACTTCTCTGGGCCCCAGTTACCCCATCTGTAAAACGGGGATTGAGACTGGGAGTCCCACGTGGGAGGGACTGGGTCCGGCTCAATTTGCTTGTACCCACCCCAGCGCTTAGTACAGTGCCCGGCACGTAGTAAGCACTTAACAAATACCATCATCATTAGGGAGGGGGGAATGGTGTTTTATCCCATTTTACAGAGGAGGTAACAGAAGAGTTAAGAGTCGTAGAAAACAGTTATAGAAAACTGAAGGGATTGTCCCAAGGTCATGCAGCAGGCGATACTAATAATAATAATGGCATTTATTAAGGGCTTACTATGTGCAAAGCACTGTTCTAAGCGCTGGGGACAAAGGTGATCAGGTTGTCCCACGGGGGGCTCCCAGTCTTCCTCCCCATTTTCCAGATGAGGTAACTGAGGCCCAGAGAAGTGAAGTGACTTGCCCCAAGTCACACAGCTGACAATTGGCGGAGCTGGGATTTGAACCCACGACCTCTGCCTCCAAAGCCCGGTCTCTTTCCACAGAGCCACGCTGCTACTCTGAGGCAGGATTAGAACCCAGGTATTTTGACTCCCAAGCTGGTTCTCTGACCAAAAGGCCACTCTGCTTCTTCCGTGTGCCCGGCCTCCCGACCCGGGGGTCCCATGGGTGCTTTGCAGTGATGATGGAGATAATGATGAGGGTGAACCAGGGAGGAATTTAGGTCTAGCCCTTCCCCACCTACTGTTGGGACACCCTTCTTCCCTGGACCTTGAGGTCCAGACCGTGATCCGGCTGTGTCCCAACTCTGCCAGAGGGCCTGACCCGCCTTCCCTGCTCCTGTGTCCCGCTGCCCAGCTGGCAGCCCTGGGCATTGGGAGCACACAGTGGACACCCCTGGGCACTCAAGCGCTTAGTACAGTGCTCTGCACACAGTAAGCGCTCAATAAATACGATTGATTGATTGATTGATTGATTAGGAGGGCCCAGCGGGCAGCTCTGGGCATCAGGAAGCCCCAGTGGGCAGCCCCGGCCCTGGGCGAGTCTGGGGGTCCCAGAGGCACTTTGGAGGGCTGGAGCAGCCAGGTGTGGAGAAGGAGCAGCCCTCTGCCAACTCACCAATCAATCAATCAATCAATTGTATTTATTGAGCGCTTACTGTGTGCAGAGCACTGTACTAAGCGCTTGGGAAGTCCAAGTTGGCAACATATAGAGACAGTCCCTGGTGGGTCAGACCCACACTAGGGTTTCTGGGGAGGGGAAGGATGCGGGGGATCCCCTTATCAGGTTGATCAGGTCCCGCGGGGGGCGGGGGGGCAGGAGCGGGATGGGAAGGGGAAGGGAAGGAAAAAGGATGAGGAAGGGGAAGAGAAGGAAAGAGGAGGGGAAAGAAAGGGGAAGGGGAAGGGAAGGGAAGGGGAAGGGAAGGAGAAAGAAAAGCTTAGGGGAAGGGAAGGAAAAGGAAAGGAAAAAAGGAAGGGGAAGGGACAGACCCACACTAGGGTTTCTGGGGAGGGGAAGAGTTGGGGGGAACCCTTTATCAGGTTGATCAGGTCCCGGGGGGGCAGGAGCGGGATGGGAAGGGGAAGGGAAGGAAAAAGGATGGGGAAGGGAAGGGGAAGAGAAGGAAAGGGGAGGGGAAAGAAAAGGGAAGGGGAAGGGAAGGAAAGGGGAAAGAAAAGGGGAGGGGAAGGAAAGGGGAAGGGAAGGAGAAAGATAAGCTTAGGGGAAGGGAAGGAAAAGGGAAGGAAAAAGGAGAGAGGTTGGGGATTGCGGGTTTGGTCAGTCTCACCAGGTTGGTGATGAGGCCGCGGGTTTGCGGGGCGGCGGTGGCCAGGCCCAGGGCCAGGCAGAGGAGCAGCAGCAGGAGGAAGGCCTTCATTGTTAGCGGGTTCTCCTCAATGCCAGGCTGGAGCAGGGACTGAGGGGGTGGCCCTAGCCCCATAAATGCCCCTGCCCCCGGACACGTGACCGGAGGCCCCCTATCCCTCGCCGGACTCCTATCTCCAGGAAAGCCCAGGTGCTCCCAGCTGAGCCAGCCCTCTGCCCCCTGCCCGCCCTCTGTCCCTTCACCTTAACCCCAATCGCCTCCCACCCACCCCCTGCCCCTGACCGACACTCCTGGTTGTCCCCGCTCTCCTCCAAGTCCCTTTTCAATCCTGCTCTGTAATTTCCCATCCTAGACTGTAAACCCACTGTGGACAGGGAATGTGTCCCTTTATTGTTGTATTGGCCGAGATCTCCCAAGGGCTTAGTACAGTGCTCTGCACAGAGTAAGTGCTCAGTAAATACAGAGACAATTTCTACCCAACAGTGGGCTCACAGACTAGAAGGGGAAGAAGGCAATATAGTAAGCACATCATGAACACTGGCATGGGTACAAGCAAATCAGGTTGACACAGTCCCTGTCCCATGGGCTCACAATCTCAATCCCCATTTTACAGATGAGAGAACTGAGGCCCAGAAAAGTAAAGTGACTAGCCCAAGGTCACAAGTGCTCTGCACACAGCACTCAATAAATACAATTGAATGAATGAATGAATGAGGCCCTAAAGACTAGGCCTAGGACTACCTGTATATATGTATATATTCCTTCCCCTCCCCACAGCACCTGTATATATGTAGATAGGTTTGTACATATTTATTACTCTATTTATTTTACTTGTACATATTGACTATTCTATTTATTTTATTTTGTTAATATGTTTTCTTTTGTTGTCCGTCACCCCCTTCTAGACTGTGAGCCCGCTGTTGGGTGGGGACCGTCTCTATATGTTGCCAACTTGGACTTCCCAAGTGCTTTGTACGGTGCTCTGCACACAGTAAGTGCTCAATAAATACGATTGATTGATTGATTCCCAGGTGCTTAATACAGTGCTCTGCACACAGTAAGCGCTCAGTAAATACGATTGAATGAATGAATAAATGAATGAATAAGTACAGTTGACCGGCTGACCTGTCCCCGGGCCCATGGCACTCACGGTGGCCTTAATGATGGCATTTATTAAGCACTTACTACGTGCAAAGCACTGTTCTAAGCGCTGGGGAGGTTACAGGGTGATCAGGTTGTCCCAAGTGGGGCTCACAGTCTTAATCCCCATTTTACAGATGAGGTCACTGAGGTACAGAGAAGTTAAGTGACTTGCCCAAAGTCACACAGCTGACAATTGGCAGAGCTGGGCCTTCCTGAGCTCCCCAGAGATGGGGGGACAGCAGCAGAAAGGGGGGCAAGGAGATGGGGCTCAAGGGGCCCGGAAAGGCTGCAGTCTGGGAAGGCCGCAGCTGCTGCTGCAGACCGTGTTTGTTTAGCCCTGGGAACAGCCCAGCTTCTTCCAACGGCTCCAGGGACGCGGGTGATTAATGTACCGTCTAGTCCAGTTCCAAGCCCTCTGCCATGGGGCCCAGCTCCCTGGGAGTTTAGGGAGCCCCTGCCCCCCAACCCTGACTTCCAGCTGCAGTGGCAAAGCCTGTTTTCTCCCACTGCTCCTCTACAGGACCTCGGCCCTGCGAGCGGGGCTTGTGACCCCCCAAAATCGGGTCCCCCGGCCCACACAGAACATTCATTCATTCAATCAATCGTATTTATTGAGCGCTTAATTGTGCAGAGCTCACTGGGTGTAGATCGTTGAAACTACGCTCCATCCCGGGTACCCGTCCCCTTTCGCCCCCACAACCCGATGGAAAGAAGCCGCGTGGCCTAGCAGATAGAGCACAGGTCTGAGAGTTGGAATAAATAATAATAAATAATAATGATGGCATTTATTAAGCGCTTACTATGTGCAAAGCACTGTTCTAAGCGCTGGGGTGGTTACAAGGTGATCAGGTTGGCCCACTCGGGGCTCACAGTCTTAATCCCCATTTTACAGATGAGGTAACTGAAGCACAGAGAAGTGAAGTGACTTGCCCAAAGTCACACAGCTGACAGTTGGCGGAGCCGGGATTTGAACCCATGACTTCTGACTCTAAAGCCCGGGCTCTTTCCACTGAGCCACGCTGCTTCTCCAGCTGCAGTGGCAAAGCCTGTTTTCTCCCACTGCTCCTCTACAGGACCTCGGCCCTGCGAGCGGGGCTGAAGTGACCCCCCAAAATCGGGTCCCCCTGGCCCACATAGATCATCCATTCATTCAATCAATCGTATTTATTGAGCGCTTACTGTGTGCAGAGCTCACTGGGTGTAGATCGTCGAAACTACGCTCCATCCCGGGTACCCGTCCCCTTTCGCCCCCACAACCCGACGGAAAGAAGCAGCGTGGCCTAGCAGATAGAGCACAGGTCTGAGAGTCGGAATAATAATAAATAATAATGATAGCATTTATTAAGCGCTTACTATGTGCAAAGTGCAGAGCTCACTGGGTGTAGATCATTGAAACTACGCTCCATCCCGGGTACCCGTCCCCTTTCGCCCCCACAACCCGACGGAAAGAAGCAGCATGGCCTAGCAGATAGAGCACAGGTCTGAGAGTTGGAATAAATAATAATAAATAATAATGATGGCATTTATTAAGCGCTTACTATGTGCAAAGTGCAGAGCTCACTGGATGTAGATCGTCGAAACTACGCTCCATCCCGGGTACCCGTCCCCTTTCTCCCCCACAACCCGACGGAAAGAAGCCGCGTGGCCTAGCAGATAGAGCACAGGTCTGAGAGTTGGAATAAATAATAATAAATAATAATGATGGCATTTATTAAGCGCTTACTATGTGCAAAGCACTGTTCTAAGCACTGGGGTGGTTACAAGGTGATCAGGTTGGCCCACTCGGGGCTCACAGTCTTAATCCCCATTTTACAGATGAGGTAACTGAAGCACAGAGAAGTGAAGTGACTTGCCCAA
The DNA here is from genome assembly GCF_015852505.1 of Tachyglossus aculeatus. Lineage (NCBI taxonomy): Eukaryota > Metazoa > Chordata > Mammalia > Monotremata > Tachyglossidae > Tachyglossus > Tachyglossus aculeatus. The sequence goes on along the minus strand of NC_052072.1, from coordinate 17,331,523 downwards.
AGTCACACAGCTGACAGTTGGCGGAGCTGGGATTTGAACCCATGACCTCTGACTCCAAAGCCCGGGCTCTTTCCACTGAGCCACGCTGCTTCTCCTGCTGCAGTGGCAAAGCTCTGTTTTCTCCCACTGCTCCTGTACAGGACCTCGGCCCTGCGAGCGGGGCTGAAGTGACCCCCCAAAATCGGGTCCCCCTGGCCCACATAGATCATTCATTCAATCAATCGTATTTATTGAGCGCTTACTGTTCATCCATTCATTCAATCGTATTTATTGAGCACTTACTGTGTGCAGAGCACTGTAGTAAGCGCTTGGGAAGTACAAGTTGGCAACATCTAGAGACGGTCCCTATCCAACAGCAGGCTCACAGTCTACTGTGTGCAGAGCTTACTGTGTGTAGATCGTTGAAACCATGCTCCAGAGTCGGAAGGTCATGGGTTCTAATCCCGGATCCTCTGCTTGTCTGCTGTGTGACCTTGGGCAAGCCACTTCACTTCTCTGGGCCTCAGTTACCTCATCTGGAAAATGGGGATTAATAATAATAATGATAGCATTTATTAAGCATTTACTATGTGCAAAGCACTGTTCTAAGCGCTGGGGAGGTTAACAAGGTGATCAGGTTGTTCCACGGGGGGCTCACAGTCTTCATCCCCATTTTCCAGATGAGGTAACTGAGGCCCAGAGAAGTTAAGTGACTTGCCCAAAGTCACAGAGCTGACAAGTGGTGGAGCTGGGATTTGAACCTCTGACTCCAAAGCCCGGGCTCTTTCCACTGAGCCACTCTGCTTCCCCATTAATAATAATAATAATAATAATAATAATAATAATAATGGCATTTATTAAGTGCTTACTATGTGCAAAGCACTGTTCTAAGCGCTGGGGGGATACAAGGTGATCAGGTTGTCCCACATGGGGCTCACAGTCTTAATCCCATTTTACAGGTGAGGTAACTGAGGCACAGAGAAGTTAAGTGGCTTGCCCAAGGTCCCACAGCTCACAAGTGGCGGAGCCGGGATTCGAACCCATGACCTCTGACTCCAAAGCCCGGGCTCTTTCCATTGAGCCACGCTGCTTCTCCATTAAAACTGTGAGCCCCATGTGGGACAACTTGATTACCTTGTATCTCCCCCAGCGCTTAGTCTTGGTACATAGTAAGCGCTTAACAAATGCTATTATTATTATTATTATTACTATTATTATTATTATTATTATTATTATTACTGTCCCTTGTCTTGTGGAGTCCATCCCTCTGACCCACTCCTGCCCTCCAGCTATGGTCTCTGCCCTTGGGGGCGGAGGGGGAGGGGGGTGGCTCCAGGGGAGGGCGGAAGGGACCCGGCAGTGTCCGGTCATCTTCCTCTTCTCCCAATCCATGCACTGGGAATTTGGGGCTCCACGAGGAAGAAATGACCAATCCCCCCTTCCCACCCCACCACCAGGATCTTCACTCTGCCAAAGGAGCAGGCTAGGCGGAGAATTCACCAAGGTGGTAACAGTGTGTCAAAAAGGTGATAACAGTCGCCCACCCGTCCACAACTCACGAAGCAACTTGGCTTAGTGGAAAGAGCAAGAGGACGTGGGTTCTAATCCCGGCTCTGCCACTCATCTGCTGTGTGACCTTGGGCAAGCTACTTGACTTCTCTGGGCCTCAATTCCCTCATCTGGAAAATGGGGATTAAGACTGTGAGACCCATGTGGGACAACCTGACTACCTTGTATCTACTCCAGAGCTCGGAACAGTGCTTGGCACATAGTAAATGCTTAATAAATATCATAATAAGTATTATTAATAATAATAATAATAAATTCTCTGGGCCTAAGTTACCTCATCTGGAAAATGGAGATTAAGACTGTGAACCCTATGTGGGACAACTTGATTACCTTGTATCTACCCCAGCGCTTAGAACAGTGCTTGCCACATAGTAAGCGCTTAATACCATAATAATATTAATAATAACTATTGTTAACTAACGACTGGCTAGCGCTTGCCCATTCACTCAAGACAGATACTATAATGACTTGGGATTCCTCCCAGCTGGGAGCTGCCCAGTGGCCACCCACTAGAGGAACAGAAAGAAACCTGAGTTGGTTCCTGGGAGGTCTCTTAGAGAAGCAGTGTGACTCAGTGGAAAGAGCCCGGGTTTTGGAGTCAGAGGTCATGGGTTCAAATCCTGGCTCTGCCAATTGTCAGCTGTGCGACTTTGGGCAAGTCACTTAACTTCTCTGGGCCTCAGTTACCTCATCTGTCAAATGGGGATTAAGACTGTGACCGTGGGACAACCTGATTGCCTTGTAACGTCCCCAGCGCGTAGAACAGTGCTTTGCATATAGTAAGCGCTTAATAAATGACATCATTATTATGAACTGCTACAGCTCCGGACTTTCTTCCTTGACGGCCCTGTTCCCCCTTCCTTGTTCCCTTAGTCCCCTCCCTCTGGTCCCCTTTTCCCTGCACCCCTCCTCATCCCCCTCAGTTCATCCCATCCTTCCCCACCTCTCGTCTTCCCAATCCATTGCACTCTCCCACCCCCGGCCCCCCAGAAGCCTCAGGCACTTGTGTGGCCTGTGGAAAAACTTCCTTTCATCCTTGCCCTGTTCCTGATTAAGTCACTGCTTCTCCTCACAATCACTGTCTCTCCAAATGACACAGTCTCCCATTCCCCCCGACTCATTGGGAAAAGAGGAGGAGTGGGCTTCCTTCTGACTCCCCAATACTAAGAAGCAACGTGGCTCAGTGGCAAGAGCCCAGGCTTGGGAGTCGGAGGTCGTGAGTTCTAATCCCAACTCTTCCACTGGTCTGCTGTGTGACTTTGGGCAAGTCACTTCACTTCTCTGTGCCTCAGTTCCCTCATCTGGAAAATGGGGATTAAGACTGTGAGCCCCACGTGGGACAACCTGATCACTTTGTATCCCCCCCAGCATTTAGAACAACGCTTCACACATTGAGCTTAAAAATACCAATATTATTATTATTATTTTCACACCAGCCCACCTCCCGCATCCTTTTCCTTCCCTTCCTTAGTAGCCGATATTATCCATCTCTTCCACACATTCCAATTACTAGTCACAGTCATCTACCACCCCCCAGGTCCCACCTCCAACTTTCTGAACCATTTTGATTGCTTTCTCCCACTCATTCTTTCATTCAGCATGGCTCAATGGAAAGAGCCCGGGCTTTGGAATCAGAGGACATGGGTTAAAATCCTGGCTCCACCACTTGTCAGCTGTGTGACTTTGGGCAAGTCACTTAACTTCTCTGGGCCTCAGTTCCCTCATCTGTAAAATGGGGATGAAGACTGTGAGCCCCCCGTGGGACAACCTGATCACCTTGTAACCTCCCCAGCGCTTAGAACAGTGCTTTGCACATAGTAAGTGCTTAATAAATGCCATTATTATTATTATTATTATTATTCACCATCCCTACATTGATCTTTGGGGACTTCAAGGCCTTACTTAACTCCAAAGCTATAAAGCACTCAATCACTTTGCCCCCTCCTACCTCACCTTGCTACTCCAAGAAGCCTTCCCAGACTAAGCCCTCTTTTCCTTTTCTCCCACTCCCTTCTGCATCCCCATGACTTGCTCCCTTTATTCATCCCCCCTCCCAGCCCACAGCACTTATATACATATCTGTAATTTATTTATATTAATAAAGATGATAATAATAATGGTATTTGTTAAGTTCTTACTATGTGCCAAGCACTGTTTTAAGCACTGGGGTAAATACAAGGTAATCAGGTTGACCCACATGGGACTCACAGTCTTAATCCCCATTTTATTCATTCATTAATTCAATCGTATTTATTGAGCGCTTACTGTGTGCAGAGCACTGTACTAAGTGCTTGGGAAGTACAAGTCGGCAACATATAGAGGCGGTCCCTACCCAACAACGGGCTCACAGTCTAGAAGGGGGAGACAGACAACAAAACATTTTACAGATGAGATAACTGAGGCACAGAGAAGTTAAGTGACTTGCCCAAATTCACACAGCTGACAAGTGGTGGAGTCAGGATTAGAACCCATGACCTCTGATTCCCAAGCCCACGCTTTTTTCACTAAATCACACAGCTTCTAGACTGTCTGTCTCCCCCTCTAGACTGTAAGTTCACTGTGGGCAGGGAATGCATCTGTTATATTGTTCTCTCCCAAGTGCTTAGTACAGTGCTCTGCACGCAGGAAGTGCTCAATAAATACGATTGAATGAATGAATGTTCAAGTGGATATATAATGATAGCATTTATTAAGCACTTACTATGTGCAAAACACTGTTCTAAGCGCTGGGAAGGTTACAAGGTGATCAGGTTGTCCCATGAGGGGCTCACAGTCTTAATCCCCATTTTCCAGATGAGGTAACCGAGGCCCAGAGAAGTGACTTGCCCAAAGTCACACAGCTGGCAATTGGCAGAGTCGGGATTTGAGCCCATGACCTCTGACTCCAAAGCCCATGCTCTTTCCACTGAGCCACGCTGCTTCGATATCCCCAACGACCCTTCCACTGTCCCCCTCCTCTCACTCCTTTACTCCAGTGACCTCCTGCTCCATCGCACCTCTCACACTCCCCAATTTGGGCACACAGTTGGTTTTGTAATCTCTAGTCACTGCACAATCTCTACCCTCACCAATTCTGAAACTCCTCTATCAGACCGCACCCTCCTCACCTGCTCTCTTTCCCATCCACCCACCCCCCGGCAAACCTCTGCTATTTCCCCAGAGACCTCTGTTCTTCTGACCCATTCCAATATCCTACAGCCATCTTGCCCCATTTGGTCTCCATATGGGAAATTCTTTCTCTTGACGCACACCCTCCATACGGCTCTTTCCACTGACCTCAACTCTCTTGCTCCCCTGAACCCCCAAAGTCTCCTATCGCTAACCCACAACCCTGGATCACCACCACAATACGATTCCAGCGCTCCTGTGCTTGAGCTGCGGAGCACGGTTGGCGGAAATCCAGACACCTAATAATTTCCCTTCAAAGCCCTACTGAGAGCTCACCTCCTCCAGAAGGCCTTCCCAGACTGAGCCCCCTCCTTCCTCCTCCCTTCCTCCCACCTTACCTCCTTCCCCTCCCCACAACACCTGCATATATGTATATATGTTTGTACAGATTTGTTGCTCTATTTATTTTACTTGTACATATTTATTCTATTTATTTTATTTTGTTAATATGTTCTGTTTTGTTCTCTGTCTCCCTCTTCTAGACTGTGAGCCCGTTGTTGGGTAGGGACTGTCTCTATGTGTTGCCGACTTGTACTTCCCAAGTGCTTAGTACAGTGCTCTGCACACAGTAAGCGCTCAATAAATATGATTGATTGATTGATTAGTACAGTGCTCTGCACACAGTAAGCTCTCAATAAATACGATTGAATGAATGAATGAATAATAATAATGATGGCATTTATTAAGTGCTTACTATGCACAAAGCACTGTTCTAAGCACTGGGGAGGTTACAAGGTGATCCCTCGGGGGGCTCACAGTCTTTATCTCCATTTTACAGATGAGGGAACGGAGGCCCAGAGAAGTGAAGTAACTTGCCCAAAGTCACACAGCTGACAGTTGGCTGAGCCGGGTTTTGAACCCCTGACCTCTGACTCCAAAGCTCGGGCTCTTTTCCACTGAGCCACGCTGCTTCTCTGTCTGACTTTGTCCACTTCAAAGTCATTCTTATCTGCTTCGGTTTGGCCCTTTCCTCCCCCCCGACAACAGTACTTCTTTTTCCTGATTTATTCCCATGCCCACTGTTCCTGCCAGCTGCTACAGTCATCCAGCGCTTAGAACAGTGCTTTGCACATGGTAAGTGCTTAACAAATACCATCATCATCATCATCATCAACTCCCCCCTTAAGCTTCCTGTCTCCCCCCAACCCCCATCATCTCTTTCCCCTAATGACCCAGCCATCAACAAAATTGAAACTATCAGGCATGATCTCCCTAAATTCTCCCCTGCTCCTCTTCAATCCCCTCACTCCTCGGCCTTCTTCAAATCTCCCTATATTCCCTTTAATATCTCCTCCCCAGTAAATCTACACCTTCCACCTGTGTATCTGACCTCATCCCCTCAGACCTTCTTAACTGAAAAGGAGAATCACTCAAAACCAATTTAGAGGAAAGTCCTGCACACACCGTTAAGATCCCTATAAACAATAACGAAAAAAAAGTAGAGATAGGGAGGGAGACAGAAAAAGGAGAGACATCCCAGGGAGTGGGCGGTGTTCCATATGCTGAAATAATCCCGGGAATAATAATAATAATAATGGCATTTATTAAGCATTTACTATGTGCAAAGCACTGTTCTAAGCGCTGGGGTGGTTACAAGGTGATCAGGTTGTCCCACGATGGGCTCACAGTCTTAATCCCCATTTTACAGATGAGGTAACTGAGACACAGGGAAATGAAGTGACTTGCCCAAAGTCACACAGCTAACAGTTGGCAGAGCCAGGATTTGAACCCCTGACCTCTGACTCTAAAGCCCAGGCTTTTTCCACTGAGCTACGCTGCTTGTCACTCTTAGTATAGGATACTACAACCCAGTACAGTCACATGTCCTGCTTTATTTAATTTACCTGGATCAAATCGAAAAGCAATATTACAACCAAATGGTAGCTGTATGGTTCTAATCCACAGACAGTAAATGTTAGAACTGGGGAGAAACCATAATACAAAACCATATTAGGGCATCTATTCTATTTATTTTATTTTGTTAGTATGTTTTGTTTTGTTCTCTGTCTCCCCCTTCTAGACTGTGAGCCCACTGTTGGGTAGGGACTGTCTCTATATGTTGCCAACTTGGACTTCCCAAGCGCTTAGTACAGTGCTCTGCACACAGTAAGTGCTCAATAAATATGATTGATCTTGCAAAGTTTATTTTTTCAGGGGAACAGGCTAATACTTCATAAAACAAAGGAACGTGACACTCACCTGCGTCATCCTCCTGGCGGAAGCAAGCTGTCCCATTGCTTGAACTCGGCTGTGTGGGACTCTGGCCTAATGATTTGGTAGCTTGGGAAAGCTTGAACTTCAATAAATGTCATTTTGTTCTAATCTAGTGATTCTGGGTTTTCCCCTGACTCAACATCAACTTGTCATTGCAACACATACCATAGTTATGATATATGTGTATAGATTTTGCATCAAGAAAAAACTCCTCACTCTCAGCTTCAATAATAATAATAATAATAATAATGGCATTTATTAAGCGCTTACTATGTGCAAAGCACTGTTCTAAGCGCTGGGGACTTTACAAAGTGATCAGGTTGTCCCACGGGGGGCTCACAGTCTTAATCCCCATTTTACAGATGAGGGCTCTCCATCCCCTCGCCCCCTCCTGCCTCACCTCCCTTTTCCCCTTCTGCAGCCCAGCCTGCCCTCTCTGCTCCTCTATAACAATAATAATGGCATTTATTAAGTGCTTGCTATGTGCAAAACACTGTTCTAAATGCTGGGGAGGTTACAAGGTGATCGGGTTGTCCCACGGGGGGCTCAGTTTTAATCCCCATTTGACAGCTGAGGTAACTGAGGCACAGAGAAGTTAAGTGACTTGCCCAAAGTCATGCAGCTGGCAATTGGCGGAGTCGGGATTTGAACCCATGACCTCTGACTCCAAAGCCCGGGCTCTTTCCACTGAGCCACGGTAGGGAGGAGAGGGGCAAGGGAGGAGGAGAGCCGAGGGGGGGAGGAGGATGGAGGGGAGCAGAAGGACGAAGGAGAGCAGAGGGGATGGAGGGGGCTGAGCAGGATTTCCAACGCTTAGAACAGTGCCCAGCGTTTAGAACAGTGCTTGGCACATAGTAAGCGCTTAACAAATGCCATCATTATTAAGCCCTACTTTTCATTCATTTAGTAGTATTTACTGAGCACTTACTGTGTGCAGAGCCCTGTACTAAGGGTTTAACCATCACCTCTCACTCCCTTCCAGTCAAACCTGACTTGCTCCCTTTGCCCCTCGCCCCTCCCAGCCCCACAGCACTCAATCAATCAATCAATCAATCAATCAATCAATCAATCGTATTTATTGAGCGCTTACTGTGTGCAGAGCACTGTACTAAGCGCTTGGGAAGTACAAGTTGGCAACATCTAGAGCCGGTCCCTACCCAACAGCGGGCTCACAGTCTAAAAGGGGGAGACAGAGAACAAAACCAAACATACTAACAAAATAAAATAAATAGAATAGATATGTACAAGTAAAATAAATAGAGTAATAAATATGTACAAACATATATACATATATACAGGTGCTCTGGGGAAGGGAAGGAGGTAAGATGGGGGGGATGGAGAGGGGGATGAGGGGGAGAGGAATGAAGGGGCTCAGTCTGGGAAGGCCACTCATAATAATAATATTTGTTAAGCGCTTACTATGTGCCAAGCACTGTTCTAAGCGCTGGGGTAGATACACGTAGGGCTCACAGACTCAATCCCCATTTTATTACAGATGAGGTAACTGAGGCACAGAGAAGTACAGAAGCAGCGTGGCTCAGTGGAAAGAGCATGGGCTTGGGAGTCAGAGGACGTGGGTTCTAATCCCGACTCCGCCACTTGTCTGCTGTTTGACCTTGGGCGAGTCACTTAACTTCTCTGAGCCTCAGTTACCTCATCTGTAAAATGGGGATTAAGACTGTGAGCCCCACGTGGGACAACCTGATCACCTTGTATCCCCTCAGCGCTTAGAACAGTGCTTTGCACATAGTAAGTGCTTAACAAATGCCATCGTTATTATTATTATTCTCTGTGCCTCAGTTACCTCATCCGTAAAATGGGGTTTAAGACTGTGAGCCCCACGTGGGACAACCTGATCACCTTGTATCCCCCCAGCGCTTAGAACAGTGCTTTGCACATAGTAAGCGCTTAACAAATGCCATCATTATTATTATCATTATTATTCTCTGTGCCTCAGTTACCTCATCTGTAAAATGGGGATTAAAAGTGTGAGCCCCATGTGGGACAACCTGATTACCCTGTATCTACCCCAGCGCTTAGAACAGTGTAAAATGGGGATGAAAAGTGTGAGCCTAACAAATGCCATCATTATTATTATTATTATTCACTGTGCCTCAGTTACCTCATCTGTCAAATGGGAATTAAAAGTGTGAGCCCCATGTGGGACAACCTGATTACCCTGTATCTACCCCAGCGCTTAGAACACTGCTTGGCACATAGTAAGCGCTTAACAAATACCATTATTATTATTATTAAGTGGTTTGCCCAAGGTCACGCAGCGGACAAATTGCTGAGCGGGGATTAGAACCCAGGTCCTCAGACTCCCAAGCCCAGGCTCTTGCCACTGAGCCACGCTGCTTCAGATCTATAATTTTATTTATTTATATTGATGCCAGTTTACTTGTACTGTTGTCTGTCTCCCCCCCCACTCTAGACTGTAAGCTTGTTGTGGGCAGGGATTGTCTCTATCATCATCAATCGTATTTATTGAGTGCTTACTGTGTGCAGAGCACTGTACTAAGCGCTTGGGAAGTACAAATTGGCAACATATAGAGACGGTCCCTACCCAACAGTGGGCTCACAGTCTAAAAGGGGGAGACAAAACCAAACATACTTACAAAATAAAATAAATAGAACAGATATGTACAAGTAAAATAAATAGAGTAATAAATATGTACAAACATATATACAGGTAATGACAGTATTATTGTCTTTATGACAGTATTGCACTTTCCAACCGCTCAGTACGGTGCTCTGCACATAGTAAGCGCTCAATAAATACGACTGGCTGAATGAATGAAGGGAGGAAGGGAGGGAGGCGGAGGGAGGAGGAGCAAGAAGGGAGGAAGGGCAGAGAAGGGGAGAGAGAGAGCTAGGAAGGACGGAGCGCTCCGCAGAGGCCGGTCCATCCTCCGCCCCGGGCCCTGCCCCCTTAATAATAATAATAATAATAATGATGGCATTTATTAAGCGCTTACTATGTGCAAAGCACTGTTCTAAGCGCTGTGTCCGCTGGTTGCGGTGCTGATCCGCCGGCGGAGCCTGCGGGGGTCTGCAGAGGGGATCTGCAAAGGGGCTCTGCAGAGTGTGGGGTCTGCAGAGGGGGTCTGCAAAGGGGATCTGCGGCGGGGAGCGGCCGGATCCCGGACCCCCCAAGAGGCCCCCCCTCCTTCGGCCGGACACCGCCCCTTCCCAGGGCCACGGATCAGACGCCTCCCTCCAAGGCCTGGCTGGCGGGGGCCAGGCCCAGCTTCAGACCCCTTCCCAAGGACCAGCTCCAGCTCCACACCCCTTCCCAAGGACCAGCTCCAGCTCCACACCCCTTCCCAAGGATCAACTCCAGCTCCATCCTCCTTCCCAAGGACCAGCTCCAACCCCTTCCCAAGGATCAGCTCCAGCTCCTGACCTTTCCCAAGGACCAGCTCCAGCTTCTGACCCTTCCCAGGGAACAGCTCCAACTCCAGACCCCTTCCCAGGGATCAGCTCTAGCTCCATCCTCCTTCCCAAGGACCAGCTCCAGCCCCTTCCCAAGGATCAGCTCCAGCTCCTGACCCTTCCCAGGGACCAGCTCCAGCTCCAGACCCCTTCCCAAGGATCAGCTCCATCCTCCTTCCCAAGGACCAGCTCCAGCCCCTTCCCAAGGATCAGCTCCAGCTCCTGACCTTTCCCAAGGACCAGCTCCAGCTTCTGACCCTTCCCAGGGACCAGCTCCAACTCCAGACCCCTTCCCAGGGATCAGCTCCAGCTCCATCCTCCTTCCCAAGGACCAGCTCCAGTCCCCTTCCCAAGGATCAGCTCCAGCTCCTGACCTTTCCCAAGGACCAGCTCCAGCTTCTGACCCTTCCCAGGGACCAGCCAGCTCCAACTCCAGACCCCTTCCCAGGGATCAGCTCCAGCTCCATCCTCCTTCCCAAGGACCAGCTCCACTTCCTTCCCAAGGATCAGCTCCAGCTCCTGATCTTTCCCAAGGACCAGCTCCAGCTCCTGACACTTCCCAAGGACCAGCTCCAACTCCAGTCCCCTTCCCAAGGATCAACTCCTGCTCCATCCCCCTTCCCAAGGACCAGCTCCAGCTCCTGACCTTTCCCAAGGACCAGCTCCAGCTCCTGACCCTTCCCAAGGACCAGCTCCAACTCCAGTCCCCTTCCCAAGGATCAACTCCAGCTCCATCCCCCTTCCTAGGGGCAAGTTTCGGCTCCAGCTCCTTCCCAAGGATCAACTCCAGCTCCATCTCCCTTCCCAAGGACCAGCTCCAGCCCCTTCCCATTGACCAGTGGCATTTCCCTCCCCTCCATCCCCTTCCCACTGACCAGCGGCAGCTCCTTCCCAGGAGGCCAACCTCAGTCTCCACTCCTCAAACCCAGAGCTTATTTCCTTCCCTCCAGTCATCCCCCCGGCTGCTGGGGGTCCCGACCCTAGCCTGACCATGGCAAAGCTGCTCCCCGCCATGGAGGCGGCCAAGATCTACCACACCAACTACGTGAGGAACGCCCGGGCGGTGGGGGTCATGTGGGGGACCCTCACCATCTGTTTCTCGGTCTTGGTCATGGCCTTGTTCATCCAGCCTTACTGGATCGGCGACAGCATTAACACACCCCAGGCTGGCTATTTTGGCCTTTTCTCCTACTGCATCGGCAACGCCCTGACCTCGGAGCTCATCTGCAAGGGTGGGCCCCTGGACTTCGCCACCATCCCCTCTGGGGCCTTCAAGACCGCCATGTTCTTCGTCGGAATCGCCATGTTCCTCATCATTGGCTCCACCGTCTGCTTCAGTCTCTTCTTCTTCTGCAACACCGCTACCGTCTACAAAGTCTGCGCCTGGATGCAGTTAGCAGCTGGTAAGTGGGCAGTGCCAGGCAGGGTAAGCCCCAGCTGGCATCTCCTCCATGGCACTGAACTCCACTGCTCGTTTGCCCATTCCTCCCACACGCCCAGGTGCCCCCCTCCCAACGCCTGACTCAGTGGGTCTTTGATGTCTCCATAAGGCTTGATAGTTTAGGGCCCAGGCCGGCTTAGATTTTCAGAGGGTCGGGGCCAAGCTGGTTTTTTTAAATGATATTTGTTATACGCTTACTATGTACCAGGTACTGTTCTAATCGCCGGAGTAGTTACCAAGCAATCAGGTTTGATACAGCCCCTGTCCCACATGGATCTCACAGCCTTAACCCCATTTGACAGATGAGGGAACTGAGGCACAGAAAAGTGAAACGGTTTGTCCAAGGTCCCACAGCAGACAAGTGGCAGAGCCGGGATTAGAACCCACGTCCTTCTGACTTCCAAGCCCGTGCTGCTTCTCTATTGTATTGGACTCTCCAAGCACACAGTACAGTGCTCTGCACACTGTAAGTGCTCAATAAATATCAATGATCGACTGATTACCGAATGTCCAGTGTAGTGCTTAGTACTCAGGCTCTCAATAAATGCAGTTGCTACTATACTGCACTCCTGTCCAGCTTTTTGAACTATCAGTCGTATTTATTGAGCGCTTACTGTGTGCACAGCCCTGTACTAAGCACTTGGAAGAGTACAGAATACTGGAGTTGGTAGACACGTTCCCTGCCCACAGCGAGCTTACGGTCTAGAAGACTGTCTTGTCTTATGCTGTCGAGTCGTTTCCGACCCATAGCGATACCACGGATACATCGCTCCCAGAACACTCGCCAAAGAACCATAAAGAGTCTAGAGGACCAATCAATCAATCAATCAATCAATCAATCGTATTTATTGAGCACTTACTGTGTGCAGAGCACTGGACTAAGCGCTTGGGAAGTCGAAGTTGGCAACATCTAGAGACGGTCCCTACCCAACAGTGGGCTCACAGTCTAGAAGGGGGAGACAGAGAACAAAACCAAACATAGTAACAAAATAAAATAAATAGAATAGATATGTACAAGAAAAATAAATAAATAAATAAATAGAGTAATAGGACCATAGTTTTATATTTGTACCCAGGCCTATTGGTTTGGTTAAAGGGCTTTCCCTGTCCATTGAGTCTTATACCACACTCTGTTGGGCTCACTGTCTCTCTCCTTGGGTGAAAGTAATGGAGGGGACAAAGGTGAGGGAGGATTGCTTTCACCTCCCACCCCTCCACAGCATTTGTGTACATATGTACATATTTATAATTCTATCTATTTATATTAATGATGTATATACATATATATAATTCTATGTATTTATATTGTTGCTACTGATGCCTGTTTACTCGTTTTGATGCCTGTCTCCCCCCTTCTAGACTGTGAGCCCGTTGTGGTCAGGGATTGTCTCTATTTGATGCTGAATTGTACTTTCCAAGCGCTTAGCACAGTGTTCTGCACACAGTAAGCGCTCAATAGAGCCGACTGAATGAATGAATAAATTAATTAATTAATTCACAAGGATCCAACAGGAGTAGGAGTTTGGAGTCCATGAGGTGTGGAAGAGAGGGAGCCATCACTGGAGGAAAAGGAAGTCTATTGGCTGCAGATGAAAAATGTCTGGAAAAGTGAAGCACTGGGGTGATGAATGTATTAGGTTGGTGTATTTGGGAGACCCCGCTGAAAAGAGCCCTCGTAGAGCGAGACATGGAGAGGCCCCATGTTAATTTGGTTGTATTGTACTCTCCCAAGCGCTTAGTACAGTGCTCCGCACATCATTCTATTCTATTCTATTTATTTTATTAGTATGTTTGGTTTTGTTCTCTGTCTCCCCCTTTGAGACTGTGAGCCCACTGTTGGGTAGGGACTGTCTCTCTATGTTGCCAACTTGGACTTCCCAAGCGCTTAGTCCAGTGCTCTGCACACAGTAAGCGCTCAATCAATATGATTGATTGATTGATCATAAGTGCTCAATAAATACCACTGATTGATTGGGTCTTGCCCAAGCTGCCCTCCCCTGGCCTCTGCAGGTCTCCCGGGGACTGAGACTGGGGCACAATCAGCCTGGTCTCAAGGCCTGATGGCCTAGATGGGGGAGAGGTGCGGGCGGCCTCTGTTTTGCAGAAATACAGCAGCTTGGGTCCAAAGATTTCAAATCATCACCATCATCATCATCATCAATCGTATTTATTGAGCGCCTACTATGTGCAGAGCACTGTACTAAGCGCTTGGGAAGTACAAATTGGCAATATATAGAGACAGTCCCTACCCAACAGTGGGCTCACAGTCTAAAAGGGGGAGACAAAATCGAAACTGGGTTGGGAGTTGGGAAGGCAGAGTACCAGCAAGAGGAAATTCCGGGGGTTGCTTTACTTTGGTGGAGGTTGCGTCAGGAGGAACAAGCAGTGCAGGGCAGGGCAGAGGATGCTGGAAGAGGCACTGCCAAGCCAGCCCTTTCTCATTCATTCATTCATTCAGTCATATTTACTGAGCGCTTACTGTGTGCAGAGCACTGTACTGCGTGCTTGGAAAGTACAATTCGCCAACAGAGACAATCCCTACCTAACAACGGGCTCACAGTCTAGAAGAGGGAGACAGACAACAAAACAAAACAAGTAGACAGGCATCAATAGCATCAAATTAAATAGAATTATAGATATATACACGTATATAGTTTCCCATTTGCCGAGCAGGCAGGCAAGCAGGAAAGGGCAGAGAGGACTTGGAGCCTGGCTTGCGCTGGGAAAGGGACACTGAAACCAAAGCCGGGCATACTCTGTCCAGTGAAATATTAATTGAGAGGAAAAGATGGTTTCATGTTCAGTCCTGTGGGTTGGAGACAGGCGGAAGAGACTAAGGGATGTGGGGGAGGGCATAAGCCACTATGTGGCCTGGACTGCATTATTGTTAATAGTATTAAACCAAATTAGCTGCAGCTAAGGAGTTTGGGCTGAGAGCAGAAAGGAGAATGAAATCCAGATGGAGTTTAAGAGATTGGGGAGAGAGTGAGGAAAACAGGGAAAAGGGAAAGTAAGGGGGGACTTGAGGAAGAAAATGCAAAAATGAGGTAGATGGGAAGGACCGAAGAGTGAATATTCCCTCATCCCCACTCTGATGTCTGTTTACAAACAAGCCTTCCTGCCCCTGATCTAAGAGCCCTGACAGCCTGGGAGCAGACTTTCCTCCCTCCTCTTCTTCGAGGCCTAGTGGATCAAACACCGTCCTGGGAGTCAGAAGGACCTGGGTTCTAATCCCGGCTCTGCCACGTGTCTGCTCTGTGACCTTAGGCAAGTCGCTTCACTTCTCCAGGCCTCAGTTACCTCACCTGTAAAATGGAGATCAGTAATAATGATGGCATTTATTAAGCGCTTACTATCTGCAAAGCACTATTCTAACCTCTGGGGAAGTTACAAGGTGATCAGGTTGTCCCATGGGGGGGCTCACAGTCTTAATCTCCATTTTACAGATGAGGTAACTGAGGCACAGAGAAGTGAAGTGACTTGCCCAAAGTCACACAGCTGACAATTGGTGGAGCCGGGATTTGAACCCATGAACTCTGACTCCAAAGCCCGTGCTCTTTCCACTGAGCCATGCTGCTTCTCATTTAACATTTGTTAAGCGCTTACTATGTGCAAAGCACTGTTCTAAGCACTGGAGCGGATACAAGGTGATCAGATTGTCCTACGTGGGGCTCACACCCTCATTTTACAGATGAGGGAACTGAGGCTCAGAGAAGTTAAGTGACTTGCCCACAGTCACACAGCAGACATGTGGCAGAAGCAGGATTAGAACCCATGACCTCTGACTCCCAAACCCAAGATCTTGCCACTGAGCCACGCTGCTTCTCAAGACTGTGAGCCCCATGGGGGACAGGAACTGTGTCCAACCTGATTACCCTGGGTCTATCCCAATATTTAGAAGAGTACTTGGCACATAGTAAGCGCTTAACAAGTACCACAATTATTATTATTATTATTATTATTATGATTATCCCCCTCCACTCCAGTCTTTGCTCTGGAAATGAGCACCGGTTCTTCTCCCCCTCAGACCTCTCCCAGGCCCTCGTCCCCTCGTCCCTGGCCCAGAATGAGAGGAGGCCGCTCTCCCCTCATGCCACACGGTCGCTGAGCATGTTCGGTGGCAACTGGCACATGCCCTCCCCCTTACTGCTCTCCCCACTCTGAGTAGCTACCGGGCTGGCGATCGGCTGCCTCGTTTACCCCGACGGCTGGGACTCCAGCGAGGTGAAGCGCATGTGCGGGGACCAGACGGACAAATACACGCTGGGAGCATGCACCATTCGCTGGGCCTTCATGCTTGCCATCGTCAGCATCATGGACGCCTTCATCCTCTCCTTCCTGGCGTTTGTCTTGGGCTACCGGCAGGACAGCCTGCTCCCTGAGGGCTACAAAGCAGATGGCAAAGGTAATCCTGACCTGTTGTGACACAAAATTGCCCCAAAAGGCACCTAGAGACAGGGTAGACTCTGATTCTTGACCACGGACCCTAGGGAATCCTTCCTCCCCTCACACCCACCCCAGGTGACCCTGATTTGTCCCAAGTCCAGCAGCCCACAGGACAGCTGACCAGAACACGTGGGAGAAAGTCAGACTATTTTCCTCCCCCTGCCCCTATCTTAGTCTTCAGGAGCTGAATGTCCTTTACTTCTTCTCTCCCCCTCCCTCAACCCACCCAGCCCTAGCAGAGACTCCCCAGGCAGAGAGTTTGGGGCTCTGGGGCTAGCGGCCAGCCCACCATTTGGGGCTCAGTGAGGCCAAGAGGAGGCTGACCGATCCCACTGTCCGCACCCCGGGGGCTGGGGGAGGAAGAGGTTTCTGGGTCAATTCAAACCCTTAGTAAGCGGGCCCGTGGTTTCCTTCTGGCCCTCAGCACCGAGCTCTACCCTCAAGGCCACACTGCTTCTCAAGCTTTTAAGCTTTAATTACTAATTAAGCTTTAATACCAAGTTGACCCAAGTCTAGCTCTTTTCAGAGTCCTGCTCAAGATGGGGCTCCATTTCCCCTGGAGGGACCCCAAAGCCGAACTACAGGCCGGGGAAAGAGCAAGGGGGTTGGTGCTCCTTTTTGACACTTCTTCAGACACCCCAGGTTCTTCAAGGGACCTTGAAAGGACACCTCACCTAACCTTCTGCCTCAGCCTCCCTATTTCATGGCCTAACCTTTCTGACCCTCAGGAAGCAAACTTCCTGTTCTCCTCCTCCTAGTCTAAGCCCTTGGGTAAGCTCTCTTTTCTCTCCTTTCTCCTACAGAAGAGGCTTGAAACAGCTGGACATTAGGTAAGCATCTGAAACAAGAGGGTCTGCATGCAGCTGGGGGACACCTTGAACGCTGTTGAGGATTTTCAAATCATTTAATCTCAAAAGCTTGAGAAGCAATGCGGGTAGAGCTCAGCGCTGGGATCCAGAAGACCTGGGTTCTAATGCTGACTCTGCCACTTGTCTGCTGTGTGACTTTGAACAAGTCACTTAATGTCACTGTTCCTCAGTTCCCTCATCTGTAAAATGGGGATTCAAGACTGCGAGCCCCTGGTGGGACAGGGATTGTGTCCAACCTGATTAGCTTGTATCAACCCTCGTGCTTAGTACAGTGCTGGGAACATTTAAAACAAAAATTAAAAAATTAAAAAAAAGTAAAGCTGGAGCAGGACTCCTGCAGAACCAGTGTCTGGCCCTGTTTTCAGAGTGGCGATCTTCTGCCCGGAGACAAGGTGGGGACACAAGCGAAAGGCTCCTTAAAGGTCTAACAGTCACCCTCTGAGCTGGAGGGGAAAACCTGGGAGAGTTGATTTTGGTTCGTGTTCTAAATAGCAGTCACCCACAAATAAAAAAAAGTTCAGTGGATCAGCCCTCTATTGCCCGTTGACATTCATTTGTGCCTTTAACCTAGACATTTGATGCTTATAGATAATTATCTGGGAAAAATATAGTTTTTCAGATAAAAAAATACAAGTGGGGAAGGCTTTCTTGTAAAAAATATCCCCATGTCAGTATCACAAGGCATATGGGCACAGCCTCCCAGCCAATGTGCCTTTCAAAAGCTGAGGAATGATCGGTAGGAAAGTTTGTGTGTCAGCTTCAAAAAAAAAAGCAGTCAGGGCTGTCTTTTCAAATTATTCCTAAGCCTGTTCCCCTAGCAACCTCCCAGTCAGCTAAACATTAATGCCCAGAGTCCTATATATTTAGGCCACGAGTCTTAACGGGATTTAAAACCATCTGGGAGATTGTCGTTTGGCTGGCCGATTTCAGTG
This sequence comes from Tachyglossus aculeatus, assembly GCF_015852505.1. NCBI lineage: Eukaryota > Metazoa > Chordata > Mammalia > Monotremata > Tachyglossidae > Tachyglossus > Tachyglossus aculeatus. Next base: position 17,313,470 of record NC_052072.1, on the reverse strand, counting down.
ATGCCTTGCTTTCGGTAAGGAGTCAAAAGAACGCAATAGCTGTTTTCCTCTTTGTTATTAGGTTATTATTTGTTATTTTTAAATCTCAGGTAGTAACCTTCTACGTGTTTCTGTCTCATTCTCCAGGATATCTGCTCCTTGGGTGGACCCTGTACATATTTTTCAACCCAAAGCTACAGATTCCGACTCTTCAGATAGACACTTGACCCCCCTAACCTCTCCACATGGCAGACTGTACTCCCTCGTACAGTAGACACCAGTGCAACTCCAACCTCGAATCCTCAGACGGTTTACTGAGTCTTGCCCAATGGGTGAGACATCAGGGGAGGGTTTAGATGCTTAAACACGAGTATTAATGAAAGCTATTTGACCGTAGATGGGAGTTCTTGGGAGAGGAGTTATTTAGGGGGTTAGCAGGAACCTCATTTAATCAATCAAACATATTTATTGAGCCCTTTCTGTGTACTTTGGAGAGTACAATATAACAGAGTTGGTAGTCCTTGTGGAAGTTCTCCACAATCAGCTTGCAGTATGGAGGGGAATTTAACTCTGCCCACCTGAGAAAAGCTTGATCAAGTCCAATAATCCAGGGGCAGGGGTAACCCAGTCTTCGCCACAAGCCCCTCGGAGACCCTCCTTGAACCATTTCAGTGCTTGGTAGCTCAAAGATGATGGAAGGAGATAGGATGAACACTCAGATAACTAAAAGTGTTACACGCTTGCTATTGTAAGATGTGGGGGAGGAAGGCGTTGAAGCAATTGGTTGAGAATGAAGAATGATATGATCCCGCCCTTAATCAATCAAAAGTATTTGAGTGCTTAATGTGTGCAGAGCACTGTACTAAGCACTTGTGAGAGACTACTTTATATCAGAGTCAGAAGACACGTTCCCCGGCCACACTGAATAACTGAGTATCGGCTCCCTGGACTAGCCTACGACGCACATTATTTTGTTCTGGAAACGGAATCCTCCACCTCTCTGTAACAAAGTCGACGCCAATGACCGGATCGACTTTTGAAATTGGAGTCTCGATAGCCCAGACTAGGTTTGGGAAGGGGCAGCAGGGCTCTAGGAACACGGAACCCAAACAAGTCCTGCAAATTTGTTTAAATCTAGTCAGCATCTGCATTCTAAAAACAAACAAATGAAAAAACACCGCACAACTGTGCAAACCACTCACCAGCTCCTCTTGGCCCTCTCCTGAGGGAGCTCACATTACTGAGCTTCTCCGCTTTCACGCTGTCAGCAAGATCGTCTCGCATCACAGAGGACGGTATTAAGTAGCAGCTCACTGAATAGTCCTTTCATAACCGTGTGCTGTTGGAAACTTCTAATTAATTCATTAATATCTCCAGAAACTTTGGGAATAGCCTCTCCAGAACTGGCAAACTGTCCAGAGGGGGTGACCCCTTCTTTGCACTGATTTATAACCACTAATCAACAGACTTATTGTTACCATTAATTGCCTTCCCCGGCTAAGGGCTACTCCAGAACAACCACAAGAAAGTAGAAGTCAAATCTACTGGATGCTCCTCATGAACATAAACCGAATGAAAATCTAATTTTAATGGAGGAATTTTTTATCCAAAATAAAAAAGATTGTTCTATAATGGATAGAGGGGAAAAGAGAACTAACACCCAAAGAGAATGAAATGCAGAACAAAACTTTGTAAGGAAACACTCCCAAGAAAGTTGTACAGTCCAATCAATCAATCAAATCAATCAATGGTATCGCTTCCTGTGTGCGGAGCACTTTACTAAGCACTTAGGAGAGTCCAATAAAACAGAGTTGATAGGCTAGTTCTCTGCCCATAACAAACTTAAAGTCTAAAAGGAGCTTACAGTATCCAACCCGATTTGCCCCATACCAGAGCTTAGTACATTGCCTGTGGCCAAGGTCTCAAATTATAGTCCGGTTTAGAAGTCTTCTTCCCTGTCCGTCCCCATTTCTGAGCTAACAGGTACATTTCTGAAATGTCCCAGAAATAGATTTTAATCTTAAAATTGCTTCACAATAATTAGAGGGCTTGCTTGTACATTGCCCCTTTCCAGAGATTAAGACCAAACTCTTTTTCCTTCTCTTAGCATTCCTGATAATACAGTCTTTTTGTCTATAAATTTTAAAGTCATGAAGACATATATGGGACTTTTGTCTGTTGTACATAAAGAAGTTAATTTCTTCACAAAGTATGTGACTTCTCCCTTCCCTAAGAGCTTTACTCAAAGTTTTAACAGCTGAAGTGTAAATGGTAATCATAATAATTGTGGTATTCGTTAAGTGCTTACTCTATGCCAAGCATTGTGCTACAAAATGGGGTAGAAACAAGATCCAGATTAGACACAGTTCCTGCCCTAAATGGGGAGGGAGACCATGCATTGAATCCCCATTTTTCAGATGAGGAAATTTTTTCAGATGAGGAAACAGAGGCACAGAAGAGTTGCGACTTGCCCAAGATCTCAGAGCATGCAAAAGGGAGAGCCGGGATTAGAAATCAGGTCCTGATTCCCAGGCCTGTGCTCTTTCCAATAGGCTACACTGCAATCTCATTTGGTAAAAATAAAAAAATCGATCAAGTTTCTTCCTGCCCAGAACACTCCACCAACCCAGAGCATTAATGCCTTTTGTTGCTGGGTTTTTTTTTTTAATTTTCTGGGTGATTCATTTTTTTTTATTGGATTTAACTGGCACTAATCCCAGGCCCACCACTAAACTGCCGTGTGACCCTAGGCCAGTCACTTAACTTCTCTTGTGACCTAGGGAACTGACACACAAGAGAAGTTAATTGAACTTGAGAACAGTGATTTGCACATAGTAAGCACTTAATAAATACCAAAAAAAAAATTCCCTCATCCACAATATGGAGATTCAATCCCTGCTCTCCCTCCTACTTTGACTGTCAGCCCCATGTGGAACCTGATTATCTTATATTCATTCATTCAATCATTTATTGAGCGCTTACTGTGTGCAGAGCACCGTACTAAGTGTTTGGAAAGTACAATTCGGCAACAGAGACAATCCCTACCCAACAACAGGCTCACAGTCTCTACCCCAGCATGTAGTAATAATAATAATAATTATGGTATTTGTTCAGCGCTTACTATGTTCTAAGCGCTGGGGTAGATACAAGGTAATCAGGTTGTTCCACATGAGGCTCACCGTCTTAATCCCCATTTTGCAGATGAGGTAACTGAGACACAGAGAAGCTAAGTGACTTGCCCAAGGTCACACAGCAGACAAGTGGCAGAGGCAGAATTAGAACCCACATCCCCTGACTCCCAAGCTCCTGCTCTTTCCACTAAGCCACGCTGCTTCTGAGCACCTAACAAATACTATTATTATTATTATGATGATGACGATGATGGAGGGAAATGAACCAATAAAGGTTTGCCATCCTCAAAGCCACTGGTGTAGGATAACCCTCTTGTGGAGTCCCAGAGAAAGGCTGAGATTGATATTTAAAGATTTTAGGGACATAGGTAGGAAGCTTAGTAGACAGAAGAGAGATCCACGGACTCTTGTAGGGCACACGAGGGAAAGAGGAAGCAGCAGCAGTTACTTAATATTCTCATGGCACACTGTAATTGAGTTTTTTAGAGAACAGGACATCACACCCACATACTGTTGTATAATAATAATAATGACATTTATTAAGCACTTACTATGTGCAAAGCACTGTTCTAATCACACTCCTGCAGGAACAGTAACTGTATGGCAGTTCTGACTCCAACCTTCCCCTGGCCAAAGGTTAGTAAACGTAATAACACTTGAATTCCTATTTTCGGGAATACTTTCCATAGTGAGGCGAACTGCAGAGACATAGAGGGCAAGGCCCCAAACCTGGAGTAGCAGATAGCCTAGTGTGGTGGGAAATATGAAACACAAACATACTCTCTCTCTCAACTTTCTCTTCTCTAAATTCTCACTTGTATATTATTTCCCAGCATTTAGTACAGCGGTGTGGTTTTTTTTTTAATAATATTTGTTAAGTGCCTGGTACTGTTTTAAGCACTGGGGTAGAAACAAAGTAATCAGGTTGGACACAAGTCTAAGTCGCACATGGGACTCACAGTTTTAGTTCTCATTTCGCAGATGAGGTAACTGGCACAGAGAAGCCAAGTGGAATGTCCATGGTCACACAGCAGACAAGCAGTGGTGCAGGAATTAGAACCCAGGCCCCTTTGACTTTCAGGCCTGTGTGCTAACCAATAGGTCACGTTGCTTCTATATGGTCTGCACACATAAAGAATTTAATACTATTATTACTACTTCTGCAGGGCTTTGCAAGACTAACATACTTGGACATAGAAAAAGGGCCTATTCCAGATTTTTTTTTAAGGTTTCTACTTTTCATTAAGTATTCTAGACCTGGGGACAGAATGGATGTAGGGAGTGAATATGAGGGGAGTCCAAGGTGTGAATTTGAATTTCCAATGATGATAGGAAGGGGAAAGGATTTAGGAGGAGGGAAGGAGATAAGTTCAGTTTCAAGTTTCCAAGGAAAGGGAGGAAATAGCTGGAAATGGGATTTTCAGAGGCATCCATACAGATGTACCTCATGATACTTGCTAAGCGCCTACTATGTGCTACACACGGTGCCAGCTCCCCAAAAGAGTATAGAGTAAGAAGAATAAGGAACCTAGAACTGCATATAAAGGATGGGGTGAGGAAGAGAAGCAGTGTGGCCCAGTGGAAAGAGCACTGGAGTAGGAGTCAGTGGACCTGGGTTTTAATCCTAGCTCTCCCACTTGTCTGCTGTGTGACCACAGGTAAGTCATTTAACTACTCCGTGCTTATCTCATCTGTAAAATGGGAATTAAGACTGTGAGCCCTGTGTGGGACATGGGCTGTGCCCAACTTAATTAGCTTGCACTTAGTACAGTGCCAGGCACATAGTATGCACTTAACAAATACCATTTAAAAAAAGGAGGAGCGGGGGAGCGGGGCAACAGAGTCAGAAGCAGAGGACGGACAAAAAAAAGGACTGAATAGATGTCTTGAAATTGAGGCCCGAAAGGATTTTGTGACCCGGTTGAAGGCAGCAGAGATCAAACTGAATGAGCGGGTGACATTAGGTTTTATTTGTTTGTACATATTTATTACTCTATTTTACTTGTACATATCTATTCTATTTATTTTATTTTGTTAGTATGTTTGGTTTTGTTCTCTGTCTCCCCCTTTTAGACTGTGAGCCCACTGCTGGGTAGGGACTGTCCCTATATGTTGACAACTTGTACTTCCCAAGCTCTTAGTACAGTGCTCTGCACACAGTAAGCGCTCAATAAATACGATTGATGATGATGATGACGATCTGGTGGCTTGGAAACCTTAGAGGTATGAAGACCAATATCTAAGTGGAGGAGGGTCAAGGACAGATGGCACAGAGGCAGAACATTACGCTTTAGGGACTAGGAAGGAAAAGGGAATCAGGAGGACCTGGGTTCTAATCCCGGCTCTGCCCCTCGTCCGCTGAAATGGGGAGGACTGTAGCCCCATGTGGGACAGGGACTGTGTCCAACTTGGTTATCTTGTATCTACCCCAAGCACTTAGTACAGTGCTCTACACAAAGTAAGCACTCAATATTAACACAATTGAATGGATGTGGTGTGACTTTGGGCAAGTCACTTAGTACAGTGCTCTACACCAAGTAAGCAGTCAATAAACCCAGCTGAATGAATGCTGCGTGACTTTGGGCAAGTCACTTAGTAAAGTGTTCTACAAAAACTAAGCAATCAATAAACACAATTGAATGAATGCTGTGTGACTTTGGTCGTCACTTAATTTCTCTGTGCATCAGTTCCCTCATCTGTAAAATGGGGACAAAGACCGTGAGCTCCATGTGGGATAGGGACTGTACCTAACCTAATAAGTGTGCACCCACCCCAGTGCTTAGCACAGCACCTAGCACATAGTAAGCACATAAATACCATAAAAAATCAAGCTCAAGAGGAGAGTCTTAAGTATTTCAGAAAGGGAGACAGAAGCCAGGAGAAGGAATGAAAAGAGCAGTAAGGGAAGATAGGAACAAGATCGTTTTGAAAATGAGGGGCTGTGCCAGAGGTACTGATATAATAATGATGGCATTTATTAAGCACTTACTATGTGCAAAGCACTGTTCTAAGCACTGGGGAGATTACAAGGTGATCAGGTTGTTCCACGGGGGCCTCAGTCTTAATCCCCATTTTACAGATGAGGGAACTGAGGCCCAGAGAAGTTAAGTGACTTGCCCAAGGTCACACAGCTGACAATTGGCGGTGCTGGGATTTGAACCCATGACCTCTGACTCCAAAGCCCATGCTCTTCCCACTGAGCCACACTGCTCAGCACACGCTTAGGAGTGTGGACTACACTCCTAAAGCAGATAGGCATGGAGAGAACCATCAGTGAGGAAGCCTGTTTGGTCCATACAGAGGCGAGGCTGCGATGAGATCCCAATCCTGCCAAAATTGTTGCTTTAGAGAAGCAGTGTGGCCTACTGGATCCAGCACGGGCCAGAAATCAGGACTTGAGTTCTAATCCTGGCTCCACCACTTGTCTGCTGCGGGACCCTGGGCAAGTCACTTTAACTTCTCTGTGCCTCAGTTATCTCATCTGTAAAATGGAGATTAGGTCTGTAGCCCCATGTGGGACAGGGACTGTGCCCAACTTTATTACCTTGTAACTACCCCAGAGCTTAGAACTGTGCCTGGCACATAGGAAGCCCTTACAAATACCATTAACAACAGAAAAAAAGCTTTGGCTCTTAGATTTGGTCTCAACATTGCTTATCTTTACAAAAACACCTGGGATACATATGGGTTATTAAATAATTTGTTTATTGTACTGAATTTACAAAGGAAACAGACAATGCACCCAAGTAGAAAGAATAAAAAAAATGCATTTTCCTTCAGGGTTGATGTTTTTTATTTCGTTTTAGCTGACAGTAAGTACAAGTCCTTTAGTGAGCATTGTACGGCATTTTGACTGTGGGATGAAGCACGGGGCCCTTAATGACTGAATTCTTCAGCTGCTTCTGTCTTCTAACCCCAGAGAGCGGATTCCATGGCGAAGAAAAGCCCTTATCTGGCAAGGGAGTTCTTCCTGAAGGCACAGCTGCAAGCCCTCCAATCACCCTTGGATTTTTATCAGGTCAGGATACTTACTGGAACATACAAGACTTAAGGTTTGAGTTTTGTTCCCTGCTAAGACCAAACCCAGAAATTCCTCCATCCTCACAATAATTCACAGTATTCCCAGAGGTTTAACAAATCAGCCACAGTCCCTTCAAGCCTCAAAGAGGTGGGAAGAGGGAAGAAATTCCAACTTACTGAAGGATTTCCCCACCACGGTGTCTGGTTGGCCTCTTTTACTCCCGTTTGTCTTGGAAGCGCCTAGGGGGCCCCTCACCTAAAACTCCTCCAGGACACGCACTGTCATTCCACATATCCCAAATCAAGTTACGGGATGAACAGGCTGACCAGACGAGGTTTCCGGAGAGGGGCCAGGGAAGAAAAATGTCTGCATTTTGAATGGATTGCATAATGGCACCAGAGTTCTCTCTCTCTTTTTTTTTTTCTTTCGCCATTCTTGGTGGATGGATGATGCTGTGAACTGGATTTCAAACTCATGTCTAGAAAAAGTGGCTGTGTGAAAGTCTCCCAGGCAGCTTTGGTTTTCAAACGGCCCAGGTTGCGCCTGCGCGGCCTTACGGATTTCCCAGAGTCCTCCGGCAGCTGCCGTCCTCGGATCCCAAAGGCCTTTTTGGTCCGTAGAGGGGCAAGGCTGCGGTGAGATCCCAATCCTGCCAAACTTGCTTTTGGCTGTGACTCAACTAACATGTAATAAGCTGGAGAGCAAATCTAAGAGAGATTTCATCTTAAAACTAGCAAATTCTACAAAGTTTTTCATTTCTTTTTTTAAAAAAACAAAACACAAACAGAAAAACGCCAGGAGCCTTGAGTGCATCCCAATCTTCTCAAAGCAATTTGAGATTTAAAAAGCTTATAGTATACTCTAAAGAGCAACCATCTGGAAGCTGCAGAGAATGGCTGTAGGGAGAAAAAAAAAAAAAAGGCGCTCCACCCCTTGGTTTATACATCCTTGGGTCCCGTCCAGATCCTCTCACAAAATAAAAAAGCAAATCCACAAAGGGAAATCCCTTCAGGGCCAAAGCCTGGGTTAAGGTTGATGAAAAAGTCTCTCTAGAGGAAGTCTGGGGTGCAGTTTGCTATCTCTCGCCAGAGCTGAAGGCTTCAATCAGTCAGTCCTTTCCAATTATTCAAAACTCTTTAGTGATGGGGCGATTAACCCGATTCAGGGCGAGTCCAGTGCCGGTAAGGGTTAAGCAACACTCTGATCTTCTGGGGACAGATGGGCAGGGACCCCCCACCCCCATCCCACAACAGCCTGTGCCCACAGGACCCGCCTGGGTTCATCTAGATGCACTCCCCGTTCAATGGTTCCAGTTTTTACTCCCCTTCCACCCGTTTCCAGTCCATTTGAAGACTTGGAGGTTTGCCGGTTTTGCAGGACCGGGAACTCGGAAGAGAGATTTGAATGGTGTTAAAGGCGTTCTCTGGCTCTGAGGAGCGAGTTTGAGAGAGTTGCTGAAATGCGGCGGGGCGGGGGGGGGAATGGGGTGAGAGGAAAGAACCAACGGAAAACCATCTAGGATTAGGATGCATTCTACACATAGCATGGTTAATCTGGGCTCTAGTGGGAATTGACCCCTTTTTCTCATCCTTCTGCTGGCAGTAGGATATGCACTAGAAAGTTTGACTCTCAGAGTCAGGGAGTTAAGGATGGGCTCACATCTTCGCACCTCTCTCAACGAAAAGGGTGGGGATCGCTTAAAAAGGAAAGGTGACCTAAAGGGAGGTGGGAAAGTGGAGGGTCGGTCCGGATTCCAGTCGTAGTCTTTGGCGGAGCCCAACCAAGGCAAAAACTCACTCAGGATGCCCATTGGCTGTGAAGATCCCCACAGAGTCAAGTAAGCAAACCTAAATGAATTTCAGAGATTAAAAAAAAAAAAAAAAAATCTAGGAAGAGCTTCACCCTGAAAAGGAGGATGCTAAAAGAGGAGGAGGAAGAGGAGGGGAGGAGAAAAGATGGGGGGAAGGGAAAGGGGTGGAATCTGGAACAGCTGGGTTAGTATGTAATCTCTGCTGTAAACCAGAGTCCGTAGAACCACGACGCTGAGTCGGGGCCTCTAGGAGTTAAGCCAGGGGTGTCTAAGACACTCTGCTGCTGTGGCTCGTTTTTCAGGGATCAACTCCAGCATCGGCAATAAGAAATTTGTGAAGCCATCTGCCTCATCGTGGGACCACTCGTATTTCTCCACCAGGACTTCGAAAAGACCCCAAGGCTTCAGTTTGGTGATGTGTTTAAGGTCACCTGTTGTGAAGACAGGGAAAAAAAAAAGTGATGGATGATTACAGACAAACTTTGGGTCCTCCTAGTTTCCTTATCCACCTGGTGTCCAGCGTTTTGTTCATTAACATGGCTTAGAGGCAGCAAGGAGTTCAACTGCTTTCTCTTCCCACCATTTCTTTTGTAATGCTCTTCTTGAAAAGAGAGGTGACACTGTGGACAAGGATTTATTTTGACAAGAGAAGTACTTGGCTCTTTTCTCTGCCCTAGAAGATTTAATGTAGTCAGATTAAGTGGAATAACTTTCGTGAAGAGATTTCTTTCATCCATCATCCATCCATCCAAATGAGTCAACAGCTATTTATCCCATTGGGACAGGGCACTATAATATGGGCCCTTAATATAGCATTAAACACTGCTTCCTCTGTCCACAATGTGGAAGGATTCTTGAGACGCTCACAGTGTTTATTACACCAGTAAGATGACTGTTTATCATTCATTCACTCAATCGTGTTTATTGAATGCTTACTGTGTGCAGAGCACTGTACTAAGCGCTTGGGAAATACAGGTTGGTTTACGCTACTGGAACCAAGACAGCTAATAAGGACTTCGATCCTGAAGCTCTACTAAGGAAGCGTTGCTTTAATCTGAAGCTGTCCCACTGGCATTAGAGATCTGTCAACATTTCAGAAATGAGGAGCGACTAGACCTTGGAAAAAAGGCGGATAGTCAGGACAGGCATTTTGAACATGTGACTGACACCCAACAAGCCAGTACAGAATCCAGGGAACACCAAGAGGCTGCAAGACCCTCAAGTTCTGCTCCAGCTGGGCGTCCTTTTTTGTGGCTGAAGGTTCCCGGGGCATCCGAGTTTGGGATTAGTTGGTAGGCAAGTGTCCCTCCCTCCCCACGGCCCGGAAACTTGGGAGAGTAGCTTCCTGGCATCAGCAGCAGTGACACCTCCACTGGAAAAATGAAGTTAACACTGGGGCCTAAGACAAGAAGTGTGGGTGGCTTCCCCTCTCCCTCCTCCTGCTGCTAATGACTGTGGGGAAGATCACTTGAATGAATCTGTTTGTGATGGGAAAAAAATGCATGCATGTGTGTGTCGGAGAGAGAGAGAGACAGAGACTTTCCGCTCCCGTTTTCCTTCCCCACAATCTTCGACCAGTGTTCCTATCTCCAAACTGCACCAACTCACTGAACCTGCAAGAAATTTAAATTCACTTTTATTCCATTTCATTTCTTTTCATTCAGTAGAACGGGCTGTTCCTTCTTTCCTATTAGAGGACAATCTTTCTAGGAATCTAACACCATATAAAGTCCATTCGCAGGAATGTGCCCGACAGTCTTTTAGACTGTGAGCCCACTGTTGGGTAGGGACCGTCTCTATATGTTGCCAACTTGTACTTCCCAAGCGCTTAGTACAGTGCTCTGCACACAGTAAGCACTCAGTAAATACGACTGACTAAAGGACCCGCCTGGTCCAACAGGATGACATTCCTTCAAACAATTTGGCAATTTAGAAAAACTGACCTTGAGGTTTGAAGCGGTCGGTCCCTTTTAGAGTGCCTGTAACTTAGTACATCAAGGGGAAACAACCTGCCCCTAAAAGGAACTTACTAATTAAAATTTACAAAAAAATAAATAAAATAACTCTAACCCTTCAAGGCAGGGAAGCCAGGCTTATCTACCTTGATGTGTGGACTGAAATCCTGATTTCAGAGAGCCGCTCTTTCCCAGGGGAGGATGTAACCGCCCACCTCGAGCACAATCTGTGAATCTCACAAATAGGCTTGTGAACCATAGCAGTCCCATGATTTTGGATAGATGTGGATGAGTACTTCCCAATCGCTTAGTACAGTGCTCTGCACACAGTAAGCGCTCAATAAATACGATTGATTGATTGATCGATTGATTGATGAGGGCATTGCAAGGGGGAGAAAAAGCCCCTGTTCACTCAAGCACTACCAACTGTTGAGAACAAATATTTCTGGAGAACCCGTGACAATCTGTAGCCCAGGGAGCAGTGACCTGTTCTCACTGGTCCCTGGAGGGCAGAAGCAAATTCGGGGATGGAAGGACAGCCTTCCATAAGATTTACTGGGGAGGTGTGGCAGAGTTAAAGTTCTCCTTGGGGATTTTCACTACAGAACAGTCACCCCAGGACAAATCCCCAAGGATTTGTCTTTTAAACTTAGTGGGGAATGTCTCTCCCCTTCTAGGCTGTGAGCTCCTTGAGGGCAGGGATCGCAACTACCATCTCTGTTGTACTGTGCTCTCCCAAGTGTTCTCCCAAGTGCTTAGTATGTCCAGAAACGCTCTGGGCATATTACTCCCCTCCTCAATAATCTCCAGCGGCTACCAATCAATCTGCGCATCAGGCAGAAACTCCTCACCCTGGGCTTCAAGGCTGTCCATCACCTCGCCCCCTGCTACCTCACCTCCCTTCTCTCCTTGTCCAGCCCAGCCCGCACCCTCTGCTCCTCCGCTCCTCCGCCGCTAATCTCCTCACCGTACCTCCTTCTCGCCTGTCCCGCCATCGACCTCCGGCCCACGTCATCCCCCGGGCCTGGAATGCTCTCCCTCTGCCCATCCACCAAGCTAGCTCTCTTCCTCCCTTCAAGGCCCTGCTGAGAGCTCACCTCCTCCAGGAGGCCTTCCCAGACTGAGCCCCTTCCTTCCTCTCCCCCTCGTCCCCCTCTCCGTCCCCCCCCATCTTACCACCTTCCCTTCCCCACAGCACCTGTATATATGTATATATGTTTGTACATATTTATTACTCTATTTATTTATTTATTTATTTATTTTACTTGTACATATCTATTCTATTTATTTTATTTTGTTAGTATGTTTGGTTTTTTTTTTTCTCTGTCTCCCCCTTTTAGACTGTGAGCCCAATGTTGGGTAGGGACTGTCTCTATATGTTGCCAATTTGTACTTCCGAAGCGCTTAGTACAGTGCTCTGCACATAGTAAGCGCTCAATAAATATGATTGATTGATTGATTGATAGTATAGTGCTCTGCACATGGGAAGCACCCAATAAGTGCCACTTATTGATCATTTTACCCCATGGAAAGCCTTGCCCCCTTCCCTTTTCCTCCTGGGAACCATTCAGCACAGATCACTGCCCTTTAGGGAACTCTCTGCCATTCCTCTTCCTCCCCCACACATCAGAGAGGAAGAGCACGCGCTTGGGAGTCAGAGGGTCACAGGTTCTAATCCCAGCTCTGCCACTTGTCTGCTGTGTGACCCTGGGCAAGTCACTTCACTTCTCTGTGCTTCAGTTACCTCATCGGTAAAATGGGGATTGAGACTCGGAGCCCTATGTGGGACACGGACTCTGTCCAACTCAATTTGCTTGCAACCACCCCAGTGCTTAATACAGTGCCTGCTCATAGTAAGCGCTTAACAAATACAGTTATTATTATTCACTCTTATTGACTTCTCTATTTGCAAATATTTTTAAGTCTGTTTCCCCCATTAGAGTCTAAGCTCCTTGTGGACAGGAACAATAGCAACAATAATAACTGTAGGATTCGTTAAGCGGTCACCCTATGCCAAGCCCTGAACTAACTGCTGGGATAGATTCAAGTCACTTTTTTTTTTCTTTTTTGCCTCATGCTTTCCCAAGCTTTCTGGGCAGGACATTCCTCAACAATTACTACCTTCTGAGCACCTGGGTCCCGGGAAGAATTCCAAACAAAAATGCTAAAATGAGAAAGCCGGCCTTCAGGGACCAACCCCCACCACAGCTTTCTGGGGTCTCCACTTACCTCCTGCTTTCTAGGCACTTTGTTTCCATAGTGCCAGTCGTGAAACGGCTCTTTTTAAAATGTGTTTTTGTTTTGGTTTTTTTACCTTTTTTGGTGAAAAACTCCTTGGAATATTTTCCTGCCACAATGAGCTTGCGCGGCACTTTCCCCAGAAGTTCTATGATCAATGCAATGTGATCTATATGTTCCGGGCATTTCAAAGAGGGAAGAAAAAGACATACATAACAGAGGTAACACCAAAATTCTCCTGTCAGAGCAGCAGCAGCTGCCCGGGGCATTGAAAGAAAGAACAGCAGATACACATATATATACACCCACACATGCAAACACACTTCTCTGGTTAGATCGCTGCCCTCTTGCTCTCATCCCTAAGCACCAAGGAGATGGCCAGCAACGCACCTCATGGGAGGATTGGGGCGACGGAGGGCGAGGGGCGTGGGGGAGGAAGGGGAGCGGGGGTCTCAAGACTACTCCAATCGGATCCCCACAGCCAGGGGACGAGGGCAGGAGCCGAGCGAGCTTTGGATGCGAACGCTCCTGCCTGCCTGGATTCCCTGGTGCCTGGAGAAAAGCTAGAGCCGAGCACATACTACCTCTGCGATTGAAGATGTCCTGGGAGTATTTCCCACTGAGGGCAAAGCGTCTTGGGATTCTGCCTATCAGCTCTATAATATGCGCAATGTGGTCTAAAACAAAAGCGGGAAGAAGAAAGGATCAAGGAGAAGCCAAGTATGAGTTACTTTCTAAGAACAACTTGTCTTAAAGACTAACACGAGACATGGCGGGAACGGTGGGGCAGGGAAGAAAAACTACTACTAATAATTCTATTTATTAAGCGCTTACTATGTGCCAAGCACCACACTGAGCACCGGGGAGTGATACCAGATCACTGCTTACAGGTTTGGGCTGTTCTAGTATCGCGTTTGTCGAACATCGGCAGTGTCGGGGCTGGAGACTCGACTCTCTTTGGGCTGCCCATCTTGGTTCAAATCCTTACGGGAACGAGTTTATAGATTGCTTTTTATGTAGGGTGGAATCCTGGCAACACTATAAACCAGGATGCTCAGGACCCCGCTCAGGAGAAAAGTACCTCCAACAAAAAGAATGAAGGGCACCAGGTCCCTTTGGAGGCTATGTTCACGCAAACTGATGAATCTAAACTCGTTCACTCGACTCCCCTACGTCGGCGGAAGGAATTTCACCCCCGAAAAATACCATCTCCACCTCCAAGTTCTGGCTGGAATGGGATGCCAGAATCAGGGAAAGTTTTTCTGACATCCGTGAGCCTGTATGGACACAGTGCAGTATTGGATGAAACCAAATAGTTGGGCCCACGCAGAGTGGACACAGTAAGAACTAAAATTTGAGTTTTCATTTCTGCAAAATTCTGGTTTTTGTTTTTTTCCCTGCATGAGACCTGGGTGGAACTGAAAAACGGGAATACCATTGAAGAGCAGAGCGAAACTATAAAGAGAAACCACATAAACGAATGAAGTGGAAATCTAATCTTCCACAGATTGTAAATTCTCCTTCTGGGTGGAACTCTTGCTACTTGGATATTTTACTCCATGGAACAATTTGGGATTTTTGCCTTAGGATATGGCTAGGACGGGCCCCAGAAACTCTCAAACTCATAGCTAACACTTTATGAAACAGTTACTTTCCAGTTAATTTCTTACTACTAGGTTACTATGACATTACCTATAACCTGCCACCATAGAATTAGGATTAAAGCAATCTTTAAATAAAACCCTGACTTTGACCGGCAGAATGCTGACGATGTAAACCGATTTTTCTGGAAAAAAAAGGGTCAGGTCACCTCCTCTTCCAACTGGAAAAAAGCGTTTTGAGGCTCGGAAGGGAAGTGATACCTGCGGCGTTCTCAACGAATGAAGTGGAAATCTAATCTTCCACAGATTGTAAATTCTCCTTCTGGGTGGAAATCTTGCTACTTTGGATATTTTACTCCATGGAACAATTTAGGATTTTTGCCTTAGGATATGGCTAGGACGGGCCCAGAAACTCTCAAACTCATAGCTAACACTTTATGAAACAGTTACTTTCCAGTTAATTTCTTACTACTAGGTTACTACGACATTACCTATAACCTGCCACCATAGAATTAGGATTAACGCAGTCTTTAAATAAAACCCTGACTTTGACCGGCAGAATGCTGACGATGTAAACCGATTTTTCTGGAAAAAAAGGGTCAGGTCACCTCCTCTTCCAACTGGAAAACAGCGTTTTGAGGCTCGGAAGGGAAGTGATACCTGGGGCGTTCTCAACGAATGAAGTGGAAATCTAATCTTCCACAGCTTGTAAATTCGCCTTCTGGGTGGAACTCTTGCTACTTTGGATATTTTACTCCATGGAACAATTTAGGATTTTTGCCTTGGGATATGGCTAGGACGGGCCCCAGAAACTCTCAAACTCATAGCTAACACTTTATGAAACAGTTACTTTCCAGTTAATTTCTTACTACTATGTTACTATGACATTACCTATAACCTGCCACCATAGAATTAGGATTAAAGCAGTCTTTAAATAAAACCCTGACTTTGACCGGCAGAATGCTGACGATGTAAACCGATTTTTCTGGAAAAAAAGGGTCAGGTCAACTCCTCTTCCAACTGGAAAAAAGCGTTTTGAGGCTTGGAAGGGAAGTGATACCTGGGGTGGTCTCAACAAGTAATGATAGTAGACGGAATAACTCCAGAGCAGAAGGTCGGAATGCTTCAGGGCACTTACAGAACGGTAAACTCTTCCTTTCACCAGACGGAACCACATTTGGGCACTGGAGGCAGGAAGGGGCACAACCTAAGTCAAAGGCGGCTCCCTTAAACTGAGAGTTGCAGTCCCATCTTCTTCATTAATAAGTGCCCCGGCCTAAACTGTCGCCTAAATTGGTAACATTTCCAGCGATGTTTCAAAATGTCCCTCGGACTTAAAGTTAGCACGGCTCAAACTCTACCCAGAGAACGTTGGGCTTGGGCCAAACGGGAGAACTCATCCATCCACTAGGCTTGCGCTGGCCTTCAAACAGGTAGTACGAGACAACATTTTTAGAGCGCCAAATAGCTTACTTTTATTGCAATTTTCACACCCCAGGAACTACTCCGAACCTCGAGTGTCATTTCTGACTTGGGGCATTCCCTTGAGAGTTACAGATGAAAAAATGATTCCAGGGCAAAGACAAATAAATAAATAAAATCACGTCACATTGCTCTGGGCAGCGTTCCTCCTCAATTTAGAAAATCGCTAGATGGTTTTAGAAAAACCTGCATTTTGGTCTCAATTTAAATGTTTTCACTAGGAGTCTCGTCGTAGCAGAGGTGATTAGCATGGTGTCACACAGTAAGTGCTGGACTAGGGTGACTTCATAGTAAAATACTGATTCTTTGTAATGGAAGAGCCTCAATCATCCAAGCTGGGGGACGGCAAGACCCAAGTTGGGGGATAGCAAGGCTTTTTCTGGTAAAATACTGATTCTTTGTAATGGAAGAGCCTCAATCATCAAAGCTGGGGGATGGCAAGACCCAAGTTGGGGGATAGAAAGGCTTTTTTCTGGTAAGTGTATAAGGCAACCTTGTTTAATTTTAGGGACTTGAGCACTAGTGAATACCACACTTAACAGCCGCACCTTGATTTTTGAACTGAGGGTGAGAAGGGAACGACAAACATAAGAGATAAGGGAAACCTTTTGATGGGTGCCACTTAAACTGGGGAAACACACAGTCTTTAAACTAACAACGGAACTCTTCCTACCCCTCTCAAAATGGCATCTAAAAATGATCAAACTTTCCAGATGTCACAAAATATGCCTATTCTTTTAAGTGGAGATAGTGACAGTCTAATGCACAAATATAACAAATATTCTTAAATCAACCACGGCTGAATTAGGATAAACTTGTAAATTGATTTAAAATTAGGTTTTTGAGGAATTAACCTTACTTAATAAAAAAATGAGTGAAAAAGCATCACGTAGTTTTTCCAAGTATCTGGCTGACACTGTCAGAGATGAAAAACTAGACGGGGTGAACCCACAAATTCATAACCGACTAATAGGTAAATCCCTACACTGGTTTGCTACTTAAGGCATTATGCTTAACTTTTCTTCTACCTTATCCCCATTACGGTGGTTGAGACTGGTTTGCTGGAGGAGACTGTATGGGTTGGATCAGGCTAGGGCTATAAATATTTTTACTGAAAAATCTGTGTTTGTGTGTTTTGGGGGGCACGAATTCCATTTATCGGGTGGGTCTTGGTAGAACGATGGTATCTGATACCATATTTACTAGTATAACTGTCCAAATCTAGATTTTTGAAGCGGAAAAGATTTTGTAAGCAGTGACAGCAGCATCCGTGGAAGGCGGGGTTGGTAAGAAGTGGCAATGCAGAAGAGACAGGCTGCTGGGGAAGGGGAGTGTCTTCACGGAGATGTGTACTATGGGGGATGAAGAAGAGAAGGGTCAGACCATGACAAAGCAGCAGCAACAGGCTCACCCTGGGCGGTGGGGAATTTCTGTTGAGTTGGGCAAGAAATGGGGGAAGAGGAGAAGGGACGGAGTTGATTCAGTAAGTACCTACTGAATGCATGCCCCTTGGGAGAACGTAATAAAAGTAAGTGGTGCACTCCCAAATACTCGCTTAGCTTTCTCTTCCTTTGCCCCTCCTTAATTTTCACCACCTCTCCTAGTGCTAGATTTAAATCTAATATGACCTGCATAATCGCCCCACCCCTATTTTAATGTTACAAAACCTAAGTCAAAAAAAGTGGGGCATTTGTACAAGTAAACATCATTTCATGAGTATCACTCAGGGCTCTAGTGTAGTGTAATTCTGCCTACAAGCACATGTCATAATTGGGCAATGCCGGATGATGATTTGTTCCCTGAGCCAAAATTCAATCTGGGCAACAGAGGGGGAAAAAACAGCAATAAAGGATAAAAGAAAAGAGCTAGGGGTTCAAGCTGAAGTTAAATGACTCTCACTCAGGTTTGATCGTCCTTAGCTCAACCTCCAATAAAGCCAAAAGATGACTTTTGGAAGTGAATATTTCTCTGGCATTGTTGACTCAGGAATTTACCTCCAGAAATCAAATTGAAGAAAACAAAGATCCTCCACACCAGTTGTCTAGTAGTAACTCAAATTTGTTTAAAGTTATTCTCAAAATATCTAAGCTCAGCATTAACTAACGATGACTAGCATAACCCTGGAAAACTACACAAAAACAAGGGACACTCACCTTCATCCCGAGTATACTCTTCTCCTGAGTGAGGCTCAAACAGATAATCTCCTGTGGCGAGCTCAAAGGCCTAAGAAAAAAGGAGAACAGCAGCACATTAAAGTGACAAAGATAAACCAGAAACTGGCAGGAAGACTGATTACTTCCATGCTTAACCTCTGGATATTTGGCTGAAACGCTCTGCAAATGATCACTTTTTGAGGTCCAAGAAACCTTTCCTCCGCAACCTCCTCTCACAAGCCTGGCTCTTGATTAACTTGAGTGCGATGATGAAAAGAATTTAGTTACTGCTAAGAGTCATTTCATGCCAAAAGAGGGCAGGGGGAAGAGAGAAGAAAAGCAAGGAATATATTTTTTGAGCTTCACTCCTTACGCCAGTTTTTAGTTTGTTCCTACTTGGGTCAAAAATCTGGGGTCTAGTTTGGGTCCAGCCAAGCCCCAGGAATACGTAGCCTATATCTGATGGGTTCGAATCCAGACTCCACCGCTTGTCAGCTGTGTGACTTCGGGCAAGTCACTTCATTTCTCTGGGCCTCAACTGTAAAATGGGGATGAAGACTGTGAGCCCCACGTGGGATAACCTGTTAACCTTGTATCTACCCCAGTGCTTAGAACAGTGCTTGGTGCGTAGTAAGCGCTTAACAAATACCATCATTATTATTATATAATAATCATCATCATCATTATCACCATACTTGTGGCATTTGTTAGGTGCATACTCTGTGCCAAGCACTATACTAAGCACTTGGATAGATAAAAGATCATCAGGTCTCACTCGGGACTCACAGTCTCAGCAGGAAGGAGAACAGGTACTGACTCCCCATTTTGCAGAAGAGGGAACTGAGGCACAGAGAAGTGAAGTGGCTTGCCCAAAGTCACACGGCAGACAGCAGCACTTGCTCAGTTGTTCCTATCGATCTCTAGAGGCTGCAGCACGGCTTAGTGGAAAGAACACAGGCCCGGGAGTCAGAGGACCTGGGTTCTAATCCTGGCTGCACCACTTGTCTGCTGTGTGACCTTGGGGAAGTCACTTCACTTCCTCTGTTACCTCAATTGTAAAATGGGGATTGAGACTGTGAGCCCTTACTTTGGACAACCTGATTACCTTGTATCTACCCCAGTGTTTAAAATAGTGCTTGGCACATAGCAAGCGCTTAACAAATACCATAATTATGATTATATTATTTTTATAAGCACTCAATAAATACAATTGATTGATTGAGGAAGGGACCCAGAGGAAGGTTCCAGCTGGTCTCCAGGAGCACAAGAGAACTCATTCAAGAGGGATAAACAGGTGGTGCTTTGCTTTTCATTCTTGTTGGAAATAGAGTGACATAAGGGGCATTCTCCAACAGCAGGAGGGAGCTAAAAGGGAAAACGATTCAGGGGTTCTGGTCTACGACTCTCCAGTTAGCTAAGGGAAATAACTCAATGGTAAGAATGAAATCTTTGAATCCACTACCAGAACGACTGCAGATGGAGGTGAGGCGTTCTGCGAGAGATATGTGCATGGCGTTGCTATGGGTCGGAGACGACTCAACATCAAAAAACAAGAATGACCCTATGCTGTTGAAGTCAGATGCGTGACTATGCTCTTTGTCATGAGGGACACTGGAATAGCATCAATTAGCAGGAGAGAATTTAGTACCATTTAATACGCTTTGTGAAAAAGGCATTTAAGTCTTCCCAAGAAACCGGAAACCACATCTCACTAAAACACATTTCCAGATAGGGAAGAAGCCAAAATAGGAGGTTTGAGACTTCTCCATCAATATTCTCTAATACTCCCTTGGGCACACATTGGTTGGCACATAGTAAGCGCTTAACAAATACCATCATTATTAGAAAAGCCAAGCAGGGAAACAGCAGTGATTTGGAACTATTCTTCATAAAGTTGCTAACCTTCCCTGCTCTGACTCACAGACATAACCACTCCACTCTACCCTCTCCCCTGGGGCAAACTCTTGATACCCTTTCTCAGAACTATTTGTTTTATGGCATTTGTTAAGTGCTTACTATGTGTCAAGCATTGTTCTAAGCACTAAGGTACATACAAGTTTATCAAGACGGACACAGTCCTTGTTCCATGAGGGCCTCAGAGTCAAACTGTTACCTCACCAAGTCAGGTCTGAGTTCCTTCTCTGACGGAGGCCTTGGACCACCTGAGATTTCATTCATTCATTCAATCGTATTTATTGAGTGCTTACTATGTGCAGAGCACTGTACTAAGCGCTTGGGAAGTACAAGTCGGCAACGTATAGACACGGTCTCTACCCAACAACGGGCTCACAGTCTAGAAGAGATCTGATTAATAATTCCAGCAGCTGAAGGGTAAGCAACCTAGCTCCCAAAATCATCATCATCAATTGTATTTATTGAGCGCTTACTATGTGCAGAGCACTGTACTAAGCGCTTGGGAAGTACAAATTGGCAACATATAGAGACAGTCCCTAACCAACAGTGGGCTCACAGTCTAAAAGTCCCAAAATGTTGGCTAACCTCTTACAGGGAAATTCTTTCAGTTCCAAATATGTGCTTTTTTTTTTTAGATGGTATTTGCTAAGCGCTTACTATGTGCCAAGCACTGTTCTAAGCGCTTTTGGCAGGCAACCTAGAAAGTTCTGTTTTGCAAAAGCTTTTCCATGAAGGCACTTTTGACAGAGAGAGCAGACAAAAATATGAACGAAAACCAGCAATCTCTCTGCTATTCTATAGCTGCTTATCTGTCGTCTTAGTTTGATCCTCCACCCCAACGGGCTCATGCCAGGAGTGAACCTATGCAAAAGATGTTTCAGATCAATGGTATTTACTGAACGCTTATTGCGTGCACAGCACTATACTGAACATTTTGGACAGGGTTGCAACAGAGTTGGCAGACCTATTCCCAGCCCACCAAGGGGCACAGACCTAACTCCGGCTGGATGCTGGGTTCAAAAGTGCCAGCTGCTCTGCTAGATGCCACCAAATATCCGTTGTTCTTGCCAAGCAGCAGTCCCCCGGCAGCCTCGCGACAAACAACCAAGTGCAAATCCAAACTTACCATACACGCCGTGCTCCAGATGTCTGCTGGGGTATTGTAACCAGATCCTATCAGCACCTCCAGAGATCGATACTGTCTGGTCTGAATATCTTCGGTGAAATGCTTGTGCTGAGGTGGGAGGATGGAGGAAACAAACAGGAAAACGGTGTTAACCTCGACTGTTCTTACGGTGATGGTACGAAAGCTTGGGAAATGAGGAGGATGCTTGTGGGCAGGGAATGTGTCTACCAACTCTGTTTACAACGCACTCACCCAAGCGCTTAATACAGTGCTCGGCACACAGTAAGAGCTCAATAAATACGATTGGCTGCCTCAAGTGGAGCCTTCCCTAGCCAGGGGTTCATTAATTCATTCATTCATTCAATCGTATTTATTGAGCGCTTACTGTGTGCAGAGCACTGTACTAAAGCACTTAAGGGTTCACATTTATTTTATTTTGTTGGTATGTTTGGTTCTGTTCTCTGTCTCCCCCTTTTAGACTGTGAGCCCACTGTTGGGTAGGGACTGTCTCTATGTGTTGCCAATTTGTACTTCCCAAGCACTTAGTACAGTGCTCTGCACATAGTAAGTGCTCAATAAATACGATTGATTGATTGATTGATTCATTAGAGCTAGACTGACCTAAGTGTTCACCAACTCACTGTCACACTGTTTTAAAGGCTGTCCCAGGCCTTTAAATATTCATATTGAAATATTTTAAAGAAAGATGCATTTCTTATATATTTATTTAAATATATATAAAATGTTTTATATAAATATATTTAAATACTTTATAGAAAAATATAAATACACCTCAAAACAGGGACTGTGGCTGTCTACCTTGCCCCAAAATTCAGTTCCTCTTGCTCCCTGGCCCTCCAGATGTGAACTCAGTACATGCTCGACTTAGCTTTGGTAGCATTCTGGGATCTGTAGTTCAAAAGTCCTCGAGGGAAAAGGTGCAAACTTCATTAGGGAAGGGAAGAATGTTCTGATGGTCCAGTTGTCACCAAAAGTAATATGGTCACATAATTTATAACTCATTTTTAACTTACAAGAGTTTTAGCCAGCAAAAAAAGCCCAAACAAAAAAAAGCCGTGTAAGCGCTCAGGTAAAGATATCTGGGAATTCACCCAGTTATAACAACAGTGTGCCACTGCTGCATTTTTAAGAGCTTAAAACTATTTTCCCAACATGAAGATTATTTTAACTTTTAACAAATAACTACTTCCTAACAATATCTTTGGGGCCACCCTAAGGAGACTGAACATTTTTCAGAATCCAAATAACAATTTAACCTCCACGAGAAACAGATGGCTGTGAATAGGAGGCTACAACACCATTCATTTCTTTCTATTCATTCAATCGTATTTATTGAGCGCTTACTGTGTGCTGAGCACTGTACTAAGCAAGTCAGCAGCATATAGAAACGGTCCCAACCCAACAGTGAGCTCACAGTCTAGAAGGGGGAGACAGACAACAGAACATTTGTCAAAGCCATCAGAATAAATAGAATTATAGCTATATGCACATCATTAATACAATATAGCAAATATGTACAAATATATGCAAGTGCTGTAGGGCGGGGGGTGGTGATGGAGAGGAGAGGAAAAAGGGGGCTCTGTCTGGGAAGGCCTCCTGGAGGAGGTGAGCTCTCAGTAGGGCTTTGAAGGGAGGAAGAGAGCTAGTTTGGCAGGTGTGTGGAGGGAGGGTATTCCAGGCCAGGGAAAGGACGTGGGCCGGGGGTCGATGGCGGGACAGGCGAGAACGAGGCCCAGTGAGGAGGTTAGCGGTGGCACAGGAGCGGAGGGTGCAGGCTGGTCTGTAGGAGGAGAGAAGGGAGGTGAGGTAGGTGGGGGGCGACGTGATGGACAGCCTTGAAGCCGAAAGTGAGGAGTTTTCGCTTGATTCATTGGTTGACAGGCAACCACTGGAGATTTTTGAGGAGGGGACTGACATGCCCAGACCGTTTCTGTACAAAGATAATCCGGGTGGCAGAGTGAAGTACAGACTGAAGCGGGGACAGACAGGAGGATGGGAGGACAGAGAGGAGGCTGACAGTCTGAGATTAAGGACTTTGTTGCAATCCAGCACAATCCAGCACAACATGACTCAAAAGCATTATTAGAGTTGGTAATAACTGTGCGATTAAGTGCTTACTATGTGTCAACCACTGTATTGAGAAGCAGCGTGGCTCAGTGGAAAGAGCCCGGGGTTTGGAGTCAGAGGTCATGGGTTCAAATCCCGGCTCCACCAATTGCCAGCTGTGTGACTTTGGGCAAGTCACTTGACTTTTCTGTGCCTCAGTTCCCTCATCTGTAATATGGGGGTTAAGATTGTGAGCCCCACCCGGAACAACCTGATCACCTTGTAACCTCCCCAGCGCTTAGAACAGTGCTTTGCACATAGTAAGCGCTTAATAAATGCCATCATTATTATTATTGTTACACTCTGGGGTAGACAGTGTATAGGCAGACTGGAGGCTCACAGTCTAATGGGGAGGGTGAATGGGTATTTGATTATACAGATGAGGGAACTGAAGCCCAGAACACTGTTTTTTTTCAAATGGTATTTGTTAAGCTCTTGCTATGTGCCGGACACTATACTAAGCGCTGGGGTAGATACAAGATAACCAGGTTGGCCACAGTCCATGTCCCCAGATGGGCTCAGTATTAATCCCCCTTTTACAGATAAAGTAATTGAGGCAAAGAAGTTAAGTGATTTGGCCGAGTCACTAGACAAGTGATGGAGCTGGAATTAGAATTCGGGTCCTTCTGATACCCAGACCCATGTTCTAACCACTGACCTAGGCTGCTTCTTATCACCTAAGTGACTTGCTCCATGTCATATAAGCAAAGTAAGTGGAGCTGGGATTCGAACCTAAGTCCTCAGATTCCCAGGCCTGTGCTCTTTCTACTAGGCCACTGGAGCCCTCAGAGGATAACTGAATGGATAGCGCAGGGGCCGAGGAGTCTAATCCCAGCTCTACCACTTGTCTGCTGTGACACCCTGGGCAAGTCATTTACCTTCTCCTGCCTCAGTTCCCTTATCTGCAGATGTGGAGATTAACACCTCTTCTCCCTCCTGTGCTCCCCATGTGGGACCTAATTTATCTTGTACCTACCCAGGGCTTGGTACAGTGGCTAGCACATAGTAAGTGCTTAACAAATTCAATTTCAAAAGGAAAAAAATCAGTCCTGTATTTATGTGCGCCTCGACGCTGCACCCAGATTCTGCTTGACGGCTGAGATCCGTGAGGGTCTGTGGCTCTGTGCTTCACCAAAGAAGTGGGGTAGCAAACCGTGAAATGCTCGTTACCTATTAAAATCACACTGGAGTCATCAGGGTTTTGAGGCTTTGTGCGCTCTGCCCACGGTAAATACCGCTGCTGATGAAAACGGGAAGGGTTGGGAGGAAAGACAAGAAGTAGCGTGGCCCAGTGGATAGAGTACAGGCCTGGGAGTTGGAAGGACCTGGGTTCTAATTAATCCCAGCTCCACCACTTGTCTCCTGTGTGAGCTTGGGCAACTCGCTTCACTTCCCTGTGTCTCAGTTACCTCGTCTATCAAATTGGGATTAAAGATCATGAGCCCAGGTGGGACACGGACTGAGTCCAACCAGATTAGTTTGTACCTACCCCTGCTTAGTACAGTGCCTGACACATAGTAAGCACTTAACAAATACCATAAGAAGAGTACTAATGTTTAATCCCACTCCGGTATGATGCTGGTTTAATTGTAGGGTCATTGCAGGGGGGGAGATTGGATTTTCTACAGGATTTTTATTTAGAATTAGTAGGTCTCCCTACTCAGCAGCTCAATTGTGGGCAGTGAGCATATCTTCATTAATAAGATCTTGAATTTTGATTTAAAAGAGTCAGTGGCAATACATCTGTTTTTCAAATTCATTCATTCAATCGTATTTATTGAGCGCTTACTGTGTGCACAGCATTGTACTGAGCGCTTGGGAAGTACAAGTCGGCAACATACAGAGACGGTCCCTACCCAACAACGGGCTCACAAGTCTAGAAGTCTAGTCTAGAAGTCTAGACTTCAAATGCAAGTCATTCAAGAATCTGTTCACCTGTAATAGGTCTCGAAGAGGAAATTTGCTTGAAGAGAGGTTATCACCATTTTTTAGAAATGACGCAGCTGACTTCCTTTTAGCTGCCTGGGCCCTAGGTAACTACAGGACAAATATGGATTTTGGACTTTGGGTGTGGGCAGGTAACAAAATACACAAAGCAAAAAGGTTTTCCAAACCACACCCAGTATCTGATAGTAAAATGTTTTTTGTTAAGCGCTTACTATGTGCAAAGCAGGGTTCTAAGCGCTGGGGAGGTTACAAGGTGATCAGGTTGTCCCACGGGGAGCTCACAGTTTTAATCCCCATTTTACAGAAGAGGTAACTGAGGCACAGAGAAGTTAAGTGACTTGCCCAAAGTCACACAGCTGACAGTTGGCGGAGTCAGGATTTGAACCCATGACCTCTGACTCCAAAGCCCATGCTCTTTCCACTAAGCCACGCTGCTTCTTCTAAGTAAAACCACTTCGAATCAGCTTGGCAGTTTCTGCTGTGAAGTGACCATCCTCCTTTCCTACTGCATTTTTTTATAAAAGAAATGGCTTTTTGGAGTAGGGCCTTCCAAGAGTGAGTCTTTTTGAGTTACTAGAGCTACAAGGCAATTAAAGAAGAATTGCACTATGGTATTTCGTAGACAAAAAAAAAAAACAAATTCTCTTCCAATAAGAACACTAATAAGCAAATAAGTAACAGGCACTGAACAGAAAAGGTACCAAACCACGTATTTTTAAACTTAAAATGTGGACATCATGGCATAGTGAGGACATAACCATGCCCCACACCAGCCCAGCAGGGAATCCCCAGAAAGTTGTCCTAATGAACCCAGGAGTTTCAACATTAATATATACAATAATAATCATGGTATTTGTTAAAGGCTTATAACGTGTCAGGCACTGTACTAACCATTGGGTTAGGTACAAGATAGTCAGGTTGGACACAGTCCCTGCCCCACGTGGGGCTCACAGTCCCAAATAGGAGGAAATAGGATTTAACCCCCATTTGACAGATGAGGAAACGGAGGCACAGAAGTTAAGTGACTTGCCCAAGGTCACACAGCAGACAGTGGCAGAGCCGGGATTAGAATCCGGGTCCTCTGACTGCCAGCCCTCTGCTCTACCACTGGACCACGCTGCTTCTCTATACAAGTTTTACAGGTCTTCCCTGACTAAGCCCTCCAATCTTCTTCTCCCACTCCCTGACTTGCTCCTTTTATTCATCCCCACTCCCATCCCCACAGCATTTATGTCCATATCCCTAATTTATTTATTTATATCAATGTCTGCCTCCCCCTCTAGACTTTAAGCTCATTTTGTGCAGGGAATGTGTCCGTTTACTGTTATACTGCACTCTTCCAAATGCTTAGTACAGTGCTCTGCACACAGTAAGCACTCAATAAATACGCATGACTGAATGAATGAGCTTACCACCCAGCAGGCATTCCCAAGGTCAGCAATCTTCACTTTGAGCTTCTGTGCATTCTTGGCCTCAAGAGGATTAAGGAGGAAATTTCCTGCAGTAGATTTTCCTAGGTAGAAAAGCAGAGAGATGCTTTACAACATAAAAAATGGCACTTTACTGCCCGCTTCTCAGAGAGCCAACCAGGTCCCTCGTTGCTAGACACTTTGCTCTAAGACAAGAAAACAGGCCAGAAACTGCTCGGCTTTCCAAATCCCATTTACCGTTCCATGTAGATACTCAAAAAAGAAGACTGACAAAGAACATAAAACATTCTAAAGCTGTTCTTTCAGTCGTGCTAGGTCCTAATGTGTTTCTTTCCACCACCTCACCCCTCCCAAAATGCCCCCCCAACACACATATTGGACTCAAAACCCGATGCTTTTACGCCTCAAAGGCTGCCCACGTTACCTTTGTTATCGGCCGGTCCGATATTGTCGTTTTCATCTTCAGAGGGCATCTCGGCCCGGATGCTCTCTTGCAGCTGGCTGATCTCCTGCTCATTGAAGGACTGCTCTTCCCTCATGGAGGGCTGGCACACCATGGTATCGGAAATTAAAGGCGCACAAGAGTCTGACCCTAACGCTTGAGATCCATTCTCCACCTCCCCATTCTGGGGGCTGAGGTCGGGGCTCGGAAAATTGGTCTGTTCCCGGGCCAAGCCTTGGGCTTCCCCATCGTTGGCGTTATTAGGGAGGCCTTCTACTAGCCTTCCCGACTCTTTGTTGGGGCAGTCGGAATAATTAGCCATTTCTACCACTCCGTTGCAATTGACTTCTTTTGTATTACCGTCCCCGGTGCCTTCCAAGATAAGCGTCTGCTTTGGGGCAATGGGAATTTTCTTGTCTAGGAAAGGAAAACAAACACTGCTGAGGAATAGCTCACACAAAAATCCCTCACACAATCTGAACCAGCTGGCAAGGAAAAGAAGTGAGCCTTCCGCCTTAATGCAGCAGGGCAAAGATTGGCCTCAACCCCTCCCAGCTAATAGCCAAGTTTAAAGCTCAGAGAAAGGGCAAGAGGTGGAAACAACGCCTGGATTACCTAGGCCCTCAACTTGCCCAGGTCATCGGACATCTAGGACTTAGTTTGAAAACAGCTTAGGCTGGTCCCTAGGAGCTATTTCGGTGTGTCTGAAACCCATTATGATACAGAAGACTTTTCTACGGCATTTAAGCGCTTCCACGTGTCAAGCACTGTTCTAAGTGTTGAAGTAGATACAAGTTAATCCGGTTGGATATAGTGGTTCACAGTCTAAGGAAGAGGGAGAATGAGAGAACTGAGGTCCAAAGAAGTGAAGTGACTTGCTCAAAGTCACACAGCAAGCCATTGGCAGAGCCAGGATTAGAACCCAGGTCCTCTGACTCCCACTAGGCCATGCTGCTTCTCACGTGTCTTGCTGGCAAGACATTTTGGGGACCCCCGGACCTTACCAAGTTGCTGAAAGGCCACATCACTGGGTGGGTTCTCTTTTAAGGGGTTCCTGGCAGGGTTCTCGGATTTTTCCTGCCCTTCTGGCTGTGCAGGGCTCGACTCTTTCTCCATTTCCTCAATTTCCTGCATTCGCTTCTCCAGCAATTCTGCTTGACGTTTCTGCTTCTTCTTCAATTTCTTCTTCTTATTTTTTGACATTTTGTCAGCCTGAAGGAAGATTGCAAAAGATGCTCTTTCAGGCATCAGGCCCACTTACACCGCACACAGCTGTCAATTGTTGATTGGCTTCTTCTTGTTGCTCTGAGTAGTATTTGTTAAGCGCTTACTACGTGTCAGGCACTGACACTTAAGTGCTGGGGTAGACACAAGAAAATGAGGTCCAGACACATCCCGTCTCAGGTGGGGCTCAAAGGTAAAGTAGGAGGGAAAACAGATGTTGAATCCCCATTTTACAGAACTGAAGCATAGAGAAGTTAAGTGACTTGTCCAAGGTCACACATCTTGGCATAAGTCCATTATCATCTCTCTTCAACATTCTCCTTAGCCATTGGAATGACAATCGATGCTCTGAAAAAGTAACACAAGTTCTAGATCTTGGGCTAATATCATGCTGGATTTTGTGATCCTGACATGTTCATTTCACTCTGTTTCTAACAATGAGGTTATCTATTAATAATAAAAATGGTGGCATTTGTTAAGCACTTACTATGTGCCAAGCACAGTACTAAGTGTTGGGGATGATACAATAATAATAATAATGATAATAACAGTGGTATTTGTTAAGTGCTTACTATGTGGCAGGCACCGTACTAAGCGCTGGGATAGATGCAAGGTAACTGGGTTGGATGTAGTCCTTGTCCCACATAGGGCTCACAGTTTTAATCCCCATTTTTCAGATGAGGCAACTGAGTCAAGGTAACAGGCATGATAATCGGGTCTGACATGGGGCTCACTGTTTAAGTAGGAGGGCCAACAGGTACTGATTCCCCATCTTACAATGAGGGAACTGAGGCACAGAGAAGTGAAGTGACTGCCTAAAGTCACACAGCAGGTACATGGCAAAGGCAAAATCAGAACCCGGATCCTTTAACTGCCAAGCCCATACTCTTTCCACTATGCCACGCGACTTCACATACATTAAGCATTTAATATCTGTCAAGCACTGTGCTAAGTGCCGGGCTCCAACATGATCAGATGGGACAAAGTCCCCATCCCATATGGCGCTCACAGCCCAAGGAGGATGAGGAACCTGATGCCCAAAGAAGTTAAATGACTTGCCCAAGGTCACCTAAGTGAAGAGCCAGGACTAGAATCCCCAATCCTATTCCTTCCACTACGCCACAATACATTCTGCACTTTGGATCTGTCTCAGACCCAGTTAAACGTAACCCCTAGCCAGAGCAACAGACATTTGAGGCAGCCTGGAGAGCTCCGGGAGAAGATTATTTTGCCAAGCGGGGGAAAAGATTGTGAACAGCTGAGGTTTCTTGCTTTCCTAACCAAGTCAATCAAAGAAATAAGGCCTCAGGCCCAAAGTTAAATAGCCAAAACCAATATACTTACTGGTTTGGGCTGGGGAGCAGTACTAACTGGAAAGGAAAAAAAAAAAAACATTTAGTAAAACAGACCAATATCCAAACCACATATTCCACGCCCGAGGTCTGGTGAACATCAGCTGGGAGCGGACAGGAGGGTGGAAGGGGAAAGAGGGACTCCCCAATTTATCATTTCTCCTGCGACCAAGGGGGATGGCATTTTTCAAACAGCATTTGCTAAGCGCTACACGCCAGGCACTGTAATAAACTCTGTGGTTGATACCCCAATAACCAACAATGACACCGACAATAACAGCACTGGAAAAACAAATCCAGAAGGGCAGCCACAAAAATCAAGGTCTGGGATTAGATGCAACTGAAAAGATTAAGGCTCTTCAGCATGGAATGATGGAAGGCTTCAGTGGGAGAGGAATGGGACGTGACTGAATCTTACAAAATCATGAATAGGGTGGGACAGGTGAACGCGGAAGTAACTGCTCGCAAAATCCCACCAACCCCACTGAAGGGGGAGGAATGCAATCAATAGCAGATGAGCCTGAGGGATTTGTGACAGTGGAAAGCGACACAGGTAGAAAATATCACTAAGTTCAAGAAGGGTTTGGTGAGAGATCCTTAATGGGCCATTATACAGAGAGTCTAAGGGTGTAAAATGGTACATCCCACCCCAAGAGGATTTTTTTTTAACGGTATTTGGTAAGCACTTACTACCTGCCGAGCACTATTCTAAGCTCTGGGGTAGATACATGGGAATCAGGTTGGACGCACGGTCCCTGCCCCGCACAGGGCTCCCTGCCTTAATCCTCATTTTACAGATGAGGTAACTGAGGCCCAGAAAAGTGAAGTGACTGTCCAAGGTCACCCAGAGGACAGGAGGTGGAGCTGGGAAGAGGAATCCCATCCCGACCATTTTGTGCTGCCTCTGTCAGAGACCGAATCCTGGGTTGAACAGACCCAGTTTGACCCAGTTCTCCGACACTGGCTGTGTTCTGACGGAGGGACGAACACAGTGCTGCAGTGTAGATATGGTTTAGGCTGTCACGCTCTTGCCGACCCCCAGAAGGGCAACAAGGACCATTTCCTTACCACTTGAATCTCTGCTGAACACATGACATGAGCAGGGACCCTCCCATCCCAAGGGGGGTAAAGGGTCAGGAGTGGGTGGGGGCAGGATGAAACGGCCACCTGACCCTCCCCATCCCAGGTCAACTTGGGGGAGCTCCCTGAATGGGGTAAACGCCTCTCTGGAGAGCGCCCGGCAGCTCCGAGGGAAAAGCCACCTGCGGAGCCAGAAGGCGGGGGAGCTCCCGATCTCTGCCATTCCGTGGCTTCGGCGGCCAGCCGGCGGATGTATTGCTCGTTCACTGACAGGAGGATGTTTTCCGGCTTGATGTCCGTATGGATGATACGACACTTGGTATGTAAATAATCCAGACCCTGCAGGACCTGAAGATGGAAGCGAAATAAAGTCATCAGTTGGAGGTCACTTGGCTGGACAGATGGGAACCGGGGAGCAATTACTTTGTGGACAATTGAATCGCGATGTAAAATCTGTTCCAGGTACGAAATTTTGGCAGTTTTCCTGAAAGCTTAAGACAAACAGAAAAGAGATGCTATTGAGGTCACAATTCCCCCAAAAGGCCTTCCCCAATTAAGCCCTCTTTTCCCTGATTCCCTCTCCCTTCTGCTTCTGTACTAAGCTCTTTGAAGAGTATGAATACAAAATAAATGGACATATTCCCTGCCCACAACGAGCTTGCAGTCTAGAGAGGGGGAGACAGACATTTGTACATTTGTACCATGTAGGCGCTTTGCATTCACCCCACCCTAGCACGATGGCGTAGTGGACAGACCAGTGGCCTGGGAGTAAGGAGGTCATGGGTTCTAATCCTGGCTCTTCCACTTGCCTGCTGTGTGACCTTGGGCAAGTCACTTCACTTCTCTGTGCCTCAATTACC
Source organism: Tachyglossus aculeatus (assembly GCF_015852505.1). Classification (NCBI taxonomy): domain Eukaryota; kingdom Metazoa; phylum Chordata; class Mammalia; order Monotremata; family Tachyglossidae; genus Tachyglossus; species Tachyglossus aculeatus. The sequence continues at coordinate 17,281,598 of NC_052072.1, read as the reverse complement.
TCATCTGTGAAATGGGGATTGAGACTGTGAGCCCCACATGGGACAGGGATTGTGTCCAACCCGATTTGCTTGTATCCACCCCAGCGTTTAGTACAGTGCCTGGCACATAGTAAGCACTTAGTTATTACTTACATACATACCAGTCATTTATTTATTTTAATGTGTTTCGCCCTCTAGACTTGTAAGCTTATTGTGGGGGTGGGGAATATGTCTACCAACTCTGTTGCACTGTACTCTCCCATGCTCTTAGTACAGTGCTCTGCACACAGTAAGGGCTCTATGAATACCACTGATTGAAAAACAGTGACAACTACCAGGCTAGGAAGATGAAGGACATTTTGCAAAGTTTACGAAACCCATTCTATTTGGGAAGTTTGAGACATGAGTCCCACCGTGGCTCGATCATCTTACTTTATGGGCAGGGGGTCTGAGTTCCAAATCCAACCTGAGATGTGGTCCTTTTTAGGGAGAATTCCTTTTTTCATGGCATTTCCCTGTCACAGCATCGGCTGAAGAGCCAAGAGATCTGCATGTTCTACCCATCTCCCATCTCCACCACTTCACCGAAAGCACTTTACCCTGTCTAAACCTTAACTTCCTCATCTGTCGGACACTATCACCTGTCCCTTGCTAAAGAAAAAAGAGACGTCTTGTGAAAAGGGATGCTACACAATAGGACCAGATTATGATTCCACTCAACCAGTAGGCTTCACCTGGACTCTATCGTTATTATAATGCATTGGTCCCTGCCTCCAGACAAGAGCACCTCAATCAATCAATCAATCAATCGTATTTATTGAGCGCTTACTATGTGCAGAGCACTGTACTAAGCGCTTGGGAAGTACAAATTGGCAACACATAGAGACAGTCCCTACCCAACAGTGGGCTCACAGTCTAAAAGGGGGAGACAGAGAACAGAACCAAACATACCAACAAAATTAAATAAATAGGATAGAAATGTACAAGTAAAATAAATAAATAAATAAATAGAGTAATAAATATGTACAACCATATATACATATATACAGGTGCTGTGGGGAAGGGAAGGAGGTAAGATGGGGGGATGGAGAGGGGGGCGAGGGGGAGAGGAAGGAAGGGGCTCAGTCTGGGAAGGCCTCCTGGAGGAGGTGAGCTCTCAGCAGGGCCTTGAAGGGAGGAAGAGAGCTAGCTTGGTGGAGGGGCAGAGGGAGGGCATTCCAGGCCCGGGGGATGACGTGGGCCGGAGGTCGACGGCGGGACAGGCGAGAACGAGGTACAGTGAGGAGATTAGCGGTGGACGAGCGGAGGATGCGGGCTGGGCAGTAGAAGGAGAGAAGGGAGGTGAGGTAGGAGGGGGCGAGGGGATGGAGAGCCTTGAAGCCCAGGGTGAGGAGTTTCTGCAACCCTTCAAGAATTATTATCAGGAAGACAGCTGTAAGTGAAGCAGGGGAGGAGAGGAAGAGGCTATCCATCATACTGTTAATAATAATTTAACATCCTAACACCGCATTATGAAGAGCTGCATAATCACACAAGGGTGAACCTCCAAGTTTTCAGAGATTGTGGCCAGAGGCCCCATCACGCTGCCACTCGACCATTCAAAAGCAGGAAATGGGCGCCTGGAAGGTTTGCAAAGTCAGATCTGCTTTCGTTCAACTGAACTTTAATATAAAACGAATATGGAATTAATCAGAAAGCATGGTTAAACAATACAACAAAACACATACCAATCCATCTGGTAAAACTTGGAGCCAAGCACTGATTGATTTTTATATTTTAAACATTGTTCTGTGTTGAATGGAAAATGTTCCCCTCAAGATCGTTGTTCAAATTTTGCCCATTTTTTTTTGTTTTGTTTCAGATAAACACATCCCCCCAGGGGCCAAGAGAGAATTTCAGACAGAGAATTGATTTTCAGAATTGTTTTACTTTCAGTACAATGTAAAAAATAGAGAGTTCTACTTCAGTGACAACAGACAATACCTGACAATATCGAAAAAACAAACCAACAAAGCATGAAAACTAGAACACATACCTGCTGGATGATTCTTTTGACACAGGGGAGGGGAAGCCCCTGGTAATTTGACTTGATGATCCACTTGAGAAGGTGATGGCCCAATACTTCAAACACCATACAAATGTCTGGAAACGCGTTAAGGATAAAATGGAGGACACACATAATAATAATAATAATAATAATGGTATTTGTTAAGCGCTATAAGCAAAGCACTATTCTAAGCGCTGGGGTGATACAAGGTGATCAGGCTGTCCCACGTGGGGCTCACAATCTTAATCCCCATTTTACAGATGAGGGAACTGAGACACAGAGGAGTTAAGTGACTCACCCAAAGTCACACAGCTGACAAGCGATGGAGTCGGGATTAGAACCCATGACCTCTGACTCCCAAGCCCGTGCTCCTTCCACTGAGCCACGCTGCTTCACATGGATACAATCTATCGGAATACATCTGGCTATTCTTGTAGCTCATGCCCCCAACACAGACACACTCACCATGGAAACACTGAAGGAGAGCACGCTTTCTCTCAAAAATAAAAGTTCTGGAACATGAGAAAACCAAATGCCTTCATTCCACAGGAGAATTATAGGTGTTAAAGTACATTTCTTTCTCAGGGAGGATGCTAGAAACTAGCCTTATAATTTCTCCGTCACACAACAGAGCCAACTTAAGTGTTGCTACGTGTTGTTCACCTAACATTCCCCTGGCTCAAAAGATTAAAAGAGTGAACCCATGAAGATTTAAGGATTCATGCTGCTTTTGACTTCTGGATTATCTAAGCATTTCATAAGTAGTTTTTAATTTCTGTGATAAAGGACTAGTTTACCTCTATTTACAAATGAGGAATAAATCCAGAAAAGATTTTGTTAGTATGTTTGGTTTTGTTCTCTGTCTCCCCCTTCTAGACTGTGAGCCCACTGTTGGGTAGGGACTGCCTCTATATGTTGCCAATTTGCACTTCCCAAGCGCTTAGTACAGTGCTCTGCACATAGTAAGCGCTCAATAAATACGACTGATGATGATGATGTGACCTGTGCATGACTGTAAAATCGTGTTACCAAAGCCTACTTAAATTTGGTATGACTTTCTAACTCGGAGGCCAGCTTTCTTTGCAGTGCCCTTTTCCTTAGCCAGTATAACCATGAATGCAGAAAAACGAAATTATCTTCTTAATACTAACCACGACGACTGTAAGCGCTTACTATGTGTCAAGCATAGTACCGAGTGTTGGAGTAGCTACCAGATAATCAGGTCGGACACAGTCCTTGTCCCATGTGGGGCTCACAGTCTAAGCAGGAGGGGGAACAGGGACTGATGATGAGGAAACTGAGGCACAGAGAAATTAAGTGACTTGCCCAAGGCCTCAAAACAAGCAAGTGATAGAACCAGGATAAGAACTAAGATCCCCTGACTCACAGGCCTGGGCTCTTTCAATTATGGTACACATACTTACTAAGATTTGTTTTCTACTGAAGCAGCGTGGCTCAGTGGAAAGAGCCCGGGCTTTGGAGTCAGAGGTCATGGGTTCAAATCCCAGCTCCGCCAACTGTCAGCTGTGTGACTTTGGGCAAGTCACTTAACTTCTGTGCCTCAGTTCCCTCATCTGTAAAATGGGGATTAAGACTCTGAGCCCCCAGTAGGACAACCTGATCACCTTGTAACCTCCCCAGTGCTTAGAACAGTGCTTTGCACATAGTAAGCACTTAATAAATGCCATCATTATTATTATTATTATTACTGAGTTATTTTCCTTCTCTTATAATAATAATAATAATAATGGCATTTGTTAAGTGCTTACTAAGTGCAAAGCACTGTTCTAAGCGCTGGGGAGGGGAAACAAGGTAACAAGGTTGTCCCATGTGGGGCTCACGGTCTTAATCCCCATTTTACAGATGAGGTAACTGAGGCTCAGAGAAGTTAAGTGACTTACCCAAGGCCACACAGCAGACGTGGCGGAGCCGGGATTCGAACCTATGATCTCTGACTCCAAAGCCTGTGCTCTTTCCACTGAACCACGCTGCTTCTCCTGCCCAGCTAAATCTAATCTATTAAGTTAGAAGAGATTTTCTTGAGCTTCATTTAGTTAAAAAGGAAGTGTGGCAAAGTCCAAGTTAAAAGTAAAAGGATTATAAACAATGATCATTCTCAGGAAAACTCCCATTTCCATAGGCCAAGACGGCGAATATCACAAAATGTTCTTCGACAGTTAGATGACGTGATTGGTCATTATTCTAGTGCCGTCCCGTGGTTCTCTTTGTGCGTGATCACATTACTCAGCTTGAAACAAGAAGAAAGGGCTATGTTTGATAAAACCCCAGCGTCTTTGATTCTTACCAACAGGTTTGAGATTTTCGGAAACCTTTCCTTTGCTCCTAGTGTCAGATACTGGCCACAAGATAGTAAATCATTAATCTGAATTCACGGCTTAAAAACAATTGATTCATTTTTTTCGAGATTGAAGATTTCATCTAGAACTAACAACGGAAGGTCCTTTTCTGATCATGTATGCTAACGTTTCTCCCCCACCCATGGATGTCAGCTTTTGCCAACTTGTACTTCCCAAGCGCTTAGTACAGTGCTCTGCACACAGTAAGCGCTCAATACGATTGATTGATTTTCTACATGAATGGGGCAGGCATTCCTGGGGGATCCGGGGGGGAAGAGTAGGAGTGTATGTGTTTGTACATATTTATTACTCTATTTATTTTACTTGTACATATCTATTCTATTTACTTTATTTTGTTAGTACGTTTGGTTTTGTTCTCTGTCTCCCCCTTTTAGACTGTGAGCCTACTGTTGGGTAGGGACTGTCTCTATATGTTGCCAACTTGTACTTCCCAAGCGCTTAGTACAGTGCTCTGCACACAGTAAGCGCTCAATAAATACGATTGATTGATTTTCTATATGAATGGGGCAGGGATTCTTGGGGGATCCGGGGGGAAGAGTAGGAGTGTATATGTTTGTACGTATTTATTACTCTATTTATTTATTTATTTTACTTGTACATATCTATTCTATTTATTTTATTTTGTTAGTATGTTTGGTTTTGTTCTCTGTCTCCCCCTTTTAGACTGTGAGCCCACTGTTGGGTAGGGACTGTCTCTATATGTTGCCAACTTGCACTTCCCAAGCGCTTAGTGCAGTGCTTTGCACACAGTAAGCGCTCAATAAATACGATTGATTGATTGATTGAGTGTACGGAGGGTTGTTCATTATGGGCAGGGAATTTGTCTACCAACTGTGCTGTTTCGTACTTGCCCGATCACTTAGAACAGTGCTCTGCACACAGTAAGCGCTCAATAAATACCACTGATTGACTGATTGAAATAGGCTTCAAGAAACCAGCAGGCCTGACAGCCATTCTGGGTCTTTTCAGCCCTGATTGGAAACACTCAGGCCTCTTCAGAGCCCTGAGATGAGCAGAGCCAGGGGTCCAGTTCAAACAGAACTGGAAGCCACCACCTCTGTGCAGTGAGGATTTATGCCCCAAGCCCCTATTTTATCCCTTAATTGATGTTTATTAAAGCATTCATTTAGCTTGATTAGTCCCAGAGAAGGAGAGAAGAAAAACCATCATCACCCTGGAGAACATTTGTAGCTCAGAGGTCATAAAGCACATAAGAAGGCAACCCTTGGTTTTGCTCATCCTATTACCATTATTATTGTTGTTATTGTTATTAATAATTAATAATAATTAATAATGCCTATGTTATTATTATTTATTTCCTAATGATTATTAGGGAAGCAGCGTGGCTCAGTGGAAAGAGCCTGGGCTTTGGAGTCCAGAGGTCATGGGTTCAAACCCCAGCTCCGCCACTTGTCAGCTGTGTGACTTTGGGCAAGTCACTTAACTTCTCTGTGTCTCAGTTACCTCACCTGTAAACTGGGGATTAAGACTGTGAGCCCCTCGTGGGACAACCTGTTCACCTTGTAACCTCCCCAGCACTTAGAACATTGCTTTGCACATAGTAAGTGCTTACTTCTAGACTGTGACCCCCACCCCCCTCTTCTAGACTGTGAGCCCACTGTTGGGGAGGGACCGTCTCTATATGTTGCCAGCTTGTACTTCCCAATCGCTTAATACAGTGTTCTGCACACAGTAAGTGCTCAATAAATACGACTGACTGAATGAATGAATAAATGCTATTATTATTATTATTATGGTATTTAAGTGCTTACTGTGTGCCAGGCACTGTATTAAGCACTGGGATAGGTAAAGAAATAATCGGGTTGGACATGGTCTCAGTCCCACGTAGAGCTCACTTTCTTAATTCCCATTTTACGGATGAAGTAACTGAGGCACAGAGAAGTGAAGTGACTTGCCCCAAGTCACACAGCAGACAAGTGGTGGAGCCGGGACTAGAAACCGGTCCTTTGACTCCAAAGCCGGGGCTCTTCCCACTAGGCCGTGCTGCTTCTCAAGCCCGTTAAGGCCAGCACCAACCTGAAGAGCGTCCTGCTGGCAGCTTAAAGGCCAACGAAGGAAAGTGGGTTGATTCCAGTTTGCCTTTACAATATGAATGCGGCGTAATACTACTCCCTTCCCACCGGACTATTTACCGCAAAATAAACCTCCACGCTGAAGCGTTTCTAATCTTACAGTTGTCTCTCAAAAGGATACGGGTCCCGTTCACTCCTGAGATTTTGAAGTCATCTAACAGCTGAACCACCATCTCTCTGTTGGGATCATTGGGATCAGTGTTGCGGACCTACGAGGAGAAGAGACAATATCTGGTCAAGAAGGGCTGTTCGATTGACGGTATTATTTGAGCACTTAACACTGTCCTAACAGCTTGACTTGGCTCTCCTCAACTCCTCAAAGTCCTTTTGCTCCCCACTTCCACCCTCACTGTCTCCCCATTCATCTGTATATATGTATAAATGTTTGTACGTATTTATTAATTTTACTTGTACATATTTATTCTATTTATTTTGTTAATATGTTTTGGTGTCTGTCTCCCCCTTCTAGACAGTGAGCCCACTGTTGGGTAGGGACCGTCTCTATATGTTGCCAACTTGTACTTCCCAAGCGCTTAGTACAGCGCTCTGCACACAGTAAGCGCTCAATAAATATGACTGAATGATGAATGAATGAATCTTAAAATCTAACCCCGATACTTCTGCCATGGACCCCAACCTCTCCCCGCAAAATGTGTGTTCATACCTCTCTGGCTCCCTCCCCCCTGCTTTCAAACTAGCTCTAGTCTCCCTCAAATCTCCAAAAATCTTTTCTTGGTCCCCCACTCCCTCTAGGTACTGCTTTTTCTCTCTGCTTCTGTCCTCATCCAAACTCCCTGAATGGGCCGTGTCCAACTGCTGCTTTCCTGAACCCTTGTAATCCTGATTTCCCTCCACTCAGCCCTGGCTCCCAAGCGTCTCCAATGGTTTTATTCTTACAAGACTCGATTTCTCCTTGACCTCTCCCTCGGCCGCCTCTGACAACAAAAGACATTCTCTTCCTACCTCTCTGCATATTCATTTGGTTTCATTTGCTGGCTCTTCTTCCTCCTTTCGCTCTTCAACAGTGGGGGTCCTGGGAGGCTCTCTTCAAGGTCCTCCACTTTTCTCACCGTACACTCCTCCTGTCTCAGACCTCATCTACTCAGCCACCGGCTTTATGTGCCAAGCCTTGTACTGAGCGCTGGAGTAGATACGAGACCACTGGGTCAGACACGGTCCCTGTCCCATATGGGGACTCACGGTCTCAATGGGAGGGAGAACGGTGATTTCAGTCCCATTTTACAGCAGAAGAAACGGAAACGCCACTCACCAGGCTTCAGCTACCACCATTATGGAGACGGCTCCCAAATCGCTCCAAATATGGCAAAAACAGAATTCCTCATTTTACCTCTGAGCTTACCCCTCCTTCTAGTTTTCTGTCATGGTCAAAACCGCCACTATCATCCTCCCTCCAGAAGCTCAAAACCTTAAATTTTTTTTTGTTTTTTTTTTTAAATCTCCTGTCTGCCTTTCGCTTCTCTCAGTCAATCCTGCCAGTTCTTTCTCTATAGTATTTTCCAGATCTTCCCCCTCCTCTGCACTCTTACAGTCTCCACTTTGGCTGAAGCCTCAGTCAGTTTCTGACTGGATTAGTGTGGCCTCTTACTGGTCTCCCTGGCTCTGGCTTCCCCCCACTTCAGTCTACCTATGCATTATCTATTTTTATTAATGTCTGCCTCCCTCTCTAGACTGCAGACAGGGAAAGTGCCTGCCAATACTGTTGAACTGTACTCTCCCGAGCACTTAATACAGTGTTCTGCACACAGTAAGTGCTCAATAAATACCCCCGACGATGACGATAGATGCCTAAGTCAATTTGGTAAAATGTCGGGCAGAATACATCACTTTCCTCAAAATGCCCATTTTTCTCTGGGTCAGACAAAAGCTCCTAACCACTCAATTTAAAGCTCTCCACCTGGTTTCTCCTTCCTACAAAGGCTACCTACATAGCTACTTTTTTTCTTTCACCACACCCAAGTTTGACCTCTTTGCTCCTTCCTAACTTACCTTCTAACCATATTTCACTCAATGCTCTCATTTCTGATTTAACAGACTGTGTCTGCCCCTCTAAACTCTAAGCTCCTTGTAAGCAGGGAACTTGTCTACCAACTCTGGTGTACTGTGCTCTTCCAAGCACTTAGTACAGTGCTCTGCTCACACGGTACATGTTCAATAAATACTACTAATTAATTATTTGCTCATGCCTGTCCCCCTGCACACCCACCCCTCCCTCCCTACAAAGGCTCTGGTCTCCAGGAGACATATTACCTGGCAGATACACATTAATTTTCACATCCCAGTCACCCTTATCACTCGTGTGTGGATCTGTTCATTGCATTTAATGACCTACTTTTGTTTCACCCGCCTCATCACATGCAGTAGATCCACTAGGAACAGAAGTAAGAGCAAAGATGCAGTGCTAGCAGGTTTTTAATTTGCATCTGCCTGCCTCTTCCCTTAAACTGAGGGCAAGAACCACGCTTTTATCTCCAGTGCACGTTGCCAAGCACCGAGTCCAATGTTCTGTGCAGAAGGTGCTTGATAAAAATGGCTGCTGCTGCTGATAAGAAATTAAAAGACCAAAACCTCGGTCTTAACCCGCAAATGAGAAGATGGCCTAAAGTGCTTCTCTCATCAGAAATGATGGCGAAGGCTAAGGTGATGTGACCTGGAGAAAGTGTACGGTGGGGGTTATTAAGCAAAATGATATGCCGGTTGCTGGGAAAGAACGCTTATTTACTCACCCTGAACTTCCTTTTGCCACAGCAATGATAATAATAATAATGATGGCATTTACTAAGCGCTTACTGTGTGCAAAGCACTGTTCTAAGCGCTGGGGAGGTTACAAGGTGATCAGGTTGTCCCACGGGGGGCTCACAGTCTTAATTCCCATTTTACAGATGAGGGAACCGAGGGCCAGAGAAGTTAAGTGTCTTGCCCAAAGTCACAGAGCTGACAATTGGCAGTGCCGGGATTTGAACCCACGACCTCTGACTCCAAAGCCCATGCTCTTTCCACTGAGCCACGCTGCTTCCCAACCAAGTAGCACTTTGGCTGAAGTATTACTATAATAGACCTCCCCTCCTACACTCCCCAGTGGACATGAACCTTGCTATTATGAATCAAAACAGGAAGCCAATGAAGTCTACCACATTTCTTTTTTGCTTTGCCCACTGGACAAGCTGGCACCGTTGCCTTGGGCCCCCCTCAAATTGCATACGGTTTTAAGGGATAAAAATAGACAGAACTACAGGAAAAAAAAAGAAAAAAATCTTACTGCCTGACCCAATACTTACCGATTTCAGCAACCTAATTTCATCCAGAGCTGTTTCAGTGTAATGCTCGGCACTTTTCACTACTTTCATCGCCACAAACTTCTTCCCCCTAGGTATGGAGGAGAACAGCGATTAATACGAAGTACATAGAAAAAGACCCATGACAATGCAGGGATATGTAGAAAGGAGAAAAGTATGAAACTGCACTAAAGAATCACAATGCATCACTTGGTCAGTACGATACATTGGGCAGTGCTGAAGCCTAGAGGAATGAACACTAGCTGACCACAGGAGACAAAGATTATAATGGTGACTTGGCTACTAATTATTTGTGCTTCTTTTGAAGAATCATTTCAGTTTCCTGTGTCAATCAATCAACAGAATTGATTGAGCCCTTACTGGGTGTAGAAAACCACATTAAACACTTGCAATATAACAGAGTTGGTAGGCTCATTCCCAGCCCAGAGCCAGGTTACAGTCTAGAGAGGAGCTTAGAGTGTGGTCTCAATTTCCTCATCTCTAAAGGGAGGGCATCAATCACTTATTCCTTATTAACACATGAAGGTATTGTGAAGATAAAATAAAATGCAGTGAGGATAAAATTCTTTGGAAGAATCACCTAGGTTTTCTGTGTCAAACAATGGAATTGACTAAGTGCTCACTGTGTGCTGAACACTGTACTAAGCATTTGACCATGGATAATATTACAGAGTTGGGCTCACTCCCTGCCCACAACGACTTTACAGTCTAGACGGCAGCTTAAAGTGTAGTCTCAATTTCCTCATCTCTAAAGGGAGGGCATCAATAACTTATTCCTTATTAACACATGAAGGAATTGTGAAGATAAAATAAAATGTTGTGAGGATAAAATTCTTTGGAAGAATCACCTAGGTTTTCTGTGTCAAACAATGGAATTGACTAAGCGCTCACTGTGTGCTGAACACTGTACTAAGCATTTGACCATGGACAATATTACAGAGTTGGGCACATTCCCTGCCCACAACGACTTTACAGTCTAGACGGCAGCTTAAAGTGTAAAGTCTCAATTTCCTCATCTCTAAAGGGAGGGCATCAATCACTTATTCCTTATTAACACATGAAGGTATTGTGAAGATAAAATAAAATGTTGTGAGGATAAAATTCTTTGGAAGAATCACCTAGGTTTTCTGTGTCAAACAATGGAATTGACTAAGCACTCACTGTGTGCTGAACACTGTACTAAGCATTTGACCATGGATAATATTACAGAGTTGGGACTCACTCCCTGCCCACAACGACTTTACAGTCTAGATGGGAGCTTAAAGTGTACAGTCTCAATTTCCTCATCTCTAAAGGGAGGACATCAATCACTTATTCCTTATTAACACATGAAGGCATTGTGAAGATAAAATAAAATGCTGTGAGGATAAAATTCTTTGGAAGAATCACCTAGGTTTTCTGTGTCAAACAATGGAATGGACTAAGCGCTCACTGTGTGCTGAACACTGTACTAAGCATTTGACCATGGACAATACTACAGAGTTGGGACTCATTCCCTGCCCACAACGACTTTACAGTCTAGATGGGAGCTTAAAGTGTACAGTCTCAATTTCCTCATCTCTAAAGGGAGGACATCAATCACTTATTCCTTATTAACACATGAAGGTATTGTGAAGATAAAATAAAATGCTGTGAGGATAAAATTCTTTGGAAGAATCACCTAGGTTTTCTGTGTCAAACAATGGAATTGACTAAGCGCTCACTGTGTGCTGAACACTGTACTAAGCATTTGACCATTGATAATATTACAGAGTTGGGACTCACTCCCTGCCCACAACGACTTTACAGTCTAGATGGCAGCTTAAAGTGTACAGTCTCAATTTCCTCATCTCTAATGGGAAGGCGTCAATCACTTAGTCCTCATTAGCACACAAGGAAGTTGTGAAGATAAAATAAGATGTGTGGAGATACTGAGTCCCTACAAAGAAAGGCTCTTTTTAAAGCCAAAATATTTTTCATCTGTATGCTGAAGTCCCCACTCTGCAGGTTTCCCTACTGTCTTCCTGAGTTAAGATTCCCAAATGAAATATGGGGCATAAGATCATCATCATCATCATCAATCGTATTTATTGAGCGCTTACTGTGTGCAGAGCACTTGGGAAGTACAAGTTGGCAACATATAAGATCATGGCTGAATTACCCATGAAAGCAACCCAAGTGCTGCATCTGAATATGCAGAATGGTGACAATTAGCTGTACAACGGACGAAGCAGTGTGGCCTAGTCGACAGAGCACGGGCTTGGGAGTCAGAAGGACCTGGGTTCTAATCTCGACTCTGCCACGTGTCTGCTGTGTGACCCTGGGTGAATCACTTAACTTCTCTGTGCCTCAGTTACCGCACCTGGAAAATGGGGATTAAGACTGTAAGCCCCAGGTGGGACAGGGACTGTGTCCAACCCACTTTGCTTGTATCCACCCCAGTGCTTAGTACAAAGTCTGGTACATAGTAAGTGCTTAACAAAGACCACAACTGTTATTATTTGTCTTCTCCAAAGCACGGCATTGCATTGCTCCATTTTAGTGCCTTTCTTCTCCTCTAAACTCCCTTTTACGAGAATCTGTACTGGAAACTGTTCACATGTAGGGTTGGCCGTTTATGTTCTAATTTTTTGTAACTGCTGCAGTTGAGTCCAACAGTTGGGAAAAATAAATAATTAACTACCTCCCAAAGAGGGCTAAAGAGGTTTCTAGTTGTAAACTGAATAATTGACCAATCGTGTTCATTTACTGATGACAGCAACTATACTTTGGCTCTCCTGTTACCAGGAAAAACAAAAGTTGAACATTCCTAGTGGAAAGCCAGAATTACACAGAGGAGATATTTAAATAGAGCTGTATATTCTTTAAATATTTCTAGACTGTGAGCCCACTGCTGGGTAGGGACTGTCTCCATTATGTTGCCAACTTGTACTTCCCAAGCGCTTAGTACAGTGCTCTGCACACAGTAAGCGCTCAATAAATACGATTGATTGATTGATTTAAACTCGAGGGAGAGAAGTAGCATGACTAAGTGGATAGAGCCAGGCCTGGGGGTCAGAAAGACCCGAGTTCTAATCCTGGCTCCGCCACTTGTATGCTGTGACCTTGGGTAAGTCAGTTCACTTCTCTGGACCTCAGTTACCTCATCTGTAAAATGGGGATAAAGACTGTGAGCCCCAGATGGGACAATCTAATTAGCTTCTATCTACCCCAGAGCTCAGAACAGTGACTGGCACTTAGTAAGCGCTTAACAGAAACCATAAAAAAAGAGAATATTTAGAATACTCTGAGAATCAATTAGAAGCCTCTCAAAATTACAGCACCTGACTAGATTGTAAATTTGCTGTGGGCTGCGAACATTTCTACCAACTCTGCTTATATTGTACAGTACAGTACAGAGCTCTGCACACAATAAGCACTCAACAATTACCAGTGATTGATGGATTGATAAGTACAATCATCCCGGATAATTCTTGATTTGATCATCTTCCCACTTCTGTCCTCTCCAGATTAGGTACAACAAAAGATCTTGGAAAGCTTTTTGGAGACCACTGTAACTCACTCAATAACAGTACCCCACCATGTATTATTAAAATCAAACTCACTGTCCACCCTGGGCAATTTAAAATTGGGTTTAGTTTTCATCACAGTTTTAACACTGAAATCTATTCAATCTTATTTATGGAGCGCTTACTGTGTACGGAGACTGTTCCAAGCACTTGGGAGAGTATAATATACTTCAGTCATTCAATCGCACTTATTAAGCTCTTACTGTGTACAAAGCACTGTACTAAGCGCTTGGGAAAGTGCAATACAACAATAAACAGTGACATTCCCTGCCCACAACCAACTCACAGTCTAGACAACAAGCTGAGTTGGTAGACATATTCCCTGCCCACAAGGAGTTTTCAGTCTAGTAATTAGCTTTCCCTAGTTCCTCTTCCTTCTATCCCATGTACGCCCCATCTTACCTCCTTCCCTTCCCCACAGCACCTGTTTATATGTATATATGTTTGTACATGTTTATTACTCTAGTTATTTACTTATTTATTTTACTTGTACATATCTATTCTATTTCTTTTATTTTGTTAGTATGTTTGGTTTTGTTCTCTGTCTCCCCCTTTCAGACTGTGAGCCCACTGTTGGGTAGGGACTGTCTCTATATGTTGCCAACTTGTACTTCCCAAGCGCTTAGTACAGTGCTCTGCGCACAGTAAGCGCTCAATAAATACGATTGATTGATTAATGTACAACTTTTAAGAAAGTCCCGTACCTATGATTCTAAAACTCCAATTAGATCAGTTTACATAGGACTCGCATCACCGTGGTTAACAGTACTGTAGCTTCAAGAGCTCAAAACAACAGATGTGGAGAATGATAACTAGAACTTTGCCCAAAATGCCATTGGATACACTAATAATAAAAATAATGACAATAATAATGATTGCATTTGCTAAGTGCTTAATCCCCTAGAGATCGCACCTGGAGCGTTTCCAAAACTCTACCAGTCTCGGCTACGGGAGGGAGAGTCAAGCAGATGCCCACCCATTCCATTCCTGGCTTGGGCAGTGGCTAGTGAGTGGAAAGCAATCTGCTACACGTCAAAACTCCCCCGTGCTGGGCAGCAGCATCACGGGAGAGAATCAGGGGCAGAGACTTGGGTTTAATCAATCAATCAATCGTATTTATTGAGCGCTTACTGTGTGCAGAGCACTGTACTAAGCACTTGGGAAGTCCAAGTTGGCAACATATAGAGACAGTCCCTACCCAACAGCGGGCTCACAGTCTAAAAGGGGGAGACAGAGAACAAAACCAAACATACTAACAAAATAAAATAGAATAGATATGTACAAGTAAAATAAATAGAGTAATAAATATTACAAACATATATACATATATACAGGTGCCGTGGGGAAGGGAAGGAGGTAAGATGAAGGGGATGGAGAGGGAAGGCGGCAATGGTAAACCACTTCTGGATTTTTACCAAGAAAACTCTATGGAAACACTCCCAGAATGACTGCAGATGAAGGAGGGGCGTTCTGGGAGATATGACCATGGAGTTGCTATGGTTCGGAAATGACTGGACAGCACAAGACAAGTGCTTACTGAGTGACAAACATTGCACGAAGCACTGGGGTAGATACAAGATAATCAAATCACAGTCCCTGTCCCACACAGGGCTTATAAACTTCTTATTTATCTATATTAAATGAGTCTCCCCTTCCAGACTGTACGCTTGCTATGGGCAGGGACTGCATCTGCTAATTATGTTGTATTGTATTCTCCCAAACGCTTAGCACAGTGCTCTGCACACAGCACTCAGTAAATACCATTGACTGATAGAATGATAGTGGGGAGGGAGAACTGCTACTTAATCCCAATTTTACAGATGAGGAAACTGAGGCACAGAGAAGTTAAGTGACCTGCCCAAGGCAAGTAAGTGGCAGGGCCAGGTTTACAACCCTGGTCCTCTCATTCCAAGGCTCATGCTCTTTCCACTATGCCACACTGCTTCTCTTATTAGCCATGGCATAACCAACGCTGTCACCATGACTAGCGTGATATGTTGAACACAAGGCCTGAAACTTTAAAAGAGACTAAAGAATCGACAGAATTCACAGAGCTTGCAATGTACTGTTTGGGAGAGTACAGCAGAATTAGCAGGTACGTTCCCTGCTCCTAATGAGCTTATACTCTAGAAGGGGAGACATCCATTAATATGAATAAATAATTCATAATACATAATTTAAAGATATATCCATAGGTGCTACGCAACTGGGGGTGGGGCAATATCAAATTCTAACATTTCTCTAGACCGAAAACAGCCAAAACCGACTCCCTGGCTTAGGACTCAAACTTACTGTATGTCCCAAGACAACCATACTGTTGAAAAGTGTCCCCAGCCCAGCTTCCGGATCACATGATATCTCCCGTTAAACAGATCCCCAATTTTCACAAGATGGTAACCTCCTGGAAGAAAAATAAAAATAAAAACAAAAAAACACACACACACACAAACAAACAAAAAGGTTAAAAAACGTCATTCCACCTTCCTAGGCCATGAAATACAACCAGGTGGAGACAAGGACAAGGTATTCATTTCTTCCTCAACCTCGGCAGGAAAGGGAGGTTTAAAGTAAAGGTGGCACACACGCTCACTCTCTCTCTAGCCTTTTTAACAATATAAGCTACTTTGGGTTGATAATAGTTACAATGGCCATTATGTGCTTCCTATGTGTCAAGCACTGTGCTAAGCACTGGAGTTGATATAGCGCAAACTGATCAGATACAGTCTGCCCCACACATCTAAGGTGGTATGTGGCCATTTTCTTAAAATTATGTTTTTGGCTTCAACTTACCTCACTGGAAGAGAAAAGTCCTGCCTGGCAACCACAGGGCCACACTAGGGTAGACTGCTAAAAAAATCTTGGCCAACCAAATTACTGCTTTCAAGAGACCCGGGCGTCAAGGAAACATCAGGTACTTTTCCAGGCTGAGTAACGCAAGCCTGAATTCACCTTTCGATATATTAAAATCCTCAGGAGGAAGGCCGCGTTGGGACGCTAATCCCTGAAGGTGCCCAAAAAGTTTCTTGAGGAAAAAGGTGGCACAGAACGGCTACCTCCCTCATCTCACTCCACATCTCTGGTTTTCATTATTCCTATATTTCATATACCTGTATATATGTATATATGTTTGTACATATTTATTACTCTATTTATTTATTTATTTTACTTGTACATATCTATTCTGTTTATTTTATTTTGTTAGTATGTTTGGTTTTGTTCTCTGTCTCCCCCTTTTAGACTGTGAGCCCACTGTTGGGTAGGGACTGTCTCTGTATGTTGCCAATTTGTACTTCCCAAGCGCTTAGTACAGTGCTCTGCACACAGTAAGCGCTCAATAAATACGATTGATGATGATGATGATTATTCATTCATTCATTCAATCATATTTATTGAGCGTTTACTGTGTGCAGAGCACTGTACTGAGCGCTTACAACAGCAGCCAAAAGAATTTGTTTTCAGAATTCAGAGACTTAACACTACCGGGAAAGGGTAGACCAGCTAGAATGGGCTGCAGCATGGTGCAGTGGATAGACTATGGGCCTTGGTCAGAAGGTTGTGGGCTCTAATCTGAATCTACCACTTGTCTGCTGTATGGCCTTGGGCAAGTCACTTCAACATCCAGTTACCTCAGCTCCTCTTCCCGAAGCCATTAATTAAGACAGAAGATTGTACCCATCATACAGAGCGCTTGAGTCTATTAAATGCACAACAGCGAGGGCAAAGAGAAACTATTCAACGCAGGATCTCGTAGAATCAGAGGAGGCTAAAACTAAAGGAAAGGCAACGAGGTCTTCATGGGACCACCTGGGAAACAGTATCCTTTAAGGACATGCAGTACTTTCGCTCTTAGAGAGGTAAAGGCAGACAGGCGCAGGACATCGGCCAAACTTACTGTCCCAAGGCCGACTAAATATTTAACAGCAGGAAACGGGAGGCAAACAAGTAGGTGCCGCAATCTCAACCCTTCCTTTCTTCGCGGGTCTCACCTTTGCAGTAATCATTCGGGTCTTCCTGTTCGTCATCATCCGACCCCAGAATCTCTTCCTCTTGTTCGGGGTGATCATTCTCTGAGTGGGGGGCGGGGCCTCGGTGCTGAGTCTCGGGTCTAAGGAAGAGCACACGTGAGTTCCCATTCACTCCACTGAGGGACGCAGATTAAATCAATCAATCAACAGTAAAGCAGCGTGGCTTTGGAGTCAGAGGTCATGGGTTCAAATCCCGGATCTGCCAATTGTCAGCTGTGTACCTCTGGGCAAGTCACTTCACTTCTCTGGGCCTCAGTTACCTCATCTGTAAAACGGGGATTAAGACTGTGAGCCCCCGTGGGACAACCTGATCACCTTGTAACCTCCCCAGAGCTTAGAACAGTGCTTTGCACACAGTAAGTGCTTAATAAATGCCATCATTATTATTAGTAGTAGTATTTATTGAGCACGGAGTGTGGTGGTATGTATTAGGCACTTACTATGTGCCAGGCGCTGTACTAAGCCCTGGGGTAGATTCAAGGTAATTGGCTTGGACCCAGTTCCTGCCCCACATAAAGCTCACGGTCTGATTCCCCATTTTACAGATGAGGGAACTGAGGCTCAGTGATGAGAGGTGACTTGTCCAAGTTCACAGAGCAAACACCGTACAGAACACTTGGGAGAGTATGATGTAAAAGAGTTGGTAGAGACGCTCCCTGCCCATGATGAGCTTACAGTCTAGGACAGTTTAGATTATTCTTAGAATGAAGAAAGCCTCTTTTCCATTTTAGTTTTTCCCCTCAGGACACCTTCAAGTAGACAGTACAGGTAGCAAAATGTATCATTAGCCTGGTAAAACTCATTTTTGGCACTATTTCTCCTGGACAGGCATAACCCCAAATCAATCGACTTCATCCTCAACTGCCTGGGTTGAATCTGAATGGACATCACCCTTGGAGAAGTCAACTTCTTAGTGCAGCCCCAAAGTAGCCCAGAACTTTCAGTGCTTTGACTGTAACTGGATAATTTACTTTCCCCACAGCACTTTTGCACACATTCATATTTTACTTATATTAATGTGTCTCCCCTTCTAGTCTGTAAACTCTTTGTGGTCATCAGGAAACGTGTGGACTGGCTGTTATACTGTACGCTCCCAAGCGCTTAGTATAGTGTCCTGTCCACAGTCAGCGCTCATTAAATACGATCGATTGGTTGATGAAGTCCATGAGCTAATTCAGGTTTTCATTTCTTAAGGCAGAGGTCAGACTTGGCCGGGGACTTGGATAAAGATGATGAAAATTGGGTGTGGGGTTTCTGGATTACAGACCCTCTGCCCCAAATCAATCATCCCTCTGCTGTTGTAAAGACGGGCTAAAGATTCCCAATTTTAAAAATGGCAAAGGACATCACTCATCATTTAATCCCTTATTCCACTTGGAATTTCAAATTCAGTGTTATTCTTTGGAATCTTATAGACTTACATAGCAGGTATTTAGTCAAACTAAGAATTTCAAAGTCCCTTTATAAAGAACGATAACCTGTTTTTAACATTCCTACTGCTTAAATTTGGTTTCATTTAAGGTGTCATTTGGTGGGTCAACGATCTATCAGAGCTGGAAGGAACTAAGTAGAAACCTATCCAGTTGGGTTTTTTTGATAAAAACAAATATTTGGTTTCCTGAAACGCCAATGGGAGAAACATTTTTCTGTTAAAAAGAAACTTCATTTCCCATTTCCTCTGAGTCTCTAGGCCCCATGGAAAAATTAATTATTTACCCCTTCAAAAATAAGTAATAGAACAGCCATCGAAAGCTGTGATCTTATGGCCACCAATGTTTTCGGAGAAAATGACACAGTTCTTGATTTCCAAAGTGCAACACAGATTTCTCTGGCTCATCCACCTACCTTCCCTCTGTATCTAGACACATGTTAGTGCTGTTTTTCAATAAGTCATTTGTTAAAACTGTGCCAAGTTCTGACTGCCATGTGGGCGATGGGGTGTTGGCTAAGCGTCGAAAAAGTTCAGAACAGTAGAAGCTCTGTTACGAAGGTTGTCCCAGGTCCATAAGAACCCAAGGTGAGGATTTAAATAACTCAACTATGGACTATTAATCGGTCTTAAATTTTTCCCTCCGTAGACTCGCTTTAGACTAATTCAGCGCACGCAGCTCGGAGCTGTCGAAAATTAGTGTAAAAGTCTTAAATCGCAACAACCACTCCGGATCTTAAGCATCGATGAGTCACGGCTTTGTAACACATTATTTTAACACAGGTACTACCCAAACCGTGATTTTCATCTTACAACTGGACGCTGGGGCTTCAACAGAGCATCTGTGAGAGAAAGGCAGTTCAATTCTGTTATGATAAAGAATGCTGAAGAAATCGTGTTTGTTGTTGAGAATCTTTCATTTGGAAAGCTCTTGACCATGTATTATTTCAGCAGTTCATACCACAGCAGGAATTTCTGCACACACTTTCCAGCCGAGAGGTTATCAGAAACTCTCCAAAGGATTCCCAAACAGTGATGTGCCCTCCTTCTAAGTGGAGTAAATATATTGAAGGGATAACATACTCTATACTCTCAAAATCCTGGGCCCCAAAAAGATTTCACTGCTAGAAAGGGCTCTCGAAACAGAGAACACCTCTATCTTAGGATCTAAGCCCTCACCAAAAATCAATCAATCAATCGTATTTATTGAGCGCTTACTGTGTGCAGAGCACTGTACTAAGCGCTTGGGAAGTACATGTTGGGAACATATAGAGACAGTCCCTACCCAACAGTGGGCTCAAATTCAATTAATTCTCTCCAATCTTTGGCAAATGCCAAACCACCACGGCCTCCCAATTTCTTTAGGAGACACTAGACCCCCAGTCAGCCTTACGTGGCAATACCAAAGCGGTCAAGGAACAACTTTTTCTGAACAAGGAAACAAGCACTCACTTAACCAATTCCACCCACCTCCGTGTTCTTGCCAAATCTCCGGCAAGAGCAGCAGACTCCTTAAGAGCTTAAGTATGTTCCCGGAGCCCCTGACTGCTACTGGCGAAGAATGCCAAAAGAGGTAAGTCAACTAGCTTGTCGGGACCCTATAAAAAACGAAACAAAACAAAAAGCCTTTCTCCACGTTCTCACCTACTGTCAGTTTGTTGGCCGTGAGTTCATCCCACAAGCCAAAAAAAAAAAAAAAATCGTTCTGATCTCTTCATTTCTAGTCAGTTTCCATCTCCTGCAGATCACCAGATCTGGCTCTCTAGTCAGTTCTACCAGAAGAAACGATGAGGTGTGCACGTTACCACGCAGGGGGCTTCTGTGAGCTCCACTGAGGAAAATCAGAGGGTCCTTGTTCGACCGAGAGATTTTTACAGGGGAAAAATAATCAATCCCACGTACCTGCAGGAAGCTCGGATTCCCATTGGTAGAGGCGCCTTGGAAGATGGAGCCACGGTTTTACAAAGAGCCATCAAAAGCCAGGCGCCAGTCTTGCTTTCCTGGCAGAGGGGCACGCGCGCACCCGCTCACATATGCAACACACACATATACACACGCTGCTGCATGCAGAGAGCCGTCGCTCCTGCGTGCAGCGAGGCTTCGGAATGGGAAAACGGGATCGAGCCTCTTCCACCTAGCTGCTGACGGTCAGCACTGCATTGCAGGTGACGGGGCTTGCGGTAGGAGCCGAGGGGGCCCGCGGTTCATCTGCTTTCTGGAAGACTGAGTCATTCGAAAATTTCCCCAGCACCAGGGCCGTTCAACTGGCCTCGTTTGAAAGGCTCTCTTCTCCGAAGAAAAACTAACAAAAAAAAGCTTATTCTGAAATTCCCCCCCGCTGCTGTTTGGATCCTCCCCCCACCCTTCCCCACCCCCGGCCCGGTCGCATTAAGCCGACGGTGCCCTATTTTCTCATTCAGGAGTCGGCTGGATTCTTGGGCTCTGAACAACCATCCCGTGATAAATACCGAAAAACCCAACCTCTTCAACCTGGTCAACTCGGCAAAATAAAAACGATACGACAGATGGAGGAAATACACGTTTTCTAAAATTATTACACCACTACCAGCCACAGTTACCAAAACAGTCCATGAGGTCAAAATCTTACAAGAAACCTGGAGGACACCATTTGACCATCATCATCATCAATCGTATTTATTGAGCGCTTACTATGTGCAGAGCACTGTACTAAGTGCTTGGGAAGTACAAATTGGCAACATATAGAGACAGTCCCTACCCAACAGTGGGCTCACAGTCTAAAAGGGGGAGACAGAGGTTTAACCATTTACAACATTTTAAAATGAGACTGGTTTCCTTCGAATTGCTCTTCAATGCCTGCTTTGAAAATCCAACATCTGCCTTGTTAGATAACAGAACACCGATGAATAAGACAAGAGAGCAAAGTTTTGAGGCAATTTCACTGAAAATGAAAATACCAGCTGGCCAACACACGCAACTGTATGTTCACTGGTAATATTCTCTGCTTAATATGAACAAGGCAAGTCCATTTTAGGCCCTCGTATCTATCTCTCGTTGAGTGAGGCACTGCCTTGAAAAGGTCCACTAGTGAAAATAACCATCCCTAAGCAACCCCTGAAAGTTTAGATGGTATTAGTCACACTGAATTTTCTTAGGCAGCCACTAAAAATATGTTGAGGAGCCATAGGATATGTCCCATTATTAACCCTCTGGGGTCTGGAGATCCTCACACTTGCTTTTGGATCATTCTGCTTTAAATGAATTAAGATTACGCCGATGGTTTAAGCTTCTTTCCATGACAAAGCATCCCAAGTTTGAAAACTGTTTCTACATGAGGGCAGCTGTTTTTCAACACCTGACAAGAAAAACTGCGCGACTTGAAAGAACAGCAATTAAAAACAATTTTTCTATTACCCCAGACATTTGAAATTGCAACCAATTCAGGGGCAATCAAAACAACTAGCTGAAAGCTTTATACACATTTTAACGTTTCTAAAGATGGAGGGCACTGGAAAATTATAACTTGGCTCCGCTGTCCTTGAGCAGCAGCAACGGAGGAGTTGGGGATGGGTGATGTTTTTTTTTTTAAATTGAAAGTTGTGAAACTGCTGGCTCGCCAAGGAAAAACCTCCCAGAATCAACCTAACCAAACCTTCCCAGCCCTCCCCGCAAAAAATGTTCCTGAAGTTTGCCACTGCCCTGGCAACTCAATGGGTAATAAATTGTACCCTTCCTCAACAATATTTTACACACTTCTCCTCTCCATCTTGCCTCTCAGCCGGACAGTATCTGGTTGGAGCACAGGGACTTTCATTCATTCATTCAAGCGTATTTACTGAGCGCTTACTGTGTGCAGAGCACTGTACTAAGCACTTGGGAAGTACAAGTTGGCAACATATAGAGACGGTCCCTACCCAACAACGGGCTCACAGTCTAGAGACTTCCGGAGATGGCCCAGCTAACTGTGGAAAAGGTTAAAAATGCTGTCTGTCAACAGGGAAATCTGTAAGCAGGTTCAGAGGAGACTCAAGAAACCACAACCTTGGTAATGGCCTCGATTCCTCGCCCCTTCAATTCTCGCAACTAATCTGTTGCTGAATCCTATTTTTTTTTTTCCTTCGCAACATTTCCTGGGACCTCGCTTCCCTCTCCATCCAAATGGCCCCCACTCTGGTCCAGGGGCAGCTTCTGCAGCACCAATGGGAGGGGCGGGGGAGTGTTAATTCCTATCTCCGACCTCAAGGTTTTGCCTGGGATACATGTGTATACGGGACAAGGGATAGGAAACCATGACAATCAATCAATCAATCGTATTTATTGAGCGCTTACTGCGTGCAGAGCACTGTACTAAGCGCTTGGGAAGTACAAGTTGGCAACATATAGAGACAGTCCCTACCCAACAGTGGGCTCACAGTCTAAAAGGGGGAAATGGAGAACAAAACCAAACATACTAACAAAATAAAATAAATAGAATAGATATGTACAAGTAAAATAAATAGAGTAATAAATATGTACAAACATATATACATATATACAGGTGCTGTGGGGAAGGGAAGGAGGTAAGATGGGGGGGATGGAGAGGGGGGCGAGGGGGAGAGGAAGGAAGGGGCTCAGTCTGGGAAGGCCTACTCAGCATGGGGCCTGAAGGGTTCTGCAAGAAAGTGATGGACTCCCTCATTCAATCATTCATTCAATCACTTATTGGGTGCTTATTGTGTGCAGAGCACTATACAAAGCACTTGGGAGAGGCCAACCTAACAACAAACAGACATTCTCTGCCCACAACAAGCTTACAGTCTTTCCCACCCAATGCCTCACACCTGGAATGCTCTCCCTCCTCTAATCGACAGACAATCACTCTCTCCGTTTCAAAGCCTTATTGAAGGCACCCCTCCTCCAAGAGGCCTTCCTAGACTAAGCCCCACTTTTCCTCATCTCCCACTCCCTTCTGCATCACCTTGACATCATCATCATCATCAATCGTATTTACTGAGCGCTTACTGTGTGCAGAGCACTGTACTAAGCGCTTGGGAAGTACAAGTTGGCAACATACAGAGACAGTCCCTACCCAACAGTGGGCTCACAGTCTAAAAGGGGGAGAACATTGACTTGCTCCATTTGCTCTTCCTCTGTCCCAACCACGGAGCACTTATGCACATATCTGTAATTTTGTTTATTTGTACTGACTTCTGTCTCCCCTCCTCTATACTATAAGCTCGTTGTGGACAGGGAATGTCACTATTGTTATATTGTACTTTCCCAAGTGCTTAGTACAGTGCTCTGCTCACAGAAAGCGCTCAATAAATACAATTGAATGAACAGTAGGAGTGGAATCAATCAATCATATTTATTGAGCGCTTCCTGTGTGCAGAGCACTGTACTAAGCGCTTGGGAAGTACAAGTCGGCAACACAAGTACAAGTCGGCAACACAAGGACTGGAAAAAGGATTCAAATCAATCAATGGTATATATTGAGCATTTAGTGCACGCAGGGCAATGCACTAAATTCTTGGGGGAATATAAAAGAGTCGGCAGACAACGTTCCCTGCCCTCATTCATTCAATCGTATTTATTGAGCGCTTACTGTGTGCAGGGCACCGTACTAAGCGCTTGGGAAGTACAAGTTTGCAACGTATAGAGACGGTCCCTACCCAACAGCGGGCTCACAATCTAGAAGAGAGCCCCTCCCCCCTCAGCGACCTCACACTATAGAAGGGGAGGATAGTAATGATGATAATAATGATAATTTAAAAAATCGGCATGTAACATGCAGATCAAATTGTTAAGCAAGCAAAAATCCAACAGCTCACAGAGTATTAGAGAGAAGTTACGGACGTTAAATGTTCACCCTTAATCATGAGGTGGATGTAGGGACAACAGACTACTGGGCCACATGGACCAATGGCCTATAGCCATTTACTGCACTGATCTGTTATGATGTTCAAAGCTGGCCAATAAATGGGATCCAGGGGCCAGGGAGATTGGTGGTGAAGAAGACAACTAGCCAATGTTCAGAATGGATAATGAGGTTTGGAAGGAGTGGGGAGACGTGTGCCAAATGACGTTTTTAGGCTGGAGCAGTGGTGAAGTGTGGATTGGAGAGGGGCGAGGTTGGAGGCTGGGAGACTAGTAAGGAGGCTGATGCCAGAGTCAAGCTGGGATACGACAAGGACCGGGACCAGCACGATGGCCATTTGGATGGAGTGGAAGGGATGGCGCCTGGAAATGCTGTGAAGGAAAACCTAAAAGAATTTGGGGGCAGATCAAATCTGAGGGTTCAAATAGATCAGGCATGGCTCAGTGGAAAGAGCACGGGCTTGGGAATCAGAAGTCATGAGTTGTTGTCTGTCTCCCCCTTCTAGACTGTGAGCCCGTTGTTGGGTAGGGACCGTCTCTATATGTTGCCAACTTGTACTTCCCAAGCGCTTAGTACAGTGCTCTGCACACAGTAAGCGCTCAATAAATACAACTGCATGAATGAATCCTGGCTCTGCCACTTGTCAGCTGTGTGCCTTTGGGCAAGTCACTTAACTTCTCTGTGCCTCAGTTACCCCATCTGTAAAAAGGGGATTAAGACTGTGAGCCGCACGTGGGACAACCTGATCCCCTTGTATCCCCCCAGTGCTTAGAACAGTACTTTGCACATAGTAAGCACTTAACAAATACCATCATTATTTTTATTATTATCAGGCCAGGGGGTTGCATGCTTCAGTGATAGGGATGGGGCACCGTCGACTGGCATGGAAAAGTTAGGTGGAGGAGAACATTTGGGAAGGAAAATGACTTTAGTTTTGGACAGCTGAGGTGCCGCCTAAACCTCCGAGCAGAAATATCCTGGAGGCGGGAAGAAATGGGAAATTGCAGTGGAAGGAGGCTGTGGTTAGGGAAGCAGATTTGAGAGTCAACCCCATAGATCGAGGGACATTAAAGCCATGGGAGCGGATGAACTCCCCAAGGAAGTGCGTGTAAAAGTGAGGGGAGCAGGGGACCCCAAACAGAGCCTTAGGGGGAGGGAGGAAGAGCCAGCAAAACCAGTCATATCATTATAGATGTTCAAAAAACCACAACAGAACACGCATACCGAAGGACCAGAGAAGAGAGATGGGAAAGACCTAGTTGGGCCTGGCCCGATCTTGCATGGTTTGTTCATCTAATTTGGAAATCTTATTTGAAAGGGGACACAGAGGAAAAGATAAGTACAAGTGAAATGAAAAAGAACCACTGCGCGGTAGGAAGAGTCAACCTGTGGGATTCGCATTACAGTCTTCACATCCCCTTCTGAATTTAAATAGTTTTAACACTTGCCGGCATTTGTAACTATGCAATAAAGTTAATCACACGCTTTGGGGAATAAGCCAATCACTGATAGGAAAAAAGAATAAACTATTTCCCACAGCACCAAAAAAATCATCTAAGAGTGTTGACTTTAAGGGCAGTTCCAGACATGAGAAATACTTTATTACCATGTCCCTTCTTCCAGGGAACTTAAAGCGCTTCAGAGTCACCATTTCAAATAGCTTAACCACGTCCCTCTGCTATAGGGAGATGAGAAGTATTATCTCAAATAGGGCTGAAAACAGACTCCAGGTTGTCAGACATTTCAGTTCTATTCACAATTCCCAAGCCAAACTTAGCAAAGGGACAAAGTTCTCTAGATTGTATGCTCACTGTGGGCAGGGACCGCGTCTACAATTCAGTTATATTCATTCATTCATTCAATTGTATTTCCTGAGCGCTTACTGTGTGCAGAGCACTGTACTAAGCACTTGGGAAGTACAAGTAGGCAACATATAGAGATGGTCCCTACCCAACAAGGGGCTAACAGTCTAGAAGATGACTAGAGAAGCAGCGTGGCTCAGTGGAAAGAGCCCGGGCTTTGGAGTCAGAAGTCATGGGTTCAAATCCCGGCTCCGCCAATTGTCAGCTGTGTGACTTTGGGTAAGTCACTTAACTTCTCTGGGCCTCAGTGACCTCATCCGTAAAACGGGGATGAAGACTGTGAGCCCCCCGGGGGACAACCTGATCACCTTGTAACCTCCCTAGCGCTTAGACCAGTGCTTTGCACATAGTAATCGCTTAATAAATGCCATTATTATTATTTAGAAGGGGGAGACAGACAACAAAACAAAACATGCAGACAGGTGTCAAAATCATCAATATTGTACTCTCCCAGGAGATTAGTACAGGATGAGAAGCAGCACGGCCTAATGCATAAAGCACTGGCCTGAGAGTCAGAAGGGCATGGGTTCGGGTCCAGCCTTCACCCCTCGTCTGCTGTGTGACCCTGGACAAAGCACTTCACTTCTCTAGGCCTCAGTTTCTTCATCTGTAAAATGGGGGTTAAGACCGAGTCCCACGTGGCACATAGGACTGTGTCCAACCTGATGATCTTGTATCTACTCCAGCGCTTAGTTCAGTGCCTGGAATATAGTAAGTGCTTAACAAACGCCGTAATAAATAGATAAATACGACCGGCTGATGGACTGAGAGGGGGCGGCGGACATTTAAGGTTCTAACATCTTTGGTTGGTGAAACAAGTCCGAGTGGCCAAACGTAAGCACTACTAAGTTCCCTTCTAAGTTCAGAGAAGGTGAGCCGTACTTTCAACACCTGTGTCCAAACCAGGCAAGTTTCTCAACCGGGCAATAAAAAAGGGAAAAGAGAAATTTCATCTCATCAGTAACAAAGAGTTAAGAGGAGATTAAGCTGGTCGCTCACTGTTGCCTCTCCTGGAAAAAGCCCTTTGGAAAAGCTGGAGCTTGGAGTTGAAGAGGTTTTAGCTTTTAAGCTCCTTTGTACAATAATAATATTAATTGTGATATTTGTTAAGCGCCTACTATGTGCCAAGGACTGTTCTAAGCCCTGGGGTATATCCAAGGCAATCAGGTTGGACGCAGTCCCTGTCCCACATGGGGCTCACCGTCTTAATCCCCATTTTACAGATGAGGGAACTGAGGCACAGAAGTGACATTGACTCATTCAGTCGTATTTATTGAGCGCTTACTGCGTGCAGAGCACTGTACTAAGCGCTTGGGAAGTACAAGTTGATCAGTAATGAAGAGTTAAAAGGA
This sequence comes from Tachyglossus aculeatus, assembly GCF_015852505.1. Classification (NCBI taxonomy): domain Eukaryota; kingdom Metazoa; phylum Chordata; class Mammalia; order Monotremata; family Tachyglossidae; genus Tachyglossus; species Tachyglossus aculeatus. The sequence goes on along the minus strand of NC_052072.1, from coordinate 17,253,735 downwards.
GATTAAGCTGGTCGCTCACTGTTGCCTCCCCTGGAAAAAGCCCTTTGGAAAAGCTGGAGCTTGGAGTTGAAGAGGTTTTAGCTTGTGCTTTCAGGCATTTCCTTTGTACAATAATAATATTAATTGTGATATTTGTTAAGCGCTTACTGTGTGCCAAGGACTGTTCTAAGCCCTGGGGTATATCCAAGGCAATCAGGTTGGACGCAGTCCCTGTCCCACATGGGGCTCACAGTCTTAATCCCCATTTTACAGATGAGGGAACTGAGGCACAGAAGTGGCATTCACTCAATCAATCGTATTTATTGAGCGCTTACTGCGTGCAGAGCACTGTACTAAGCGCTTGGGAAGTCCAAGTTGGCAACATCTAGAGACGGTCCCTACCCAACAACGGGCTCCCAGTCTAGAAGGGGGAGACAGACAACAAAACAAAACATGTGGACAGGTGTCGAGTCGTCAGAACGAATAGAACTGCTCCGACAGCACATCGGATCGGATCTGGTGCAACCAAGGTGCCGCAGGCTGAAGTGGAAAGCTGCTCCGGTTCGTTCTGGAAGTGGTAAACGGTATTTCCAAACTGGGCAGACAAATGTGTAACACAATCAAAACGCTTCTGTGGGAAGATGGAAGGAGTGTGGACTTAACGAGGACAGAGGATTTTGGGCAGAGTCGAAACGTTCAGTGCTGACGGGAAGAGGGATCAAGACTTTCAATCCCTCGGGCCTTTCTCCCCACCATCCTTTTCCCACCTCCAAATCAACAGGTCTACCCTAAGTGGGAAGAAGAGGAAGTGGAGGAAGGCTAGGAAAGACTAGCCAGACAGGTGCTGCATATCATCATCATCATCATCAATCGTATTTATTGAGCGCTTACTATGTGCAGAGCACTGTACTAAGTGCTTGGGAAGTACAAACTGGCAACATATAGAGACAGTCCCTACCCAACAGTGGGCTCACAGTCTAAAACGGGGAGACAGAGAACAAAACCAAACATACTAACAAAATTTCTGAACTCTCTTGGTATTCGACCCAGGGGGTCCGGATCAGCAACGCTGACGGGAATGCCTTCTTGGAAAACATACCAAACCAGGAAAAAGTAGGGGCCTACATGCTAATGTAAGGCATGCACTGAAGAACACAACTGTTGTGAACCACAGGGTAAATAAAAGGAGCCTGACTGAATAAGTAATCACTGCTCAATTACAGTGCCTGGCATTTAGTAAGTGCTTAACGAACACCATTAAAAAAAAATCAATATAGAGCTAAAGAAGAGTGTTTGTGGGAAGCTAATGAGATGGTACGGGGAAGCAGTTAGTGGAAAGAGCACAGAGCCGGGTTCTAATCCCAGCTCTGCCACAAACCTGCTGTGCCTCAGTTCCCTTCCCCGCAAAATGGGGATCCCAGAACCGTTCACTCTCCTACTTTGACTGAGACCCGTAAGGGGACTGATGATCTTGTACCTAACCCAGAACTTAGTATGTAGTAAGCGCTTAGTGCTTAGAAGCAGCGTGGCTCAGTGGAAAGAGCCCAGGCTTTGGAGTCAGAGGCCATGGTTCAAACCCTGGCTCCGCCAATTGTCAGCTGTGTAACTTTGGGCAAGTCACTTAATAATAATAATAATAATGTTGGCATTTGTTAAGCGCTTACTATGTGCAAAGCACTGTTCTAAGCGCTTGGGGGGATACAAAGTGATCAGGTTGTCCCACGTGGGGCTCACAGTCTTAATCCCCATTTTTACAGATGAGGCAACTGAGGCTCAGAGAAGTTAAGTGACTCGCCCAAGGTCACACAGCAGACATGTGGCGGAGCCAGGATTCAAACCCATCACCTCTGACTCCAAAGCCCGTGCTCTTTCCACTGAGCCACGCTGCTTCTACTTAACTTCTTTGGGCCTCAGTTCCCTCATATGTAAAAGGGGGATTAAGCCTGTGAACCCCCGGTGGGACAACCTGATCACCTTGTAACCTCCCCAACGCTTAGAACAGTGCTTTGCACATAGTAAGCGCTTAATAAATATCATTATTATTATTATTAAATCCCGGCTCCGCCAATTGTCAGCTTTGTGACTTTGGGCACGTCACTTAACTTCTCTGGACCTCAGTTCCCTCATCTGTAAAATGGGGATGAAGACTGTGAGCCCCACACGGGACAACCTGATCCCCTTGTCCTCCCCAGCGCTTAGAACGGTGCTTTGCACATAGTAAGCGCTTAATAAATGCCATCATCACTATTATTATTACAACTGTTATCATTATTACAATGGGGAGGTTTGGGGCGAGGAAGGAGGAATTCACCAAGGAATGCCCCACAGAGGAGATGGCATTTAAGGAGGGCCCAGTTCTGGTTTGGCTAAGCTGCGAGCGAGCGAACAATCCAAGGCACCAGAGTCATCATCATCAATCATATTTATTGAGCGCTTACTGTGTGCAGAGCACTGTACTAAGCGCTTGGGAAGTACAAGTTGGCAACATATAGAGACAGTCCCTACCCAACAGTGGGCTCACAGTCTAAAAGCAAGGCGAGCGAACAATCCAAGGCACCAGAGTCATCATCATCAATCATATTCATTGAGCGCTTACTGTGTGCAGAGCACTGTACTAAGCGCTTGGGAAGTACAAGTTGGCGACATATAGAGACAGTCCCTACCCAACAGTGGGCTCACAGTCTAAAAGCAAGGCACCAGTTACGGAGGGCGACTGAGGGGACAGAAAGTCAGAGCTAAGCCACAGCTCCTTCCGCCTAGGCTTCAGGGTGCCTAGAGCTACCAGACTCCCCTCAGCCACCTGGAGCTATCTGGAGAAGCAGCGTGGCTCAGTGGAAAGAGCACGGGCTGGGGAGCCAGAGGTCATGGGTTCTAATCCCGGCTCCGCCACTTGTCAGCTGGGTGACCTTGGGCAAGTCACTTAACCTCCCTGGGCCTCAGTTCCCTCATCTGGAAAATGAGGATGAAGACTATGAGCCCCACATGGGACAATCTGATTACCTTGTATATACCCCAGTGCTTAGAACAGTGCTTGGCACATAGTATGCGCTTAACAAATACCAACATTATTATTATTATTACCAACGAGCAGGGAGCAACAACTGCAGTCAGAATCTTTCTCTTTCTCCCTCATTGACCCCCATGGCTCCAACCCCCACCAACTATTAACTCCCTCCTGAACGGCCCCCCTCCTCGCTATCAGCGTGGCTCAGTGGAAAGAGCCTGGGCTTTGGAGTCAGAGGTTGTGGGTTCAAATCCCAGCTCCACCAATTGTCAGCTGTGTGACTTTGGGCAAGTCACAACTTCTCTGGGCCTCAGTTACCCCATCTGTAAAATGGGGATGAAGACTGGGAGCTCCCCGTGGGACAGCTTGATCACCTTGTAACCTCTCCAGCGCTTAGAACAGTGCTTTGCACATAGCAAGTGCTTAATAAATGCTATCATTATTATTATTACCTTCCCTAACCCCTGGGTCACCTCCCCAACTGTTGTTTTGGGAAAATAGAGAGCATTAGATGTGAATTTTGTAGTCACTCCACTGTCTCCTTACCAATCTAGCACCTCCTCTTTCTCAGGAAGAGGTCTCCTACCAGCCCTCATTTATTCATTCATTCAATCGTATTTATTAAGCGCTTACCGTGTGCAGAGCACTGTACTAAGCGCTTGGGAAAGTACAACATTCCCTGCCTACAACAAATCTATCCCCTCTTCCTGGACATCTGGCCTCATCCCATTTCCTACAAACAGTTGGTTTCACTCTCCTCTCCTCCCTCATCACTCCTTCGGGATTAAATATGCTCCCATCTACTCAATAATAAAAAAAGCCTTCTCTGGATCCCCACAACCCCACTGTCACCGCCCCATATCCCTGACCCTCTGCCCACCCAAGTTTCCTGAGTGGGTTGTTTACCCCCTCCGCCTTCACTCTCTCTACTGACTTTCTTTTATAACCATTACAAATCAGGTTTCCACTCCCCTGCGACAACACTCTCCAAAGGATGGCCTCTTTGTAGCCAACCAAATCCAACGGTCTCTACACTGTCCTGATCCTCTTTGACCTCTCGGCCACCTAGGAGACTAGGGGCCATTCCCTCCTTCCTAAAACCCTTTGAGGCCACGGATTTGCTACCTCAGTGTGTCATTCACAGGCTCTTCTTCCACCTCTCCTCATCTAACCGTGGGTGGCCCGTACAGGTTGGGTCTGGGACTCCCTAACATTCTTGTTCTAAGCTCATTCTCTAAGGGAGCTCATTCATTCATTCAGTCGTATTTACTGAGCGCTTACTGTGTGCATATGTTGCAGACTTCAGCAACTAATAACAATTATGACATTTTTCACCTCGTGGACAGGGAGTGCGCCTACCAATTCTGGTGCACTGAACTTTCCCAAGTCTTTGTAAACAGTAACGTGCTCAATAAATACCATCGATTGATTTATCTAGCACTGATGAGGTGTTCGGTGCTGCGAAAGCTACAAGGTCGGATCGGATAGGGGCCGGACAGAGTCTCCCATGAGCCTCACATTGGTCTCATCCCCACTGGGTTCAGTCAGAATTGGGACTAGACCCCAGATCTCCTCAATCTCAGTCCCATGCTCTTTCCGCTAGACCACACTGCCTCTCTGCCAACAGCTCCCAAACCTACCTCTCCAGCCCTGATATCTCACCTCATTTGCAAGGCTCAGTGGAAAAGAGCATGGGCTTTGGAGTCAGAGGTCATGGGTTCAAATCCTGACTCCACCTGTGTGACTTTGGGCGAGTCACAACTTCTCTGTGCCTCAGTTACCTCACCTGTAAAATCGGGATTAAGACTGTGAGCCCATATGGGACAACCTGATCACCTTGTAAGCTCCCCAGCGCTTAGAACAGTGCCTTGCACATAGTAAGCGTTTAATAAAATGCCATTATTATTATTATTCTCTGTACCTCAGTTACCTCATCTGTAAAATGGGGATGAAGACTGTGAGCCCCAAGTGGGACAACCTGATCACCTTATCTCCTACCCAGCGCTTAGAACAGTGCTTTGCACATAGTAAGCACTTAATAAATGCCATTATTATTATTATTATTATCTCCACTTGTATGTCTCACTGGCCACTGCAATTCAACATGTCTAAACCTGAACCTCTCAGTGGCCTGCCCCCCCACCATCTTCTCTGCCTAAGAAGGCCCCAACCTCAGTATCATTCCCAGCTTCTCACCGAGTTCGACCGACTGCTAAATCCTGCCACTTCTTACCCCAACCCGAATTTCTTCACTGTCCCCTTCCCTTTCCCCACAGCAATCCCCTCAATCCATGGTCTTGCCCAACCAGACTGCAAGAGCATCCTCCTCAATGGACTCCCTCTACCTCTAGCCTTCCACACTGACCCCTCCCTATATTTCACATTAACGCATGGAACATCTTCCTCAAGTGTTGTTCTGCACACACTGCTTCACTTCAGAAACCTTCGACGACTAACCAACTCCCCCTGCGTAAAGCAAAAATTCTCCCCAACCATCTTCAAGGTTCTCCCCTCCAGCCTCCTCCTCAAGTATCGGCTCTCCTCACCCGGCTCACGCTCTTCGTTCCTCCCAGCTCACCTCAACGGGATCTCAGTCACATCTCTCCCTTCCCCACAGCACCTGCATATATGTATATATGTTTCTACATATTTATTACTCTATTTATTTATTTTACTTGTATCTATCTATTCTATTTATTTTATTTTGTTAGTATGTTTGGTTTTGTTCTCTGTCTCCCCCTTCTAGACTGTGAGCCCACTGTTGGGTAGGGACTGTCTCTATATGTTGCCAGTTTGTACTTCCCAAGCACTTAGTACAGTGCTCTGCACATAGTAAGCGCTCAATAAATATGATTGATTGATTAATCTCTCCAGCCTCCGACCCCTTGCTTACAGTTTCCCCCCGGCCTGGAGTTCTTCTTTTCTCCTCCCAAATATGCCAGACTACAGAGCCCTCCTCCATCTTCAAAGCCCTCCCAAATGCCTCATCTCCTCCAGGAAGCCCTCCCCAATTAATTTACAACCTCACATCAACCCCAACAGCCATTCTTCATAAGCAAGTGTTATATTTCTACCCTTGGTACTTTTTCCCATTTATTTCCCTCCCAACAGATTTGCACTACTACTCTCTCTATCCTTACTCTTCCCCCTGCATTATCAGCAAATAATTTTTCTCTCCCCCACTAGATTATAAGATCCTAGAGGGGAGGGACCGTGAGTCTTGCTTTTGAAGTAATCTTCCCCACACTTACTGCAGTGCTCTCTATTTGGCATACACTCAATAAGTATTGCTGACTAATGGATAAGATTGATGGAGAAGAATAGATGGATAAAAAGGGGCCAGTTAAAGGAGGGCCTTAAAACTGAATAATAATTGTGGTATTATTATGGGAGCATGGTGGCCTAGCAGGTAGTCCACTGGCTTGGAAGTCAGAAGGACCTGGGTTTTAATCCCTGCACCGCTGCTTGCCTGCTGTATGACCTTGGGCAAGTCAATTCACTTCTCTGGGTCTCAGTTACCTCATCTGTAAAACAGAAGTTAAGACCGTGAGTCCCATGTGAGACACAGACTGTGTCCAACTTGATTAGCTTATATCTACCCCAGCGCTTAGTACAGTGCCTGGAACATCGTAAGCAGGTAACAAGTACCATTAAAAAAATGCGTTTGGCACTTACTATATGCCAAGCTCTGTGCTAAACACTGGGGTAGATAAAAGATGAACAGGTGCTATATGGGGCTCATAGTCTAAATAGGAGGGAGAACAGACATTGAGTCCTCACTTTACAGATGAAGGGGGAGTTTTTATTTTCAGCAAGAAGCAGCAGGGGAGCCCCCGGATATTTCTAAGGAGGGGTGTGGTAGACATTGATTGAGGTTTAAATAGGTGAAAATTGTAGGTATAAGAGAGTGAAAACAGAGCTCGGAGACTAATAAGGGTCCCACGACAGCAGACAAACCAAGTGGTGAGGAAAGGGAGGAACATGAGATGTCCACCAGTCAGCTGTTTGGATCAAGTATCAGTCAATGAATGGTACTTATTGAGTGCTTACTGGGTGTAGAGCACTGTACTAAGTGGTTGGGAGAGTACCAAATAACTGAGTTGGGAGACGTGATCCCTGCCCACAGGGAACTTACAGTCTACAAGGGGAAGCTGACATTCAAATAGACTTCCCAAGCGCTTAGTACCGTGCTCTGCACACAGTAAGCGCTCAATAAATAAATACGATTGATTGATTATGGATAGGGGAGATAATAGACACGATGCAGGAGAACGGCAGTTTCTGGGCAAGTAGGACAGTCCCCAGTACTTTCTGGAAACCTGACAAGGAGTAAAACCTTTCTTGCTTCCTTAATGTCCTAAATTGCCACCCCTACTCCATTCCACCAACTCCAACTACATCAGTCAATGTTATTTATTGACTGAGCCCCTTCCTTCCTCTCCCCCTCGTCCCCCTCTCCATCCCCCACATCTTACCTCCTTCCCTTCCCCACAGCACCTGTATATATGTATGTACATATTTATTACTCTATTTATTTTACTTGTACATATCTATTCTATTTATTTTGTTAGTATGTTTGGTTTTGTTCTCTGTCTCCCCCTTTTAGAATGCGAGCCCACTGCTGGGTAGGGACTGTCTCTATATGTTGCCAATTTGTACTACCCAAGCGCTTGGTACCGTGCTCTGCACATAGGAAGCGCTCAATAAATACGATTGATGATGATGATTTATTGAGGGCTTACTTGTAGACTATAAACTCACACTGGGCAGGGGGCGTGCCTGCTAATTGTTGGACTATACCCCGCCCAGTGCTTAGTAATGTGGTCTGCACATAGTAAGTGCTTAATGTATACCACTGATTGCTTGTTTGAGAGAGCACAATATAGTACCACCCAGTTCCTGCAATTGGCTCCCAGTAAGTATTTTCTTGGCTGGGAAGTCTCACACTCCACACACTTTCTCATCCTGTGCTCTGCCTCTGCCACACCCTCTGCCTCCAGTGGCTGAGAAACAGGCAGGGCTGGGTGAGCAGCAGACGTCTGGCATTTAGTCGCCTTCACTATTTGCCTGGGTAGGTACAAGATCACCCTATTGGACAAAATCCCTACCCCACGCGGGATTTACAATTTAACGGGGAGGCAGACCTGGTATGGAATCCCCATTTTACAGATGAGGGAACCGAGGCATGGAGAAGGTGAGTGACTTTACCAAGGTCACCCAGCAGGCACGGGGCAGTGCTGAGATTAGAACCCAGGTCCACCCACTAGGCAATGCTGCTTCTGCCTTTGCTTTTACCAGTCAGGCAGAAAGACTGTGTTGGTGAAATTTTCTTTTCTGTTGAGTGAATGGAAAGTAATTCTAAACATGGGATGTGTGATTCTATTATTTTATTTTGTTAATATGTTTGGTTTTGTTCTCTGTCTCCCCCTTTTAGACTGTGAGCCCACTGTTGGGTAGGGACTGTCTCTATATGTTGCCAACTTGTACTTCCCAAGCGCTTAGTACAGTGCTCTGCACACAGTAAGCGCTCAATAAATACGATTGATTGATTGATTGATTTAAATTTTGGTCACGCAGCTGCTGTAACGTGATTCCGACTGGTTATGAAAGTTTCACCTCATGGTAGCGCGGGCAGAGGGCTACAGCCATCGTGTCTGACCACGTGCTCAGACGGGCCTGGGGGTGAGAAGGATCTGGATAAAGACTGTGAGCCCATCGTTGGGTAGGGACCATCTCTATATGTTGCCAACTTGTACTTCCCAAGCGCTTAGTACAGTGCTCTGCACACAGTAAGCGCTCAATAAATACGACTGAATGACTGAATGAATAATCCCAGCTCTGTCACATGTCTGCTGTGTGACTTCGGCACGTCACAGTTTCTCTGGGCCTCAGTCCCGTCATATGTAAAATGGGGATTAAGAGTGTGAGTCCCATGTGGGACAGGGATTGTGACCAACCTGCTTATCTTGTACTACCCCAAAGCTTAGAACAGTGCTTGGCGCAGAGTAAGCACTTAGCAAGTAGAATAAATAATAATAATAATACTAGCAGAGTGACCATGCTTCCTGAGAGGGACAAGAACATCTTGGGAAGCAGCATGGCTTAGTGGATAATAATAATACTAATGATGGCATTTATTAAGAGTTTACTATGTGCAAAGCACTGTTCTAAGCGCTGGGGAGGTTACAAGGTGATCAGGTTGTCCCACAGGGGGCTCACAGTCTTAATCCCCATTTTACAGACGAGGGAACTGAGGCACAGAGAAGTTAAGTGACTTGCCCAAAGTCACATAGCTGACAATTGGCGGAGTGGGGATTTGAACCCATGACCTCTGACTCCAAAGCCCGGCTCTTTCCACTGAGCCACACTGCTTGGACTTGGAAGTCAGAAGGTCATGGGTACTAATCCCTTTTCCACCTCTTGTCTGTTGTGTGACCTTGGCCAGGTCACTTCAGTTCTTTGTGCCTCAGTTACCTCATTTGTAAAATGGGAGATTGAGACAGTAAGCCCCACATAGGACAGGGACTAGGCCCAACCCAATTTACTTGTATCTACCCCAGTGCTTAGTACGGTGCCTGGCACATAGTAAACGCTTAACAAACAGTACAATTATTATTATTATTACTAGACTATACACTCCTTGGGGGCAGGGATCACATCTATTCTATTCTATTTATTTTGATAATATGCTTTGTTTTGTTGTCTGTCTCCCCCTTCTACACTGTGAGCCCACTGCTGGGTAGGGACCGTCTCTATGTTGCCAACTTGTCCTTCCCAAGCGCTTAGTACAGTGCTCTGCACACAGTAAGCGCTCAATAAATGTGATTGATTGATTGATATGTTTGTATGTATTTATTACTCTATTTATTTTATTTGTACATATTTATTCTATTTTGTTAATGTCTTGTTTCGTTGTCTGTCTCCCCCTTCTAGACTGTGAGCCCACTGCTGGGTAGGGACCATCTCTACATGTTGCCAACTTGTACTTCCCAAGCGCTTAGTACAGTGCTCTGCACACAGTAAGCACTCAATAAGTACGATTCAATGAATGAATGAATGAATTGTACTCTCCCACGCACTTCGTACAATCATTACGATTGACTGATTGAGCGCTTATTGTGTGCGGAGCACTGTACGAAGCGATTGGGGGAATACAAACCATATAACAGACATGTCTAGAGGGGGAGACAGACATTGCTATAAATAAATTACGGATATGTACACAAGTGCTGTGGGGCTGGAGTGGGGGGAAAATAAACAGAGCAAGTCAGGGAGACGGAGAAGGGAGTGGAAGAAGAGGAAAGGAGGGCTTAGTCAGGGAAGGCCTTTTGGAGGAGATGTGGCTTTGCCGGGGGGAGGAGAGTAATGGTCTGTCGGCTATGACCCAACCCAATGATCTCTCACTGGTGATAGCTCACCTACTCCAGGAGGCCTTCCCAGACTGAGCCCCTTCCTTCCTCTCCCCCTCGTCCCCTTCTCCATCCCCCTCATCTTACCTCCTTCCCTTCCCCACAGCACCTGTATATATGTATATATGTTTGTACATATTTATTACTCTATTTATTTATTTATTTTACTTGTACATATCTATTCTATTTATTTTATTTTGTTAGTATGTCTGGTTTTGTTCTCTGTCTCCCCCTTTTAGACTGTGAGCCCACTGTTGGGTAGGGACTGTCTCTATATGTTGCCAATTTGTACTTCCCAAGCACTTAGTACAGTGCTCTGCACATAGTAAGCGCTCAATAAATACAACTGATGATGATGATGGTGGCACTGTCGTGCGGCAGAGAGAACCCAAGGCCATCCAGCCCCCAGCAGCCACGCATGAAGCAAAGCCTCTATCTGGAAAGCTCTTCCCTCGTGTCCAAGACGGAGTAAAGCCCTGAAAACACGGCATCCAAAATCGCCAACATGGCCAACTTTCGGGTTCTTGGAGAATGAAGCCTCCAGGGAGAAGCTGCGCAGCAAAATTACAGTAGTGCCACTGGAACGAGGAATGCCATCTTCCCACTCCAAAAGTCAACAGCCAGTTTGCATTTCATCACGATTCTCTTCGCCAGGCAGCTGTCAAGACGCGGGGCTCGGTTTGTAGATGCCACCGAGGCCAGTTCAATGAAAACGACTCAGACTTAAGCACTTTTTGCCGCAATACAAACAACGCATCAACAATGGGGAGCACTAGAGGACGGCCTGCTAGAAGAGCGTCTTCTATAAATTGACATCATGCCACGGGAATCACGTGAGAAGATATGAATGATGTGTGTTCATTCATTCAATCGTATTTACTGAGCCCTTCCTGTGTGCAGAGCACTGTACTACGTGCTTGGGAGAGTACAATATAATAATAAACGGACACATTCCCTGCCCACAATTAGCTTACAGTTTGGAGGGGAAGACAGACATTAAAAGTAGGTAACTGAGGCACAGAGAAGTGACTTGTCTACGTTCACACGGCAGACGAGTGGTGGAGCTGGGATGAGAAGCCAGGCCCTCTGATTCCCAGGCCTGTGCTCTTTCCACTGGGCTACGCTGCTTCTCTATTTATCAAGCGCTTATTATGTGTAGAGTACTGTACAATACAACACATTCTGTTGTACAACAGAATTAGCCGACATGTTCCCTGCCCAAAACAATCTAACTTGTCCAGGAAAGGGTGGTTGAAATGGGAGAGGATGGAGGGTGGGAGGAAGGGAGGAATGGGAGGGGTACGGCCCCAGAGGGGGCAAATCGAGGCAACAAACTGGACCTTTGGAAGGTGGAGGGCAATAGTGGAAACCTGGGGATGGAGCTGGGGTAAACTCACTTAGTACAGTGCTCAGCACACCGCATGTGTTCAATAAATAGCTTAGTTTTGACTGACTGATCACTTCTGCCGCCAAGAAAGGATCGATATCATGCGGGCGTGATAAACCCTAGCTTGTCAAATACGGTAAGATGATTTTTTCCTAGTAAGCATTGTTTCTAAAAGCCAGCACTGAAATGTTTACCCCCCAAATACATGTTGGTCAAATACTCATTTTCCTCCCCCACACAGGAGGCAAAAATTAGTATTCCATAAAACTTCCTTGTTTTTTTTTTATTCTTCACTGATTTAAATCCCCAGCCTTTTAGCAGCAAGTGCACAAATGCAAATTAACATTAAGACGGAAGGGGAGGAGGAAGAAAAAGTGATTTCTAACTGGATAGCTTTTACAGATGTCAATAAATGCTGACGTGTAGAAGTAGTCAAATGAGATCATAACACCCCGCAAGGCAGAACACATAAGGAATTTAATCCCTTTTCAATGTCAGTAGAATTCCTTGAGCGAGTTGCCTTCGCCCACTGCCTCCACTTCCTCTCCTCCAATTCTCTCCTTGTCCCCCTCCAATCTGGCTTCTGGACTGTGAGCCTGTTGTTGGGTAGGGGCCGTCTCTATATGTTGCCAATTTGTACTTCCTAAGCGCTTAGTACAGTGAGTACTTAGAGAAGCAGCTTGGCTCAGTGGAAAGAGCCCGGGCTTGGGAGTCAGAGGTTATGGGTTCTAATCCCGGCTCCGCAACTTGTCAGCTGTGTGTCACTTAATTTCTCTGTTCCTCAGTGACCTTACCTGTAAAATGGGGATTAAGACTGTGAGCCCCACGTGGGACAACCTGATTACCTTGTATCCTCCCCAGCGCTTAGAACAGTGCTTGGCACATAGTAAGCGCTTAGCAAATGCCATCACTATTATTATTACAGTGCTCTGCACACAGTAAGTGCTCAATAAATACAATTGAATGAATGAATGAACGGCTTCCATCCCTTTCACTCCACGGAAACCGCCCTCTCAAAGTGACCAATGGACTCCTTCTTGCCAAATCTAACGACCTCTACTCCATCCTAATCCTCCTCGACCTCTCAACTGCCTTTGACACTGCGGACCATCCCCTTCTCCTCAACACCTTATCCAACCTGGGCTTCCCTGACCCTGTCCTCTCCTGGTTCTCCTCCCATCTCTCTGACCACTCATTCTCAGTCTCTCTCTCTGTCTCTCAGGCTCCTCCTCTGCCTCCCACCTCCTAACTGGAAGTCCTTCGAGGCTCAGTTCTGGGTCCCCTTCTATTCTCTATCTACATCCCCTCCTTTGGAGAACTCACTTGCTTCCACTTGCTCTCTCAACTACCACCTCTTTGCAGATGATTCCCAAATCTACATCTGCAGCCCTGATCTCTCTCCTCCTCTGCAGTGGATGCCCCATTCCTCTGCCCACCAACACCTCAAACTTTAACATGTCCAAAACAGAACTCCTCATATTCCCACCCAAACCCTGTCCTCCACATAACGTACCCGTCACTGTAGACAGCACCACTATCCTCCCTGTCTCACAGGCCTCTAACCTTGGTGTTCTCCTCATTTCTTCTTTCCTTAGTGGTATCTGTTAAAGCACTTACTACGTGCCAGGCACTTCACTAAGCGCTGGGGTAGATACAAGCTAATTAAGTTGGGCATGTCCAGGTCCCACATGGGGCTCACAGGCTTAAACCCCATTTTGGAGTTGATCTCTCTCATTCAACCCACATATTCAATCTGTCACCAAAACCTATCAGTTCAACCTTCACAAAATTGTGAAAATCTGCCCCCCACCCCCATCCGAACTGCCACCACATTAATTTACACACTGATCCTATCCCGCCTTGATTACTGCATCTGTCTCCTTGATGACTCTCCAGCCTCCCGTCTCTCCCCGCTTCACTCCATACTGCATTCTGCTGTCCGGATCATTTTTCTACAAAACCGTTCGGTCCCTGTCTTCCCGCTCCTCAAGAACCTCCAGTGGTTGCCTCTCTATCTCCAAGTCAAACAGAAACTCCTAATCCTACACTTTAAAGCACTTTATCAGGTTCCTCCCTCCTCTCTTCCACTTCCCTGATTTCCTACAACTCTGCCCGCTCAACCAATCTAATCAATGGCATTTATTGAGCGCTTACTATGGGGAGAACACGGGAACAACACAGGAAACCTCACCCGGCCCGGACACGGAAAGGACTGACAAATCGATAGTTCTTTCTTGATTCTGTGGGTGGTGGTGCATGGCCGTTCTTAGTTGGTGGAGCGATTTGTCTGGTTAATTCCGATAATGAACAAGACTCTGGCATGCTAACTGGTTACGCGACCCCCCTGAGCCCCAGACTGAGCCCCCTCCTTCCTCTCCCCCTCCTTCCCCTCCCCACAGCAACTGTATATACGTTTGTACGTATTTATTACTCTATTTATTTTATTTGTACATATTTATGCTATTTATTTTATTTTGTTAATATGTTTTGTTTTGTTCTCTGTCTCCCCCTTCTAGACTGTGAGCCCACTGTTGGGTAGGGACCGTCTCTATGTGTTGCCAACTTGTACTTCCCAAGCACTTAGTACAGTGCTCTGCACACAGTAAGCGCTCAATAAATACGATTGAATGAAGGAATGAATGAACCCGCTGTTCGCGGCGGAGGGGCAGCTTGCGGCCCAGGGAGAGGGCACAGACTGGTGCTGCCCCGGCCTTCGGTGGGGAACCCTGCCCCCTCCTCTTTTACTTGGTGAGCCCTGGGCCGGGCCCTGGTCTAACTCTCACCCAGCGATCCCTCCTCAGTGCTTAGGTCAGTGCGTGGCACACAGTGAGCACTTAATAATCTCTCCCTCTAGACTGTGAGCTCACGTGTTGGCAGGGACCGTTTCTCCCAGTTCTGTGCTACTGTGCTCTCCCAAGCGCTCAACACGGTAAGCCCTCAATAAATACAACTGATTCATTCAATCGTATTGATTGAGTGCTTACTGTGTGCAGAGCACTGTACTAAGTGCTTGGGAAGCCCCTTCTAGACTGTGAGCCCACTGCTGGGTAGGGACCATCTCTATGTCTTGCCAACTTGTACTTCCCAAGGAATTAGTACAACGCTCTGCACACAGTAAGCGCTCAATAAACACGATTGACTGCTTGATTGGGAAGTCCAAGTTGGCAACATATAGAGACGGTCCCTACCCAACAGCGGGTTCACAGTCTAGAAGGGGGAGACAGACAACAAAACAAAATATATTAACCAAATAAAATAAATAGAATATGTACAAATAAAATAGAGTAATAAATATGTACAAACATATATATACAGGTGCTGTGGGGAGGGGAAGGAGGTAAGGTGGGGGGATAGGGAGGGGGAGGAGGCGGACAGGAAGGATTGACTGATAAATTGACTGATTGATTGACTGACTGACTGATAAATACTATCACTACTGCCCTGTAGTTATTAGATAGATAACTGGCAGGATGGCCTTAAGGAAAGAGCACAGGCTTGGGTGTTGGAGGAGCTGGGGTCAAATTCCAGCAATGTCACTTGCCTGCTGGGTGACCTTGGGCAAGTCGTTTAACTGATCTGGGCCTCAGTTTCCTCATCTGTAAAATGGGGACTCAGTACCTGCTCTCCCTCCAGCCTTAGACCGTGAGTCTCGTGTGGGACAGGGACCGTGTCTGTTCTGCATATAATGCATTTTCATTCATTCATTCAGTCGTATTTATTGAGCGCTTACTGTTTGCGGAGCACTGTACTAAGCGCTTGGGAAGTACAAGATGGCAACAATGCATCTACCCCAATCACTTGTTTTCTTAAAATGGTATTTGTGATGCACTTACTATATGCCAGGCACTGTTCTAAGAGCTGGGGTAATAATAATAACAATGATGGCATTTATTAAGCGCTTACTATGTGCAAAGCACTGTTCTAAGCGCTGGGGAGGTGACAAGGTGATCAGGTTGTCCCCTGGGGGGCTCACAGTTTTAATCCCCATTTTACAGATGAGGGAACTGAGGCACAGAGAAGTGAAGTGACTTGCCCAAAGTCACACAGCTGACAGTTGGCGGAGCCGGGATTTGAACCCATGACCTCTGACTCCAAAGCCCGGGCTCTTTCCACTGAGCCACGCTGGGTAGATACAAGGTCATTGGGTTGGACACAATCCATTGTCCCACGTGGGGCTCACAGTGTTAATCACCATTTTACAGATGAGGTAAATGAGGCACAGAGAAGTGAAGTGACTTGCCCAAGGTCACACAGCAGGCAAGTGTCAGAGACAGGATTAGAACCCAGGTCCCTCTGATTCCCAAGCCCGTGCTCTATCCACTAAACCACACTGCCCTCCTCCCCCCCCATCCCCCCAGCCTTACCTCCTTCCCTTCCCCACAGCACCTGTATATACGTATATATGTTTGTACGTATTTATTATTCTATTTATTTATTTATTTATTTTACTTGTGCATATCTATTCTATTTATTTTATTTTGTTAGTATGTTTGGTTTTGTTTTCTGTCTCCCCCTTTTAGACTGTGAGCCCACTGTTGGGTAGGGACCGTCTCTATATGTTGCCAACTTGTACTTCCCAAGTGCTTAGTACAGTGCTGTGCACACAGTAAGCGCTCAATAAATACGACTGATTCTCTATGCCACAGCTGTAATTAATATTAGCATTATTGTTACTTGTCAGTAAACCAAAACGCGGAATCAATCGTATTTACTGAGCGCTTACTGTGTGCAGAGCACTGTACTAAGTGCTTGGGAAGTACAAGTTGGCAACATATAGAGACAGTCCCTACCCAACAGTAGGCTCACAGTCTAAAAGGGGGGAGACAGAGAACAAAACCAAACATACTAACAAAATAAAATAAATAGAATAGATAGGTACAAGTAAAATAAATAAACCACAAAGCCTTTTTAAAAAAATTCTCGCTCGGGCTCGGCGGGGCCGATCAGTTGCTGGCTCAGTTACGCGCGTGGCCCAGGATGGCCAGTCCATTCATTCATTCATTGCGTGGCCCAGGATGGCCAGTCCATTCATTCATTCATTCAGTCGTACTTATTGATTGCTTACTAGGTGCACTGCACTGTACTAAGCGCTTGGGAGAGTACAATACAACACAGCCCCTGCCCGTAACGAGCGGTCCAGCGCAGACTAGGAAACTGTGCCGAGATGCCAGCGGCACTTCCCGCGTGAACACATCTTCCTCCACTAATAATAATTATGGCATTTGTTAATCAATCAATCAATCAATCGTATTTATTGAGCGCTTACTATGTGCAGAGCACTGTACTAAGCGCTTAGCACTGTACCAAGTTAAGCACTTACTATGTGCCCGGCACCGTATTACGCGCTGGGATGAGTGGTCGGACAAAGCAAAGAGCACTTGACCACGTGGGGAGAGATGGCGACAAAGGATCTGATCATATGTTGACAACTTGGACTTCCCAAGCGCTTAGTACAGTGCTCTGCACACAGTAAGCGCTCAATAAATATGACTGATTGATTGATTGAACCCTCTTTCTCTCCTCTAAGAGTACGACTTCCAACTGAACAGACATCAGCCATGACTTTAAGGCTCTTAATAAGTACATTCCCTCCCAGCTACTCCTCGGTGATAACCGAGCTGTGGGACAGACGACCACTCTACAGTATTGGAGAAGCAGCGTGGCTCAGTGGAAAGAGCCCGAGCTTTGGAGTCAGAGGTCATGGGTTCAAATCCCGGCTCCGCCACTTGTCAGCTGGGTGATTTTGGGCAAGTCACTTCACTTCTCTGGGCCTCAGTGACCTCATCTGTAAAAACGGGATGAAGACCGTGAGCCCCCCGTGGGACAACCTGATCACCTTGTAACCTCCCTAGCGCTTAGAACAGTGCCTTGCACATAGTAAGCGCTTAGTAAATGCTATTATTATTATTTCTGGAGGCTGTACTGGCATGGCTTTGGGGAAAGAGCCCGGGCTCGGGAGTCAGAGGATGTGGGTTCTAATCCCCGCTCCGCCACTTGTCTGCTGTGTGACCTTCGGCAAGTCGCTTCACTTCTCTGGGCCTAGTTCCCTCGTCTGTAAAACGGGGATTAAGACTGTGAGCCCCCACGTGGGACCACCTGATTACTTTGGATCTTCCCTAGTGCTTAGCGCCTAGTAAGCGCTTAACAAATACCATCATTATTACTGACTGTGCACTGCTTCTCAGAGTCCCTGCGGTTTTGTGGAGCAGCAAATTGGCTCGTGAAAGAAGCAGTGTGGCCTCTGACTCCTCTGGGAGTCAGAGGACCTGGGTTCTAATTCCAGCTCCGCCACTTGCCAGCCAGGTGACCTTAGGCAAGTCACTTCTCTGAGCCTTTTTACTCCTCTGGCCTTCCCAGACTGAGCCCCCTCCTTCCTCTCCCCATCCCCCCTGCATTACCTCCTTCCCCTCCCCACAGCACCTGTATATGTGTTTGTACATGTTTCTTATTTTATTTGTACATATTTATTCTATTTATTTGATTTTGTTAATATGTTTTGTTTTGTTCTCTGTCTCCCCCTTCTAGACTGTGAGCCCACTGTTGGGTGGGGAGCGTGGCTCAGTGGAAAGAGCTCGGGCTTTGGAGTCGGGGGTCATGGGTTCAAATCCCGGCTCTGCAAATTGTCAGTTGTGTGACTTTGGGTATGTCACTTAACTTCTCTGGGCCTCAGTTACCTCATCTGTAAAATGGGGATTAAGACTGTGAGCCCCAGGTGGGACAACCTGATCGCCTTGTATCCTCCCCAGCGCTTAGAACAGTGCTTTGCATATAGTAAGCGCTTAACAAATGCCATCATCATCACTTAAGGAAGGAGCATGTCTTCGTGGATTAAGACTGGATTTTGCCAACTTGTACTTCCCAAGCGCTTAGTACAGTGCTCTGCACACAGTAACCACTCAATAAATAAGACTGAATGAATGAATGCCAACTTGTACTTTCCAAGCGCTTAGTACAGTGCTTTGCACATAGTAAGCGCTTAACAAATGCCATCATCATCATCATCACTTAAGGAAGGAGCATGGCTTAGTGGATTAAGACTGGATTTTGCCAATTTGTACTTCCCAAGCGCTTAGTACAGTGCTCTGCACACAGTAAGCGCTCAATAAATACGATTGAGTGAATGAATGCCAACTTGTACTTCCCAAGCACTTAGTACAGTGCTCTGAACACAGTAAGCACTCAATAAATGACTGAATGAATGAATGCCAACTTGTACTTTCCAAGCGCTTAGTACAGTGCTCTGCACACAGTAAGCGCTCAATAAATATGATTGAATGAATGAATGAAAGGGGTAAAAATACCTGTTCTTCCTCCCATTTAGACCCTGAGCCCGCCGTGGGACAGGGACTGCATTCAGTTTGGTTACCGGTATCTAACCCTCTAGTCCCTCTAAACTGTCAGCTCCTTACAGGCTGGGGACATATCTCCTAATTCCGTTGTACTGTCCTCTCCTAAGCGCACAGGACAGTGCTCTGCACACAGTAAGCTCTCAAAAAGTACACTGAATGACAGACTAGAAGAGCATGTAGCACATGGTAAACACTTGACAAATACCATTAAAAAAGACAAGGGCTGGCGGGGGGGGAGTTAGGTACTGGGGGAACCCTCCACAATAAAGCCCTCAGTGAGCTCAAGGCACTTTGTGGGCCCCAAATTTGGGGTCCTAGCCAGATTGCGGCTGGGTTCATCATCATCATCATCATCATCAATCGTATTTATTGAGCGCTTACTATGTGCAGAGCACTGTACTAAGTGCTTGGGAAGTACAAATTGGCAACATATAGAGACAGTCCCTACCCAACAGTGGGCTCACAGTCTAAAAGGGGGAGACAGAGAACAAAACCAAACATACTAACAAAATAAAAGAAATAGAATAGATATGTACAAGTAAAATAAATAGAGTAATAAATATGTACAAACATCTATACAGGTGCTGTGGGGAAGGGAAGGAGGTAAGATGGGGGGGATGGAGAGGGGGACGAGGGGGAGAGGAAGGAAGCGGCTCAGTCTGGGAAGGCCTGGGTTGTGCCCCATCCTCGCGTCACAGCCCCCACCTGCCACTCTTCTTGTTCAGGCTCTCAGGGAACACCCACATACCCATCTCCAACCAGGTACCCCTCTTCCTTAACCTCTGATAAACTTTCTCCTTTCCTCATCGGGTAAGTCACCTGCCTGGATTGACTTTTAAAATGCATTTAACCCCCTAAGGAAGGCCCATGGACCTCTTAAAAAAGGGAAACTTCACAGAAGATGCAGTGTGTCCTAGTGGAAAGACCGTGGGCCTGGTACTCAGAGGAAGTGGGTTCTAATTCCGGCTCCACCACGTCATTCATTCATTCAATCGTATTTATTAAGCACTTACTGTGTGCAGAGCACTGTACTAAGCGCTTAGGAAGTACAACATATAAACACGGTCCCTACCCAACAACGGGCTCACAGTCTAGAGGGGGGAAACAGACAACAAAACAAAACATGTAGACAGGTGTCAAAGTCATCAGAACTAAATAGAATTAAAGCTATATGCACATCGTTAACAAAATAGAATAGTAAATATGTATGCTGTGTGACCTTGAGCAAGTCCCTTCACTTCCCTGGGCCTCAGTTCTCTCATCCATAAAATGGGGATCAAGACTGTATGCCCCATGTGGGACAAAGACTGTGTTCAACCTGATTAGCTAGTACCTACCCCAGCATTTAGAACAATGCTGGCACATTGTAAAGCATTAACACACACACACCTTAAAAAAAAAGGGGGGGGGGACACACAATGAGGCAAAGAGGAGAGACATTTGGGGTTTTAGATATTTCTTTGAGCTCTCCTGAAAGCTAGAAGAAAATATTGCCTCTCCACCCCCGATCTTTGGAGCTTCTGAAATAGAAATGAGGTACGTTTTCTGGTCCTGTTTAGCTTGCAGGAGAAACGAGCAAGTTTTCATAAAGGCTATCAGCATATCGGTCAAAATCTTGGGCTTCCACAACTCCCATGGTGTTTGCGCACTTGATAATTTTGCCACAAAATGTGAACGTGTTAGATTGGGACTAGTCAAACCTCCCATGAATAAACAGGATAAATAGATGACCAGATCTGGGCCTGACATCAGACTGGAGTCTCACACGTTTTAGGAAAACCAATAGCAAGCTCTGAATCTGAAGAAAGCTAGTCCTAGGGATGGGAAGGGAAGATGGGGGGAGAACCGGGACTGCTGGTCAAAAAATTTAATCGCTGAAGAGAGCTAAAAAGTTGTTTCTGAATACCAACTGTGCAAAGCCCCAGTTTCCCGAGATCTGTGGCGGGAAACGTTGATGGCAGGTAGAGGCTATTAAAAATGGGGGCACTGTGCGGGATGTGCAAAGTAGCTATTTTATCCAGGCTACCGGAAGCAAATTTTTGGACTTCCGATAACTGCTATAAACTGGGATTATTTACTGTGCCAATAAAATTTCCGTTCAATTCACCAGTTACCACCTCAGACTCACTAACCACCACCCACTTTCTGCTGACTGATAGACGGCCCACTCCTAGACTACCTTTCCAATAATTTCGAGGATGGTGCGTCCTCTAAAAATAACCTGGACGCAGTGATTCGGCAAACGTCTGGATTGGAAGGGAAGGTCTCAAGGGAAGGGAAGGGAAGGTCGGCATACGTCTGGATTGGAAGGGAAGGTCTTTCTCAACACCGTGGGACAGCCCTAAGCAGTTATTTCTGAGAGGTAAAGACTCTGGCATATTCGATATCTTCCTAGCCACAATCAGAGAGATCTCCGGCCTCCCCTACGAACGAGATCCTGTGGTTTGCAGTACGAACGTGAACCCTGAGAATAAAAGGGAGGACTAGGCGGGAGGGAAAGGAGAAAATGAGAGGTCAGCGGAGACTTGGCGGATTTAGAAATGAACCTAATAACCTAAGGTTATGAGTGGGACAGGAAGCATTTCTGCTCTCACGTAGCAAGGCAGGCAAAACCACCTCTCCCCCGGCATCCAAGCCCCAAATTCCCGATTTGGTGAGTCTTCAGCAAGAACGGTGCTTGGCACATAGTAAGCGCTTAACAAATACCATCATTATTACTATTATTACCCCTCCAACCCACTCGGGGCTGAGCCATGCGGTCCTGTGAAGGAGAGCAATGCCTCGCCCTCAATCTGAGGAGAAAGAACAAGGAGCATAGCTTACTTCCTCTGGGCTTTGTCCTTCTTGGCCTTGGTCCTTTTCTTGCGGGCCTGGAGTGCGAGCACTGGAATATAAAAGGACACAGTGAAGGGCCCGGAGAAGAAACCCAAGAAGGGGAAAGAATCTAGTCGGGAAGCCAGGCTGGGATGATGGGGGGAAATTGGGGAGAGCGTGGAAAGGTCAGGGGGCCAAAGGAGGCCAAGACAAGGAGCTTATTTATTATTCACTCACTCAATCGTATTTATTGAGCGTTTACTGTGTGCAGAGCGCTTGGGAAGTACAAATCGGCAACCTACAGAGACGGTCCCTACCCATCAACGGGCTTAGGCGCTTAGTCCAGTGCTGTGCACATAGTAAGCGCTCAATAAATACGACTGAATGGATGAATGAAGTAAAACTGTGAGCCCACTGTTGGGTAGGGACTGTCTCTATGTGTTGCCAACTTGTACTTCCCAAGCGCTTAGGACAGTGCTCTGCACACAGTAAGCACTCAATAAATACGATTGATTGATTGATGGAGGATGAGAAAGAGCACGGTCCTGTGGACAGTAGGGAGGGTCTCCGAGGGGTGGGGGAGGAAGGGGGTCTCGTTGACGGGGGGCAGACCACCGAGGGGGCTTCAAATAGACCCAGCCAGGGTGGGATTCGGGGACAATAATAATAATAATGATGGCGTTTATTAAGCGCTTACTATGTGCAAAGCACTGTTCTAAGCGCTGAACAAATGGGTGAGAGTTTGTTTCCCCTTCTAGACTGGGAGCCCCGTTGCTGGGTCGGGACCGCCTCTATCTGGGGCCGACTTGGACTTCCCAAGCGCTTAGCCCAGTGCTCTGCACATTTAATCAGTACGGTTAAACGAGGGCCGGGCTCATTCATCCGTCCATTCAATCGTCTTGATGGAGCGCTTCCTGTGTGGAGAGCACTGGACTAAGCGCTTGGGAATGGGGATTTGGGCTTTGTCCTTCTTGGCCTTGGTCCTTTTCTTGCGGGCCTGGAGTGCGAGGACTGGAATATAAAAGGACACAGGGAAGGGCCCGGAGAAGAAACCCAAGAAGGGGAAAGAATCTAGCCGGGAAGCCAGACTGGGATGATGGGGGGAAATCATCAAATGGGGATTAAGACTGTGAGCCCCACGTGGGACAACCTGAAGGCTCAGTGGAAAGAGCCCGGGCTTTGAAGTCAGGGGTCATGGGTTCAAATTCGGGGTCCACCACTTGTCAGCTGTGTGACTTTGGGCAAGTTACTTCACTTCTCTGGGCCTCGGTGACCTCATCTGTAAAATGGGGATGAAGACTGTGAGCCCCCCTTGGGACAACCTGATCACCTTGTAACCTCCCTAGAGCTTACAACAGTGCTTTGCACATAGTAAGTGCTTAATAAATGCTATTATTATTATTATTATCACCTTGTAAGCTCTCCAGTGCTTGGAACAGTGCTCTGCACATAGTAAGCGCTTAATAAATGCTATCATCATTGTTATTATTATTGGGAAGTCCAAGTCGTCCTAGCGCTTAGAACAGTGCTTTGCACACAGTAAGCACTTAATAAATACTATCATTATTGTTACTATTATTGGGAAGTCCAAGTCAGCCCAGCGCTTAGAACAGCGCTTTGCACATAGTAAGCACTTAATAAATACTATCATTATTGTTACTATTATTGGGAAGTCCAAGTCGGCCCAGCGCTTAGAACAGTGTTTTACACATAGTAAGTGCTTAATAAATGCTACCATTATTATTATCACCTTGCAAGCTCTCCAGCGCTTAGAACAGTGCTTTGCACATAGTAAGCGCATAATAAATGCTACCATCATTGTTATTATTATTGGGAAGTCCAAGTCGGCCCAGCGCTTAGAACAGTGCTTTGCACATAGTAGGCGCTTAATAGATACTACCATTATTATTATCACTTTGCAAGCTCTCCAGCGCTTAGGACAGTGCTTTGCACATAGTAAGCGCTTAATAAATGCTATCATCACGGTTATTATTATTGGGAAGTCCAAGTCGGCCCAGCGCTTACAACACTTAATAAATGCTATCATCATGGTTATTATTATTGGGAAGTCCATGTCGGCCCAGCGCTTAGAACAGTGCTTTGAACATAGTAAGCGCTTAATAAATGCTACCATTATTATTATCACCTTGCAAGCTCCCCAGCGCTTAGAACAGTGCTTTGCACATAGTAAGTGCTTAATAAATGCTACCACCATTGTTACTATTATTGGGAAGTCCAAGTCGGCCTAGCGCTTAGAACAGTGCTTTGAACATAGTAAGCGCTTAATAAATGCTACCATTATTATTATCACCTTGCAAGCTCCCCAGCGCTTAGAACAGTGCTTTGCACATAGTAAGTGCTTAATAAATGCTACCACCATTGTTACTATTATTGGGAAGTCCAAGTCGGCCTAGCGCTTAGAACAGTGCTTTGCATAGTAAGCGCTTACTAAATGCTACCATTATTATCACCTTGCAAGCTCCCCAGCGCTTAGAACAGTGCTTTGCACATAGTAAGCGCTTAATAAATGCTACCACCATTGTTACTATTATTGGGAAGTCCAAGTTGGCCTAGCGCTTAATAAATGCTACCATCATTATTATCACATTGCAAGCTCCCCAACGCTTAGAACAGTGCTTTGCACATAGTAAGGGCTTAATAACTGCTACCATTATTATTATCACCTTGCAAGCTCCCCAGCGCTTAGAACAGTGCTTTGCACATAGTAAGCGCTTAATAAATGCTACCATTATCACCTTGCAAGCTCCCCAGCGCTTAGAACAGTGCTTTGCACATAGTAAGCGCTTAATAAATGCTACCATTATTATTATCACCTTGCAAGCTCCCCAGCGCTTAGAACAGTGCTTTGCACATAGTAAGCGCTTAATAAAGGCTACCACCATTGTTACTATTATTGGGAAGTCCAAATCGGCCTAGCGCTTAATAAATGCTACCATCATTATTATCACCTTGCAAGCTCCCCAGCGCTTAGAACAGTGCTTTGCACATAGTAAGCGCTTAATAACTGCTACCATTATTATTATCACCTTGCAAGCTCCCCAGCGCTTAGAACAGTGCTTTGCACATAGTAAGCGCTTAATAAATGCTGCCATTATCACCTTGCAAGCTCCCCAGCGCTTAGAACAGTGCTTTGCGCATAGTAAGCGCTTAATAAATGCTACCACCATTGTTACTATTATTGGGAAGTCCAAGTCGGCCTAGCGCTTAGAACAGTGCTTTGCACATAGTAAGCGCTCACTAAATGCTACCATCATTATCACCTTGCAAGCTCCCCAGCGCTTAGAACAGTGCTTTGCACATAGTAAGCGCTTAATAAATGCTGCCATTATCACCTTGCAAGCTCCCCAGCGCTTAGAACAGTGCTTTGCACATAGTAAGCGCTTAATAAAGGCTACCACCATTGTTACTATTATTGGGAAGTCCAAGTCGGCCTAGCACTTAGAACAGTGCTTTGCACATAGTAAGCGCTTACTAAATGCTACCATCATTATTATCACCTTGCAAGCTCCCCAGCGCTTAGAACAGTGCTTTGCACATAGTAAGCGCTTAGTAAATGCTACCACCATTGTTACTATTATTGGGAAGTCCAAGTCGGCCTAGCGCTTAGAACAGTGCTTTGCACATAGTAAGCGCTTACTAAATGCTACCATTATTATTATCACCTTGCAAGCTCCCCAGCGCTTAGAACAGTGCTTTGCACATAGTAGGCGCTTAATAAAGGCTACCACCATTGTTATTATTATTGGGAAGTCCAAGTCGGCCACATCTAGAGCCGGTCCCTCCCCAACGACTGGGGGTGGGGGGAGGGGGAGACAGACAACGAGGGATTGGGAACCCCGGAAATTGAGGATAAAACGAGGCAGGCCGAGGGAGAGGGATGCAGGATGGGAGAGGGTTGGGAAGCAGGAAAGGGAAGTGGGAAAGAAGGATGGAGGGGAGGGATGCTGGGGCCTGGGGTGCCCGCCAAAGGGGAGGCCGCGTGCCCTGCCAGGCCCAGGGGCGGGGGGCTGGCAGGAATGAGGAGGGTGAGGGGGCAAAGGGGGGGCAGGGAGGGGGCAAAGGGGCCCCCCAAAATGGGGGCAAAGGGACCCCCCACCTCAGAGCCCCTCAGGGCCTCCTTCTCCCCTCACCTTTCCTCTCCATGACCAGAGTAACCGGGGTAACCGCCCTGCGCCTGCGCACTACCGAGGCGGCGGCGCCTCCCGCCGCGGCCCCAAAACGACTCCACGCACGCCCCCCCCCCCTTCTCGCGCCTGCGCACCGCGCATGGGCCCTACCGTCAGCGTGGGGAGGACGTCGGGCCGCCGCCCGGCTCCCGTCGGTGATTGGCTGGCGGCTCTGCGGGCGGCCGGCCGCCTCGGTCGGTGACTGGCCGCCAGGCTCCCGTCGGTGATTGGCTGTCGGCTCAGCGGGCGGCCCGCCGCCTCGGTCGGTGATTGGCTGGCGGCTCTGCGGGCGGCCCGCCGCCTCGGTCGGTGATTGGCTGGCGGCTCCGCGGGGGGGGTCCCACCGCCTTCCTGCCTCAACATGGCGCCGGTTTGGCCCTGAGGTGGAGGGCCTTGGCAAAGGAAGCCGCTCTTTTCAGCCAGACGCTTAGCACTTTTCAGTCAGTCAGTGGTAGTAACACTAATAAAATCACCCACTCGATCGTATTTAGTGATGATAATAATAACGGCATTTATTCAGCACTTACTATGTGCAAAGCGCTGGCACTTTTCAGTCAGTTAGTGGTCGTAACAATAATAAAATCACCCATTCAATCATATTTATTGATGATAATGATAATGGCATTTATTAAGCACTTACTATGGGCAAAGCGCAGGCACTTTTCAGTCAGTGGTAGTAACTAATAAAATCACTCAATCATATTTATTGCTGATAATAATGGCATTTATTAAGCACTTGCTATGCGCAAAGCACTGGCACTTTTCATTTAATGGTAGTAACAATAATAAAAGCACTCATTCCATCATATTTATTGATGATAATAATAATGGCATTTATTGAGCACTTACTATGTGCAAAGCGCTGGCACTTTTCAGTCAGTTAGTGGTAGTAACAATAATAAAATCACCCACTCAATCGTATTTATTGATGATAATAATAATGGCATTTATTAAGCACTTACTATGTGCAAAGCGCTGGCACTTTTCAGTCAGTTAGTGGTAGTAACAATAATAAAATCACCCACTCAATCGTATTTATTGATGATAATAATAATGGCATTTATTAAGCACTTACTATGGGCAAAGCGCTGGCACTTTTCAGGCAGTGGTAGTAACAATAAAATCACTCATTCCATCATATTTATTGATGATAATAATGATGACATTTATTCAGCACTTACTATGTGCAAAGCGCTGGCACTTTTCAGTCAGTTAATGGTAGTAATAGTAAAATCACTCATTCCATCATATTTATTGATGATAATGATAATGGCATTTATTAAGCACTTACTATGTGCAAAGCACTGGCACTTTTCAGTCAGTGGTAGCAACAATAATAAAATCACTCATTCTATTGTATTTATTGATAATAATAATAATGGCATTTATTAAGCACTTACTATGTGCAAAGCACTGGCACTTTTCAGTCAGTTAGTGGTAGTAACAATAATAAAATCACTCAATCATATTTATTGCTGATAATAATAATGGCATTTATTAAGCACTTTCTATGTGCAAAGCGCTGGCACTTTTCAGTCAGTGGTAATAACAATAATAAAATCACTCATTCCATCATATTTACTGATGATAATAATAATAATGGCATTTATTAAGCACTTTCTATGTGCAAAGTGCTGGCACTTTTCAGTCAGTGGTAGTAACAATAAAATCACTCATTCCATCGTATTTACTGATGATAATAATAATGGCATTTATTAAGCACTTACCATGTGCAAAGCGCTGGGGAGGTTACAAGGTGATCAGGTTGTCCCACCGGGGGCTCACAGTCTTAATCCCCATTTTCCAGATGAGGGAACTGAGGCACAGAGAAGTTAAGAGAAGCAGCATGGCTCAGTGGAAAAGAGCCCGGGCTTTGGAGTCAGAGGGCATGGGTTCAAATTCCGGCTCCGCCAATTGTCAGCTGTGTGACTTTGGGCAAGTCAACTTCTCTGTGCCTCAGTTCCCTCATCTGTAAAATGGGGGTGAAGACTGGGAGCCCCCCGTGGGACAACCTGATCACTTTGTAACCTCCCCAGTGCTCAGAACAGTGCTTTGCACATAGTAAGCGCTTAATAAATGTCATTACTATTATTATTAAGTGACTTGCACAAAGTCACACAGCTGACAGTTGGCGGAGCCGGGATTTGAACCCCTGACCTCTGACTCCAAAGCCCATGCTCTTTCCACTGAGTCATGCTGCTTCTCTAATAATAATAATAGCATTTGTTAAGTGCTTACTCTGTGCAAAGCACTGTTCTAAGCACTGGGGGGATACAAGGTGATCAGGTTGTCCCACGTGGGGCTCACAATCTTCATCCCCATTTTACAGATGAGGTCACTGTGGCCCAGAGAAGTGAAGTGACTTGCCCAAAGTCGCCCAGCTAACAAGTGTAGGGACTGTCTCTATATGTTGCCAACTTGTACTTCCCCAGCATTTAGTACAGTGCTCTGCACACAGTAAGCGCTCAATAAACACGATTGAATAAATGAAAAGTGGCGGAATCAGGATTAGAACACATGACCTCTGGCTCCCAAGCCTGGGATCTTCCACTGAGCTACGTTGCTCTCTTTATTGAGCACTTACCATCTGCAGAACACTATACTGGGTGCTTCATTCATTCATTCAATCGTATTGAGCCCTTACCATCTGCAGAGCACTGTACTAGGCGCTTCATTCATTCCATCATATTTATTGAGCGCTTACCATCTGCAGAGCGAGAATTGTACTAAGCGCTTCATTCAATCATATTTATTGAGTGCTTACCATCTGCAGAGCACTGCACTAAGTACTTCATTCAAAACAATTGTATTTATTGAGCGCTTACCGTCTGCAGAGCACCGTATTAAACACTTGGAAAGTTCAATTTGTCAAAAAATAGAGACAATCCCTACCAAACAATAGGCTCACAGTCTAGAAGGGTGGTATAATGATGATGGTATTTGTTAAGCACTTACTATATGCCAAGCACTGTTCTTAGCGCTAGGGTAGATAAAAGGTAATCAGGTCGTTCCACATGGGGATCACAGTCGTCATCCCCATTTTACAGGTGAGGTAACAGGCACAGAAAAGAGAAGTGACTTCCCCAGGGCCACATACAGCGGACAAGTGGTGGAGCCGGGATTAGAACCCACAACCTCTGACCCCCCAAGACCGACTCGTCCCCCTAAGCCACACTGCTTCTCTAATAATTTGTTAAGTGCTTACTATGCGCCAGGTCCTGTGCTAAGCACTGGGGTAGACACGAGCAAATCGAGTTGGACACAGTTGCTGTCGATCAATCAATCAATCAATCGTATTTATTGAGTGCTTACTGTGTGCAGAGCACTGGACTAAGCGCTTGGGAAGTACAAGTTGGCAACATATAGAGACAGTCCCTACCCAACAGTGGGCTCACATGTCCCATGTGGGGCTCACAGTTTCAATCCTCATTTTACAGATGAGATAACTGAGGCACAGAGAAGCGGAGTGACTTGCCTAAAGTCACACAGCAGGCATTTGGTGGAGTCAAGATTAGAACCCAGGTCCTTCTGACTCCAAGGCCTGTGTGGTATCCACTAAGTCATTCTTGAGGGCAGGGAGCGTGTCTACCAACTCTGTCTCTCAAGCATTTAGAACAGTGCCCTGCACACAGTAAGCCCTCAGTAAATACCATTGATAGATTATTATTATTATTGATAATAATAATAATATTTATTGAGCGCTTACTGTGTGCAAAGCACCGTACTAAGCACTTGGTATTGTACAATATAACATCAGACATATTCCCGACCCACAGTCTAGAGAGGGTGACCGACATTAATGGAAGTAGATAAGTAAAACAGACTTCCAGGACTAAGCCCGCACAGCAAGCGCTCAGTAAATACCATTGATAGATTATTATTATTATTACTAATAATAATATTTATTGAGCGCTTACTGTGTGCAAAGCACCGTACTAAGCACTTGGTATTGTACAATATAACATCAGACATATTCCCGGCCCACAGTCTGGAGAGGGTGACCGACATTAATGGAAGTAGATAAGTAAAACAGACTTCCAGGACTAAGCCCTCACTGCAAGCACTCAGTAAATACCATTGATTGATTATTATTATTATTACTAATAATAATATTTATTGAGCGCTAACTGTGTGCAGAGCACTGTACTAAGCGCTTGGGAAGTACAAGCTGGCAACATATAGAGAAGGTCCCTACCCAACAGTGGGCTCACAGTCTAGAAGGGGGAGACAGAGAACAAAACCAAACATACTAACAAAATAAAATAAATAGAATAGATAGGTACAAGCAAAATAAATAAATAAATAAATAGAGTAATAAATATGTACAAACATATATACATATATACAACAGAAGAGATGTGGGGCTGAGAGTGGCATGAATAAAGTTGCAAATCAACCTCCTTCCCTTCCCCACAGCACCTGTATATATGTACGTATGTTTGTACACATTTATTACTCTAGTTATTTATTTATTTATTTTACTTGTACATATCTATTCTATTTATTTTATTTTGTTAGTATGTTTGGTTTTGTTCTCTGTCTCCCCCTTTTAGACTGTGAGCCCGCTGTTGGGTAGGGACTGTCTCTATATGTTGCCAACTTGTACTTCCCAAGCGCTTAGTACAGTGCTCTGCACACAGTAAGCGCTCAATAAATACGATTGATTGATTGATTGATTGATTGAATAAGTAGCTTGGCCCGGTGCAAAGAGCATGGCTTCTCATCTATGCTCCACCATTTACCTCCTGTGAGATCTTGGGCAAGTCACTTAACTTGACTGTGCCTCAGTTCCCTCATCCGCAAAATGGGATTCAGTACCTGTTCTCCCTCCTACTTGCCCTGTGAGCCCCACGTAGGACCTAATTATTCTTTTATCTTCCCAGGGCTTGGCATACTGTAAGCACTTACAGTCTAGAAGGGGGAGACAGAGAACAAAACCAAACATACTAACAAAATAAAATAAATAGAATAGATAGGTACAAGCAGAATAAACAAACAAACAAACAAATAGATAAATAAATAAATAAATAAATAAATAAATAAATAGAGTAATAAATATGTACAAACATATATACATATATACAGGTACAGGAAATCTGTCCCGGGCTCCTGGTGGGGAGGGACCTTTCATCCCCAGCAACCAAGAACCGCAGCTAGTGGTCACCTGGCTTTAGAATAACTCTAAAAGGGCCCATTTTAGAGCAGGAATTGAGGGGAGGAATTCCTGGCAAGAACGATTTCAATCAATCAATCAACCAATCGTATTTATTGAGCGCTTACTGTGTGCAGAGCACTGTACTAAGCGCTTAGCCTATCTATCCTTCCAAACTGGGCCCAGTCAAGGCCGGGGACATGTTTGGCAACCTTGTTCTGGAGCAGTCCTGTTCTAGAGCAACCTGTTCTACGTAAGCGCTTAGTACAGTGCTCGGCACAGAGTAAGCGCTCAATAAATACGATTGAATGAATAAGCCCTCTTCTACAGCGGCCCTGCTCTGTTGCAACCCATTTCTGGGTGGATGGATAAACTTTAGACTGTAAGCTCACTGTGGGCAGGGACTGTGTCTGTTTATTGTTGCATTGTCCTCTCCCAAGTGCTTAGTACAGTGCTCTGCACACAGTAGGCACTCAATAAATACGATTGAATGAATAAGCCCTCTTCTACAGCGGCCCTGCTCTGCTGCAACCCATTTCTGGGTGGATGGATAAACTTTAGACTGTAAGCTCACTGTGGACAGGGACTGTGTCTGTTTATTGTTGCATTGTCCTCTCCCAAGTGCTTAGTACAGTGCTCTGCACACAGTAGGCACTCAATAAATACGATTGAATGAATAAGCCCTCTTCTACAGCGGCCCTGCTCTGCTGCAACCCATTTCTGGGTGGATGGATAAACTTTAGACTGTAAGCTCACTGTGGGCAGGGACTGTGTTTGTTGTTGCATTGTCCTCTCCCAAGTGCTGAGTACAGTGTTCTGCACACAGTGAGTGCTCAATAAATGCAATTGAATGAATGAACGAATTCCCCCCTCCTAGCCCCACAGCACTTATGTACATATTGTACTTCCCAAGCGCTTAGTCCAGTGCTCTGTACACAGTAAGCACTCAGTAAATACGATTGAATGAATGAATGGATGAATGAATGAATGAAAGGTAGGTGGCTGTGTGACCAGCAGAGGGCTCCCTGCTCATTGGTTTGGCCACTAGCCGTGTGGGTCCCATTGGCTACTTGGGTTGTCAATTCATTCATTCAATCGTATTTCTTCATTCATTCATTCATTCATTCATTCATTCATTCATCAATCGTATTTATTGAGCGCTTACTGTGTGCACAGCACTGTACTAAGCGCTCGGGAAGTCCAAGTCGACAACATCTAGAGACGGTCCCTACCCAACAGCGGGCTCCCAGTCTAGAAGGGGGAGACAGACAACAAAACACAACATATTAACAAAATAAAATAAATAGAATAACTATGTACAAATAAAATAAATAGAGTAATAAATCCATACAAACATATATACAGGTGCTGTGGGGAGGGGAAGGAGGTAAGGCGGGGGGGATGGGGAGAGGGAGGAGGGGGCTCAGTTTGGGAAGGCCTCCGACTGTCAATCCTTCCTTCCGCTCTCTATCCCAGCCCCTCCGACCCCCACTTCATTTTTTTCCCCCGAATTGAGGGACGGCCGAATTTGCACTGAATATACAAATCCAGTTTTCAGGCTTTTACACACTTCAGGCTCCAGGCTTTAAAATCTTGGAGGCAAGAGGGTGAGGATGACGGGGCACCCTTAGTCCCTTAGACTGTAAACTCGTTGTGGGCAGGAGTGTGTCTGTTATATTGTACTGTCCCAAATGCTTAGTACAGTGCTCTGCACACAGTAAGCATTCAACAAATACAACTGACTGACTGACAGTAGCAGAGGTCTAAGAATTCTAGGTGAGATTCCCTCTTCCTCGTCTTACGTGGTCCGTGGCTGTCGGAAGCAAGAGAATCTCTGAGAAGCAATGTGGCCTAGCGGATTGAGGGTGGGCCTGAGAGTCTTCTAGACTGTGAGCCCGCTGTTGGGCAGGGACTGTCTCTATATGCTGCCAACTTGTACTTCCCAAGCGCTTAGTACAGTGCTCTGCACACAGTAAGCGCTCAATAAATACGATTGCATGAATGAATGAATGAATGAGTGAAAAAGACCTGGATTCTAATCCCAGCTCGGCCACTCATCTGCTGTGTGGCCTTGGGTGAGTCACTTCGCTTCTATGGACCTCCGTTACCTCATCTGTAAAATGGGGATTAAGACTGTGAGCGCCCCGTGGGACAACCTGATCGTCTTGTAACCTCCCCAGCGCTTAGAACAGTGCTTCTAATAATAATAATAACAATAATAATGGCATTTGTTAAGTGCTTACTATGTGCAGAGCTTCTAGACTGTGAGCCTACTGTTGGGTAGGGACCGTCTCCATATGTTGCCAACTTGTACTTCCTAAGCGCTTAGTACAGTGCTCTACACACAGTAAGCGCTCAATAAATGTGATCGATTGATTGATTTGCACATAGTAAGCGGCGTGGCTCAGTGGAAAGAGCCCGGGCTTTGGAGTCAGAGGTCATGGTTTCAAATCCCGGCTCCGCCAATTGTCAGCTGTGTGACTTTGGGCAAGTCACTTCTCTGGGTCTCAGTGACCTCATCTGTAAAATGGGGATTAAGACTGTGAGCCCCCGGTGGGACAACCTGATCATCTTGAAACCACCCCGGTGCTTAGTAAGCACTTAATAAATGACATTATTATTATCTGTAAAATGGGGATTAAGATTTGTGAGGTCCTTGGGGGACATGGACTATGTCCAACCTGATTAACTTGTATTTACCACAGAATTTAGTGCAGTGCCTGGCACATAGTAAGCATCTAACAAACACCATTAAAAAACCCAAAACAAACCTCTGTGCTCTATGCAGTGCTGTGGTTTTATTCCAGACAGCCTGGCTCACGGCCGGCCCATCCCCTGTTTGGTTTTGATATGGTAGCACATCCTCTTACATCCTTTTTTTTAAGTTTCTGCTTCTTTTAGACTGTGAACCCACTGTTGGGTAGGGACCGTCTCTATATGTTGCCAACTTGTACTTCCCAAGCGCTTAGTACAGTGCTCTGCACACAGTAAGTGCTCAATAAATACGATTGAGTGAATGAATGAATGAATGAACTTGTATCAACTCCAGCACTTAGTAAAGTGCCTGACACACAGTAGGCATTTAACAAAGGCTATAAATAACCAACAAAAAGAAATTGAAACGTGAGGATGGATACATAGGTGGAAGAGTAAATGCTTTAATAGGAAAGCATGTAAGTGGACGTGAGAAGCGTTAAGTGGAAAATAATAATGCTGGTTTTTGTTAAGCACTTACTATGTGCCAAGCAATCAATCAATCAATCAATCGTACTTATTGAGCGCTTACTGTGTGCAGAGCACTGTACTAAGCGCTTGGGAAGTACAGGTTGGCAACATATAGAGATGGTCCCTAACCAACAGTGGGCTCAAACACTGTTCTAAGTGCTGGGGTAGATATAAGGTAATCAAGTTGTCCCACATAGGGCTCAAAGCCTTAATCCCCATTTTACAGATGAGGTAACTGGGGCATAGAGAAGTTACCCAAAGTCACACAGCTGACAAGAGGCGGAGCCGGGATTAGAACCCACAACCTCTGATTCCCAAGCCCATGCTCTTTCCACAAAGCCACACTGCTTCTTTGAAAAGAGCACAGGCCTGGGAAACCGAGGACCTGGGTTCTACTCCAGCTCTGCCACTTACCTGCTGTGTGACCTTGAACAAGTCAATAATAATGATGGCATTTGTTAAGCGCTTACTATGTGCAAAGCGCTGTTCTAAGCGCTGGGGGGGATACAACAGAACAGTGCTTTGCACATAGGAAGCACTTAATAAATGCCATCATTAAGCGCTTAGTACAGTGCTCTGCACACAGTAAGTACTCAATAAATACAATTGAATGAATGAATGAATACAAGGTGATCAGGTTGTCTCATGTGGGGCTCACAGTCTTCATCCCCATTTTACAGATGAGGGAACTGAGGCTCTGAGAAGTTAAGTTACTGTGTTCAGAGCACTGTATTGAGCGCTTGGGAAGTACAAGTTGGCAACATACAGAGACGGTCCCTACCCAACAACGGGCTCCCAGTCTAGAAGGTAGAGACAGACAACAAAACAAAACACGGAGACAGGTTTCAAAATTGTCAGAACAAATAGAATTAAAGCAATTGGCATCTTTTCCTGTTCTGTGCTTCTTACCTTAGATTTAGAACAGTGCCCTGCACACAGTAAGCGATCAATAAATACGATTGAATGAATTTAGAAACAGAATCCATTCATTCATTCAATCGAATTTATTGAGCGCCAGCTGTGTGCAGAGCACTTGACTAAACGCTTGGGAAGTACAAGTTGGCAACAGATAGAGACGGTCCCTAGTCCCTACCCAACAACAGGCTTACAGTCTAGAATGGGGAGACAGACAACAAAACACAACATATTAACAAAATAAAATAAATAGAATAGCAAATATGCCATGTTGCCAGCCAGGTCATCAGTTTCCCTTTTCAGGTTGCTCTTCTCTTTCTCGGGTTTCTGCCTCACCTGCTGCGGGTCGTCGATCTGGGCCCCCAGTTCGGCACGGCCGTCAGCGTGTTTCTTGCAGAGGGTGGCAGGGGTGGCCTCCTCCAGATCCCGACTCATTATCTGGAATTTCGTTTCTTATTCATTTCGATCTGGGCCGCGGTGGCACTGCCAGCTTGCTCCAGCCTTTCTCTGGCCTCCTCCAACTTATGTTGCCAACTTGTACTTCCCAAGTGCTTAGTACAGTGCTCTGCACACAGTAAGTGCTCAATAAGTACGATTGATTGATTGATTGATTAAGTGATTTGCCCAAGGTCACACAGCAGACATGTGGTGGTGCCGGGATTCGAACCCATGACCTCTGACTCTTTACACTGAGCCACGCTCAGTTTCCTCATCTGTGCGTGACTCATTGGAAAGAGCACGGGCTTTGGAGTCAGAGGTCATGGGTTCAAATCCCGGCTCTGCCAATTGTCAGCTGTGTGACTTTGGGCAAGTCACTTCACTTCTCTGGGCCTCAGTTACCTCATCTGTAAAATGGGGATTAAGACTGTAAGCCCCAAGTGGGACAACCTGATCACCTTGTATCCTCCCCAGGATACAGTCAGGTCAGAGACAGTTCCCAACAGTGCTCAGCGCTTAGAACAGTGCTTTGCACATAGTAAGTGCTTAACAAATGCCATCATTATTATCTGTAAAATGGGGGTTCGGTGTGCCTGTTCTCCCTGCTACTTAGACTGCGAACCCCGTGTAACAATAATAATAATAATGGTATTTGTTAAGCGCTTACTATGTGAAAAGCAGTGTTCTAAGCGCTGAGCACTGTTGGGAACTGTTTCCGACCTGATTGCCCTTGTATCTACCCCAGTGCTGAGAACAGTGCTTGACCCACTGAAAGCATTTAACAAATATCATCATCGTCATAATAACAACAAAATGACAGAAGGGCTGCTGCTGGTTGGGAGGCCATAAGTGCTAAGGGGGCAGCTGAGCAGAAGAAAAATTCGGCGGGCAAAGCCTCCCTGAAGGATGTGGGTTTTCCAAAAGGCTCTGAAGATGGGAAGCTTTGAATAAAGAGGGGGTTCCGTACAGGAAAGGGGGTATGAGCGATTGGGTCTGAGGCAGGAGAGGTCAGAACAAGGTGCGGTGAACGGGCTTGGTAGCAAGAAACACAGAGTGTGAACTGGGGTGAATTGGAAGACAAGAGTGAATGAATAAAACCACCTGCCTCGTTCTCATTCATTCATTCATTCATTCATTCAATCGTATTTATTGAGCGCTTACTGTGTGCAGAGCACTGTACTAAGCGCTTGGAAAGTACAATTCGGCAACAGATAGAGACAATCCCTTCCCAACTACATTCTCGCCTGTCCCGCCATCGACCCCTAGCCCACGTCATCCCCCTGGCCTGGAATGCCCTCCCTCTGCAAAGCCGCCAAGCTAGCTCTTTTCCTCCCTTCAATGCCCTACTGAGAGCTCACCTCCTCCAGGAGGCCTTCCCAGACTGAGCCCCCTCCTTCCTCTGCCCCCATCCCCCCCGCCTTACCTCCTTCCCCTCCCCACAGCACCTGTATACCTGTATATATGTTTGTACAGATTTATTACTCTATTTTACTTGTACATATTTATTCTATTTATTTTATTTTGTTAATATGTTTTGTTTTGTTGTCTGTCGCCCCCTTCTAGACTGTGAGCCTGCTGTTGGGTACGGACCATCTGTATATGTTGCCAACCTGTACTTCCCAAGCCCTTAGTACAGGGCTCTGCACACAATAAGCGCTCAACAAATACAATTGAATGAATGAATGAAAATCACCCTAACAGCTCCCTTAGTACTCATGTAGAAAACTGTCTATTTGGTTCTGAATTATTGATTACTTCGTTCATTCATTCACTGATTCAATCATATTTATTGAGCGCTTAATGTGTGCAGAGCACTGTAGTAAGCGGTTGGCATTTTTTAATGGTATTTATTACCATTAATAATGGTAATATTATTAGAGTATAATAATAGAGAAGCAGCATGGCTCAGTGGAAAGAGCACAGGCTTTGGAGTCAGTGGTCATGGGTTCAAATCCCAGCTCCGCCAATTGTCAGCTGTGTGACTTTGGGCAAGTCACTTCACTTCTCTGGGCCTCAGTTACCGGATCTGTCAAATGGGGATTGATAGTGAGCCCCCCGTGGGACAACCTGATCATCATCATCATCAATCGTATTTATTGAGCGCTTACTGTGTGCAGAGCACTGTACTAAGCGCTTGGGAAGTACAAATTGGCAACATATAGAGACAGTCCCTACCCAACAGTGGGCTCACAGTCTAAAAGGGGGAGACAGAGAACAAAACAGAGCACTGTACTAAGCATTTGGGACAGTACAATATAACAAAGCATTTATGAACATATCTGTTATTTTATTTATTATTATAATAATAATGATGGCATTTATTATTTATCCCTTTGCTCTTCCCCGCTCCCAGCCCCAAAGCACTTATGTACATATCTGTCATTTTATTTATTTGTATTGATGTCTTGTCTCCCCCACTCTGGACTGTGAACTCGTGGTCAGGGTATGTCATTGTTTATTGTTATATTGTACTTTCCCACGTGTCTGCTGCGTGACCTTGGGCAAGTTACTTAACTTCTCTGAGTCTGATCTCCCTCATCTGTAAAATGGGGATTAAGACTGTGAGCCCCATGTGGGACAATGTGATAACCTTATAAACCCCTCCAGCACTTAGAACAGTGCTTTGCACATAGTAAGCACTTAACAAATGCCATCATTATTATTATTTCCCAAGAAGTTAGTAATAATAATGATGATGGCATTTGTACAGTGCTCCGCACACAGTAAGCGCTCAATAAATATGATTGATTGAAAAGAGAGAGAGAAAAAAAAAGAGAGTCAGGTGTTTAAGAGCAGAACTTCCACTCTTTAACTCTCTCCCATTCCTGTTCCCAGACGGAGGGAGACCACTGCTCACTTCACTTCTAGATTGTAGCTCCTCTATTTTTTTAATGGTATTTGTTAAGTGCTTCCTATGTTCCAGGCACTGTTCTAAGTGCCGCGATAGAGACAAGCTAATAATAATAATAATGATGGCATTTATTAAGCGCTTACTATGTGCAAAGCACTGTTCTAAGCACTGGGGAGGTTACAAGGTGATCAGGTTGTCCCACTTGGGGCTCACAATCTTCATCCTCATTTTACAGATGAGGGAAGTGAGGCCCAGAGAAGTTAAGTGATTTGCCCAAAGTCACATAGCTGACAATTGGCGGAGCCGGGATTTGAACCCATGACCTCTGACTCCAAAGCCCGGGCTCTTTTCCACTGAGCCACGCTGCTTCTCACTGATAATCAGGTTGGACACAATCCGTGTCCTACGTGGGGCTCACATTTGTAATCCCCATTTTACAGATGAGGTAACTGAGGTACAGAGAAATGAAGTGACATGCCCAAGGTCACACAGCAGCAGAGTTGGGATTAGAACCCAGGTCCTTCTGAATCCCAGGCCTGGGCTCTTATCCACTAGGCCATGCTGCTTCTCAAGCTGTTTCTCTCGACTAGAGAGACTAGTCTTTCTTCTAGACTGTGAGCCCACTGTTGGGTAGGGACTGTCTCTATATGTTGCCAACTTGGACTTCCCAAGCGCTTAGTCCAGTGCTCTGCACACAGTAAGTGCTCAATAAATATGATTGATTGATTGATGGACTATAAGCTCATCCCTCAAAACTGTAACCTCTTTGTGGGCAGGGAATGCGTCCGTTATATTGTTATATTGCATCATCATCATCATCATCAATCGTATTTATTGAGCGCTTGCTGTGTGCAGAGCACTGTACTAAGCGCTTGGGAAGTACAAATTGGCAACACATAGAGACAGTCCCTACAGTTGCATTCTCCCAAGTGCTCAGTATAGTGCTCTGCACACAGTAAGTGCTCAATAAATACAACTGACTCACCCGCAATGGTCCTGCCTCCCACCGTACTCACTGCAATGCCCCCCACCACCCACGCATCTCCCTCCTTGGCACTGCCTTGGGCTGGCAGAGCAGGTGAGGAGAAGAGCCAACTTGTACTTCCCAAGCGCTTAATACAGTGCTCTGCACACAGTAAGCGCTCAATAAATACGATTGAATGAATGAATGAATGAGCATCATCATCATCATCAATCGTATTTATTGAGCGCTTACTATGTGCAGAGCACTGTACTAAGCGCTTGGGAAGCACAAATTGGCAACATATAGAGACAGTCCCTACCCAACAGTGGGCTCACAGTCTAAAAGGGGGAGACAGAGAACAAAACCAAACATACTAACAAAATAAAATAAATAGAATAGCTATGTACAAGTAAAATAAATAAATAATATGATATGATATGAGCTTCCTTGCAAGTAGGGTGTGCCGGCTGATTCAGAAATAGAAAACTTCTCCGTCAGAGGAGGAAATTGGACGGTCACGGGGCACTGATGAAACTAATTCCTGTGAGGCCGCCTTAAAAAGTCACCCAAACTGGAAGTGATTAACAGAGCAGAACTCCACTCAATCATTGGTCTGCTGCAATTAAATAACCATGAATGGTTCATGGGTCCTCTATAAATGATCTTCAGAGCAAGGATCGTGTCTACTGAGAAGCAGTGTGGCTCAGTGGAAAGAGCCCGGGCTTTGGAGTCATCAGGAAGAACACAGAATCCCTTTGCAGAAACAGACACCCTCTTGTCGGTTTAAGTTGAGAGATTTTATTTGAACCTCCGGATTGATGTGAAAGAGGCCGGCACGAAAGAGAGCAGTCATGTCCAGTGCGGTCTGTAAGGATCGCCATCGCCTAGGGGAGAGACCCAAGGAGGATGGGACTGTCCATTTCGGGGTGCTGTGGGATGACCACGTCCCTTTGGGCCGCTTCTTCCAGCCTCGACCATCGGCTGCCTAATGGAAGGAGACGGCAGAGCCAGAGGGCGAGCCCTGGGCAACGGCGGATCGACGTTTCCAGAACCCTCTCCGTCGGGAGTGTTGGCCGACAGGATCCGTTAAGGAACTTTAGGACTTTTTCATTTGATTCCAGTTCCTCTCCCACAGGGCCCTCGAGGGGTCCATCACAGACGAGCACACTTCAGCACGAGAATAGAGCCGCCTCTCCTCAGGCCTAGCCGGGGTCTGGGGCTGAGGGGACGGCGGCGGCAGCTTGGGCTCCAGTTCCAGGTCCAGCTCTAGCTCCGGCTCTTCCTTGAATTCCAGGAAGCTGGAGATGGGCTCTTTCTGTACCCGTTCCAAAGAGGAGTCCAGGTCTAGCTTCAAATGTTCAGACTGAAACGCACACGAAGGGGGGCCTTAGAGGATAGGTCCTCATTTAAGCTCTCCTTCCCACCAATCCCCGCCTTGAGATTCGCTCAATCAATCGATCAGCTGTATTTATTGAGCATTTACTGGCCGCAGAGCCCTATACTAAGAGAGTACATTCATTCAATGGTATTTATTGAGCGCTTACTGTGTGCACAGCACTGTACTAAGCGCTTGGGAAGTCCAAGTTGGCAACATACAGAGACGGTCCCTACCCAACAGCGGGCTCACAGTCTAGAAGGGCAAGGCAGACAACAAAACATATTAACAAAATAAAATGAATAGAATAAATATGTACAAGTAAACTAAATATTCATTCATTCATTCAATCAATCGTATTTATCAAGCGCTTACTGTGTGCAGAGCACTGTACTAAGCGCTTGGGAAGTAAAAGTTGGCAACACATAGAGACGGTCCCTACCCAACAGCGGGCTCACGGTCTAGAAGGGGGAGACAGACAACAAAACAAATTAACAAAATAAAATAAATAGAATAAATATGTACAAGTAAAGTAAATATTCATTCATTCAATCGTATTTATGGAGCGCTTACTGTGTGCAGAGCACTGTACTAAGCACTTGGGAAGTACAAGTTGGCAATATATAGAGACGGTCCCTACCCAACAGCAGGCTCACAGTCTAGAAGGGCAAGACAGACAACAAAACATATTAACAAAATAAAATGAATAGAATAAATATGTACAAGTAAAATAAATATTCATTCATTAATTCAATCACATTTATCGAGCGCTTACTGTGTGCAGAGCACTGTACTAAGCGCTTGGGAAGTAAAAGTTGGCAACACATAGAGACGGTCCCTACCCAACAGCAGGCTCACGGTCTAGAAGGGGGAGACAGACAACAAAACAAATTAACAAAATAAAATAAGTAGAATAAATATGTACAAGTAAATATTCATTCATTCAATCGTATTTATCGAGCGCTTACTGTGTGCACAGCACTGTACTAAGCACTTGGGAAGTCCAAATTGGCAACATCTAGAGACGGTCCCTACCCAACAACGGGCTCACAGTCTAGAAGGGGGAGAGAGACAACAAAACAAAACAAAACAATATCACAGAGTTGGTGGACATGTTCCCTGCCCACCGGAGCTTACAGTCGAGACAGGGAGACCGACATTAACAGAAAGACAGAAATTACGGATATAATAATGATGGCATTTGTTAAGCTCTTACTATGTGCAGAGCACTGGATGTAAGTGCTGTGGGACTGAGGGAGGGGTGAAAAAAGGAAGCAAATACAAGTGTAAAGGCAACGCAGAAGGGGGTGGGAAAAGAGGAAATAAGGGTTTAATCAGGGAAGACCTTTTGGAGGAGATGTGCCTTCACTGAGGCTTTGAAGGTGGGGAGAGCGGTTGTCTGTTGGATATGAAGAAGGTGGGCGTTCCAGGCCAGGGTACGATGAGGGCGAGAGGTCGGCAGCGTGATAGACAAGGTCATTGTACAGAGAATAGGTTGGCATCAGAGTAATAATAATAATAATAATGATGGTATTTGTTAAGCACTTACTATGTGCAAAGCACTGTTCTAAGCACTGGGGAGGTTACAAGGTGATCAGATTGTCTCACGGGGGCTTACAGTTTTAATCCCCATTTACAGATGAGGTCACTGAGGCCCAGAGAAGTGAAGTGACTTGCCCAAAGTCACCCAGCTGACAGTTGGCGGAGCTGGGATTCGAACCCATGACCTCTGACTCCAAAGCCCGGGCTCTTTCCACTGAGCCACGCTGCAGACCAGGTTGTAGAAGGAGAGCAGCGAGGTAAGGTACAGTGCCAAGCGCTTAGTACAGTGCTCTGCACACAGTAAGCACTCAATAAATACGATTGATGATGATGATGGGGGCGAGATGATTCTGGGACATGAATTGTCATAGCATCCGATCAATCAATCAATCGATGGTGTTTCTTGAGTAATAATAATAATAATAATGGCATTTATTAAGCGCTTACTATGTGCGCAACACTGTTCTGAGCACTGGGGGGGAATACAAAGATGATCAGGTTGTCCCACGTGGGCTCACAGTCTTCATCCCCATTTTACAGATGAGGGAACTGAGGCCCAGAGAAGTGAAGTGACTTACCCAAAGTCACACAGTGGACAAGTGGCAGAGTCGGGATTCGAACCCATGATCTCTGACTCCAAAGCCTGGGCTCTTTCCACTGAGCCATGCTGGGTAGGGACTGCCTCTATGTGTTGCCAATTTGTACTTCCCAAGCGCTTAGTACAGTGCTCTGCACATAGTAAGCGCTCAATAAATACGATTGATTGATTGATTGATTGATGCTGCTTCTCTACTTACTGGGTGCAGAGTACTGGACTGAGTGCTTGTCAATCAGATGTTAAAAATTATTTATTTATATTAATGTCAGTCTCGCCCTCTAGACTGTAAGGTCATTGTGGGCAGGGCATGTGTCTACCAACTCTGTTGTGCTGTCTTCTCCCAAGTGCTTAGTACAGTGTTCTTCACCAATAAATGCTCAGTTAATACCATTGATGATGATGATTGGGAAGCAGCGTGGCTCAGTGGAAAGAGCCCGGGCTTTGGAGTCAGAGGTCATGGGTTCAAATCCCAGCTCCGACAACTGTCAACTGTGTGACTTTGGGCAAGTCACTTAGCTTCTCTGTGCCTCAGTTACCTCATCTGTCAAATAGGGATTAAGACTGTGAGCCCCACGTGGGACAACCTGATCACTTTGTAAACTTCCCAGTGCTTAGAACAGTGCTTTGCTCATAGTAAGCGCTTAACAAATACCATCATCATTATTATTATTATTATTCTCTGGGCCTCAGTTACCTCATCTGTAAAATGGGGATTAAGACTGTGAGCCCCGCGTGGGACAACCTGATCATTTTGTAACCTCCCCAGC
Organism: Tachyglossus aculeatus; assembly: GCF_015852505.1. Classification (NCBI taxonomy): domain Eukaryota; kingdom Metazoa; phylum Chordata; class Mammalia; order Monotremata; family Tachyglossidae; genus Tachyglossus; species Tachyglossus aculeatus. Next base: position 17,209,779 of record NC_052072.1, on the reverse strand, counting down.
GCTGAGAACAGTGCTTTGCATATAGGAAGCGCTTAATAAATGCTATCATTATTATTATTATGATGATTGGGAGAGCAAAACCTTTGTGAAAAGGTTTATTCTTTTAGACTGTGAGCCCACTGTTGGATAGGGACTGTCTTTATATGTTGCCAACTTGTACTTCCCAAGCACTTAGTACAGTAAGCGCTCAATAAATACGACTGATTGATTATTCGAGGCGAAGTGAGCTCCCTGAAACGCTTCTTGCTTGGCACTGCACCTGACTATGAATCTGTTCACCCAAATCTTCAGATCTTCCCTCTCCCAAGTGCTTAATACAGTGTTCTGCACACAGTAAGCTCTCAATAAATACGACTGAATGAATGAATGAACTGTCACAAAAGAAGTGTAGACAGACTTTGGAGCCCTGGGATCTAGTCGGCGCTCAACAGGCGTGGAATGCATTGCAAAAGGGGATTAAACTGCACAATATTTGGCAACCTCTAGCCCCTCAGCTGGAAGGAGAAGCAGCTTGGTTTAGTGGTAAGAGTATGGGCATGAAGGGTTCTAATCCCAGCTCACTCTTTTCCTGCTGTGTGACCTTGGGCAAGTCATTTTACTTCTCTGGGACCCAGTTTCCTCATCTGTAAAATGCCAATTCATTCATTCATTCAATCGTATTTATTGAGCACTTACTGTGTGCAGAGCACTGTACTAAGCGCTGGGGAAGCACAAGTCGGCAACATACAGAGACGGTCCCTACCCAACAGCGGGCCCACAGTCTAGAAGGGGGAGACAGACAACAAAACAGGACATATTAACAAAATAAAATAAATAGAATAAATATTCATTCAATCTTATTTATTGAGCGCTTACTGTGCGCAGAGCACTGTACTAAGCGCTTGGGAAGCACAAGTCGGCAACATACAGAGACGGGCCCTACCCAACAGCGGGCCCACAGTCTAGAAGGGGGAGACAGACAACAAAACAGGACATATTAACAAAATAAAAATAAATAGGATAAATATGGACAAGTAAAATAGAGTAATAAATACGTGCAAAAATGGGGGTGAAGATCGGGGGACCAGCTGAGCACGTTGTATCTTCTCCCCCCCACCCACCAGCGTTTAGAACAGTGCCTGTTCTCCCATGTGAGAGAGGGACTTTGTCTATCCTGATGAACGTGTGTCTACCCCAGCGCTTAGAACAGTTCTTTATGCATAGTAAGCTCTTAACAAATACAATAACAATAATAGTAATGATGATAGTAATAAAAAAAAAATAATACTAAGGTCTCATCTCCTCGAAGAGGTGATCCCCAATGAAACCCTCTTTTTCCCAACTCCCTCTCTCTTCAGGGAAGGTCTTTTGGAGGAGACGTGTTTTCGGTAAGGCTTTGAAGGAGGCGAGAGTAATTGTAGGATTTGAGGAGGGAAGGCGTGCCAGGCCAGAGTCAGAATGTGGGCGAGGGGTTGGCAGCGAGATAGGCGAGATAGAGGCACAGTGAGAAGATTAACACCAGAGGAGCGGAGGGTGCAGGCTGGGTCGTAGAAGGAGAGAAGCGAGGTGAGGTAGGAGGGGGGCAAGGTGATGGAGTGCTTTAAAGCCAATGGTGAAGAGTTTTTGTTTGATGCAGAGATGGATGGGCAACCCCTGGACTTCTTTGAGGAGTTGGGTGACTTGTCCTGAATGTTTTTAGAGAAAAATGATCCGGGCAGCAGAGTGAAGTATGGACTGGAGGCTGGGTATTCAGCAAGGAGGCTGATGCAGTGATCCAGGTGGGATAGGATGAGTGATTGCATTAACATGGTAGGAGTTTGGATGGAGAGGAAAGGGTGGATTTTAGCAATGTTATGAAGGTGGTACCAACAGGATTGAGTGATGGATTGAATATATGGGTTGAATGACAGAGAGGAGTCAAGGATAATGCCAAGGTTATGGGCTGCTGAGACAGGAAGGATGGTGGTGCCGTCTACAGAGATGGGAAAGTCAGGGGGACCACAGGGTTTGGGTGGGAAGAAAAGGAGTTCTGTTTTAGATATATTAAACTGGAGGTTATGGGAGGACATCCAATTAGAGTTCTCTTGAAGGCAAGAGGAATTGCTAAACTGCAGAGAGGGAGAGAGATCGGGGCTGGAGATGTTGATTTGGGTGTCATCCGCATAGAGGTTGAAGCCACAGGAGCAAATGAGTTCTCCAAGGAAGTGGGTGTAGATGGAGGATAGATGGGGACCCAGAACTGAACCTTCAGGGACAGTTTTGGGGGTGGGAGGTGGAGGAGGAGCCTGTGAAGTAGACTGAGAATGAACGGCCAGAGAGATAGGAGGAGAACCAGGAGAGGACGGAGTCAGTGAAGCCAAGGCTGGATAACTTTTCCAGTAGAAGAAGGTGGTCCACAGTGTCAAAGGCAGCTGAGAGGTCAAGGAGGATTAGGATGGCATAGAGGTCATTGGATTTGGCAAGAAGGAGATCATTGGTGACCTTTGAGAAGGCGGTTTCTGTGGAGTGATGGGGACGGAAGCCCGATTGGAGGGGGTCATTGGAGGGATTTGAGACAATGGGTGTAGACGACTTGCTCAAGGAGTTTGTAGAGGAACGACGGGAGGGAGAGGGGGCGATAACTGGAGGGACCCATGGGTCAAGGGAGGTTTTTTTGTAGAATGGGGAGACATAGGCACGTTTGAAAACAGAGGGGAAGAAGCCATTTCATTCCATGATCCTTTGCTGCATCTTCCCCTCCCCTGTCCCAGGGCCTATGGGGCTATAAGGATGTCTGACCTGCTCCTCTTCTGGGTACGTATTCTGCAAGATCTCAGAGGACTCCTCCAGACCGACTTCAGAGATCTTTGAGTACCTCCGGGCTACGGCGAACAGCACTGCGTCATGAAGGCTGAGGAAGAGCTGGGCCTTGGAGATGCCACTGTCGAAGAAGTCGTTCCTCTCGAAGGCCCTGACCACAGAAGCTGTAACGCAAACGCGGCACAAAATCCCGTCAGGTGAGCGAAAGCAGCTAATAGGAACCAAGTGGAAGGAGGAGCAGGAAGTGGCCCCATATGGGAATGTGGGCCGACCTGGGAAAAGGAGGAAAAGCTTCCCCCCGAAGCCCCGGGCAACACCACGGTGGGGGGGGGGGGGGGGGGGGGGGGGGGGGGCTCACTCTCCGTCAGAGAAGAAAGGGGATTAAGAAACAAATCAATCAATCAGTCAGATTTATTGAGGGCTTACTGTGTGCAGGCACTGTACTGAGCACTTGGGAGAGTACAATAAAACAGAGTTGGTAGAAATATTCCCTGTCCACAGTGATTTTACAGCCTAGAGGGGGAGGCATACTGAATAAATGCATTATGGATTTGTACATAAGTTCTGCGGAGCTGAGGCGGGGGTGAATAAAGGGAGCAAATCAGGCCAGCACAGAAGGGAGTGGGAGAAGAGAAAAGGAGAGTTTAGTTAGGGAAGGCTTCTTGTAGATGATGTGTCCTCAATAAGGCTTTGAACGTGGGGAGAGCAGTTGTCTGTGGGATATGAAGAGGGAGAACGTTCCAGGCCAGAGGCAGGACATGGGCGAGAGGTCGGTGGCGAGATAGAAAGAACCACTCGGCTCCTCGGTAGCAGGGAGCCTCCATCAATCAATCAATCAATCAATCATATTTATTGAGCGCTTACTGTGTGCAGAGCACTGTACTAAGCACTTGGGAAGTCCAAGTTGGCAACATATAGAGACAGTCCCTACCCAACAGTGGGCTCACAGTCTAAAAGGGAGAGACAGAGAACAAAAGCCAACATACTAACAAAATAAAATAAATAGAATAGATATGTACAAGTAAAATGAATAAATAGAGTAATAAATATGTACAAACATATATACATATATACAGGTGCTGTGGGGAAGAGAAGGAGGTAAGATGGGGGGGATGGAGAGGGGGACGAGGGGGAGAGGAAGGAAGGGGCTCAGGCTGGGAACAAAACCAAACATACTAACAAAATAAAATTAATAGAATAGATATGTACAAGTAAAATAAATAAATAAATAAATAAATAGAGTAATAAATATGTACAAACATATATACATTTATACAGGTGCTGCGGGGAAGGGAAGGAGGTAAGATGCGGGGGATGGAGAGGGGGACGAGGGGGGAGAGGAAGGAAGGGGCTCAGTCTGGGAACAAAATCAAACATATTAATAAAATAAAATAAATAGAATAGATATGTACAAGTAAAATAAATAAATAGAGTAATAAATATGTACAAACATATATACATATATACAGGTGCTGTGGGGAAGGGAAGGAGGTAAGATGGGGGGATGGAGAGGGGGACGAGGGGGGAGAGGAAGGAAGGGGCTCAGTCTGGGAACAAAACCAAACATACTAACAAAATAAAATAAATAGAATAGACATGTACAAGTAAAATAAATAAATAAATAAATAGAGTAATAAATATGTACAAACATATATACATTTATACAGGTGCTGTGGGGAAGGGAAGGAGGTAAGATGGGGGGGTTGGAGAGGGGGACGAGGGGGAGAGGAAGGAAGGGGCTCAGTCTGGGAACAAAACCAAACATACTAACAAAATAAAATAAATAGAATAGATATGTACAAGTAAAATAAATAAATAAATAGAGTAATAAATACGTACAAGCATATATACATTTATACAGGTGCTGTGGGGAAGGGAAGGAGGTAAGATGGGGGGGATGGAGAGGGGGATGAAGGGGACGAGGGGGGGGGCCAGTGAAAAGATGAAGAAAATGTTGGAGAAACATTTGCACAGTTCCTAAGGGCTGCGCTGAGAGATGAGGACGGTGCCGCCAACTTTCTCAGCACCACAGTTCTCTCTTTGGAACGCGGTTTCTGCACCCATGACTTTTCAAATCGAAACAGCAGTCAGTGGGTAAACTCGATGGGGGCAGGGACGGTGTCTATCAGCTCTGTTTGGTTGTTACTCTCCCAAGCACTTAGTACAGTGCTCTGCACACAGTAAGTGATCAATAAATGTGACTGATTGTTCGATTGGGTCCTTGATATCTGCCTCCCCCCTCTAATAATAATGATGGCATTTATAAAGTGCTGACTATGTGCAAAGTACAGTGCTCTGCACATAGTAAGCGCTCAGTAAATACGATTGATTGATTCTAAGCGCTGGGGAGGTTACAAAGTGACCCAGTTGTCCCACGGGGGGGCTCACAGTCTTAATCTCCATTTTACAGATGAAGGAACTGAGGCCCCGAGAAGTGAAGTGACTTGCCCAAAGACACACAGCTGACAATTGGCGGAGCCAGGATTTGAACCCTTGACCTCTGACTCCAAAGCCTGCGCTCTTGCTTCTAGACTGTGAGCCCACTGTTGGGTAGGGACTGTCTCTATATGTTGCCAACTTGGACTTCCCAAGAGCTTAGTACAGTGCTCTGCACACAGTAAGCGCACAATAAATACGATTGATGATGATGATGATGATGATGTTGCCAACTTGTACTTCCCAAGCGCTTAGTACAGTGCTCTGCACACAGTAAGCGCTCAGTAAATACGATTGATGGATTGATTGCTTTCCACTGAGCCACACAAGCTCGCTGTGGGCAGGGAATGTCTCTGTTCACTGTTGTACTGTACTTTCCCAAGCGCTTACTACAGTGCTGTGCATACAGTAAGCACTCAATAAATTCAACTGAATGAATAAATAAATGAATGTCTCTCATTATTAGATTATGAGCTCCCTGAAGGTAGGGAGGCCTAGTGGAGACCTAGTACAGGAATGGAAATCAGGAAGCCCGGATTCTAGTCCCAGTTGCACTACTTTACCGCGTGATCTTGGGTAAGTCACTTGACTGCTCTGTGCCTCAGTTTCCTCATCAGTAAAAGGGATATAAACTAACCTCTTTTCCTTCCCCCTTTCACTGAGTGGGACCAAGGGGGCTATCTGATTATCCTGGGCCCACCTCAGCACTTAGCACAGTGCTGGGCACACAGTAAGTGCTTCAAAAATGCCATCGTTTACATGCTCAGCAACTCTTCCATCATCATCATCATCAATCGTATTTATTGAGCGCTTACTATGTGCAGAGCACTGTACTAAGCGCTTGGGAAGTACAAATTTGCAAGCCACCGTTCAATGCTACCCACGCTGATAAGCGCTTAATGAGTGCTAGTCTTTTAGACTGTGAGCCCACTGTTGGGTAGGGACTGTCTCTATACGTTGCCAATTTGTACTTCCCAAGCGCTTAGTACAGTGCTCTGCACATAGTAAGCGCTCAATAAATACGATTGATGATGATGATGCTAGATTCCTCGATACTCACGGTGACAGCCCGCAATCAGCACCAGCACATCAATGTTGTGGAAGGCGTTGCAAATCTGTGGAGATAAAGGTTAAATTAAGGAGGTTTGACCCCACGTGTTAGCGCTTAGTACAGTGCTCTGCACACAGTAAGCGCTCAATAAATACGATTGATGATGATGATGATGTGTTCTCCGGGGGCTCCAGAAAGGAGGCTTCTGATTGGGCCCACCCTCCCAGCCCGCTGCCGATCAGAAAGTTGGCTGGTACTGAAGCTGGTAGAGAAGCAGCGTGGCTCAGCAGAAAGAGCCCGGGCTTTGGAGTCAGAGGTCACGGGTTCAAATCCCGGCTCCGCCAACCATCAGCTGCGTGACTTTGGGCAAGTCACTTCACTTCTCTGAGCCTCAGTTACCTCAGCTGTAAAATGGGGATTAAAACTTTGAGCCCCCCGTGGGACCACCTGATCACCTTGTAACCTCCCCAGGGCTTAGAACAGTGCTTTGCACATAGTAAGCACTTAACAAATACCATTATTATTATTACTGTGTATCCTGGGGAGGAAGTATGGGAGAATTGGGGGTTCAAGTCCCGGCTCTGCCACCTGTCTTTTGTGTGGCTTTAGGCCAGTCACTTAACCTCCCCTGCCTCAGTTTCCCCATCTGTAAAATGGGGATCATTCATTCATTCATTCAATCGTATTTATTGAGTGCTTACAGTGCGCAGAGCACTGTACTAAGCGCTTGGGAAGTACAAGTTGGCAACATATAGAGACGGTCCCTAGCAGCATGGACTACTGGAAAGAGCATTGGCATGGGAGTCAGAGGTCATGGGTTCTAATCCCGGGTCTGCCACGTGACTGCTGTGACCTTGGGCAAGTCACTTAACTTCTCTGGGCCTCGGTTACCTCCTCTGTAAAATGGGGATCAAGTCTCTGAGCAGCATGAGGGACAAGGACTGTGTCGAACCTGATTACCTTGTGTCTACCCCAGCGATTAGAACAGTGCTTGGCACATAGTAAGCGCTTAACAAATACCACAATCATTATTGGATAGCGCATTGGACTTCTAGCGTGTGCAAGGCATTCAAAGGTTGTGGGTTCGAGTCCCACCAGAGTCGGGGTTACTTTATTCTAGACTGTGAGCCCACTGTTGGGTAGGGACCGTCTCTATATGTTGCCAACTTGTACTTCCCAAGCGCTTAGTACAGTGCTCTGTACACAGTAAGCGCTCAATAAATATGAAATAAATAAATACTATCATTATTATTAATACCTCGGAAGAGTGTTTTGAGGAGTCAATCCAAATACCTAATGTAAGGTGCTTTGACAATAAAAGCACCAAATAGAAATCTCTAGACTGTAAATTTGTTGTGGGCGGGGAACCTACCTATCAATTCTGTGATTTTATATTTTCTCAAGTGCGGTCTGCGTGCATTAAGTGCTCAATAAGTCCAGATACAAATCCTGTCGCTCTCTGATTCACGGTCACACGTGCTTTCGTGTTATCAAGATGTGAATTCTTGTGTATATTTTTAGTATCTTTGGAAGAATTTTGTAGTGCATGAATCAGAGAGTGACAGGATTCGATTAGATTTTAGACGAGCAGCATGGCTCAGTGGAAACAGCACAGGCTTGGGAGTCAGAGGACATTTTTTTTTTAGTAATGTCCATCTCCCCCTCTAGAATGTAAGCTCCTTGTGGACAGGGAATACGTCTGTTTACTGTTATACTGTACTCAATCAATCAATCAATCAATCAATCGTATTTATTGAGCACTTACTGTGTGCAGAGCACTGGACTAAGCGCTTGGGAAGTACAAGTTGGCAACATATAGAGACAATCCCTCCCCAACAGTGGGCTCACAGTCTAGAAGCGCTTAGTACAGTACTCTGCACACAGTAAGCGCTCAGTAAATTCATTCACTCATTCGATCATACTTACTGAGTGTTTACTGAGTGCAAAGCACTGTACTGAGCCCTTGGGAGAGTACAATATAATAATAAACTATAATAATAATAAAACAATAAACAACAATAATAATGCCACGAATAAATAATATAATAGTAAATATTAATATATCTATAATATAATAAAGTAATACATATTAATACTAAATGATAATAAAGAAATAAAATAATAATAAAATAATAATAATCTCAGTATCTCTGGACCCCTGGCTAATAAATAAATACATAATAACAATAAAAATAAATAACGTAATAATAAATATCGGTATATTTATAATACAATATATAAGATAATAATGAATATGAACAATAAATAATAATGAATAAAAATAAAATAATATAAATAAGAATCTCAGTATCTCTGGACCCCTGACTAATAAATAAATAATAATATTAAAAATAAAGAATATGATAATAAATGTTAATATATTTATAATATAATATATAATATAATAATGAATATTAACAATGAATAATAATTAATGGTAATGAAATAATATAAATAATAATAATCTCAGTATCTCCGGACCCCTGGCTAATAAATAAATAAATAATAAAAATGAAAAAATGTAATAATAAATATTGATATATTTATAATATAATATAATATATAATAATGAATAGTAGCAATAAATAATAATGAATAATAATAAAACAACATAGATAATAATCTCAGTATCTCTGGACCCCTGGCTAATAAATAAATAATAATATTAAAAATAAATAATATAATGATAAATATTGATATATTTATAATATATGATATAATGATGAATATTAACAATAAATAATAATGAATGATAATAAAATAATATAAATAATAATAATCTCAATATCTCCGGACCCCTGGCTAATAAATAAATAAATGATAATATTAAAAATAAACAACACAATAATAAATATCAATATATAAAATATAATGTAATATAATATAGTATAATATAATATAATATAATATAATATAATATAATATAATATAATATAATATAATATAATATAATAATATAATATAATATAATAATACAATATTATAATATAATATGATATAATATAATATAATATAATATAATATAATATAATAATATAGTAATGAATAATAGCCATAAATAATAATAAATAACAATAAAATAATATAAATGATAATAATCTCAGTATCTCCGGACCCCTGGCTAACCAAGAGCAGAAACTACACATCACTCCGAACTAGCAAGACTCTCACCTCAGAGCAGGCTGGGAACAGAACTGCGGACATCTCAAGTCAGGACTCACCTGTCTAAGTGTCTTGGAAGCCTGGAGATCCACAAAATGCACCATGGAGAAATCCAGGATGATGGTGTGGATATTTGGCATGTAGGAATCCTCCGAAAAGTGCTCCTGGGTCCCCTTGGAGACACACTTACTATCTTGGGAGTCGAACACTTGGTTATCAGAGGGAGCCTCTTCAGAGGTCAAGGCGGGTTGGGAGGAGGGAATCCAAATCCTCTCAACCTCCTCTTTCTGCGGAGCCTGAGCCCTTGAAGGCCTGGGAAAAGCTAAGTTTCCCGGACACGGCATATGGCTTTCCGACCGAGGCCAGCTCGGAGTTCCGCCTTCATACCGGGAGCAGTGGACCAAGTTGATGGAAGACGATGAGTCGGTTTGGCTTCGATTCTTCAGCCTCTCCGTAAAGGAAATCTGGGGCGACACAGAGTTATGGCGAGCTCGAGTCTTCTTTTTTTTTTTTTCAAACACAATGGTTTGTGTTTGAAACCAAACGTCAATCGTATTTATTGAGCGCTTACTGTGTGCAGAGCACTGTACTAAGCGCTTGGGAAGTATAAGTTGGCAACATATAGAGACGGTCCCTACCCAACAGTGGTCTTTTTTTTTTCAAACACAATGGTTTGTGTTTGAAACCAAACGTCAATCGTATTTATTGAGCGATTACTGTGTGCAGAGCACTGTATTAAGCGCTTGGGAAGTACAAGTTGGTGACATATAGACAGTCCCTACCCAACAGTGGTCTTTTTTTTTTCAAACACAATGGTTTGTGTTTGAAACCAAACGTCAATCGTATTTATTGAGCGCTTACTGTGTGCAGAGCACTGTACTAAGCGCTTGGGAAGTATAAGTTGGCAACATATAGAGACGGTCCCTACCCAACAGTGGTCTTTTTTTTTTCAAACACAATGGTTTGTGTTTGAAACCAAACGTCAATCGTATTTATTGAGCGCTTACTGTGTGCAGAGCACTGTATTAAGCACTTGGGAAGTACAAGTTGGTGACATATAGACAGTCCCTACCCAACAGTGGTCTTTTTTTTTTTCAAACACAATGGTTTGTGTTTGAAACCAAACGTCAACCGTATTTATTGAGCGCTTACTGTGTGCAGAGCACTGTACTAAGCGCTTGGGAAGTACAAGTTGGCAACATATAGAGACGGTCCCTACCCAACAGTGGTCTTTTTTTTTTTCAAACACAATGGTTTGTGTTTGAAACCAAACGTCAATCGTATTTATTGAGCGATTACTGTGTGCAGAGCACTGTATTAAGCGCTTGGGAAGTACAAGTTGGTGACATATAGACAGTCCCTACCCAACAGTGGTCTTTTTTTTTTCAAACACAATGGTTTGTGTTTGAAACCAAACATCAACCGTATTTATTGAGCGCTTACTGTGTGCAGAGCACTGTACTAAGCGCTTGGGAAGTACAAGTTGGCGGCATATAGAGACGGTCCCTACCCAACAGTGGTCTTTTTTTTTTTCAAACACAATGGTTTGTGTTTGAAACCAAACGTCAGTCGTATTTATTGAGCGCTTACTGTGTGCAGAGCACTGTACTAAGCGCTTGGGAAGTACAAGTTGGCGACATATAGAGACGGTCCCTACCCAACAGTGGGCTCACAGTCTAAAAGACAAACCAAACCAAACCACACATCAGAGAAGCAGCGTGGCTTAGAGAAGCAGCGTGGCTCAGTGGAAAGAGCCCGGGCTGGGGAGCCAGAGGTCGTGGGTTCTAATTCCGGCTCTGCCACTTGTCAGCTGTGTGACCTTAGGCAAGTCACTTAACTTCTCAGGGCCTCAGTTCCCTCATCTGTAAAATGGGGATTGAGACTGTGAGCCCCTTGTGGGGCAACCTGATTACCTTGTATCTACCCCAGTGCTTAGAACAGTGCTTGACACATAGTAAGCGCTTAACAAATACCACCATTATTATTATTATTATTATTATTATTATCATTATTATTATTATTATTATTATTAGTTTCTGTTTTCCTGAAGGTGATGGAAAAAAGCCCCCGCTTTTTCTGATATCCTGGATACAGGCACTATTGAGGGAGCTTGGTGGATTCGATTAGATTTTAGAGAAGCAGCATGGCTCAGTGGAAACAGCACAAGCTTGAGAATCAGAGGACATGGGTTCTAATCCCAACTCCACCACTTGTCTGCTGTGTGACCTTGGGCAAGCCACTTGCAAGCCACTTAATAATAATAATGGCATTTATTAAGCGCTTACTATGTGCAAAGCACCGTTCTAAGCGCTGGGGTAGATACAAGGTGATCAGGTTGTCCCACGGGGGGCTCACAGTCTTAATCCCCATTTTACAGATGAGGTAACTGAGGCTCAGAGAAGTGAAGTGACTTGCCCAAAGTCACCCAGCTGATAAGTGGCGAGGTCGGGATTTGAACCCATGACCTCAGACTCCAAAGCCCGTGCTCTTTCCACTGAGCCACGCTGCTTCCCCACGCTGCTTAACTTCTCTGTGGCTCAGTTACCTAATCTGTAAAATGGGGATTAAGACTGTGACACCCATGTGGGACAACCTCATTACTTTGTATTTACCCCAGCACTTAGAACAGTGCTTGGCACATAGTAAGCACTTAATAAATACCATTATTATTATTATTTGATGGCATGAGAACGGGAGGGTGGACACGCAGATGGGTGAAGGGAAGGAGTGGGAGTGGGAGGAGTGCTTAGATGTACCACTGCTGCTTCCAGGCTGGGAGAAAGCTTGGGGTGTCAGCTAATAGTTGATGTCAGAACCACATTGACACTGGTCTAATAATAATAATAATAATAATAACAATAATAATAATAATAATAATAATAATACACTGCTAGAGAAGCAGCGTGGCTCAGTGGAAAGAGCCCGGGCTTTGGGGTCAGAGGTCATGGGTCCAAATCCCAGCTCCACCAACTGTCAGCTGTGTGACTTTGGACAAGTCACTTCACTTCTCTGGGACTCAGTGACCTCACCTGTAAAATGGGGATGAAGACTGTGAGCCCCCCGTGGGACAACCTGATCACCTTGTATCCTCCCCAGTGCTTAGAACAGTGCTTTGCACATAGTAAGCGCTTAATAAATGCCATTAAAAATAATAATTATTATTATTATTGTTATAACAATAGTATTTGTTAAGCACTTACTATGTGCCAGCCACTGCACTAAGAGCTGTGGTAATAATAATAATAGCAATTATTATTATTATTATTATTATGACATTTGTGAAGCGCTTTCTATGTGCCAAGCCCAGGCTCTTTCTACTAAGCCACACTGCTTGACTTTTGTGCCTCAGTTACCTCATCTGTAAAATGAGAATTATAATTGTGAGTCTTATGTGAGACAGGGACTGTGTCCAACCTGATTATCTTTGCACACAGTAAATGCTCAATAAATATAATTGAATGAATTAATGGCTCTATCTACCACAGTGTTTAGTACAGTGTCTGGCACATAATACATGCTTGACAAATACCATTAAAAAAAAATTGGGTGTCTACTGTGCTCAGACCACTGTGCTAGGGAGGGTAAATAACAATTTCGCCCAGCAGAAGCAGCATGGCTCAGTGGAAAGAGCCCGGGCTTTGGGGTCAGAGGTCATGGGTTCAAATCCCAGCTCCGCCAACTGTCAGCTGTGTGACTTTGGGGAAGTCACTTCACTTCTCTGGGCCTCAGTTCCCTCCTCTGTAAAATGGGGATGAAGACTGTGAGCCCCCCGTGGGGCAACCTGATCACCTTGTAACCTCCCTAGCGCTTAGAACAGTGCTTTGAACAAGTGCTTAGAACAATGCTTAGACCAAGTGCTTAGAACAGTGCTTAGAACAAGGCCCTGCTGAGAGCTCACCTCCTCCAGGAGGCCTTCCCAGACTGAGCCCCTTCCTTCCTCTCCCCCTCGTCCCCCTCTCCATCCCCCCATCTTACCTCCTTCCCTTCCCCACAGCACCTGTATATATGTATATATGGTTGTACATATTTATTACTCTATTTATTTATTTATTTATTTATTTATCTTACTTGTACATTTCTATCCTATTTATTTTATTTTGTTGGTATGTTTGGTTCTGTTCTCTGTCTCCCCCTTTTAGACTGTGAGCCCACTGTTGGGTAGGGACTGTCTCTATGTGTTGCCAATTTGTACTTCCCAAGCGCTTAGTACAGTGCTCTGCACATAGTAAGCGCTCAATAAATACGATTGATTGATTGATTGATTGATTGCTTTGCACACAGTAAGCACTTAATAAATGCCATCATCATCATCATCTCCACTTCCCAGAGTATGAAGCCCCATCCTTCTTGAACACATTCCCCCATTAAAGGGGTGACTGCCCTACTTGAATTTAAGGAATTCCCCAAACTCAACTCCTTTTCTCTCAGTTACAGACAAAAGAGGGACAGTGTTTATGCTCTTCTTCTAACACATTCGGGAGGTGAGACTAAAAGATGAGGCAGAGAGAGCCAGGGCAAGCAACTGAGACCTTGGTTTGTTTCTTCTAACCAGCCCAATAATAATAATGATGGCATTTGTTAAGCGCTTACTGTGTGCAAATCACTGTTCTAAGCGCTGGGGGGGATACAAGGTGATCGGGTTGTCCCACGTGGGGCTCACAGTCTCAATCCCCATTTTAAAGATGAGGGAACCGCGGCCCAGAGAAGTTAAGTTTAAGTGACTTGCCCAAAGTCACGCGGCTGACAAGTGGCGGAGCCGGGATTAGAACCCATGACCTCTGGCTCCCAAGCCCGTGCTCTTTCGACTGAGCCACGCATTAGGCCAAATAATTAATTGAGTTCAGTAGGGGTATCTTATTCTCCCAAGTACTTAGTACAGTGCTCTGCACAAGGTAAGCGCTCAATTCATGATGGAAGTCCTCCTAGGGATCATTACTACCAACTCTTGTATTCTCCCACAGCCCTCTGCACAAGGTAAGCATTCAATAAGCAGCGTGGCTCAGTGGAAAGAGCCCGGGCTTGGGAGTCAGAGGTCATGGGTTCAAATCCCGGCTCTGCCAATTGTCAGCTGTGTGACCTTGGGCAAGTCGCTTAACTTCTCTGAGCCTCAGTTCCCTCACCTGTAAAATGGGGATTAAGACTGTGAGCCCCACGTGGGACAACCTGATCACCGTGTATCCTCCCCGGTGCTTAGAACAGTGCTTTGCACGTAGTAAGCGCTTAACAAACGCCATCATTATTATTATTAATAGGCACAACTGACTGATTGATTGATTGATTGCTAAAAAACAAGTGTCCCCAGAAGGTCTGGATAAGCATGGTGTAGTGAATAAAGCACGGGCCCCGGGAGTCTGAAGGTCATGGGTTCTGATCCCAGCTCTGCCACTTGTCTGCTGTGTGGCCATTGGCAAGTCACTTCACTTCTCTGTGCCTCAGTTACCTCATCTGTAAAAGGGGGATGATTTGCTTGGCTCCGTTCCAGTGCTTAGTACAGTGCCTGGGACATGGTAAGATCCTAACAAATGCCGTAATTATTCAGCGCTTAGTACAGTGCTTTGCACACAGTAAGCGCTCAATAAATACGATTGAAGGAAGGAATGAATGAATGCTGTCTCTAGTCCAATTCTCTCTCTAGAGAAGCAGCATGGCTCAGTGGAAAAGAGCCCCGGCTTTGGAGTCAGAGGTCATGGGTTCAAATCCCGGCGGCGCCAATTGTCAGCTGTGTGATTTTGGGCAAGTCACTTCGCTTCTCTGTGCCTCAGTTACCTCATCTGTAAAATGGGGATGAATACTGGGAGCCCCCCCGTGGGACAACCTGATCACCTTGCAATCAATCAGTCATTCAATCGTATTTATTGAGCGCTTATGGTGTGCAGAGCACTGTACTAAGCGCTTGGGAAGTACAAGATGGCAACATATAGAGACAGTCCCTACCCAACAGTGGGCTCACAGTCTAAAAGGGGGAGACAGAGAACAAAACCAAACATACTAACAAAATAAAATAGAATAGATATGTACAAGTAAAATAAATAAATAAATAAATAAATAAATAAATAAATAAATAAATAAATAGAGTAATATATATGTACAGACATATATACATATATACAGGTGCTGTGGGGAAGGGAAGGAGGTAAGACGGGGGGGATGGAGATGGGGACGAGGGGGAGAGGAAGGAACCTCCCCACCGCTTAGAACACTGCTTTGCACATAGTAAGAGCTTAATAAAATGCCATCATTAGTAAGCGCTTAATAAATACTATTATTATTATTATTATTATTATTATCATCCAACAGCCAAAACGCTCCTGCGCTGAGCAGGATGGCAGTTTGCGCCCTCTGGTGGCCACATTTGGGAACAGGCACCTTTTGTAGTTACAGCAAAATCCGAGAAGGCTAACACTAAATAGTTGTTATTTATTTAATCAATCAATCAATCAATCGTATTTATTGAGCGCTTACTGTGTGCAGAGCACTGTACTAAGCGCTTGGGAAGTACAAGTTGGCAACATATAAGTGGCCATATTTAAGTGCTTGCTATGTGTCAAGCACTGTACTAAACGCTGAGGTAGCTACAAGACCATCAGGCCCCACATGGGACTCACAGTCCAAGTAGGAGGATGGGCAGGCATTGACTCCCCCCTCTAGACTGTGAGCTTGCTGTGGGCAGGGATTGTCGCTGTGTCTTGTTCTATAGAACCAGTGCGGTTCAGTGGAAGGAGCCACTGAAGTCCCGGCTCCGCCAATTGTCAGCTGTGTGACTTTGGGCAAGTCACTTCACTTCTCTGGGCCTCAGTTACCTCATCTGTAAAATGGGGATTAAGACTGTGAGCCCCCCCGTGGGACAACCTAATCACCATGTAACCTCCCCAGTGCTTTGTACATAGTAAGTGCTTAATAAATGTCATCATTATTATTATTATTGGACTTTCCCAAGTGCTTAGTACAGTGCTCTGCATTCATTTGTTCATTCATTCGTATTTATTAAGCGCTTACTGTGTGCAGAGCACTGTACTAAGCGCTTGGAAAGCACTAAATAAATACGATTGAACAAATGAATGAATGAAATAATCAATGATTCCCCATTTTGCGGATGAGGTAGCTAGGAAGCAGTACGGCCTAGTGGAGTCAGAATGACCTGGGTTCTAATCTTTGCTCTGCTACTTGTCAGCTGTGTGACCTTGGATATATCACTTAACCAAGCCATAAATAAATTACTCTATTTATTTATTTATTTTACTTGTACATATCTATTCTATTTATTTTATTTTGTTAATATGTTTTGTTTTGTTCTTTGTCTCCCCCGTCTAGACTGTGAGCCCACTGTTGGGTAGGGACTGTTTCTACATGTTGCCAAATTGTACTTGCCAAGCACTTAGTACAGTGCTCTGCACACAGTAAGTACTCAATAAATACGATTGATTGATTGATTAACCATTCTGATCCTCAGTTACCTCTTCTGTAAAATGGGGATTAAGACTGATAGCCCTATCTGGGACAACCTGATTACCTTGTATCTACCCCAGGGATTAGAACAGTGTCTGGTTCATAGTAATCGCTTAACTAATACCATAAAAAAAAACCAAACTGAAGCACACAGAGATGAAGTGACTTTCCAGGGTCACACATTGGGTAAGTGCTGGAACCGGGATTAGAACGTAAATCCTCCAACTTTCAGGCCTGTACTCTTTTTACTGTCATGCTCCTTTGGATGGGAAAATAAATTTATCCCCATTCTCTAACTTTGGGTTCTTTTCAGGCAGTTTTCCAATTGCCTCACGAAGTACCTGTGCCTCCTGTTGCCAACTCAGAAAACTCAGCCAGATTGTATATTCTGTTTCCAACACTTCACTGAGGAGACAGACACGGGAGGAGAGGCTGGTGTGCATTCAGATTTTGATTTTTTCCTTTTTTTAAAAAAAATGTAGATGTATATCTGAGAGGTCTAGCCATCCACTGCAACCAACTCTCCATCTGGAATAATTTTAATCCACGCTCCCAAATGCCCTACTCAGGATTAGGCAGGGGTCAAATAAAGGCTGTGTTGGGGAGGGGTCCCTGGAGCCCCAGGAATCTTGGCTAGATTGATATAGTCCTACTGCAAAGGGGAAGAGAACCAATCTTCCCAAAATCACTTTATTTGGAGGTGATCCAGGGACTCTATGCTGGGTAGAGAAGAGTCTGAGAGCACTGGCAGTGGAAGGGTGATTTGTTGACTTTTCTGAATGGTTGGGCCAATCCCAAAGTTGAGATACCCCACTATCATGGAAACACATCATTTTTCAACTCCCTTACATATTTTTAAATTATAAAATATGCAGTTATATTAACGTCTGTCTCCCTCTCTAGACTCTAAGCTTATTGTGGAGCATGTCTACCGACTCTGTTATATTGTACTCTTCCAAACGATTTGTCCAGTGCTCTGCACACGGTAAGTGCTCAATAAATACCATCTTCAGCCAGAGAAGGGGCCTCACGTACCCTTACTCTCTTTAGGAAATTCGTTCTGGGTTGGGATAATCAAGGATATACTGAAGAACAGATTGAGGCCCCACAGCACTTATGTATATTTCTGCACTTTATTTATATTAATGTCTGCCT
Source organism: Tachyglossus aculeatus (assembly GCF_015852505.1). Classification (NCBI taxonomy): domain Eukaryota; kingdom Metazoa; phylum Chordata; class Mammalia; order Monotremata; family Tachyglossidae; genus Tachyglossus; species Tachyglossus aculeatus. Next base: position 17,191,751 of record NC_052072.1, on the reverse strand, counting down.
CCCCCTCTAGACTGTAAGCTCGTTGTGGGCAGGGAATGTGTCTATTTATTATTATAATGTCCTCTCCCAACTGCCTAATACAGTGAACTGCACACAGAAAGTGCTCAGAAATATGATTGACTGACTGACTTTTATCTACCCCATTGTTTAAAATAGTGCTTGGGCTCCAATCAATCAATCGTATTTATTGAGCGCTTACTGTGTGCAGAGCACTGTACTAAGCGCTTGGGAAGTCCAAGTTGGCAACATATAGAGACAGTCCCTACCCAACAGTGGGCTCACAGTCTAGAAGAAGCAAAGATGGACTGACAATAAATGATACCAAGTGGAATCAAACAAATCTAATCCCATCTAATCCCTTCTAGACTGTGAGCCCACTGTTGGGTAGGGACCATCTCTGTGTGTTGCCGACTTGTACTCCCCCCAAGTGCTTAGTACAGTGCTCTGCACACAGTAAGGGCTCAATAAATACGATTGATTGATTGATTGATTGATCTCTGCCACTTGTCTGCTGTGTGACCTTGGGCAAGTCGCTTCACTTCTCTGTGCTTCAGTTTCCTCATTTGTGAATTGGGGATTGAGACTGTGAGCCCCATGTGTGACCTCAGAGACCGTGTCCAACATGATTTGCTTGCATCCACCCCAGCGCTTAGTACAGTACACGGCACACAATAAGCGTTTAGCAAATACCATAATTATTATTATTATAGACTCAGGGAGATTAAGGGAGAGAGAAACCCTCGGAAACATCCCCGACCCAGGTTCATCCCTTCCCAACCTCCTTGGATTTACATAACCATCCTTCCCTCAGTTGCCTCATCTGTAAAAGGAGGAATATAATTGTGAGGCGTCAGGCTGATTTATTGAGTGCTTACTGTGTTAAGAGCAATGAACAAAGTGCTTGGAAGAGTACAATACAACAACAGACACATTCCCTCTTCACAGCGGGTTTACAGTCTAGAGAGGGAGACAGACATTAATAGAAATAAATTAATTACAGATATGCTGTGGAGGGCGGGGTGGGGATGACTAAAGGGAGCAAGTCAGGGCGACCCGCAGAAGGGAATGGGAGAAGACGAAAGGGGGGCTTAGTCAAGGAAGGCCAGAGTCCTATGTGAGACAGGGACTGCGTCCCCTCCATTACCGTGCCAATGTCTATTTTTACCTCAGCAATCAATCAATCAATCAATCGTATTTATTGAGCGCTTACTATGTGCAGAGCACTGTACTAAGCGCTCAGCAGCGACTAGAGGTGAGAAAAGAGCAGGGTGGGGAGGTGCAGGGGGGCTTCTAATGATCAGAATGGGGTTCCTTAATAATAATAATAATGATGATGGCATTTATTAAGCACTTACTATGTGCAAAGCACTGTTCTAAGCGCTGGGGAGGGTACAAGGTGATCAGGTTGTCCCACGGGGGGCTCACAGTCTTAATCCCCATTTTACAGATGAGGGAACTCAGGCCCAGAGAAGTGACTTGCCCAAAGTCACACAGCTGACAATTGGCGGAGTCGGGATTTGAACCCATGACCTCTGACTCCAAAGCCCGGGCTCTTTCCACTGAGCCACGCTGCTTCTCCTTAGCCCTGAGGAAAATAATAATAACAACAATAAAAATGGCATTTGTTAAGCGCTTACTATGCGCCAAGCATTGTTCTAAATGCTGGGGGGGATACAAGGTAATCAGGTTGTCCCACATGGGGCTCACAGTCTTAATCCCCATTTTCATCATCATCATCATCAATCGTATTTATTGAGCGCTTACTATGTGCAGAGCACTGTACTAAGCGCTTGTACTTGCACATCGTTTTCCAGATGAGGGAACTGAGGCACAGAGAAGTGAAGTGACTGGCCCTAAGTCACACAGCAGACAAGTGGCGGAGCCAGGATTGGAACCCATGACCTCTGACTCCCAAGCCCGTGATCTTTCCTCTGAGCCACGTTTCTTCTCTAAGTTAGCGACCCTACGCCTCTCCCCCTTTTAGACTGTGAGCCCACTGTTGGGTAGGGACTGTCTCTATGTGATGCCAATTTGTACTTCCCAAGCGCTTAGTACAGTGCTCTGCACATAGTAAGCGCTCAATAAATACGATTGATTGATTGATTGATTGATTGAAAAAGCTGGCTGGAAAAGACAGCGGGGAGGGCCATTTCTCACCCTGGGCGGGGGCTCTGGCTCCTCACAGTTGCAGCCGCATTTGAAATCCCTGGAAGAGTTGGAATTCGACTCGGTCTCATAGAACAGATCTCTCATTTCTTCCTCATCGAGGGGCAGAGCCTTCAGATCCACCTGCAAGGGACGGAAGCCGAATCAAAAACTTGCCCGGAAGACGGGATGAGGGGAGTTGGAAAGGGCAGTCGAGGGAAGGCGGCAGTTACCTCTCTCAATAGGATGCGTTTGAAATTGCCAATGTTGACGAAAGAGATGGAAGAGCAGCACTGAAAGATCTTCAGCCCGGGAATATGCACGACCTGAAAGACAAACCCTCGGACTGAGGGGAGCTCGTGGGCCCCAGACCCCGCCGTTCCGGCCCCTCGGCAAGTCTAAATCCTTATTCATTCAATCAATCAATCAATCGTATTTATTGAGCGCTTACCGTGTGCAGAGCACTGGACTAAGCGCTTTCTGATTGCAGCATAGTCTAATGGTTAGAGCAGGGACCTGAGAGTTAGGAGGACCTGGGTTCTAATCCCAGTGCCCCCCCCCTTGCCTGCTGTGAGACCTTAGGCAAGTCATTATTCTATTTATTTTATTTTGTTAGTATGTTTGGTTTTGTTCTCTGTCTCCCCCTTCTAATAATAATAATAATAATAATTGGCATTTATTAAGCGCTTACTATGTGCGAAGCACTGTTCTAAGCGCTGGGGAGGATGCAGGGTGATCAGGTTGTCCCACGTGGGGCTCACAGTCTTAATCCCCATTTTACAGATGAGGTGACTGAGGCCCAGAGAAGTTAAGTGACTTGCCCAAGATCACACAGCAGACATGTGGCGGAGTCGGGATTCGAACCCACACCCTCTGACTCCAAAGCCTGTGCTCTTTCCACTGAGCCACGCTGTGAGCTCACTGTTGGGTAGGGACTGTCTCTATATGTTGCCAGCTTGTACTTCCCAAGCGCTTAGTCCAGTGCTCTGCACACAGTAAGCACTCAATAAATACGATTGATTGATTGATTGATTGATTCTCTGTGCCTCAGTTACCATATCTGCAAAATGGGGATTAAGCCTCGTGAGCCCTATGGACTGTGTCTAACTCGATTACCTCGTATCTACCCCGGTGCTTAGAACAGTGCCTGGCACATAGTAAGCGCTTAACAAATACCACAAAAAAACGGAATACAGCTCCACAAGCCTTCACTTCTTGGGCATTATTTTTTAGCTCCTCCCATCTGAGTTCTTCTCTGCAGGGCCAGAGTGGAGGAGCCACAAACAACAGCCTGACAAGGGGAAAAGACAGAACCTGGGGAGGGGAGGAGGGTCTACTCAATCCATCAAAGAATCGATCGATGGTTTTTACCTCTATCTCTTTCTCTCTTACCTCCCTGTAGTCAGTAAAGCTCCTGTAAATGTTGGTGTCGGGAATCTGCCCCAGGATCAGAATCTTGGTTCTGAAATGAAAAATCGGGGCCCTTCCTTTAGGGCTCAGTTACTCCGATTGGACACCGCTTCCCTCCTCCTCAATCAATCGATCGATCAACCATAGTTATTGAGCTCGTACTGTGTGCACAGCACTGTTCGAAGCACTTGGGAGAGTCCAGTGCAAGAGAAATTCGCAGATACGTTCCCCACCCGTAATGAGCTTACGGTCTCGGTGGGACGGGGGACTCAGTACCTGTGCGACCGGACGCTGATGATGAAGAAGGTGAACACCATCGCCACAGCCAGGCCGATATCCAACCCCAGACAAATCACAGCGATGAACGTCATGATCCAGATCATCTTGGAGGGTAGAGGAGAAGCAAAGCAGACCGTGAGGAGGGGCGAGATGGAGACGATCCATTCGTGACATTAAATCTCTCCAAGCTCCGACGGGGGCAATGATTCCGGCTCAGACACCCTGTGTGTCAGTGGGGAAACTGAGACAACAGTCCTAATTTCCAGCCCAGTGGTCCAGTCAGGAGCCTAAGCTACCTCCACAAATGTTTCCTATTCATCTGCGAGGGAACAACTCTCCACATGCCATGTCTGAGGTTATTTATCTCCTCTCCATCTCACCTTCTCGCTTTTTCTTTCTCTTGTCAGAGTTGGACAAGAGACTAACACCCCGCATTGGTTACAGTTTTAAGTTTGGGCCAAGCTTAGGGCTGCAGTGGAGGGTACAGTGTGCCGGATTAGGTTCCTGCAATCATTTCTTCTAGTCGGTGCATTTCTTCACTCTCTACAGCAAGGGCTTATCGGTAACCATTTTCAGTCAGGAACCACCACCGGCAAACCATAATAATAATAATAATAATAATAATGGCATTTATTAAGCGCTTACTATGTGCAAAGCACTGTTCTAAGCGCTGGGGAGGTTACAAGGTGATCAGGTTGTCCCACGGGGGGCTCACAGTCTTCATCCCCATTTTTACAGATGAGGGAACTGAGGCCCAGAGAAGTGAAGTGACTTGCCCAAAGTCACACAGCTGAGAATTGGCGGAGTCGGGATTTGAACCCATGACCTCTGACTCCAAAGCCCGGGCTCTTTCCACTGAGCCACGCTGCTTCTCAGCTTTAATGGCTTTACATTGATTAGGATACACGTTTCTGTACATTTCACATAGGTCAGGCCCTTAATACTGGTGAGCAATATAATTCAGAAGGCTGTTCGGATTTGTTTAATTGGCGACTCATGATCTCTTTTTGCAAATGCAAAAAGAACATTTAGAACCAGGTGTCCTGGCCCCCTGAGTTTTTCCTTTGCTACTATTCTCCTCCCACCTATGCTGCACTTCTGCCCATCTTTCCTGAGGCTGCAGCGTTCGAACACTCACAAAGTCATACACGTCCTGCTTCCACAGGCAGGGGAGGTCCAAGATGGTGCCAAGGAAGGGCAAGACGTTACTCAGGATGATTCCAGCCAGCACAGCCTGGTAGAAAAAAGGGAAACTGAGCTGACCGCTACATCTTAGGCTTTTGGGGGAAGGCGAAAATGAAGACGACAGCATTGCCACTTCTTCAGGCCTAAGTTCCCTCTGGAGATACAGGACCAGGGAGATGGAGTTGACCTTTGCTCATATTTCACAAGCGAGTAACATGTCAAGAATTCAGATCCCACTCACACTGCATGGTTTTATCCTCCACACCGTTCTCGACTCCCTGGAAGGCTTCATTGTCCCAAAACTGCCTCCAGGTAAGGTGACAACTTTGGGAAAGCCCCATTCTTAGGAAACTCTAAGCCACTTTCACTTCTCTTTTCATTCTGGTAAATATCATCAACACTTAAGGGTAAAACCAGACCTAATTTAGAAAATTTTCTGGTTTCCATGAAGTCCCCACTGGGTCGGTCCTTTTCCAACCACACACCCCGCTGCACCCGGGAGCGGAGATGACATTCGGCTGCCGTGAATGACAAGGGACAGCGCCTCAGAGGTTTTGGTGGGTTGGCGGGTGGCTGGATGGCTGGGGTGACCAGGTGGAAGAAAGGGCAAAGAAAGATCGGTTGGGATCACATCCTCCTCATTCCATCTGGGCTTCAACCTGAACCACCCCATCCCGCCCTCCCCCAACTTCTGGGGTAGTTCCTTTGCACATTGCTGGGGACTCTCCAGAGATTTAGGTTCAGGGGAGGGAGGCAGAAGGAAGCAAGGATCCCAGATGACCCTCACACCTCACACTTTCTTAACCACCTTCCTGGTGGTTTAGACTGTGAGCCCATTGTTGGGTAGGGACTGTCTCTATATGTTGCCAATTTGTACTTCCCAAGCGCTTAGTACAGTGCTCTGCACATAGTAAGCGCTCAATAAATATGATTGATGATGATGATGATGGGGACTGGTTAGAGTCAATGGGTGGGGCCCGGTGAACCAATACCACGGAAGTAACCATGTTTTAGCTATTTCAGAACAATCAATCAATGGTATTTATTGAGCGCTAACTATCTGAAGAGCACCATACTAAGTGCCTGGGAGAGTATAGTACAACAGAGTTAGACACTTTTCCTACCCACAGTGAGCTTACAGGCTAAAGGAGGGCACCTTAAAGGCATCACATTCGCTAACTCCATCGTCCTAAAATGGATTAAGGACTTAGATCCGTGCTCTGCACATAGTTAGCTCTCAGTAATTGTCAGTGGTTGGTGGATGGATAGGTGAATGGTTGTGATCTCCCCCTCTAGTCTAGAAGCCCTCTGTGGGCAGGGATCATGTTTACCCACTGTATGGGTAATGTACTTTCCCAAATGCTTAGTACAATGCTCTTCACACGGTAAGAGCTCAGGAATTGCCATTGATTAATGGATTGATGGATGGACGTCTGTCTCCCCCTCTGGAGTGGAAGCCATTTATGGGCAGGGATCGTGTTTACCAACTCTATGATATTGTACTTTTACCCATCACTTAGTATAGTGCTGTGCACATAGTAAGTGCTTAATAAATACCATTGATTTATTGATTGACTTATTAGGCTCTGTTTCCTCCATCAGCATCGGCAGCAGTACCAGCTTTAGAAAGTTCATCAATCAATCAATTAATGATTTTTATTCAGTGCTTACTATGTGCAGAGCACTGAACTAGGCGCTTGGGAGAGTACACTACAACAGAATGAGCATATACATCGCCTGCCCATAATGAGCTTACATAACAGATATGAATTTTTTTCAATGGTATTTGTTAAGCACTTACTATGAGTCAGGCACTGTACTAAGCCTAGGGGCCTCAGTTACCTCATCTGAAAAATGGGGATTAAGACTGTGAGCCCCCCGTGGGGCAACCTGATCTCCTTGTAACCTCCCCAGCGCTTAGAACAGTGCCTTGCACACAGTAAGCACTTAATAAGTGCCATTATTATTATTATTATCACAAGCTAATCAGGTTGGACACAGTCCTCGTCCCACATAGCGCTCACTGTCTTAATCCCCATTTTGCAGATGAGGTAACTGAAGCCCAGAGAAGTGAAGTGGCTGGCCCAAGGTCACCCAGCAGACATGTGGCAGAGCTGGAATTAGAACCCACGTCCTTTCATTCATTCATTCATTCATTCAATCATATTTATTGAGCGCTTACTGTGTGCAGAGCACTGTACTAAGCACTTGGAAAGTACAATTCAGCAATAGAGACACCAATCCCTGCCCACACTGGGCTTACAGTCTAGAAGGGGGGAGACAGACATCAAAACAAGTAAACAGGAATAAATATAAATAAATAGAATTATAGATATGTACTTATACACACAAGTGCTGTGGGGCAGAGAGAGGAGGCTAGAGCAAAGGGGTGACGTGGCAGGGAGGGGGAACTTCTGACACTGAGATCCCGGCTCATTCCCAGCAGCCCTTCCATGCCTGGTCTCCTAGCAGACATCTGGGACTTTTGCAAGGTCAGCTGGAGGCTGTGGCCACTCCCCGTGTGTATCAGGAAGTGGGAAATGATAAGTGTGAGCATCCCTCCACCCTCCTTGCATCACTGGAGGATCACAAATGGCCCAACCAGCTAGACACGCAAGCCAGCCTCCATCCCGAACCTCCACACCCTCCCAGGGCCCCGGGTGGGCCGCGAGGGGACCACTTGACCCTTGGGAATGTGCTATTTCCATGGCAAACGGGTTTATTGCCAGCCGTTGTAGAGCGAAGATTGCTTTCCATGCCCCTGAGCCCTTGGGGAACTTCCACCTCAGCCACAGATTAGGAGAGGACGCTCCCCTTTCTCCTCCCTGGGGAAACTCAAGAGTCCAATGGAAGGAGAACCGGAAGGAATGAGTCACGGCAGAATATTATACTGAATTCTCCCCACAGTGCAAATTGCCTGACAACTAGTAATCATCATCATCAACATCAGTCGTATTTATTGAGTGCTTACTATGTGCAGAGCACTGTACTAAGCACTTGGGAAGTACAAATTGGCAACATGTAGAGACAGTCCCTACCCAACAGTGGGCTCACAGTCTAAAAGGGGGAGACAGAGAACAAAACCAAACGTACTAACAAAATAAAGTAAATAGAATAGATATGTACAAATAAATTAAATAAATAAATAAACAGAGTAAAAAAAAATATGTACAAACATATATACATATATACAGGTGCTGTGGGGAAGGGAGGGAGGTAAGATGGGGGGATGGAGAGGGGGATGAGGGGGAGAGGAAGGAAGGGGCTCAGTCTGGGAAGGCCTCCTGGAGGAATTAATTCATTAGGCCACACAGCCTACCGGGAACTCGGACAGGGCAGGGAAAGCAAGCCAAAAGTGACATGCTCTAGACTGTAAGCTCGCTGTGGGCAGAGAGGGTGTCAACCAGCGGTTGTATTTTCCTCTCCCAAGTGCTCTGCATGCAGTAAACGCTCACCAAATAGCACTGATGGATTGACACACAGTGTGGCTCAGTGGAAAGAGCAGGGGCTTTGGAGTCAGAGGTCTTGGGTTCGAATCCCGGCTCCGCCACATGTCTGCTGTGTGACCTTGGGCAAGTCGCTTAACTTCTCTGAGCCTCAGTTACCTCATCTGTAAAATGGGGATTACGACTGTGAGCCCCTCGCGGGACAACCTGATCACCTTGTATCCCCCCCGGCGCTTAGAACAGTGCTTTGCACATAGTAAGTGCTTAACAAATGCCATCATTATTATTATTATTATTATTATTATTATTATTTCCGGGTGGCCATGTTGGCGCTGGGATTCGGACTCAGAAGACTGGACTGTCTCCAGGATGCTTCATCTAGTGCATTCAGGCCTGCTAGAGCGAGCTCAAGGGAGCAGACGTTTGGACTCAAAGTAACTTATTATTTTTTCTTTAATGGTATTTGTTAAGTGCTTGCTATGTTTCAGGCACTGTTCTAAGCGCTGGAGTAACACAAGCTAATCACGTTGGATGCAGTCCCTGTGCCACATAGGGCGCACAGTCTTAATCCCCATTTTACAGATGTGGTAACCGAGGCACAGAAAAGTGACGTGATTTCCCCAAGGTCGCACTGCAAACAGGTGGCAGAGCCGGGAGAAGAACCCAGATCCTCTGACATCCAGGTCCGATTTCTACAAGGTCACACTGCTCTATGTTTGAGTCGGGATATGACGGCTTTGGAGCCAGATGGGGATTTGTGGTATTTCTAAAAGAGGCTGAAAGAGCAGCAGGAGGAATTTCAGAGAGGCAGACCGTCTGCGACCTCACCACCCGTTCTGGGCCAGAGCCACAAGGCATCATCGCTTGGGAGACTCTCCTGTCGGGAACAATTCCAAACCTCCACCCTGCTCTGGTCTCGGCCTGGCGCAGGTCGTTTCCCCCTGTCACTTACGTTGGGCAGTTCGTAGAACAAGTAGTCAAGTTTCAGCACCAGTAGCAGCATCAGGACTGCACCTATCAGAGCTGCAAACTGAGGAGAAACAGAGAGAGACTGTCAGGAGCGGCTTCATCAATCAATCAATCAATCGTATTTATTGAGCGCTTACTGTGTGCAGAGCACTGTACTAAGCACTTGGGAAGTACAAGTTGGCAACATATAGAGACAATCCCTACCCAACAGTGGGCTCACAGTCTAAAAGGGGGAGACAGAGAACAAAACCAAACATACTAACAAAATAAAATAAATAGAACAGATATGTACAAGTAAAATAAATAAATAAATAGAGTAATAAATATGCACAAACAAATATACATATATACAGGTGCTGTGGGGAAGGGAAGGAGGTAAGATGGGGGGATGGAGAGGGGGGCGAGGGGGAGAGGAAGGAGGGGGCTGAGTGTGGGAAGGCCTCCTGGAGGAGGTGAGCTCTCAGTAGGGCCTTGAAGGGAGGAAGAGAGCTAGCTTGGCGGTTGGGCAGAGGGAGGGCATTCCAGGTCCGGGGGATGACGTGGGCCGGGGGTCGATGGCGGGACAGGCGACAACGAGGCACAGTGAGGAGGTTAGCGGCCGAGGAGCGGAGGGTGCGGGCTGGGCTGGAGAAGGAGAGAAGGCAGGTGAGGTGGGAGGGGGCGAGGGGATGGACAGCCTTGAAGCCCAGGGTGAGGAGTTTCTGCCTGATGCGCAGATTGGTTGGTAGCCACTGGAGATTTTTGAGGAGGGGAGTAACATGCCCAGAGCGTTTCTGGACAAAGACAATCCGGGCAGCAGCATGAAGTATGGATTGAAGTGGGGAGAGACACGAGGATGGGAGATCAGAGAGAAGGCTGATGCAGTAGTCCAGACGGGATAGGATGAGAGTTTGAACGAGCAGGGGAGCGGTTTGGTTGGAGAGGAAAGGGTGGATCTTGGCAATGTTGTGGAGCAACATAGGCATTGTGGAGCCCATGGAGGGCTTCATCACTGGCCCACCATGGATGTCCATCGTGTCTTTCTGGGCCGGGCAAAGCCTGAGCAGAAACCCGATTCTCTAAAGAGGTTCCCTACCAATCAATCAATCAATCATGGCTCAGTGGAAAGAGCATGGGTTTTGGAATCAGAGGTCATGGGTTCAAATTCATTCATTCATTCATTCAATCGTATTTAATGAGCACTTACTGTGTGCAGATCACTGTACTTAGCACTTGGGAAGTACAAGTTGGCAACATATAGAGACGGTCCCTACCCAGCAGTGGGCTCAAAGTCTAGGAGGGGTTCAAATCCCGGCTCTGCCAATTGTCAGCTGTGTGACTTTGGGAAAGTCACTTCACTTCTCTGGGCCTCAGTTACCTCATCTGTAAAATGGGGATTAAGACTGTGTGCCCCCCGTGGGACAACCTGATCACCTTGTAACCTCCCCAGCGCTTAGAACAGTGCTTTGCACATAGTATGCGCTTAATAAATGCCATCATTATTATTATTACAGGAGAAGCAGCGTGGCTCAGTGGAAAGAGCCCGGGCTTTGGAGTCAGAGGTCATGGGTTCAAATCCCGGCCAATTGTCAGCTGTGTGACTTTGGGAAAGTCACTTTACTTCTCTGAGCCTCAGTTACCTCACCTGTAAAATGGGGGATTAAGACTGTGAGCCCCTTGTGGAACAACTTGATCACCTTGTAACCTCTCCAGCACTTAGAACAGTGCTTTGCACATAGTAAGCACTTAATAAATAAAGAGAATAAATAAATAAATAAAGAGAAGCGGCATGGCTCAGTGGAAAGAGCATGGGCTGGGGAGCCATAGGTCGTGGGTTCTAATTCCAGCTCTGCCACTTGTCAGCTGTATGACCTAGGGCAAGTCACTTCACTTCTCTGGGCCTCAGTTCCCTCATCTGTAAAATAGGGATGAAGACTGTGAGACCCTCGTGGGACAACCTGATTACCTTGTATCTACCCCAGTGCTTAGAACAGTGCTTGGCACATAGTAAGCGCTTAACAAATGCCATCATTGTTATCATTACCTAGTGGCTACTGTAGTGATGTTGTGGCTCTGGGTGTACCCTCATCTCTTGGCCCCCAGGATGCTGAAATTAGGAACTTTAGAATGGCCTAGTGGATAGACCACGGTCCTGGGAGTAAAAAGGACCTTGTTTCCAGTTCCTGCTCTACCGCTTGTCTGCTGCGCAACCTTGGGCCAGTCACTTCACTTCGTGCCTCAGTTCCCTCAGCTGTAAAATGGGGATTAAGACTAGGAGCCCCATGTGGGACAGAGATTGTGTCTAACTCGATTTGCTTGTATCTACCCCAGTGCTTAGTACAGTGCTTGGCACATAGTGACTACTTAACAAATGCCACAGTTATTATTATTCTAGTCACAGCATCTGATTGATTTTGTTTATATTTCGTGTTATTGTATCGTGTTTCTTCTTAGATTAGGAGCCCCACCTATATGCATATATGTTCGTACATATTTATTACTCTATTTATTTATTTATTTATCTTACTTGTAAATATCTATTCTATTTATTTTATTTTGTTAGTATGTTTGGTTTTGTTCTCTGTCTCCCCCTTCTAGACTGTGAGCCCACTGTCTCTATGTGTTGCCAATTTGTACTTCCCAAACGCTTAGTACAGTGCTCCGCACACAGTAAGCGCTCAATAAATACGATTGATTGATTGATTGATGTCTAATTCCCACCTGTCTATTCTTTCCTGGTGCTTAGAACGGTGCTCTCTGCATCTAGTAAGCACTTAATAAATATCAATTGATCGATTGTATTTATTGAACACTTCCTGTGTGCAGAGCTCTGTACTACGACCTTAGGAAAGTACGATATAACAGACACATTCCCTGCCCACAGTGAGCTTACAGTCTGGAGGGGGAGACAGACATTAATATGAATATAAATTAGTATATGTATATTAATATCAATAAATAAATTACAGATATGTACATAAATACTACTGCTACTTCATGTTGCTGACTCACTCTTCCTGCCTCCCTCCTACCTACCCACCTTCTCTTTTCCTCTCTCCTTTCCCTTCTTCCTTTCTCTTCTCTTCCCTTTCCTTTAGCCACATCTTCCCCTTTTCTGTCCCCACTGGCAGCAACAACTGTTGCTCTGAATAGCTTTTCTTATGAAGCAAATGCAGGGTGTGATGATGTCATCACATTGCACTGTGCATAGCACAACTTAATGCCATGTGTCATGTGGGAAACCATAAATTGTACGGTTCTTTGCGTACAACCGCTCAAAGTTTTCATTTGGGTTGGCTCTTCTGCAAAAAAAAAAAAAAAGTTTTCCAACCCTAACGCTAAAAGAATCTGGCGGCATCTTTATTTAAAAAAATTAAAATAAGGCGGAAGAGATCCAAGGCAAAGGAAACCGTCTCCAAACCAAGATGTTTTATACATCACTAATGAACCTAAGTGACTTGTGTATGCTACCACTGCACTACTGCTTTGTGAACATAGCTTCTTCTTCAAGATGGCTCCTTCTTCATGGGAATTCTGTCGAGTTGGCAACAACACTTCATTCTGTCTTTAACACTCCTCAACAAGAGAAGCAGCAGGGCCTAGTGGAAAGAGCCAGTACTTGGGAGTCAGAGGACCTGGGTTCAAATCCCTGCTCTGCCCCTTGTCTGCTGGGTGATCTTGGGTAAGTCATTTCACTTCTCAGGGCCTCAGTTCCCTCATCTGTAAAATGGGGATTAGGACTGTGAGCCCCAAGAGGGACATGGAATGTGTCCAACCTGATTCAGCACTTGGAACAGTGCTTCGCACATAGTAAGCATTTAACAAATACCATCATAATCATCATCATCATTAGCTTGTCTCTGCCCCAGCGCTTAGAATAGAGCCTGGCATACAGTAAGCACTTAACAAATACCATTAAAAAAATAATGGCAGAGGCAGGATAGAGCACAGGTGTCCTGGGTCTCCTGACTCTCAGTCCTGTGTGCTTTCCACTAAGCCGTGCTGATTCCCTTTGGAGCAATGCATGGGGATTTGAGAGATAACTGCAACAGACTGGCTTGGCAGCCTCCAATACAGGAAAGAGCAACTCTACTTGAACAGAAGCATCAAAAAGATTGGAAGGATAAAAGGAAAAACCAGAGAGAACAGTCAACAATGACTCAAAGGTATTCTTCTGAGTCATAACAGATAGTTTGGTGTCCACTATCTCTCCCCAAGGTTCATTATTGCTCATTCTGTAACTCATCTTCCATTTTTCTACCCTTTGGCTCAGCTTTATGATCTTCTACTGGCAGAGTATCCCCATACACACAGCATTTCATCACCTAGAAGAGCTTAGCTTCATCTGCAAAATCCAAGATTCCACTGCGCACTCTCTCTTCAAGATCATGAACTTTTAGACTGAATTTTTCCCCCAGGTTCTGGGTGATCCTTCTGGCTCAATCAATCAGGGGCACTAATTGAGGGCTTACTGTGTGGGAACAGCACTGAACTGAATGCTTAAAAAGGTACGATACAATAGAGGTGATAGATATGATCACTGTTTACTGGTAATTTACAGCAATAATAATAACTGTGGCATTTGTTAAGTGCATACCATGCACTGTACTAAGTAATCTGGAGCAGATACATGCAGTCTGATTGGACATAGTCCCTGTACTACATGAGGCTCCCGATCCCAATCCCCACTGCACAGATAAGGTAACTGACGCCCAGAGAATTGAAGTGACTTGCCCAAGGTCACACAGCAGACAAGAGGCAGAGCTGAGATTGGCACCCAAGTTCTTTTGGCTCCCGGGCCCATGCTCTATCCAGTAGGCCATGCTGATAGACAGACATTAAAATAAATTACAGATAGGGGAAAGGGTAGAGTTGAAGAATATTTACATTAGTACTATGGGGCTAGGGGGAGTATCAAAGTGCTTAGTCCATGCAGAGGGGAAGGAATAAGAGAAATTCCAGGGGATAGAGCCTTGAGGATTGTTCTTTTACACAGGCTTCTCCACCATGAGCAGGGTGGCCTAAAGGAAAGACCACAGGCCTGAGAGTCAGAGATTTTAATCCCAGATCTGTCAGTTGCCTGCTGTGTGACCTTGGAAAGTCACCTAACTTCTTTTGGCCTCAGTTTCCTCATCTGAAAATGGGTATTCAACGCTATTCAGCGTGGCTCAGTGGAAAGAGCCCAGGCTTGGGAGTCAGAGGTCATGGGTCCTAATCCTGGCTCCGCCACTTGTCAGCTGTGTGACTTTGGGCAAGTCACTTAACTTCTCTGTGCCTCAGTTCCTTCATCTGTAAAATGGGGATTAAGACTGAGACAACCTGATCACCTTGTATCCACCCCAGCGCTTAGAACAGTGCTTTGCACATAGTAAGCGCTTAACAAATGCCATCATTATTATTATTCTCCCTCCACTATTGTGCCAAGCACAATACTAAGTGCTGGGGTGGGTAAAAGCTAATCAGTTTGGACACAATCTTAGTCCTACATGGGGCTCACAATCTAAGCAGGAACAAGAACAGGAATTGAACCCCCTTTTTAAAGATGAGGAAAATGAGGCACAGGGAAGTTAAATGACTTGCCTGAGGTCACACAGCAGGGAGGTGATGAAGTTAGGGTTAGAACACAGGTCTTTTGACTCTAAGGCCTGTGCTCTTTCTAATGGACCACACTGCTTTTATCAGAGTAGCTCCTGTGACAACCTGTTTTTCTGGTTCTAAGAGTAAAATGCCTTTCAACACCCAAAAAAGTAATAACTGAACTATTGTAAAACTCAAAATTTACTGCTTTTAGCATAGTAGCTCCTGTGACAACTTTTCTGGTTCTAAGAGTAAAATGACTTTCAACGCCCAAAGAAGTAATAGCTGAACCATTGTAAAACTCAAAATTTACAGTTTTAACCCTCTTCAATCAAGAAGGATTAAAACCCAGTGTCTCCATTCTAATTTTGGACCTTATCTGCATTGCCACCAAACATCATGAATCAAATGAATCAAGCACCTTAACACACACTGCTGAACTAAGCAATATTAATAATAATAATAATGGCATTTATTAAGCGCTTACTATGTGCAAATCACTGTTCTAATCAATCAATCAATCATATTTATTGAGCACTTACTGTGTGCAGAGCACTGTACTAAGCACTTGGGAAGTACAAGTTGGCAACATATAGAGACAGTCCCTACCCAACAGTGGGCTCACTGGGGAGGTTACAAGGTGATCAGGTTGCCCCAAAGGGGGCTCACAGTCTTAACCCCCATTTTACAGATGAGGTAACTGAGGCCCAGAGAAGTGAAGTGACTTGCCCAAAGTCACACGGCTGACAGTTGGCAGAGCCGGGATTTGAACCCATGACCTCTGACTCCAAAGCCCGGGCTTTTTCCACTGAGCCACGCTGCTTCTCTAAATGACATGGCTAACAAATTCCAAATGCAGTGTTAATAAATGCAATCTTCAATTGATCTTGTGCTAAACCTGAAGAGAGTCTCTTACATTACACAAGGAGACTATTACATAATAAATAAATAATAATAAATAATTATGGTATTTTTAAGTGCTTATGCTGCGCCAGGCACGGTACTAGGTGCTGGGGTGGATACATGCAAAATGGGTTGGACACAGTCCCTGTCCCATTTATTTTATTTTGTTAATAGGTTTTGTCTTGTTGTCTGCCTCCCCCCTTCTAGACTGTGAGCCCACTGTTGGGTAGGGACCATCTCTCGATGTTGCCAACTTGTACTTCCCAAGCTCTGCACACAGTAAGCGCTCAATAAATACGATTGAATGAATGAATGTGGGGTTCACAAGCATTTAGTACAGTGCTCTGCACACAGTAAGCGCTAAATAAATACGATTGAATGAATGAATGAATGAATGTGGGGTTCACAATCTCACTCCCCATTTTACAGCTGAGGGAACTGTGGCACAAAGAAGTGAAGTGACGCACCCAAGGTCACACAGGAGACAAGTAGTGGAGTCAGGATAAGAACCTATGACCTTCCTACTACCAGGCCAGTGCTCTATCCACTACTACCAGCTGCTTCTCAGCATGCAAAGAATGCCCCAAGGATTAAGACTGGGTTATTTTAAATCCCACCTCTCAGGGTTGCACCTGGAGAGTTTCCAGTAACCTACCAGTGTTGACTACAGGAGGGAGAGTCAAGCAGAGACCTACCCATTCCATTCCTAGCTTGGCCAGTGGCTAATGAGTGGAAGGCAATCTGCTACAAATCAAAACTCACCTGTGCTGGGCAGCAGCAGCATGGAAGAGAGTGGAGGGCCGAGACTCATTTACTATGTGGAAGGAGGCAGTGGTAAACCATTTCCAGATTTTTACCAAGAAAACTCTACGGATACGCTACCAGGACGATTGCAGATGGAAGTGGGGCATTCTGAGAGAGATGTGTCTATAACGTCGCTCTGGGCCGGACACGACTCAGCAGCATAAGAAAACAACAATAACTTCTTAAAAATCTCCGAGTTATCTTCACCAAGTGGGGCATTCTGAGAGAGATGTGTCTATAGCGTTGCTCTGGGCCGGACACGACTCGGCAGCATAAGAAAAGAACAACAACTTCTTAAAAATCTCCGCGGTATCTTCACCAAAGCTCACCGGCAGTTAACGTGGGCAAGTCAAACTTGTTCCTATGGATGAACCACTTAAGCGGTAATACAGTCATACATGGGGCACTGTTTACTAATTCTGAATATTATTAGTGCATTTTTGGTTTTTAAAAGTATCAATGAAATATGCTATTAATTATGGAATTGTAGAATAAGAAGCTATTGAGTTGTAGCTTGTATTAATGACAATACATTATTATTATTAATTCAAATAAAAGGAATACAGCCCTTTCTCTCCATCCAAACTGCCACCGGACTGGTCCAGGCACTTGTTGTATACCAACTTGACTTATAATAATAATAATAATGATGGCATTTGTTAAGCGCTTACTATGCGCAAAGCACTGTTCTAAGATCTGGGGAGTATGCAAGGTTATCAGGTTGTCCCACGTGGGGGCTCACAGTCTGAATCCCCATTTTACAGATGAGGGAACTGAGGCCCAGAGAAGTGAAGTGACTTGCTCAAAGTCACACAGCTGACAAGTGGCGGAGCTGGGATTTGAACCCATAACCTCGGACTCCCAAGCCCGCGCTCTTTCCACTGAGCCATGCTGCTTCTCCTACTTCCACATCGGCCTCCTGCAGACCTCCCTTTCTCCAGTGTCTCTCCTCTCCGTTCCATATTTCGCTCTAAGAGAAGCAGCGTGGCTCAGTGGAAAAAGCCTGGGCTTTGGAGTCAGAGGTCGTGGGTTCGAATCCCAGCTCCCCCACAAGTCTGCTGTGTGACCTTGGGCAAGTCACTTAACTTCTCTGAGCCTCAGTTACCTCATCTGTAAAAATGGGGATTAAGACTGTGAGCCCTACGTGGGACAACTTGATCACATTGTATCCCCCCCAGTGCTTAGAACAGTGCTTTGCACGTAGTAAGCGCTTAACAAATGCCATTATTATTATTATTATTCTACTGCCTGTATTATTTTCACTGTGGGCATGTCTCCCTACTCCTCAAAATCCCCCAATGGATGCCCGTGCCTTTTCACACCGACCAGAAATTCCTCTTAAGCCAACCTACTCAATGGGCCTTGTTCTCATCCGTCTCATTGTTGATTTCTTGATCCCTGTTTACCTGTTTTGATGTCTGTCTCCCCTCTTCTGCCCGGTGCAGGCAGAGATTGTCTCTCTCTACTGCTGAATTGTACTATTCAAGCGCTTAGTACAGTGCTCTGTACACAGTAAGCGCTCAATAAATACAACTGAATGAATGCTCTCCATCCAGCCTGGAACTCCCTCCCATTTCACATATGGCAGATCACTGCTCTACTCACCCACAGGGCCCTTAGAAAATCACATCTCCTCCAGAAGGCTTTCTTCGATTACCCCATCATCCTCTCCACAACTGCTGCTTCAGCAATTCCATATTGCCAAAATCTTTGTATACATAAGTGCCCCATTTTGCATTTTGTACTTGTCCTTATACTCTATTGATTCTCCATTGTAAACACCTTGAAGGCAGGGAGCATGCGTATTCATTCTATTGCCCTCTCTGAAGCACTTAGTTCAGTGCTCCGCTTGTAGCAAGCCCTCAATACTTGCTACATTGAGTATTTATCAATCGGTTGATTGATGAATCAATCAATCCATTGTATTTATTGAACACTTATGGGGTAATAATAATGATGGTATTTGTTAAGCGCTTACTATGTGCAAAGCACTGTTCTAAGCACTGGGGGGGATACAAGGTGATCAGGTTGTCCCACGTGGGGCTCACAGTCTTAATCCCCATTTTACAGATGAGGTAACTGAGGCACAGAGAAATGAAGTGACTTGCCCAAAGTCACACAGGTGACAATCGGCGGAGTCGGGATTTGAACCCGTGATCTCTGACTCCAAAGCCTGGGCTCTTTCCACTGAGCCATGCTGCTTCTCAGTACAGTGCTCTGCATGCTGTAAGCACTCGATAAAAATGACAATGACCGATAAACTGACTTGCAATCCCCGAATGCCTGCTGGAAGCTCATATGTTAAAACCTTTTCACTGGATTTTTCTTTCTTAGACTGTAAACTCCCCAAGGGCAGAGAGTAGTTGGCCTAGTGAAAAGAGCCTGGGCCTGAGACTCAGAGGACCTTGGTTCTAATCCTGGCTCTGCCATTTCCCTGCTGTGAGACTTCGGACTAGTGACTTAACTTCTCTATGCCTTGGGTTCTTCATCTGAAAAATGGGGAGAAAATACCTGTTCTTCCTCCTACCTAGACTGTGAGGGACAGGAACTGCTTCTCACCTGATTATCTTGTATCTACCCCAGCGCTTAGGACCTTCCTTGGCATATTGTTGTTGTGTTATGCTGCCGAGTCGTGTCTGACCCATAGCGATGCCACAGACACATCTCTCCCAGAACATCCCACCTCCATCTGCAATCGTTCTGGTAATGTAACCATAGATTTTCTTGGTCAAAATCTGGCATTGATTTACCATTGCCTCCGTCCGCACAGTAAACAAATCCCCACCCTCGACTCTCTCCCACGCTGCTGCTGCCCAGCACAAGTGAGTTTTGACTTGTAGCAGATTGCTTTCCACTAGCAAGCCACTGCCCAAGGTAGGAATGGAATGGGTATAATAAAATAATAATAATAATAATAATGGCATTTATTAAGTGCTTACTATGTGCAAAGCACTGTTCTAAGTGCTGGCTTGACTCTCCCTCCTGTAGTCATAACTGGTAGAGTGCTGGAAACTCTCCAAGTGTGACCCTGAGAGGGGTCCTTGGCCTGTGGTAAGCACTTAATAAAGACCACAATTTTTTTCTTATTGTTTATTCCCCTCTAGACTGCACGATTCTTTTAAGCAGGGAACGTGTTCTATCTCCCAAGTGCATAGTACAGTGCTCTGCACAAAGCAAGCACTCAATAAATATGATTATTACTTTTCATGATTATTACTTTTCATTTATTTATTTATTGTATCCAACACAATTACCTGGTATTTCCAGCACTTAGTACAATGCCCGACACATACTAAGAGCTAAACAAATTATTTTTATTTAATGCCGTCAAGTTGTTTCTGATTCACAGTGACCCTAGGGTTATACTTTCTCCAGAATATCCTGTCCTCTGCCATAATCCGTAACCTTTCTAACAGTTCTTCCGTTATCGTCGTTATGCTCTCTATCCATCTAGCTGCTGGTTTGCCTCTTTCATGTTTTTCCTGGACTTTTCCTACCATTAGTGTCCTCTCCAGAGAATTAAGTGTCCAAAATATGCTAATCTAAGTCGAGTGATTTGGCCTTCCAATGACCACTTTGGTTTAATTTGCTCTAAAATCCATTTGTTTGTTTTTCAGGCAGTCCGTGGTATTTGCAAAAGCCTTCTCCAACACCACATTTCAAAAGAATTAATGTTCTTTCTATCCCGTTTTTTCATTGTCCAGCTTTTGGATCCATACAATGTCACTGGAAACACCCCAGAGTTGACAGTTTGTATTTCTGTGGCAATTGTTCTATCAGCACATTTGAACAAATACCACAATTATTATTATTATTTAAAGGTAGGGACCGACATTATGGAAAAGCTCCCCAATACCTAGGCCTGTGCCAGGCCCCCAGTCAGTGTTAATTAACAGTGAGAGCCCTCAAGAGGTGGCCACACTTATCTTTGAAGCTCAGAGGACCTGCTTGCCCACCTGTTGCCTCCCACCTGACTTCTCTTGGATGACAGTCCTGGCGATGGCACAGGTAAACACAAAGGATCGGAAAAACGCACTCAGGACATTGCACAGGCCGATGGCGATGAGTTCCTGCAAAACAATAGCGGAGGGGCCAGTCTCACCATTAGCTTCCCCCTTAGGTCCCAGGATCTCAACCGGGCCCTGGCAAGAAATCCTCCTCACCTCTTGGGCACTGAGATGGAGTCGGTTATTGCTAATAACAGAGGGAAATGTCCTTAAGGAAACTAGAAGGTTGATGAGAAGCAGCACGGCCTAGTGGAGAAGGAGGACCTGGGTTCTAATCCGAGGTCTGCCACATGTCTGCTGTGTGACCTTGGACAAGTCACTTTACCTCTCTGGTACTCAGTTACTATGTAAAGTGAGGATTAAAACCATGAGCCCAGTGTGGGATAGGGACAGTGTCCAACCCAATTATCTTGTTATCACCCCAGTGCTCAGTACAGTGCCTGGCACATAGTAAGCACTTAACAAAGACCAGAATTATTATTATTATGAACTTGATTTCCTAAACTCTACATCAGCCTTGTCCCATCGGGACACTCAAAGTGACATGTGACTCCACTCTGAAGGCTCACCCAGCTCCTAATCCTAATCCTGCCTGCCAGAACAGATTGAAAATTTGCACCACTAAGGCTTAACAAACACCATAAAATAAATTATTCTGAGAACCCGGGAGCTGAGGGGATCTGGGAATAAATGTGCCACCCTCCAACAAAAAGACCACCAGGACAGGTGGGAGAAGAGTCAACCAGGTGGTACACAGCCAGGGATGGTGCGGGCCCAGAGGTAAAAATGAATTTCTCCACAGAGGTGAGTAGGCCCAAGACAGCCAGAGCCTTATTTCCCTTGACAAATGGGGTTGGACCAACCTGGTCCGGATTAAACCTGATCTTATTTCCTGGGCTGGTGGTCTGAGAGGAAAATATTCTCCAAGTGGTCATACTGGTTTTTTGTTTTTTTTTTTTTAATCGTATTTATTGAGCGCTTACTGTGTGCAGAGCACTGTACTAAGCGCTTGGGAAGTACAAGTTGGCAACATATAGAGACAATCCCTACCCAACAGTGGGCTCACAGTCTAAAAGGGGGGAGACAGAGAACAAAACCAAACATACTAACAAAATAAAATAAATAGAATAGATATGTACAAGTAAAATAAATAAATGATGGTCAATACTATCATAATGAATAGAAGTATAGCTCTGTACACATTATTGATAAAAAATTGAGTAATGGTCAATTTGTTAAGCGCTTACTATGCGCAAAGCACTGTTCTAAGCGCTTAGCAGGGCTTTGATGATGGGCAGAGGGTCAAATATGGATATTACTGCTTCATTTTTTTCCTGCTTATCCTGTGACCCTCTTGCGGAACAAACTAGGATTGTGTTAGTCAGATTAACTAGTTCTTTGCCCATCCGAAGAGGACCTGAAATCCTTCTGTTCCTCCCCAAACTCTGACTCCACTTGCCAGTCACTAAGTCTCAAGGCCAAACATAAGGGGGGCTCAGCCAACCGTATTTACTGAGCGCTTACAGTGGGGAGAACACTATACTGAATACCTGGGAGAGTATGACATAACCACGAACAGATCTCTTGTACTTCCCAAGCGCTTAGTACAGTGCTCTGCACATAGCAAGCGCTCAATAAATACGATTGATGATGATGATGATCTCTTTCCTGCCTGACCTCAGTCAAGTAGGGGAGACAGACGTTAATAGAAATAAATTCCAAAAAGCGCAATCTCCAAAACCAGCCCAGGTGGGCTGGTTCCTCCTCAACCCCCTTACCTTCTGATTTACCTGAAGAGCCAGCCTTTCCATCAGGAGGGGAAGATAAGATTGCTATTTCCCAAAGGAAAATCAATAATGCCGGGCCTGATACCACTCCCTCACTTTTGCCTTGGTTCTTACCCAAGCGGGACTTTTAGGGAATTTCTGGGAAAGATATTGAAGGATTTCTTTGGAGTCCATAGAATACTTGGAGCAGAAAATTCTAGACCAGGAGTCTATAATTCTGACGCTGCTAGTGGCTCTATTGCTGTTCAGTTCTCAATTCATTTCAGAGAAGCAGCATGGCCTACCGGATAGTGCACGGGTCTGGGGGTCATGGGTTCTAATCCTGGCTCTGCCACTTGTCTGCTGTGTGACCTTGGGCAAGTCACTTAACTTCTCTGTGCCACAGTTCCCTCATCTGTGAAATGGGAATTAAGACTGCCAGCCCTCTGTGGAACAGGGACTGTGTCCAACCCAATTATCTTGCATCTACCCCAGCGCTTAGAACAGTGCCTGGCACATAGTAAGCACTTAAAAAATACTATCATTATTATTATTATTTCTGCCCTTTTGGGACCCAGAACCCCAGATCCAAAGAACCAGATATGGGGCCAGGTGTAATAATAATACTAAATAATAATTATGGTCTTTGTTAAGCGCAAACTATGTGCCGAGCACTGTTCTAAGCACTGGGGTTGATACAGTGCAGTCAGGTTGTCCCACATGGGGTTCACAGTCTTAGTCCCCATTTTACGGATGAGGTAACAGAAGCCCAGAGATGTTAAGTGACTTGCCCAAGGTCACACAGCAGACAAGTGGCAGAGCTGGGATTAGAGCACGTCCCTTGACTCCCAAGCCAGTGCTCTTCATACTAAGCCACGATGCTAAAGAAAGGTAACATGAATCCAAAGGGCTTCAGAGTGAACTACCTCAAAAAAATTCAGAGACCTTTAATATCCTCTGATGGTTTTTTCTTTCAAATGTTAATCAAAAACTCATTTTGACTTTGTAATCGGCAAACTCCTCGGGAGATCTGCACTCTTTCTAATTCGTGGCTCTCCCGGGTTCAATAGGAGCCTGGAAGTAAATTATGGACTTGGGGCAGCTGACTCTTTTGGGCTCATAGGAGTCCAGAAGGAAGTTATTGGCTGAATAACTCCTCAGCAGGAGAACAGCTTGGGTTCCTTAGAGGTCGGATAAGACTGGCTTGGGCTCTCACCTGGTTGCAATTGATGGTGTAGTTATGGAGGTAGGCAAATCTCCTGCCCACGAAAATGAGCAGGAAATAGCTCACGGTGGCCAGGGAGAAGGCATTGACGATCACACCTCTCAGGAGGGTCATATCCGGAACTGCGGGATTCAGGAAGCTACAAGGGCAGAGAAGAGTTATTCCCTGGTGGGGAGAAGGGGTGGCAGAAGGGCAGAGAAAAAGCGGGGGATTAGCTTAAAACAGGTCTCCCCCATGTCCTTCTGGTCCACTGTCCCAGGGCAGAGTTGAGGAACAGAGTAGCTTAGGGGAAAGAACATGGGCTTGGGACTCAGAGGTCAGGGGTTCTAATCCCGGCTCCGCCACTTGTCAGCTGTGTGACTTTGGGTAAGTCACTTCACTTCTCTGGGCCTCAGTTACCTCAAGTGGATAATGGTGATTAAGACTGTGAGCCCCACTTGGGACAACCTGTTTACCTTGTATCTACCCCCAGAGCTTAGAGAAGCAGCACGGTGTAATGGATAGCACATGGGCCTAAGAGTCAGAAGGATGTGGATTCTAATCCTGGCTCCACCGCTTGTCTGCTGTGTGACCTTGGGCAAGTTACTTTACTTCTCTGTGCCTCAGTTACCTCATCTGTTGAGGCTGTGAGCCCCACGTGGGACAGGGACTGTGTCCAACCTGATTTGCTTGTATCCACCCCAGCGCTTAGTACAGTGCCTTGCACACAGTAAGCACTTAAATACCATAATTAATATTATTATTATTACTAATAGAGTTCAGTAAAGTATTTATCACTACACTGACCACAAAACAAAATCAATCAATCATATTTATTGAGCACTTACTGTCTGCAGAGCACTGTACTAAGAGCTTGGGAAGTCCAAGTTGGCAACATATAGAGACGGTCCCTACCCAACAGTGGGCTCACAGTCTAGAAGGGGGAGACAGAGAACAAAACAAAACATATTAACAAAATAAAATAAATAGAATAGATATGTGCAAGTAAAATAAATAAATAGAGTAATAAATCCGTACAAGCATATATACATATATACAGGTGCTGTGGGGAAGGGAAGGAGGTAAGGCGGGGGGGATGGAGAGGGGAAGGAGGGGGAGAGGAAGGAGGCTGCTGAGTGTGGGAAGGCCTCCTGGAGGAGGTGAGCTCTCAGGAGGGCCTTGAAGGGAGGAAGAGAGCTGGCTTGGCGGGCTCTGGGGCTTGTGAGTTCCACGGCTAGTGATGATTCTTACAGTTAATAACCGGCAGTCAAGGCAAGGGCTTGGAAAATGACGGGTTCATTCAAAGAAAGCAGCCTGGCCTAGACTGTATGCTCCCTATAGACCGTAAGCTTGTTGTGGCCAGGGAGTGAGTCTGTTATATTGTTATAGTGTACTCTCCCAAGCGCTTAGTACAGCGCTCTACACACATTAAGCGCTCAATAAATACCACTGATTGACTGGGACCTTGGCCCTTGTTACTAGACAGTTAGTTCCTTGAGGGCAGGTAGGTCTAGCGCAAAAAGCATGGGAATGGGAATCAGGAGGCCCATTCATATTTATTGAGTGCTTACTGCATGCAAAACACTGTACCAAGCGCTTGGGAGAGTACAATATAACAGAGTATGAGAAGCAGTGTGGCTTAGTGGATAGACCACAGACCTGTGAATCAGAAAGACCTGGTTTCTCCTCGCTTGTCTGCTGCATGACTTTGGGCACATCACTTAGTTTCCCTGTGTCTCAGTTCCCTCATCTGTAAAATGGGGGTTAGGACCATGAGCCCTATGCGGAACATGGACTGTGTCCAAACTGATTAACTTGTATCTACCCCGGCACTTAGTACAGTACCTGGCACATAATAAGTGCCTAACAAATACCATTAAAAAAAGGAGCTGGGGAGAGAAACAACATCCTTTGCTCTCTGGTCCGGGTTCCAGCCACAGCTGCTGTTGTTGTTAATAGCATTTGATAAACGCTTACTATGTGCCAACACTATACTAAGCACTGGGGTGGCTGCAAGCTAATCGGCTTAGTGTGTGACTTTGGACAAGTCACTTCCCTTCCTTGAGCCTCAATTTCTCCATCTGTGAGGCTGCCACCTGAAAAGGATCTTCTAGTCGTTTCACACAGCCTTATAGGTCACGGCCGAAAAGCCTTCCACCTTCAGCTACTGGCAACAGTGGCCTCGTGAATAGAGGATGAGCCTAGGAGTCAGAAGGACCTGGGTTCTAATCCAGCCTCTGCCACGTGTCTTCAGTTACCTCATCTGTAAAATGGAGATTGAGACGGTAAGCCCCCTGAGGGAAAGGAACTGTGTCCAACCTGATTATCTTGTATCTATCTACCCCAGTATTTAGTAAGCACTTAACAAATACCATGAAAAAAGGGAATCTGGCCAACAGCATCTCAAGTACTGGGCATCCCAGCCCCTTCTAGACAGCCAAAGAATGATCCCAGACCTGAGGGGAATGATCCCAGAGCTGAAATCCCCTGTCCTAACACAGCCTCATCACTGGCACACAGGCAACTCCTCCTGGACAACGAGGAGGCATTGTAGCTTGGGGAATTTAGAATTTTATTTTTTGTTAATGGTATTTGTTAAGCGCTTACTATGTGCTAGGCACTCTACCAAGCACTGGGATAGATCCAAGGTAATCAGGTTGGACGCAGTCCCTATCCTCATGGGGTTCACAAGATTAATCCACATTTTACAGATAAGGTAAATGAGGCACAGAGAAGTGAAGTGACTTGTCCAGGGTCACACAGCCAAAAAGTGGTGGAGCCCGGATTTTATTTTTATTAAGTTCTATCGAGTAGTTTCTGATTCATAGCAACTCTATGGATACATTTTCTCCAAAACATCCTGTCTTCTGCCATAATCCATACCCTTTCTAACGGTTCTTCTGTTATCGTTGTTATGGTCCCTATCCATCTAGTTGCTGGTCTGCCTCTTCCATGTTTTCCCTGGACTTTTCCTAGCATTAATGTCTTCTCCAGAGAATTAGTCCTCCTGATTATGTGTCAAAATATGCCAATCTAAGTCATTTGGCTTTCCAGAGACTACTTTAGCTTAATTTGCTCCAGAACCCATTTGTTCGTTTTTTGGTCAGTCCCTGGTATTCACAAAAGCCTTCTCCAACACCACATTTCAAAATAATTGATATTCTTTCTAACCTGTTGTTTCTGCTGTCCAGCTTTTGGTTCCTTACGTTGTCACTGGAAGACACTATAGAATTGATAGTTTGTAATTTTGTGGCAATTGTTACATCAGCACGCTTCATGACTTTTTCCAGGCTCTTCACAGCTAATCTTCCTAACGTTAATCTTCTGCGTATTTCTTGACTACTAGTTCCTTTGCAATGGTAGTGGGGAAATCTGGTTCTAGCTCCTGGCTCACTGGACAATGATGCGCTGAGCCACTTAGACTCTCGGAGGCATGCGATTTTCCTTCTTTTAAAGGTGGAGCGTCGTCTCTGTCCCGCTGGCTGCTCTGAATGTGCTACCGCATGATTGTAGTTTTAGGGTTAGCAGTCAGTGGTATTTATTGAGCTCTTAAAAGCATTGTCACCTTGCCCCCTCCTACCTCACCTTGCTACTCTCTAACTACAACTCAGCCCATACACTTCCCTCCTCTAACGCACCTATGTACATCATCTTGTCTTGGGTTGTCAAGTCATCTCCGACCCATAGCAACTCCTTGGACACATCTCTCTCAGAACGCCCCACTTCCATCTGCAATCATTCTGGTAATGTAAACAGAGAGTTTTCTACATATCCGTAATTTGTTTATTGATATTAATGTCTGTCACCCCTTTAGATTGCAAGCTCACTGTGGGCAGGGAATGTCTGCATACTGTTGTGTTGTACTCTCCCAAGCACTTAATACAGAGCTGTGCACACAGTAATGCTCAGTAAATGCGACTGATCGATTGATCTTACTGTGAGCAGAGCACTGCACTAAATGTTTGGGAAAGAAGCAAAAGAGTTGGTAGACCTGATCCCTGCCCACAAGGAGCTTACAGTCTTCAGGGGGAGATAAACATTAAAATAAATTACAAGTAGGGGAAACAATAGAGAATAAGTATAATAATGATGGCATTCATTAAGCACTTACTATGTGCAAAGCACTGTTCTAAGTGCTGGGGAGGTTACAAGGGGATCAGGTTGGACAGGGGGCCCCCACAGGGGGCTCACAGTCTTAATCCCCATTTTACAGATGAGGTAACTGAGGCACAGAGAAGTGAAGTGACTTGCCCAAAGTCACACAGCTGACAGTTGGTGGAGCCAAGATTTGAACCCATGACCTCTGACTCCAAAGCCCGGGCTCTTTCCATCGAGCCAAGTGTTGTGAGTCTGGGGTCACTATCAAAGGGCTTAAGGGGTACACGACCAAATGTAGAGGTGATGGGGAGGGCAGGTTCAGGGAAATGAAGGCTTAGACAGGGAAGGCCTCAATTCACCCCTTTCCTCTAACAGAGAAGCAGTGTGGCTCAGTGGAAAGAGCACGGGCTTTGGACTCAGAGGTCATGGGTTTGAATCCTGACTTCGCCACACGTCTGCTGTGTGTGACCGTGGGCAAGTCACTTAACTTCTCTGAGCCTCAGTTACCTCATCTGTAAAATGGGGATTAAGACTGTGAGCCCCATGTGGGACAACTTGATCACCTTGTATTCCCCCTCAGCGCTTAGAACAGTGCTCTGCACATAGTAAGCGCTTAACAAATGCCATTATTATTATTATTATTAACACCAACCTACTCACTGTATTTTCATCTGGTCTATCTTGCCGCCGATCTCTCACCCAAGTCCTGCCTCCGGCGTGGAGCTCCCTCCCTCCCCATTCAGATCTGACAGACAATCACTCTCCCCACATTCAAA
Organism: Tachyglossus aculeatus; assembly: GCF_015852505.1. Lineage (NCBI taxonomy): Eukaryota > Metazoa > Chordata > Mammalia > Monotremata > Tachyglossidae > Tachyglossus > Tachyglossus aculeatus. The sequence continues at coordinate 17,163,203 of NC_052072.1, read as the reverse complement.
GCCTAATTAAAATCACGTCTCCTCCAAGAGGCCTTCCCTGACCACGTCATTTTTTCTCCTGCTCTCTCTGCCTTCTGTGTCACTCCTGCAATTGGATTTGTACCCTTTAAGCACTCTTCAGCCCACCCTCAGTCCCACAGCGCTTATGTACATATGCAGAATTTATTTTAATGTTTGTCTTCACCTCTAGACTGTAAGCGCCTTGTGGGCAGGGAACCTGTCCACCAACTCTGATATACTCTACTCTCCCAAGTGCTTAAAACAATGCTCTGCAAACAGTGAGTGCTCTATAAAACCACTGATTGGTTGAATGATTTTAGGGGAGTTTTGAAAGTGGGGAGAGTGGTGGTCTGTAGTAAATGAAGGAGAAGGGAGTTCCCGGCCAGAGGGAGGAAGTGGGCAAGGGTTTTGTGGGGAAGCGCTTAGTAGAGTGTTCTGCACCCAGTAAGCACTTAATAGATTGTAAGGGTGGCATTGAGCTTTTCTGGGAAGCAGAAATGGGCCTCTTGATCAATCGCTATGATTCCCAGATGTGGGGCTTTGCAGTCCAGTTGTGGTTTGAATCGACGCGGCTATTTTTAGCAGCATTGGATGCTTCTCAAGCCCGGAGCTGCAGCAAGTCAAATTACAAAGGACAAACATTCGACTGAAGACCTGACTTCCCTTCATTACTGCCAGAGTGAGAGGCGAACTTGTCAGAGTGTTTTGGAAATGAACATTCTGTTCTCCTGGAAAACTGGCAATTACTGAATAGTTATAGTCTAGGTTATTTTTAAAAAATCATCAGCCAGCAGTATTTATCAAGCACCCCTGGAGTTGTGTTGGAAGTATGCTAGGTAAATGCTCAGTTTATGGTCCTTCTCAGCTCTAGTCTTCTATTCCATCTGTTCTAATTCACCCTAACCTAAGCCACTGGATCTTTGATAATAATAATAATTGTGGTATTGATAAGCACTTACTATGTGCCAAGCACTATACTAGGCGCTGGGGTAGAGACAGGATAATCAAGTTGGACAGAGTCACTGTCCCAGCCTAAGCAGGAGGGAGAACAGGTATCAGATCCCCATTTTACAGATGAGAAAACTGAGGCACAGAGACATGAAGCGACTTGCCCAAAATCACCCAGCCAGCAAGTGGCTGGGAGGGGATTAGAACACAGGCCCTCTAACTCCTAAACCCATGCTCTTTTCACTAGGCCTAGCTGCTTCTCAACCCCTTGTCCTTTCAAGCCAAGTCACTCCTCTTCTTCTCGCCTCCAAATCCCTTCTCCAAACATAATACCCTTTCCTGGAAGGACCTAAGCTCTCTTGCTGGAAACCGGGGATGGGTTGAGTCAGTGCTAGAGGCCATGACCAGTCAGTATTTTGAAGCCAGGCCAAGTAGGTTGCGGTGAGAGGAGAATTGGCCTCTGCTCCAGTCAAACTGGCAAAGGAGGGGGTCAGCCTGTCAATGAGGCCAGCGAGGCAAAAAGTCCTCACTCTGGGCTTCAAGGCTGTCCATCACCTCGCCCCCTCCTACTTCACTTCCCTTCTCTCCTTCTCCAGCCCAGCCCGCACCCTCCGCTCCTCTGCCGCTAATCTCCTCTCTGTGCCTCGTTCTCGCCTGTCCAGCCGTCGACCCCCGGCCCACATCATTCCCCTGGCCTGGAATGCCCTCCCTCCCAACATCCACTAAGCTAGCTCTCTTCTTCCCTTCAAAGCCCTACTGAGAGCTCACCTCCTCCAGGAGGCCTTCCCAGACTGAGCCCCCTCCTTCTTATCCCCCTCCTCCCCATTCCCCCGCCTTACCTCCTTCCCCTCCCCACAGCACCTGTACATAGGTATATGCGTTTGTATGTATATATTACTCTATTTTATTTGTACATATTTATTCTATTTATTTCATTTTGTTAATATGTTTTGTTTTGTTCTCTGTCTCCCCCTTCTAGACTGTGGGCCCACTGTTGGGTAGGGACCGTCTCTATATGTTGCCAACTTGTACTTCCCAAGCGCTTAGTACAATGCTCTGCACACAGTAAGTACTCAATAAATACGATTAAATGAATGAATGAGGAAGGAGCCCTGGAAACTGGCTTCCCTGATAACTTTTTTTCTTTTTCATGACATGTATTAAGCGCCTACTATGTGCCAGGCACTGTACTAAGCACTGGGGTAGATACAAGTTAATCAGGTTGGGCAGAGTCCATGTCCCACGTGAGGCTCACAGTCTGAATCCCCATTTTACAGATGAGATAACTGAGACACAGAGAAGTGAAGTGACTTGCCCTAGGTCACCCAACAGACAGAAGGCGGAGCTGAGATTAGAACCCAGGTCCTTTTGATTCCCGGGCCCTATCCACTAGGCCACAGTGCTTCAAACTCAGTGAGGAGCTAGAGGAGTTTGCTTCCTGAACTCTACCTGCACAGTGGAATAATAATAATAATAATGGTATTTGTTAAACGCTTACTATGTGCTAAGCACTGTTCTAAGCGCTGGGGTACTTACAAAGGAATCAGGTTGTCCCATGTGGGGCTCACAGTCTTAATCCCCATTTTACAGATGAGGTAACCGAAGCACAGAGAAGTTAAGTGGCTTGCCCAAGGTCACACAGCAGACTAGTGGTGGAGCCGGGATTAGAACCCACATCCTCTGACTCCTAAACCCATGCTCTTTCCATTAAGCCATGCTGGTTCTCAAGGCAGAGCGCAGGAAGAAAGCAAAGCAGGAAAAGCAGAGTAGTCAGTGTCCAAAGTGATCCATCTTTCCCCTGTTCTCAATAGATCATCATTCAATCAGTCAATGGTATTTACTGATTTATCCTTTAGACTGTAAACTCGCTGAGGCAGGGAACGTGTCTACCAACTCTGTTTTGGTGGGTTTTTTTAATGATATTTGTTAAGTCCTTACTATATGTCAGGCCCTATACTAAGCGCTGAGGTGGACACAAGCCAATCTGATAGGACACGATCCCTGTCCACATGGGGTTCCCAGCCTTAATCCCCATTTTACAGATGAGGGAACTGAAGCACAGAGAAGTCCAGTAACTTGCCCAAGGTCACACAGCAGACAAGGATTAGAAACCAGGTCCTTCTGATTCACAGGCCCATGTTCTATCCACTAGAACACTCTGTTGGAATTGTATTTTCCCAAGTGCTTGGTACAGTGCTCTGCACACGGCAAGCACTCAATAAATACGACCGATTAATTGATTTGAGTGGTTTCTCTATGGAGAGCATTGTACTAAGAGTTTGGGAGAGTACAACAGAGTTCCTTGCCTACAAGGAGCTTACAGTTCAGAGGGTCTTACCCAGTATATTGTTTGCCTAGAGCATGAAGCTGAGCTGGGGTCCAATTGGATGAGACCCTCTTCCATCCTCCCTACCCCGGCCCCACTCATCTTTTTCCTCTCTGATCAACCTAAGCTCCTCTTGTGGGGTTGCTCTGGAGAACTAAAGCTAAAAATGGATGAGAGGGGAGAGAGTGCTGCTGGGGATGTGAATGACCCACCTATTGGGAATCATTTCGATGATGGTTTTGCTGGTTTCGGCACTCAGATGGATCTGGCTTGCAATGACAGTGAAGCCGACGATCTATAAAAGGAGAACAGTGGTGTTATCTCTCAGCAAGTGTCTCTGAGAGGAACAGGGTCGGCCTGGCCTGGCAGCCTTCGGCAGGATGTGAAAACTATTAAAGCTGGAGGATAAAATAATCTCTGTAGGGCAGACTGACAGGGCACCTACTGCCTCTATCCAGCCTGGCTTCAGCTTCCTCCAAAAACCAGGACCAAAAGGAAAAACATGCCCTGGTTTGTCTGGCAGTGGAATAATGGGCACACCAGGACTTTTTTTCCTCATTAATCAATCAATCGTATTTATTGAGCGCTTACTGTGTGCAGAGCACTGTACTAAGCGCTTGGGAAGTACAAGTTGGCAACATATAGAGACAGTCCCTACCCAACAGTGGGCTCATTAACCCTGAGGGAACTGTAGAGCCTATCCTAAGGAGAAGCTACGTGAATTTCATAAGTCTTAGGAATCAGGGACTGTGGACACTAATAGAAAAAAACCTAAATTAACCCCAGGTCTGATTAGTAATAATAATAAAAATAATGATTACGGTATTGGTTAAATGCTTACTATGTGCCAGGTACTGTAGTAAGGGCTGGGGTGGATACAAGTAAATCGGGTTGAATATTTCCATCACTACAGTGATCCCTGCATTTATGCATTCCTCTGTATGCCAAATACTTTCTTATGGTATTTCTTAAGTGCTTACTGTATGCTAGACACCGTACAAAGCACTGGGGTAGACATAAACTAATCAGGTTGGACAAAATCCAGGTCCCATGTGAGGCTCACAGTCTTAATCATCATTTTACAGATGAGGTAACCGAGGCACAGAGAAACAAAGTGACTTGCCCAAGGTCATACAGCAGACAAGTGGCGGAGCCAGGATTAGAACCCAGGTCTTTCTGACTCTCAAGCCCATGCTCTACTCAGTGGGCCGTGCTGCTCACCAGTGATGGTACTTGTGTCTCTATTAAATTCTTTGTCCCTTTGGCTTTCAATTAATTTCTTCTGCTAGGTGGGTGTTTCTGCACCTGTCCGGAGAGCTCCTCCCATCCTCCATCAAATTGACAGCTCTTTGAGAGAAAGGTCTGTCTTTTCCTTCCTCTGTCCCTCCTGAGGACTCAGTACTGTCTGTGTTTTTTTTATTTTGTTTTATTTTTTAATGGTATTTGATAAGTGCTTACCACGTGTCATGCATTGTTCTAAGCACTGGGGTAGATTCGGGTTTGTCCGGTTGGACCCAATCCCTGTCCCACATGGGGGTCACAATCTAAGTTGGAGGGAGGAGGATTTCCCGTTGTTGGGTAGGGACTGTCTCTATATGTTGCCAACTTGTACTTCCCAAGCGCTTAGTACAGTGCTCTGCACACAGTAAGCACTCAATAAATAATAATAATCAATCAATCAATCAATCAATTGTATTTATTGAGCGCTTACTGTGTGCAGAGCACTGTACTAAGTGCTTGGGAAGTACAAGTTGGCAACATATAGAGACAGTCCCTACCCAACAGTGGGCTCACAGTCTAGAAGGGGGAGACAGAGAACAAAATAATAATATAATTATAATATATAATAATTAAATATTATATAATATATTATATATATTAATTATAATGATTAAATAATTATAATAATATAATAAGAATGGTGATGGCATTTGTTAAGCACTTACTATGTGCAAAGCACTGTTCTAAACACCGGGGGTGGTTGCAAGGTAATCAGGTTGTCCCACGGGGTGTTCACAGTCTTCATCCCCATTTTACAGATGAGGGAACTGAGGCCCAGAGAAGTGAAGTGACTTGCCCAAAGTCACACAGCTGACAATTGGAGGAGCCGGGATTTGAACCCATGACCTCTGACTCCAAAGCCCGGGTTCTTTCCACTGAGCCATGCTGCTTCTCCCCATTTTACAGATGAGGTAACTGAAAAGAGAAGTGACTTGCCCAAAGTTACACAGCCAGCAATTGGCAGAGCCAGGATTAGAACCCAGGCCTGGGTCCCTTCCATTAGACCAAGCTGCTTCTTAGTATGTATCTCTGTGTATATCTGGGTGCATATCTGGAACTGTCCTGTCATCAGACTGCCAGTTCCTCAGTGGTACAGACTGTGCCTTTCCTTTGTCCTTCCCCATTGTGCCTAATACAAGAAGCAGCGTGGCTCAGTGGAAAGAGCCCGGGCTTTGGAGTCAGAGGTCATGGGTTCAAATCCCGGCTGGGCCAATTGTCAGTTGTGTGACTTTGGGCAAGTCACTTAACTTCTCCGTGCCTCAGTTACCTCATCTGTAAAATGAGGATTAAGACTGTGAGCCCCCCGTGGGACAACCTGATCACCTTGTAACCTCCCCAGCACTTAGAACAGTGCTTTGCACATATAAGCGCTTAATAAATGCCATCATTAATACTGAGGTCGGAACATAGTAAGTACTCATATGTAGACTATTGACTGACTGGTATTTGGAGTTGGCCCTGAGAGCTCCATTCATAACTGAACCACTGAAAACTTCTGAAGTTCTTGGACAGCCAGCAAGGAGGCAAGTTTGTTTGGATGCCTCACTTAATTGCTACCTCTTATGCGCCTCTTTCAGTTTTCATTCCAGCCATAGGCTACCAACCAGCAAAAGAATCCGGTGACTGTCGGCCCTAGCCTTCTTAGACTGCCCGTCCAAGTCCATAAAACAAGGTACAAGTGAACTTCAACATTTGAGACGTAGAGATTTGATATTCCCCGTCTCTCCTCGGTAACTCCTGCCGCCATCTTCCACTCCCACAGTTTGTTGAGAAGCCTCATGGCCTAGTGGATAGAGCGCAGGCCTGGGATTCAGAAGGACCTGGGTTCTATTCATGGATGCGCCATTTGTCTGCTGTGTCACCCTGGGCAAGTCATTTCACTTCTCTGTGCTTCAGTTACCTCATCTGTAAAATGGGGATTAAGACTGTGAGCCCCACATGGGACAGGGAGTGTGTCCACCTTGATATGCCTGTGTCCAGCTCAGCGCTTAGTAAAGTGCCTGGCACATTGTAAGCACTTAACAAATACCACAATTACCGTTATTATTCTCTTGGCCTCAGTTACCTCATCTCTGAAATGGGGATTAAGCCCCACTACAGACAAGGACTGCATCCAACCTGTTAACCTTGTATCTATCTTAGTACCTAAACAGTGCTTGGCACACAGTAAGTGCTTAACAAATACCATTATTATTATGATTATTATGATTAACAATCTGAGGGGAGAAGGGTGGGGCAGCTGGTTGGCTGTTTTCTATGTGAGGCTGCAGCCACACTGAGGCCAGATGACTTTTCCCAAGGAGGAGCAGGGCTGGGGGAGGGGTGTTCTGGATCCTGACCTTCTTGGAGGGAGAGCGGGAATTTCTGATCCCGGACTTATCAGGGGACCCTCTCCGGCAGATGAGCCCAGAGGCCTTGAAGCTGGGCCCTTTCCCCAAGAGTTGCTGAGCTTGCCTTGCGGATGCATTTCAGCATTGGCCAAAGCACCACCCACTGTACCAGGGGACTTTCTGTAGCTGTATATATGTATATATGTTTGTACATATTTATTACTCTATTTATTTATTTTACTTGTACATATCAATTCTATTTATTTTATTTTGTTAATATGTTTGGTTTTGTTCTCTGTCTCCCCCTTCTAGACTGTGAGCCCACTGTTGGGTAGGGACTGTCTCTATATGTTGCCAACTTGTACTTCCCAAGTGCTTAGTACAGTGCTCTGCACACAGTAAGCGCTCAATAAATATGATTGATTGATTGATTGATTGCTCTGGCTACCAAGTGACTCCCCCCCACCAGTCATCTCCTCCAGCCAACAGTTCCCTATTCCTTTTTTCCAGCTGCTGGGAGGAACGGGAAGGAATACGGCCAGCTGGCGTAGGCCGTTGGTCCCCATCGGGTGAAGCAGAATCAGGAGAAACACAGATGGGAAAATACCCACATGGAGCAGCTGACAACTGTGGTTAAATGCTGATGTGCCTTTCTAAACTAATGGAATTTTTTTCAATAGTATTTAAGTACTTATACTTGACCAACACTGTTCTAAGTCCTGGGGTAGATACAAGTTAATTAGGTTGGACACGGTCCCTGTCCAGTATGGGGCTCACCGTCTAAATAGGAGGGAGAACAGGAGAACTGAGGCACAGAAAAGTGAAATGACTTGCTCACGGTCACCCAGCAGGGAAGTGGCAAAGTGGAGAATAGAACTCAGGGCCTCCGACTCCTAGGCCAGACCAGTGCTCTTTTCGCTAGGCCACATATGCTTCTTAGTGACTTGCCTCAGCCATTTCCCTGGAGATAAATATTGGCTCTTGGTGAACAGCTACACTGCCCAAGGGAGCATTCAGCTGGAGGCTTTCCTACCAAGCAGCTTAATCTGCTGAAAGAGAGGAGTGAGAGCTGTTTATCTGCTATTCATTCATTCATTCATTCAATCGTATTTATCGAGCGCGTACTGTGCGCAGAGCACTGTACTAAGCGCTTGGGAAGTACAAGTTGGCAACATAGAGTGACGGTCCCTACCCAACAACAGTGCTATCTGTAAGCTTGTTATGGGCAAGAAACGTGTCTGCTTATTCTGTGGTATTTTACTCTCCCAGGAGCTTAATATAATGCTTTGCACATAGTAAACACTCAATAAATACCATTGATTGATTAACTGCCCAATGTTTGGTGCAGTGCTTGGCACTTAGTAAGTGCTCAACAAATGAAATAATAATAATAATAGGAGAAGCAATTTGGCCTACTGGAAAGAGCACGGGCCTTGGAGCCAGAGAACCCGGGTTCTAATCCTGGCTCCACCACTTCATTCATTCATTCAATCGTATTTATTGAGTGCTTACTGTGTGCAGAGCACTGTACTAAGCGCTTGGGAAGTACAAGTTGGCAAAATATAGAGACGGTCCCTACCCAACAGTGGGCTCACAGTCTAAAAGAGTGGCCTCACAGTCCACTTGCCAGCTGTGTGACCTAGGGCAGTCACTTCACTTCTCTGTGACTCAGTTTGCTCATCTGCAAAATGGAGATTCAATACCTGGGCTCCCTCCTATTTAGAGAGCCTCAGGTGGGATTTGATTATCTACCCTAATGCTTAATACAGTATTTGGCACAGAGTAAGTACTTAACAAATACCACTATTCGATCGATCAATTAATCAATGGTATTTACTGAGCACTTACTGAGTGCAGAGCACTATATTAGGCACTTGGGAGAATAAAATATAACAAAGTTGGTAGACATGTTCCCTGCCAACACACTAGGACTGGTAAGTCTGGATGATCAATTCAGGAGATCCAAATCACCTACCAGGATAAACTCCATGGGAAACTCGATGGGGTAGCCTTTGAAAGAGATTTTGATACATTTGTTGACTCTCAGGGTGACTAAACAGATCAGAAACAGCAGGATACTGGTAGAATTGGCCTTCGGGAGTCCTAAGCAGTAGTCGAGTATATTCTGAAAGAAAAGATTCACAAAGGGAGGGGGTGGAATATAAATAGGTCTTCCGAGCACAACTCACAGTTACCTTGGCAACCTCACTGCAATCTGTAGCATATAAAGTTCTGTAGCTGACTCTAACAGGAGGAGGAGGAAGAGAGAGACAAAGATGGGGAAAGAGATGGGCAGAGTGAGATAGAACTTCCAAAAATGCAGCAGAAAGAAAAATTCAGAAGAACAGTTCTTGGAAGATAGAAATAGGGCCAAAAATCTCAAATGTAGTGGAAGTCCCTAGCTGCTCTTCTGCAGCAATCTGTGTAACCCCAAAGGCCCTGAGGACGGGTGGGGAAGGGGGTTCCATTCTTCTAGCCTATTCCATTACCCCTTCTAATACTTGACATTCCTTTCAAAAAGCTGTCCAACCAAGAACGTTTCTCAATCGATCGATGGTATTTATTGACCATTTCTGGTGTGCGGAACACTGTACTAAGTGCTGGGAGAGTGCAGTCCAATAGAGTTAGTAGACATGATCAAACCCTCAGGGAGTTTACAGTCCAGAGGGGGAGACAGACGTGAAAATAAAGTACAGAGAAGCGACGTGATGGATTATTAGGAGAAGATCTGCCTCAGGACTGTGGGGCTGGGGTGTACGCTGCTTAGCCAGAAATCCTCAGAATAAAGGAATGAATGTAAGTCAGGCAAGGAATAGCAAGCTTCCTTTCCTTTCCTGGTGAGTCTGTGATTAATAATAATAATTACGGTACTTGGTACATGCTTACTATGTGCCAAGCACTGTTCTAAGCACTGGGCTAGATACGAGTTAATCAGGTTGGACACAGTCCCTGTCCCAAACGGAGCTCACACTCTTAATCCTCATTTTATAAATGAGGGAACTGAGGCCCAGCGAAGTTAAGTGATTTGTCCAAGGTCACACAGCAGACATGTGGTGGAGTCTGGATTTGATCCCAGGCACAGCCTGGGATCCTTGGGTTGGGGGGCTGAAGCATGGAGCCCCATGTTCTGTTTCTCTTTGGAGCCCCAGCTTCCCTTTATGGGGGTCTGGATGGAGGCAAGATTGCAAAGGATTAAAGCCTCTGGCAGGCAGATACAACTCAAGTTAACTATCCACCAGAACCCTGGAGTCAAGGGATGGGAGCCCTTTTAGGACGGAGCAGAGGGAATGAGGATTGGCACCCTTGGAATGGGTTTCTCTCTGGGACTCAGGGACTTCAAGGAAGGGCAGGAATCTTCCTAGCTAAGCAGTCCCTCTTGCCTAGGGGGTCCTAATAATAATAATAATGATAATGACAGCAACAAAAATGATGATGTTAACCCTCTTGTCCAGGGTGGGGGGATACTCACGTAGAAGAAGGCAAGGGGACCGGTATGGAAGTGGATCACGAATCCAAAGATGTAGCATAGCTGAGAGACCATCATGTGTAACGCGGTGGCGGCCAGGTAAGCGTTCATGACCGTCTCGGACAGGTACTTGGTGATGAAGCCCAGGCAAAAGAACCCAAGCAGCAGCTGCGGTGGGTGGAGGGGAAGAGGAAAAGAGGAGAAGAGGACATAACAGCCAAGCAGAGCTGTAAGAGACGCCCGGGACCATCTAGACTATTAGCTTGTTGTGAGCATTGAATGGGTCTGCTTTATGGAAAACAGCATGGCCTAGTGGGTAGGACCTCAGAATCAGAAGGTCATGGGTTCAAATCCCAGCTTTGCCAATTGTCAGCTGTGTGACCTTGGGCAAGTCACTTCACTTCTCTGTGCCTCAGTTACCTCATCTGTAAAACGGGGATTAAGACTGTGAGCCCCACGTAGGACAACCTGATCACCTTGTATCCCCCCCAGTGCTTAGAACAGTGCTTTGCACATAGTAAGCGCTTAACAAATGCCATTATTATTATTATTATTATTCTCTGTGCCTCAGTTACCTCACCTGTAAAATGAGGATTAAGACTATGAGCGCCACATGGGACAGGGACTGTGTCCAACCTGATTACCTTGTGTCGACCCCAGTGCTTGGCACCCAGTAAGCACTTCATCATCAATCGTATTTATTGAGCGCTTACTATGTGCAGAGCACTTAACAAATAGCATAATAATAATAATAATAACCAACAGCACTTATTGAGCACTCAACTGGACACATGGGAAACTTATAAAGGCAGACATCAAAGGCACAACCCCTGCCCTTGAGGAGCTGACAGTCTAAAGGAGTATACGATAGATATTTAGGAGAGCTGTGGCATTTTCCCATCTCCAAATCAAAGTCTTGTTTGGGGAGGCTAAGTCGGAGCCTACCTGGATGACCCCAGTCAGAAAGGTCAGGGTGGCCATCATGCTGAGGGCCTGATTGTAATTCTTCATGAACTCCGGATCGGAAAAGTTGCCTTTGGCGAAATTGCCCACCAGCAGGTTGCCAGAATTGAACGTGATGCCCTGCAGGACGGGGGCCATCAAAGCACTGACGAGGAAGAAGGAGCCTGGGTAGGAAGCAGAAGGAGGCCATCAGAGCTGAGGATGTCTCGTCAAGGTGGGAGGGAGCGCTCTGAATCGCGGTCTCCCGTGGAGGTGGAGGTTCGGATCCCACTTCTGACAACTGGGAGAAGCCGCATGGCTAAGTGGATACAGCACAGGCCTGCGAGTCAGAAGATCATGGGTTCTAATTCTGGATCCCCCACTTGTCTGCTCTGTGACCTTGGGTTAGTCACTTCACTTCTCCAGGCCTCATTTACCTCGACTGTAAAATGGGGATCGACACGGCAAGCCGCATGTGGGACAGGGACTGAATCCAACCCCTTTGCTTGTATCCACCCCAGCGCTTAGTACAGTGCCTGGCACATAGTAAGCACTTAACAAATATAATAATAATAATAATAATAATAATAATATTAATCGAAGAGGAAAGGTGTAGTGCTCGGAGAAATCCACGAACCACCGTTGCCCAGGGATCAGACTGCGGAAGATGGCCCATCACCAGAATTTGGTTTAAATCATTTAAATTAGTTTAATTCCAGTTGGCTCCAGATTCCCAAGTTTTACAAAAGGATCCCTTTTTTCCTAATTTTCACTCACGTTCTACATGAGTATTTTAGTTGGATTCAATACATATTAAGGGGGATAGGCTCAGAGTCAAATTTGTTTTGTATGCCTAAATATTTCACTTAAAATACCATTATTATTATTATTATTTCTAATAATAGTACTAACAATAATTAATGCTAATAATATCATTAATTAGTATAAGTAATTAATAACATTATAGTACTAATATCATTATTGATGGTATTAATAATACCATTATTATTTCTAATAAAGGTGTTGCTGTAATACTATTAATAATAATATTAGTAATGTGGTATTATTAATTAAGCATAATAATCAATATCATTATTAATAATTAGTGGTGGTGTTAGAAATAATGATTAATATTAATTTTTATAATTAATTGATAATATTATGTTACTGGTATTATTGTTAATGGTGTTAATAATACCATTATTATTTCTTATAATAATATTAATAATAATGGTATTTTTAAGCACTTTTACTGTGGGCCAAGCCCTCTGCTAAGCCCTGGGGCTGATACAAGATAATCAGACCCCATATGGGGCTCACTGCCTAAGTAGGAGGGGGCACAGCTATCAAATCCCCATTTTGCACATGAGGGAACTGAGGCACAGAGAAGTGAAGTGACTTGCCCAAGGTCACACAGCAGGCAAGTGGCAGAGGCGGGATTATAGCCCAGGTCCTCTAACTCCCAGGCCCGTGCTCTTTCCACTAGGCCACTCTGCTTTCCTCAGCGCTTAGTAGAGCGCTCTGCACATAGTAAGCAGTTTATCCACCCACTGTCCTTCCCAACACCAAAATACAATGTGCTATTTACCCAGAAATATCGTACCTTCTTTTTTCAACCAGTTTCACCTGTTTTTTTTTAATGAACCCTGATATATTCCCCTGAAAATAATTAAGGAAATGATGAGGAATGAAGAGCCCGAATTAGCCCCAGTGCTTCGTTCAGTGTTTGGCACATAGTTGGAGATTCGCAGGGAACTGGAAATGGTGACTAGTTAGGGAGCTGGGGAGCTAAATGCCTTAGAATGGCCCTTGTAGCCTTTGGGGAAAAAGGACAATTGTTCAGGGCTCAACAGAAACAGGGGCCTTAGGCCTCAATCATCATCATCATCATCAATCGTATTTATTGAGAGCTTACTATGTGCAGAGCACTGTACTAAGCGCTTGGGAAGTACAAATTGGCAATTTGCCCAGAAGGTCCTGGAATGCCAGCTTGTCAGAAACTCTTTCTTGGTTCTGATCACTCTGCCGCCGTTGCAGGTTTGGCTGAAGGAAATTCCAGCGAGAGAGAGGAGTGAACGGGAAAGGAGGAGTAGTGCAGCCTGATGGGCTGAGCACAGGTCTGTCAGTCAGAGGACCTTGGTTCTAGTCCTGGCTATGCCACTTGCCAGCTGTGTGACCTTGGGCAAGTCACTTCACTTCTCCGTGCCTCAGTTTCCTCAACTGTACAATGAGGCCGAACAGGCGGGCCTGGGTGCGAACCAGGGCTGGATTGGGACAGATTCACCCTCTTGCCCAGGGGGTCTCCTCCCAGGGTAGCCCCTAAGAGAGTACGTTGGCTAGCAGAGAGGCCGAACCCCTGGGGGCCGGGGTCCCCCTGAGCAGGGAGGCCCTAAAAACTAGGCCTAGGACTACCTGTATATATGTATATATGCTTGTACATATTTATTACCCTATTTATTTATTTTATTTGTACATATTTATTCTGTTTATTTTGTTAATATGTTTTGTTTTGTTGTCTGTCTCCCCCTTCTAGACTGTGAACCCGCTGCTGGGAAGGGACTGTCTCTATATGTTGCCAACTTGTACTTCCCAAGTGCTTAGTACAGTGCTCTGCACACAGTAAATGCTCAATAAATACGATTGAATGAATGAATGAATGAGTACTGTTCTCTCTCCTACTTAGACTCTGAGCCCCATATAGGGCAGGAACTGAATCTGACCTGATTAATTAGTATCTACCCCAGCGCTTAGAACAGGCCTGTGTGAGACAGAAACTGTGTCCAACCTGATTACCTTGTAGCTTCCGTAGTGCTTAGAACAGTGCTTGGCACATAGTAAGTGCTTAATAATAATGATGGCATTTATTAAGCACTTACTATGTGCAAAGCACTGTTCTAAGTGCTGGGGAGGTTACAAGGTGATCAGGTTGTGGGGCTTACATTCTTGATCCCCATTTTACAGATGAGGTAACTGAGGCACAGAGAAGTTAAGTGACTTGCCCAAAGTCACACAGCTGACAATTGGCAGAGCCGGGGTTCGAACCCATGACCTCTGACTCCAAAGCCCATGCTCTTTCCACTGAGCCATGCTGCTTCTCTAACAAATACCATTACTATTATTTACTGAGGTTGAAAACTTGGGACAAGGTACCCATCTGTTACACTGCCCAGGCCTCACTGGAGCTTCAAACTGATGCTGCTCTTTAGTCTAAGAACTGATTGGGAACAGCCAGAGATGCTGGGGAGCTTCGATTCCACATATGTCATAAATGCCCATTTGTCATTGGGAATTAGGCAGAGGCAGAAGGGGGACAGAAATTTTATAGGGGTGTTTAGGACTGGAAGGGGGCTGATTTCAAATAATTTGTAGGCCAGAACTCCTGGGTTTTGTGAGTGGCCTGGGATGAGCAAATCAGAAAATTCAGATCTAAAGGCTGTGCTTGATGCTGGGCGGGATTCGGAAGACTTCAACTTCTGGAACTTTTCTGCTTATTCGCCTGTCTTTCTGAGCACTGTGGAAATGTGAGGTGGGAGGCCAAAAGAGAATGGAGGGGGAAAGTGGACCCTAGGCTGTGTGGAAGAAAAAAAAAGGGGGGGGGGGGCAAAAAGTGGAAGGGTTGAACGAACATAACTCCAATTAAGGAAGCAGGACTGTGACTGTGGCCAGTGTCAACGAGCATGAATGGAAATTTTAGTTCTGTCCATATGGCTGTCAATCTGCCTGTCCCGATTTGTGCTTCAGGATATTCTAACAGATTCTGCTTAGATGTTCACATGCAGCCCTAGGAGTCACATACTTGGATGAGAGAAGAGTTTGGCTCTAAAGCTGCACTTAAAAATCTAGAGTGAAATTTGGCCCGTGACCTCCCCAAACTGAATTCTCCTTCACGGGTTTCAGAACATTTGTCTTCTTGCCTCACTTCCATCCCTCCTAAGCCAATGTTCCTGCCTCCGATCCTTCTTTCTGTTCCAGTTGGGCTTCCCCACCCCTCTGCAGGCGTCTGATTAGGGCAGGGGCAGCATTTTGCACCCCACCCTCCCTCTCTTCCCGCCTGGCTCAGGACTCACCCACAGACACGTGGTGAGAGGTTCCAAAAATGATATAGAGCATCGAGCAACAGAAAGTTGAATAGAAGATATTGAGGGGTGGAATCAACAACCTCGTCAGCAAGGCGATCGCCAGACCTGGGAAATACAAGGCATGGTTTAAAGAACAAAACATCATTTGCTTTAGAAAAGTCACTTTAGAAAACTGCTACATATTTTTAATGATGATTTTGTGTCATATGGGTAGGCACACAAGGAACCAACGATAAATACATTTTCTTGCTGCCCCTTTGGCTTCCAGTTCCATCTCCCAACTCGTCCATGCTGCAATCAATCGGTGATATTTATTGAGTGCTTATTACATACAGCACATTGCACTAAGCGCTTGGGAGAGGACAACAGAGTTGGTAGACATGATCCCTGACCTCAAAGAGCTTGCCACTTCAACTCTAACCCCAACGTCTCATCTCAACATCAGATGACTTGAGTACATCTTATATACTTTACCACTTATTTATTTCCTTCTACCCATTCTCAGCCCTTATATATGTATATCTTTTCAACTGTACATTCAATTATTGATTTTGATTACTCTGTAAAATACATTCTAGTCTGTCTTCCCACTAGAGTGTAAACTCTTGGTGGGCAGGGAAGGTGTCACTTGCCCGTTTTGTATATCCCAAATGCATAGAATAGTGCATTACACTCAGTAGGTGCTCAAAAAATGCTATACTCTTCCTGCTGCTGCTCCTCCTCCTCCTCCCCCTTTCCCTCCTCCTCCACTTCTTCCACTCTCTTTCCTCCTCCACCTCCTCCTTTCCCCTTCTCCTCCTCCTCTCTCTCCTTCTCCCCCTCCTCCTCTCCCCTTCTCTTCCTTCTCTCCTTCCTCCTCTCCTTCCTCGTCATTCCCCCCCCTTCCCTCCTCTTCCATCCCTTCCTGCACCTCTTCTTCCCCTCACTTCTCCTCCTCCTCCTCTACTCCTCCCTTCACCTCTTCCTTCTCTCCCTCCATTCCCTCCCTTTCAGCTACTGGTGGTCTCAGCAGCACTCACAGTATAACATTTTCTCAGAAACACTGGGTTAGAGAGTGAACCCCAGGGTTACCTAGATTAATACCAACAGAGAGCCTTCAGCTTGGGTTATCTAACCCACCCCAGACAGTTAAGTCAACCCTACTTCAAAAGACCACTAACTTTCAGGAAATGCCTTATTTGTATCTATTCAATTGAGTTAACATTTATTTAGAAAGACAGTATACTGGGTTATAGCTTACCTAAATCCTTCAAGCTGCAGTTTAAAACTATTGTCTCTCCCGCTGCCCAGGTAATCATTCTTTGCCTGAGAGCCCTTCCTATATTTCACAGCTATTGTTAGGTTTCATTCATTCATTCATTCATTCATTCATTCATTCAATTGTATGTATTGAGCGCTTACTGTGTGCAGAGCACTGTACTAAGTGCTTAGGAAGTATGTCGGCAACATATACAGACGGTCCCTACCCAACAACAGGCTCACAGGCTAGGAGGGGGAGACAGACAACAAAACAAAACAAGTAGACAGGTGTCAAAACCATCAGAATAAATAGAATTACAGCTATAGGCACATCATTAATAAAATAGAGTAGTAAATATGTACAAGTAAAATAAAGAGTAATAAATATGAGAAGCAGCATGGCTCAGCGGAAAGAGCATGAGGCCCGTCTGGGACAGGGACTGTGTCAAATCTTATTACCTCGTATCTACCCCAGGGCTTAGAACAGTATGTGGCACATATTAAGTGCTTAAAAATACTATTATTGTTGTTATTATTATTAATAATAAAAATAAATGAGTATCCGATACTCTAATGATCTTGTTGGGCTTTCCTCTAATAATAATAATAATAATGATGGTATTTGTTAAGCGCTTAACTATGTGCCAGGCACTGTACTAAGCGCTGGGGTTGATACAAGCAAATTGGGTTGGACACAGTCTGAACTCTCTGAACTCTCTCCAAATTCTCCTTGCCCCTCTTGCGTTCTGAAGCCCAGAACTGGCTCTAGAAATGTCTTGCTGGTCCTGAGTAGATTATGTCAGGATTCCAACTGCCATAAACTTTTATTTTTATGGTATTCGTTAAGTGCTTATTATTGTGCCAGGCACTGTACTAAGCTCTGGGGTAGATACAAGCTAATCAGGTTGGACATAGTCCATGTCCCTCATGGGGCTCACAGTCCTAATCTACATTTTACAGATGAGGTAACTGAGGCACAGAGAAGTTAAGTGACTTTCCCCAAGTCATACAGCAGACATGTGGTGGGGCCAAGATTAGAACCCTGGTCCTTTTGACTTTAAGACCCTTGCTTTATTCACTAGGACACCCTGTGCCTCATAAACTTGAAAATGACTCTCAGGATCATGCTTGTTTTCTTAACCACAGAGGATTCAGGATGGCCATTTATCCAAGGGAAGCAGTGTGGCCTAGTGGAAAGAGCCCGGGCTTGGGAATCAGGGAGCCTGGATTCCATTCTAGACTCTGTTACTTGTCTCCTGTGTGACCTAAGGCAAATCACTAATGTCTCTGTCCCTCAGTTTCCTCATCTGTAAAATGGGGGTGCAATATCTGTTTTCCCTCCTACTTAGATTGTGAAACCCATGTGGGACAGGGACTGTGACCAATCTAATATCTTGTATCTACCCCAGCGCTTGACACATGACAATCATTTAATACACAGCACAATTATTATGATTATTCAGTATGACCCCAGGATCCTTTTCTGAAATATTCACAAAGAGTCCATCAGTCTCCCATCTTGTAAGAAGAGTGCAGCCCTGGGAGTCAGAAGGCCTGGGTTCTAATTGCAGCTCCACCATTTGTCTGCTCTGTGACCTTGGGCAAGTCACTTCACATTCCCTCATCTGCAAATGGGGCTTCAATCATTCTTCTCCCTCCTACTTAGACTATGAGCCCCATGAGGGGCCTGATTATCTTGTATCTACCCCAGGGCTTAGTACAGTGCTTGACACATAATGAGCACTTAACAAATACCACAAATTATTATCATTATTTATTTGCAAAGAGTGGGTTTTGTTCACCTCATAAAAGATGAATAAAACCAGGGGTAGAGTAACAGTATTGTGGACCATGCCAACACTGACAGCAGTAGTGTCCTCCCCAAGGGCTCATTGCCCTATTGCCTCATCGGAGCTAATGTGAGTAAAGTCTGAGGGAACATAATAATTGGTGGAGGGTGGAAAATCTTCATTCCAGTTAGCAACCTGCTCCCTCACTATCATCTCTGCTGTCCAGCAGAGCCAAAGACCATTAAAAAAAAAGCAATGGGAAGGAGATGGGAACACTGGATGGGATTTGTGCTAAGGCCCCTCAGCCTCACACATGCTAAACCTCCCAGAAGAGTAGACCTAGCCCCTTCAGTGCTAGTCAGTGAGCTGCCTAAGGAAAAAGTACAAAATATTTTCCAGACCGAAAAGATCCCCCTCTTCTAGAGGCTCAGAGTTGGTAAAATCAATGGAATGAACATTGTTTTATACTCACCTGGCATCAGTCATCTTGGGCAAGCAAATGCCTGTTCATTAGGCAGTCTGCCTTTGTGAAAAAGAGAGATAAGGATCCAGGCCCCCTCAGCATCCCTCTCTGTCTTTCCTACCTTGGGGAATCTGGATAAGGCCCACATTGAGTCCGGCTAGCACATCCCCAAGGAGCCAATCTCTTAACCGGTACACACACACCCACTTCAGGAAGGGGAAGAGCATAAGGACGATTCTTCTGAATTTTCTCCATGAGCACCTGTGAGGAAGCAGAACCAAGTTTCATTTAAGTTCTTCAAAAAGGCAGCACGGCCCTAGAGAGACACTCTAGTCTCCTTTTCCTTCTCACAATCGAGGTATTGGCTAGATGGGCTACTCAACGATATAAGCTCTGTGGTTAGGGTTCTTCAGAGAAGCAGCCTAGTCTAGTGGAAAGAGCACAGGACTAGCAGTCAGAGGACCTGGGTTCTAATCCCAGCTCCACAGCTTGTCTGCCGTGTGATTTTGGGAAAGTCGATTAACTTCTCTGGGCCTCAGTTCCCTCATCGTTAAAAATGGGGGATTCAATACCTGTTCCCCCTCCTATTCAGTCTACGAGTCCCACGTAGGACCTGATGATCTTGAATCTACCCCAGTACAGTGCCTGGCAAACAATAAGTGCTAAACAGATACAGCAATCATTATCATTATTGTGGAAAGGATGTGGCTGCAGGAATCACCACTGACCAGACTTTGACCCCACACCTCTAATTCTCCTATTTTCTGCCTGGCCTATAAGTTTGCACTGCTACTAATAACCCATTCCCCTCCGCCAGCACCCACCCCCCCAATTTCCATCATGTGGACTAGCAGCAGTAAGAGAAAGTTGAGTGTGATAGTGGATAATTCTTACCTGCTTGCCAACACCACAACTTCCAGAGATTAGAAGAGGATATAGGAGGGGTTTTATGCATGGTTCTTCTGAGACCACGATTAAGAATCTGGCCCTTGATCCGAGCCAATCTAGGCCCATTTTTAGTGCAGTAATTAATTAAAAAGATGATGATGGTATTTGTTAAGCACTTACTATGTGCCAGGCACTGTTCCAAGCACTGGGGTAGATACAAGCAAACCAGGTTGGACACAGTCCCTGTCCCACACAGGGCTCTCAGTTTTAATCCCCATTTTACAGATGAGATAACTGAGGCCCAGAAAAGTGAAGTGACTTGCCCAAGATCACACAACAGACAAGTGGCGGAGCCAGGATTAGAATCCATGTCCTCTGACTCTCAAGCCTGTGCTTTTTCCATTAAGCCACGCTGCTTCTCAATGAATTCTAATTCCAAGAACTCAAGGGTCTGGAACCAGAGGACTAGTCCTTGCCTAGGGTGCTTCAGGACGAAAATGGGAGACTCAGATCTGTGCCCCAAACTGCTCTGATAGTGTTCAGGAGACATTTTAGCAAGAGGGCAGCTAGTGTTCTTGTGGTCTCTGCTGCACTGGTTGGCAATTTAGGTTTTAGTGGTGGATTCAGAGAGAAAACTAATCATTGCACCCACCATCATTATCAGATTCATTGTCCTTGTCATTATCCTCATCAGTTTGGCGTGATGATGAAAACAGAGTTTAATTAGAGAAGTGGCATGGCCTCGTGCTTTGCACACAGTAAGCGCTTAATAAATGCTATCATTATTATTATTATTAGTGGAAGAGTATGCACCTGGGAGTCAAGAGACTTGGGTTCCGGTCCCAGTTCAGCTACTGGCCTGCCGAGTGATCTTGACAAAGTCACTTAACTTTTCCGTGCCTCAGTTTCCTACCTGTAACATGGGGATTAAATATCTGTTCTCCCTCCCTCTTAGATGGCAAACCCCATATGGGACAGGGAATGTAGCTGATCTGATTACCTCGTCTTTACCCTGGTGCTTAGACACTAAGTATTTAATAAATACCACAATTATTATTATGAGTAGATCACTGAATGTAGGGTAGGCCAAAGGGAAAGCCAGTAGGGAGAGTGCTCTGCACACAGTAAGCGCTCAATAAATACATTTGAATGAATGAGAAGAGTTGTCTAGACTGGGGTTTGATGGATTGAATGTTATAACCTCATCTGTAAAATGGGGATTAAGACTGTGAGCCCCCCATGGGACGATCTGATCATCTTGTAACCTCCCCAGAGCTTAGAACAGTGCTTTGCACATAGTAAGCGCTTAATAAATGCCATCAATATTATTATTATTATAAGAAGGCTGAGTGCAATAGAAGGTGAATGAGGAGAATTTGCTGTGAGGAGAATTTGGTCTAAAAGAGGTCTGTCAGTGCTAAGGCTGTGGATTAGTACAGTGCCCAGCATAGAGTAAGTGCTTAACAGATATTATAAGAAATATATCTATGGTTGAGGGGTGGGAGCGAGGGAGAAGATAAAAAGGAGGGCTACAGTCTCCTCCGCTTTCTGCATTCTGCTTATCCTCCTCACTGCTCCTTCAGCCCAACTGAACAGCACAGGGGAAGATCTAGTGATGAACCTCCGCACCTTGAATTTGACTCAGTGCTGTCAATGACTATGATTGTCTCCTATTGGTGAAATTGGAGCCTGAACAAATGTGCTCTTCATTAATGTGTTTGTGAGGTGGGACCTAAGCCACCGGAGATTCTCCGTTGATTCAATCCACTTTATTGCCCTTTGGTTGACTGTTTTTGCCATATTCAAACTGGCTCTGCGGAAGCCAGACAGCTCTGCTGTACACTCACCTGCACTGTACCCTGTGTCTGACGGTAGTGATGTGAATGTCTACGTTCACAGAGGAGGGTCTCCTTTTGTGCTCCCTCTGGAAGTTCTCTTCATTGTACACATCTCTTCTGACATTGTAAATGTACTTCCTTGCTCTGTTTCTGCTGCCAAAACTCATGGTGTTCTTTAGCTTGCCACCCCAATCCTGGAAACGTGCGGGAGAAACCAAACCCAGCAGGATCGGCTCACTCCATCAGGTGCAAAAATGAGAGGATCTTTAAACTGGAAAGAAAATGAAAGTTGCAAGAAGCTGTTAGTTTTCTCTGGTTCAGGTCAGTTTAAAGTTGGGGTCTGGAGAGAGATGTAGCTAGGAAGCAGGATGGCCTAGTGAGAAGCAGCATGGCCTAATGGATAGAGCGTGGTGTCAGAAGGTCCTGAGTTCTAGTCCTGGCTCTGCCACTTGTCTGCCCTGTGACCTTGGGCAAGTCATTTAACTTCTCTGTGCCTCAGTTCTCTCATCTGTAAAATGGGGATTAAGACTGTGAGCCCCATGTAGGACATGGATTGTGTCCAAACTGATTAGCTTGTATCTGCCCCAGCACTTAAAAGAGTGCCTGGCACATAGTAAGCGCTTAACAAATACCACAGTTATTATTACTATTGCTATTTTTATTTAGCAATTTGGCAGTGCCCGTGTTCTCCTCCCTGCTCTCTCCCTGGCCACTCTGCAACTTCCCAGGGAGTAGCCCCTGACCTCTGACTCCCAAAGAGTAGGATTTATTGATTGATTGATTGATTGATTTAGCAAGGCAAACAGTTGTTTAACTCCCTCCAAGATTTAACTGGTTCTGGCCGGTTCTGACTGGTCCAGCATGGCCATCCCCCTAAAGACCCTAGAAAAACTGAGTTAGTTACAGGTCTGCTTGGGTTTTCAGGTATGGTGGGTCCAGAGATCGGGTTAGATCTGGGGACAACCTGGTCCACCTAGAGTGATCCAAACTCTTTGGGGACGGGGCTGGAAACAACCCAATCTTCTGACGGTCCTTAAGTCAGGATCCTATGGGAGTGGACTGTCCCTGCCCTGCCCAATACTAGATCAAGCAGGACCTAAAACCACAAAATACCTCCGAAATTGGGCCAGACTCTGATAGGTGGCAAATGGAACATCTGTTTGACTCATTACATGCCAACTTAGACAACACCTTCAGTAATGCCAGGGAGAAACTTCTGGGAATTGTGCACGTCTAAGGAAAGAAGAGGGTGAAGAAAAAGGGGGAACTACCTGCAACTCCCATTTCTAACACGAACCATCATGTTGGAGTTTTATATTTTGCAGAGGATGATCAGTCTGAATGAGTGTGATAAACCAACTTCTTGAGGGTCAGAGGAGTTGAGCCCGGATTCCAACTGTACTTGGTCAATTAAAGGATTTGTTCCAATTCTCTAAAAATCAATTGATTGATCATTCAGTAACATTTTTAAGCACCCACAGGCATCCCTAAAGCCACCAAGAGAATATGAATAGGGATTCATCACCTTCTGATGACCTTCTGGAGTAGGTAGACGTGATGCCTGCCCATAAGGATCATACAGAGTAGAAGAGGAAACAGACATTAACATACATTACAGATGGATGTGTGCATAGATGCTGTGGGGAGGGGGTGAAAATCTATACCCGAAGGGGTATAGACCCAAGTGTATTGCTCCCTCTAGACTGTAAGCTCATGGTCAGGGAACATATCTGCTAATTCTGAGGTATTGTACTCTCCCAAGTGCTTAGTATGGTGCTTTGCACATAGTAAGAGCTCAATAAATACCATTGATTAATTGATTGCATAGGCGACACAGAAGTGAGGGCTAAGAATACTGACGAAACGCTGCACCAGAATTAAGCCCTGCATGATAAACTGCATTTTGAACCTTACTTCATTATGGGGGTGGTAGTTTGGCCTAGTGGATAGAGCACGGGCCTGAGAGTCAGAGGGTCAAGGGTTCTAATTCCAGGTCTGCTGTGTGGCCTTGGGCAAATCACTTCACTTCTCCATGCCTCAGTTACTTCATCTGTAAAATAGGGATTGAGACTGCGAGCCCCTAGTGGGACAGGGATTGTATCCACGCCAGTGCTTAGTACAGTGCCTGACACATAGCACTTAAAAAATACCAGAATTATTATTATTAAGGAATCAAAAAGGAAGGGGTGGAGAAGGGAGGGGAAGGTGAAGGAGGGGGGTGGGGTTATAGGGATTTGCTTTAGGCCACCTCCAGGCAAAGACCTGGGGGAACTCAATCGTCTGGATCTCCAGTTCTTCCTTCCAATCACCTTTTTTCCCTCCCTGCCCCTGACAGCTGCTGGAGGGGTGCAGGGGTGCGGGCATGTGGGGTGTCTTGGGGGAGTTGAGGCCTCCAGCCTTGGCCAATGCCCCCACCCCAATCCCAGTCCTGCCCAGATTTGGGCTACCTCTTGGTCCTCGATGGGCGATTGTCCTCTGCCTCCAAGCTGCAGCCACATAAACATTTTCCCAGGAGCCTGGGGGCTGGAGGCTGGGGGCTGGAGGCTGGAGGTTGGAGGCTGGGGGCTGAGGCTGGAGGTTAGGGGCTGGGGGCTGGAGGCCGGGGGTTGGGGGCTGGAGGATGGGGCTCCTCCTTTGTCTCCCCCTTTTAGACTGTGAGCCCACTGTTGGGTAGGGACTGTCTCTATATGTTGCCAATTTGTACTTCCCAAGCGCTTAGTCCAGTGCTCTGCACACAGTAAGCGCTCAATAAATACGATTGATTGATTGATTGATTGATGGGGCTGGAGGTTGGTGGCTGGGGACTGAGGCTGGAGGTTAGAGGCTGGGGGCTGGAGGCTGGGGGTTGGGGGCTGGAGGATGGGGCTGGAGGTTGGAGGCTGTGGGGGTGGAGGTTGGAGGCTGGGGCTGAGGCTGGAGGATGGGGCTCCTCCTTTGTCTCCCCCTTTTAGACTGTGAGCCCACTGTTGGGTAGGGACTGTCTCTATATGCTGCCAATTTGTACTTCCCAAGCGCTTAGTCCAGTGCTCTGCACACAGTAAGTGCTCAATAAATACGATTGATTGATTGATGGGGCTGGAGGTTGGTGGCTGGGGACTGAGGCTGGAGGTTAGAGGCTGGGGGCTGGAGGCTGGGGGTTGGGGGCTGGAGGATGGGGCTGGAGGTTGGCGGCTGGGGAATGGAGGTTGGAGGCTGGGGCTGAGGCTGGAGGATGGGGCTCCTCCTTTGTCTCCCCCTTTTAGACTGTGAGCCCACTGTTGGGTAGGGACTGTCTCTATATGCTGCCAATTTGTACTTCCCAAGCGCTTAGTCCAGTGCTCTGCACACAGTAAGTGCTCAATAAATACGATTGATTGATTGATGGGGCTGGAGGTTGGTGGCTGGGGACTGAGGCTGGAGGTTAGAGGCTGGGGGATGGAGGATGGGGCTGGAGGTTGGCGGCTGGGGAATGGAGGTTGGAGGCTGGGGCTGGGGCTGAGGCTGGGGGCTGGAGGCTGGGGGCTGGAGCTGGAGGCTTAGGGCTGGGGGCTGAGGCTGGAGGCTGGAGGCTGGGGGCTGGGGGCGAGTGGTCGGGATAGGTGGGGAGCTCCGAGGGCGGACCTCGGTCCGTCTCCCAACTCTGGCTCCTCCGCGGGAGCCAAACAGCGACTTACCGGGCTGCGGGGGGCCGGACTGTGGGGGGCCGGGCTGCGGGAGGCCGGGAGGCTCAGCCGGCCCGCGGAGGGACTGGAGGCCCGAGGTCCGGCTCCGGCCGTTCCAAATCCGTTGAACCGTCTTCTCCGTGGGGAGAGAAGCCCCCGGCCTCGGCGGGGGCCCGCGGCTGCTCCCGAGCCTCCCCCCGAGGCTACCGAGCCTCCCCCCGAGACTCCCGAGGCTACCAAGGCTCCCCCTGAGGCTGGTCCCGAGGCTACCGAGGCTCCCCCCGAGACTCCCAAGGCTTTGGAGTCAGAGGTCATGGGTTCAAATCCCGTCTCCGCCGCTTGTCACCTGTGTGACTTTGGGCAAGTCACTTCACTTCTCTGGGCCTCAGTTCCCTCATCTGGAAAATGGGGATTAAGACTGTGAGCCCCATGTGGGACAACCTGATCACCTTGCATCCTCCCCAGCGCTTGGAACAGTGCTTTGCACATAGTAGCGCTTAATAAATGCCATCATATATATACCATATATATACCAAGGCCCCCCCCTGAGGCTGGTCCCGAGGCTACCGAGGCTCCCCCCAAGACTCCCAAGGCTTTGGAGTCGGAGGTCGTGGGTTCAAATCCCGGCTCCGCCGCTTGTCAGCTGTGTGACTTTGGGCAGGTCACTTCACTTCTCTGGGCCTCAGTTACTTCATCTGGAAAATGGGGATTAAGACTGTGAGCCCCATGTGGGACAACCTGATCACCTTGCATCCTCCCCAGCGCTTAGAACAGTGCTTTGCACATAGTAAGCGCTTAATAAATGCCATCATATATATATATGATGATATACGGCGATATATATCATATCATGGTATATATCAGGTGATATATATATATGGTATATATATGGTATATATTTATGATATATGATATATATATATATATGGTATGATATATGGTGATATATATATATATATCACCTTGCATCCTACCCAGCGCTTAGAACAGTGCTTTGCACATAGTAAGTGCTTAATAAATGCCATCATATCATCAATCGTATTTATTGAGCGCTTACTGTGTGCAGAGCACTGTACTAAGCGCTTGGGAAGTACAAGTTTGCAACATATAGAGACAGTCCCTACCCAACAGTGGGCTCACAGCATATATATATATATATATATATATATATATATATATATGTATATATACCAAGGCTTCCCCTGAGGCTGGTCCCGAGGCTACCAAGTCTCCCCCGAGACTCCCAAGGCTACCAAGGTTCCCCCTGAGGCTGGTCTCGAGGCTACCAAGGCTCCCCCCGAGTCTGCTCCCACCTCCAAGGCTGGTCCCGAGTCTATGGAGGTTCCCTAAACTCCCCCTCGCCCCCAGGTTGGTCCTGGGGCTCAGTGGAAAGAGCCCGGGCTTTGGAGTCAGAGGTCATGGGTTCAAATCCCGGCTCTGCCAACTGTCAGCTGTGTGACTGTGGGCAAGTCACTTCACTTCTCTGGGCCTCAGTTACCTCATCTGGAAAATGGGGATTAAGACTATGAGCCCCCCGTGGGACAACCTGATCACCTTGTAACCTCCCCAGCGCTTAGAACAGTGCTTTGCACACAGTAAGCGCTTAATAAATGCCATCATTATTATTATTATTATTATTACCGAGGCTGGTCCTGAGACTCCCAAGGCTACCGAGCCCCCCCCGCCTCCCCCAGAGGCTTGTCCCGAGGCTACCTAGGTTGGTCCCTTTTAGACTGTGAGCCCACTGTTGGGTAGGGACTGTCTCTATATGTTGCCAATTTGTACTTCCCAAGCGCTTAGTACAGTGCTCTGCACATAGTAAGTGCTCAATAAATACGATTGATGATGATGATGATGATGATGGTCCCGAGGCTACCGATTTTGACACCTGTCACCATGGTTTGTTTTGCTGTCTGTCTCCCCCTTCTAGACTGTGAGCCCGTTGTTGGGTAGGGACCGTCTCTATATGTTGCCGATTTGTACTTCCCAAGCGCTTAGTACAGTCCTCTGCTCACAGTAAGCGCTCAATAAATACGATTGAATGAGTGAATGAATGAAGCGCTCCCTCCAGGGGCTCTGGAGTCTCCTTAATGAAGGCTCACCTCCTCCAAGAAGCCTTCCCTGACTAAGCCCCACTTTTCCTCATCTCCCACTCCCTTCTGCCTCGTCCTGACTTGCTCCCTTTGCTCCCAGCCCCACAGCACTTACGCACATATCATTCAATCATACTTATTGAGCGCTTACTGTGAGCAGAGCACTGTACTAAGCGCTTGTATCCCCCCCAGTGCTTAGAATAGTGATTTGCACATAGTAAGTGCTTAATAGAGAAGCAGCGTGGCTCAATGGAAAGGGCATGGGCTTTGGAGTCAGAGGTCATGGGTTCCAATCCTGGCTCCACCAATTGTCAGCTGGGTGACTTTGAGCAAGTCACTTCACTTCTCTGGGCCTCAGTTACCTCATCTGGAAAATGGGGATGAAGACTGTGAGCCCCCCGTGGGACAACCTGATCACCTTGTAACCTCCCCAGCGCTTAGAACAGTGCTTTTCACATAGTAAGCGCTTAATAAATGCCATTATTATTATTATTATTATCTATAATTTTATTTAATGATATTGATATCTGTGCATTTGCATTGATGTCTGTCTCCCCGCCTCTAGACTGTGAGCTCGTTGTAGGCAGGGATTGTCTTTTTGTTGTTGCGTTGTACTTTCCCAAGCGCTTAGTACAGTGCTCTGCATACAGGAAGCACTTAATAAATACGATTAAATGAATGGGTCCAACTGCGCGAGTTCCCGTCCAGGGTCCTTTGAGGGACACCCCTCTGGAGCTACAAACTGGAGCAGAGGAGAGAGGAACAGAGAGGAACCCGGGTGTCCTGAGCGCCTCGTTCTTAATCCACAGAACCACCATCATCGTCATCATCATCAATCGTATTTATTGAGCGCTTACTGTGTGCAGAGCACTGTACTAAACACTTGGGAAGTACAAGTTGGCAACATATAGAGACAGTCCCTACCCAACAGTGGGCTCACAGTCTAAATCCATCATTTCCATACGTGGGCACTGCATGATTGAAGGGGAAAGCCCTGGCAGAGAGGTTCATTTAGGATTTGTTGCTGAATAACAATAATAATGGCATTTATTAAGCGCTTACTATGTGCAAAGCACTGTTCTAAGCGCTGAGGGGATACAAGGTGATCAGGTTGTCCCACGTGGGGCTCACAGTCTTAATCCCATTTTACAGATGAGGTAACTGAGGCACAGAGAAATTAAGTGGCTTGCCCAAGTTCCCACAGCTGACAAGTGGTGGAGCCAGGATTCGAACCCATGGCCTCTGACTCCAAAGCCCGTGCTCTTTCTGAGCCACGCTGTTTCTCCACTGAATTGTACTTTCCAAGCGCTCAGTACAGTGCTCTGCACGCCGTAAGGGCTCAATACATACGATTGAATTAATGAAAAAACACCCCCCCCCGCCCGACCTCACGAGAGTGCAACGCCCTGCCATAACAATAATAATAATAATGGTATTTGTTAAGCGCCTACTAAGTGCCAAGCACTGTTCTAAGCGCTGGGGTAGATACAAAGTAATCAGGTTGTCCCACAAGGGGCTCACAGTCTCAATCCCCATTTTACAGATGAGGTAACTGAAGCCCAGAGAAGCAGCGTAGCTCAGTGGAAAGAGCCCGGGCTTTGGAATCAGAGGTCATGGGTTCAAATCCCGGCTCCACCATTTGTCAGCTGTGTGACTTTGGGCAAGTCACTTCACTTCTCTGTGCCTCAGTGACCTCATCTGTAAAATGGGGATGAAGACTGTGAGGCCCCTGTGGGACAACCTGATCACCTTGTAACCTCCCCAGCGCTTAGAACAGTGCTTTGCACATAGTAAGTGCTTAATAAATGCCATCATTATTATTATTGTTATTATTAAGTGACTTGACCAAGGTCACACAGCTGACTATGACAATTGGACAGAGCCGGGATTAGAACCCACAACCTCTGGATCCCAAACCCGTGCTCTTGCCAAGCTGTAGCTTCCCTGACCTAAACCCACAACAGTAGAGAATGCTTAATACAGTGTTCTGCTCGAAGTAAACAATAAATAGGATTGATTGATTGAGCTATGCAGAGAATGCCCCCCACCCCCACCCCATTTGATTAGGTTTGATATGTCAGTAAAATAACTTCGAAATAGCTCCTTGATCAGGTAGACTGGGAACTCCTCTCTAAACTGTAAGCTCCTTGAGGGCAGGGAACATGTCTACCAATTCTGTTGAATACTCACTACAGTACTCTATACACAGACTCAATAAACACCACTGATGGATTGAGCGATTGATAGTAGTGTTAGTATATTGAATTTTGTACAGCACTTATTTTCCCAAAGCATTTGCCCATCAATTATCTCCCTGTTAGGCAGGGAGAAACAGATATACCCATTTTATAGATTAAAAAAATGGAAGCACAGAGAGGCTTTGACAATAGGCCAGTGGCAGAAGCAGGATTAACAAATACCATGATTATAATTATTATTACTAGAACGCAATTCCCTGAATAGGATCCAGTCCTCTTCTGCTCTATTCCTAAACAGGGTTGGCAAGTGTCTTACCTCCCGCCATCAATATATGTATATATATATATATATATATATATATATATATATATACATATATATATATATATATATATATTATATATATATTATATATATTTATATATATATTTATATTTATTTATGGTATTTGTTAATTCTCACTATGTGCCAAGCCCTGTTCTAGGCGTTGGCCATGCATACAAGTTAATCAGGTCGGGCACAGTCCCTGACCCACATTGGGCTCACAGTCTAAGTAAGAGGGAGAACAGGTACTGAATCTCCATTTTGCAGTTGAGGAAACTGAGGCACAGAGAAGGGAAGCGACATTCTCAAGGTCATACAACAGGCCAGTGGCGGAGTGAGAATTAGAACCCAGGTCCTTTGGCGCCCAGACCTATAGGCCATGTTGCTTCTCTAGAAGCAGTGTGGCTCAATGGGAAGAGACCGGGCTTTGGAATCAGAGGTCATGGGTTCAAATCCAGGCTCCGCCAATTGTCAGCTGTGTGACTTTGGGCAAGTCACTTAACTTCTCTGTGCCTCAGTTACCTCATCTGTAAAATGGGGATTCATTCATTCATTCAATCGTATTTATTGAGTGCTTACTGTGCACAGAGCACTGTACTAAGCGCTTGGGAAGTCCAAGTTGGCAACATATAGAGACGGCCCCTACTCAACAGTGGGCTCACAGTCTAGAAGGGGGAGACAGAGAACAAAACAAAACATATTAACAAAATAAAATAATTAGAATAAACATGTACAAATGCAGTAATAAATACATACAAACATATATACGTATATACAGGTGCTGTGGGGAGGGGAAGGAGGTAAGGCGGGGGGAGGGGGAGGAGGGGGAGAGGAAGGAGGGGATTAAGACTGTGAGCCCCAGGTGGGACAAGCTGATCACCTTGTAGCCTCCCCAGTGCTTAGAACATGCTTTGCACATAGTAAGCGCTTAATAAATGTCATTGTTATTATTATTATTATTATTATTATTATTAATAAAAAGTTGATGAATGGGGGTGGCAGTGAGAGGGTAAATGTGGAGGCAATAAAACCTAGTGGAAAGAGTATGGGACTGGGAGCCAGGTTTTAATCCCAGTTCTGCCTCTGAACTGCTTTGTGACCTTGGGCAAGTCACGAAACCTCAGTTTCCACATTAGTAGAATGGAGAGACAATACCTGCTCTCCCACCTCTTAGGCTATGAATCTCTCTGATAAGCGCTTACTATGTTCCCGGCACTGTTCTAAGCGCTGGGGGTGGGGGAGGGGGAAGATACAATGTGCTCAGCTGGTCCCCCGATCTTCACCCCCATTTTTGCACGTATATTTTACTTGTACCTATTTATTCTATTTATTTTATTTTGTTAATATGTCCTGTTTTGTTGTCTGTCTCCCCCTTCTAGACTGTGGGCCCGCTGTTGGGTAGGGACCGTCTCTATATGTTGCCAATTTGTACTTCCCAAGCGCTTAGTACAGTGCTCTGCACACAGTAAGCGCTCAATAAATACGATTGATGATGATGATGATGACTGTCTCTATATGTTGCCAACTTGCACTTTCCAAGCGCTTAGCACAGTGCTCTGCACACAGTAAGCGCTCAATAAATATGATTGATTGATTGATATGTGCAAGAGGAGGCTATTGGATTGACGCGATTTGGGGAGTTGGAAGTTATTTGGGGAAGGAGGGATTTTATGAGGGGTTTGAATTTGGGAAGAGCTCTGTTCAGTCAGATGAAGGGGAGGAAGGAGTTCCTCCAGGCAGGGGGAATGTGTGATGGAGAAACAGGTGAGTTAAGGCGAGGTACAGCTGATTTAGTTTGGGAGGAAGCTCACATGCCCTCAAGTCTTGTGGGAGGCCTGGCATGAATGAGGCTGGGAATTCAGTATGAGCAGCTGTGGAATCCCTCCATCAATTAATCAATCAAGGGCATTTATTAAGCATTTACTGTGAGAACAGCACTGTGCTAAGTGCTCGGGAGAGTACAATACAACAGAGTTGGCCATCACATTCCCTGCCCACAGTGTGGAATAATGATAATTGTATTTGTTAAGTGCCTGGTATGTGCCAAGTACCGTACTAAGTGCTGGGGTAGATACAAGATAGGTCAGACAACAGTCCTTCAGTTTAAGTAACAGGGAAGGCAGGTAATTTAATTTCCATTATAGAGATGAGGAAACTGAGGAGTGACTTCCCCAAGGTCACACAGTAATAATAATAATAATGATGGCATTTATTAAGCACTTACTATGTGCAAAGCACTGTTCTAAGTGCTGGGGAGGTTACCCGGTGATCAGGTTGTCCCATGGGGGGGCTCACAGTCTTAATCCCCATTTTACAGATGAGGTAGCTGAGGCCCAGAGAAGTGAAGTGACTTGTTCAAAGTCACACAGCTGACAATTGGAGCCAGGATTGGAACCCATGACCTCCGACTCCAAAGTCCGTGCTCTTCTCCACTGAGCCACGCTGCTGCTCTAGTAGGCAAGTGTTTGACCTGGGATCAATCGTATTTACTGAGCATTTACTGTGTGCAGAGCATTGTACTAAGCGCTTGGAAGAGGACAATATAACAATATAACAGACACATTCCCGTCCCACAACGAGCTAACAGTCGAAAGAATTAGAAGGAAAAAAATTATTTGCCCCCATAGCTGGAAACCGGTGTCTAGGGGATGTCACCGGACCCTGTCAATCATCCCCAGGGGCCTAGCCCCTCGGCCCAGCCTGTTTCTTGGGGGCCACAGGGAGGCCAGTTGGGAGGGGGTGCAAATGAAGCCTGAGTTGGGGCTGCGGTGATGAATCCTACTACGACAAGGGACAAATCTGCCTCCGGAGAGGGCTGAAAGACAAGGGCTCAGAACAGTGGGGACCTTGTTCTTGGCATAATAATAATAGTAATAATAATAATAATAGTGGCATTGGTTAAGCACTTACTATATGCCAAGCACTGTTCTAAGCACTGGGGTAGATACAATAAAATAATAATGGCATTTATTATATTACGCATATTATATTATTATATATTATATTATATATTATTATATTTTGTATTATATTATATATTATGTTATATTATATTATATTCGCATATTATATTATATTAGGCATATTTACCTGCATATATGTATATATATTTGTACATATTTATTACTCTATTTATTTAATTATTTTACTTGTACATATCTAGTCTATTTATTTTATTTTGTTAGTATGTTTGGTTTCGTTCTCTGTCTCCCCCTTTTAGACTGTGAGCCCACTGTTGGGTAGGGACTGTCTCTATATGTTGCCAACTGGTACTTCCCAAGCGCTCAGTACAGTGCTCTGCACACAGTAAGCGCTCAACAAATATGATTGATTGATTTATTAAGCGCTTACTATGCACAAAACACTGTTCTAAGCACTGGGGAGGATACAAGGTGATCAGGTTGTCTCACGGGGGCTCACAGTCTTCATCCCCAGTTTACAGATGAGGGAACTGAGGTGCAGAGAAGTGAAGTGACTGGCCCAAGGTCACCCAGCTGACAAGTGGCAGAGATGGGATTTAAACCCATGAGCTCTGACTCCAAAGCCTGTGCTCGTTCATTCATTCATTCATTTATTCAATCATATTTATTGAGCACTTACTATGTGCAGAGCACTATATTCATATATTCACCCAGATCTACATCTCTGCCCCTGCTCTCTCCCCCTTCCTCCAGGCTTGCATCTCCTCCTGCCTTCAGGACATCTCCATCTGGATGTCCGCCCGCCACCTAAAGCTCAACATGTCGAAGACTGAGCTCCTTGTCTTCCCTCCCAAACCTCGTCCTCTCCCTGACTTTCCCATCTCTGTTGACGGCACTACCATCCTTCCCGTCTCACAAGCCCGCAACCTTGGTGTCATCCTCGACTCCGCTCTCTCATTCACCCCTCACATCCAAGCCGTCACCAAAACCTGCCGGTCTCAGCTCCGCAACATTGCCAAGATCCGCCCTTTCCTCTCCATCCAAACCGCTACCCTGCTCATTCAAGCTCTCATCCTATCCCGTCTGGACTACTGCACCAGCCTTCTCTCAAACCTCCCATCCTCGTGTCTCTCTCCACTTCAATCCATACTTCATGCTGCTGCCCGGATTATCTTTGTCCAGAAACGCTCTGGACATATTACTCCCCTCCTCAAAAACCTCCAATGGCTACCGATCAATCTGCGCATCAGGCAGAAACTCCTCACCCTGGGCTTCAAGGCTGTCCATCCCCTCGCCCCCTCCTACCTCCCCTCCCTTCTGTCCTTCTCCAGCCCAGCCCGCACCCTCCGCTCCTCCACCACTAATCTCCTCACTGTACCTCGCTCTCGCCTGTCCCGCCATCGACCCCCGGCCCACGTCATCCCCCGGGCCTGGAATGCCCTCCCTCTGCCCATCCGCCAAGCTAGCTCTCTTCCTCCCTTCAAGGCCCTGCTGAGAGCTCACCTCCTCCAGGAGGCCTTCCCAGACTGAGCCCCTTCTTTCCTCTCCCCCTCGTCCCCCTCTCCATCCCCCCATCTTACCTCCTTCCCTTCCCCACAGCACCTGTATATATGTATATATGGTTGTACATATTTATTACTCTATTTATTTATTTATTTATTTATTTTACTTGTACATTTCTATCCTACTTATTTTATTTTGTTGGTATGTTTGGTTCTGTTCTCTGTCTCCCCCTTTTAGACTGTGAGCCCACTGTTGGGTAGGGACTGTCTCTATGTGATGCCAATTTGTACTTCCCAAGCGCTTAGTACAGTGCTCTGCACATAGTAAGTGCTCAATAAATACGATTGATTGATTGATTGATTCGTTCAATCGTATGGGTGGGCTGGGTTGGAGAAGGAGAGAAGAGAGGTGAGGTAAGAAGGGGCAAGGTGATGGAGAGCTTTGAAGCCAAAAGTGTGGAGTTTTTATTTGATAGTTTTTGCTTGTAGTCGCTCCAGCGCTTAGTTCAGTGCCTGGTACACAGTCAGTGTCTAAGAACTACCATCATTATTAACCCACGCACTGTCCCATATGGGCCAGGGACTGTGTCCTGCTCCACTGGCTTGTAGTCATTCATTCATTCATTCATTCATTCAATCGTATTTATTGAGCGCTTACTCATCATCATCAATCGTATTTATTGAGCTCTTACTGTGTGCAGAGCACTGTACTAAGCGCTTGGGAAGTCCAAGTTGGCAACATATAGAGACAGTCCCTACCCGACAGTGGGCTCACAGTCTAAAAGGGGGAGACAGAGAACAAAGCCAAACATACTAACAAAATAAAATAAATAGAATAGATATGTATAAGTAAAATAAATAAATAAATAAATAGAGTAACACATATGTACAAACATATATATATATATATATATATATATATATATATATATACAGGTGCAGTGGGGAAGGGAAGGAGGTAAGATGGGGCAGATGGAGAGAGGGACGAGGGGGAGCAGCGTGTGCAGAGCACTGTACTAAGCACTTGGAAAGTACAAGTTGGCCACATATAGAGACGGGCTTACTGTGTGCAGAGCACTGTACTAAGCACGTACAAATTGGCAGCATATAGAGACGGTCCCTACCCAACAGCGGGCTCACAGTCTAGAAAGGGGGAGGCAGATAAAAAACAAAATATATTAACAAAATAAAATAAATAGAAGAGTAAATATGTACAAGTCAAATAAATAGAGTAATAAATCTGTACAAACATCTATACAGGTGCTGTGGGGAGGGGAAGGAGGTAGGGCGGCGGGGATGAGGGGGAGAGGAAGGAGAGGGCTGAGTGTGGGAAGGCCTCCTGGAGGAGGTGAGCTCTCAGTAGGGCTTTGAAGGGAGGAAGAGAGCTAGCTTGGCGGATGTGCGGAGGGAGGGCGTTTAGTCGCCTTAGCACTTAGTACAGTGCCTGACACATAGTCAACGCTTAAGAGCTACGGTCTTATTAACCCACGAACTGTCCCATGTAGGCCAGGGATTGTGTCTAACTCTATTGGGTTGTAGTCGCCCCAGTGCTTAGGACAGGGAGCAGCGTGGTGTACTGGCTAGAGCGCAGTCCTTTTTCATTCATTCATTCAATCGTATTTATTGAGCGCTTACTGTGTGCAGAGCACTGTACTAAGCGCTTGGGAAGTACAGGTTGGCAACATATAGAGACAGTTCCTACCCAACAGCGGGCTCACAGTCTAGAAGGGGGAGACAGGCCTGGGAGTTAGAAGGTCATGGGTTCTAATGCGGGCTCCGCCACCTGTCTGCTGTGTGACCTCGGGCAAGTCACTTAACTTCTCT
This sequence comes from Tachyglossus aculeatus, assembly GCF_015852505.1. Taxonomy (NCBI): domain Eukaryota; kingdom Metazoa; phylum Chordata; class Mammalia; order Monotremata; family Tachyglossidae; genus Tachyglossus; species Tachyglossus aculeatus. The sequence goes on along the minus strand of NC_052072.1, from coordinate 17,127,109 downwards.
GTGCCTCTGTTCCCTCATCTGTAAAATGGGGATGAAGACTGTGAGCCCCACATGGGACAACCTTATATCTGCCTCAGGGCTTAGAACAGTGCTTGGCACATAGTAAGTGCTTAACAAATACCATCATTATTATTATTGTTATTATTTCAGTGCCTGGCAGATAGTCAGCGCTTAGTGGAAAGAGCCCGGGCTTGGGAGTCAGAGGTTGTGGATTCTAATCCCAGCTCTGCCACTTATAATCATGATGATGGCATTTGCTAAGCACTTACTATCTGCAAAGCACTGTTCTAAGCTCTGGGATGGATACAAGGTGATCAGGTTGTCCCACGTGGGGTTCACAGGCTTCATCCCCATTTTATAGATGAGGTTACTGAGTCCCAGAGAATTTAAGTGACTTGCCCGAAGTCACACAGCTGACAAACGGCAGAGCCAGGATTAGAACCCATGACCTCTGACTCCCAAGCCCGGGCTCCTTCCACTGAGCCATGCTGCTCCTCAGCTGTGTGACTCTGGGCAAGTCACTTCACTTCTCTGTGTCTCTGTTCCCTCATCAGTAAAATGGGGATTAAGACTGTGGGACAACCTGATTACCTTGTATCTACCCTAGTGCTTAGAACAGTGCTTGGCACATAGTAAATGCTTCCCAAATACCATCATTATTATTATTATTATTACAGTGCCTGGCACATAGAGGAGCAGCGTGGCTCTCTGTGACTTTGGGCCAGTCACTTAACTTCTCTGTGCCTCAGTTATCTCATCTGTAAAATGGGGGTTGACTGTGAGCCCCCTGTGGGACAACCTGATCACCTTGTAACCTCCCCAGCACTTAGATCAGTGCTTTGCACATAGTAAGTACTTAATAAATGCCATTATTATTATTAAACGCCATTCTCTGTGCCTCAGTTCCCTCATCTGTAAAATGGGGGTTGACTGTGAGCCCCCTGTGAGACAACCTGATCACCTTGTAATCTCCCCAGCGTTTAGATCAGTGCTTTGCACATAGTAAGTACTTAATAAATGCCATCATTATTAATAAATGCCATTCTCTGTGCCTCAGTTCCCTCATCTGTAAAATGGGGGTTGACTGTGAGCCCCCCGTGGGACAGCCTGATCACCTTGTAACCCCCCCAGCGTTTAGAACAGTGCTTTGCACATAGTAAGCACTTAATAAATGCCATCATTATTAATAAACGCCATTCTCTGTGCCTCAGTTCCCTCATCTGTAAAATGGGGGTTGACTGTGAGCCCCCTGTGGGACAACCTGATCACCTTGTAAGCTCCCCAGCGCTTAGAACAGTGCTTTGCACATAGCAAGCACTTAATAAATGCCTTTATTATTAATAAACGCCATTCTCTGTGCCTCAATTCCCTCATCCGTAAAATGGGGGTTCATTCATTCATTCATTCAATAGTATTTATTGAGCGCTTACTGTGTGCAGAGCACTGGACTAGGCGCTTGGGAAGTACAAGTTGGCCCCCTGTGGGACAACCTGATCACCTTGTAACTTCCCCAGCGCTTAGACCAGTGCTTTGCACATAGTAAGCACTTAATAAATACCATCATTATTAATAAACGCCATTCTCTGTGCCTCAGTTCCCTCATCTGTAAAATGGGGGTTGACTGTGAGCCCCCTGTGGGACAACCTGATCACCTTGTAACCTCCCCAGCGCTTAGAACAGTGCTTTGCACATAGTAAGCACTTAATAAATGCCATTATTATTAATAAACGCCATTCTCTGTGCCTCAGTTCCCTCATCTGTAAAATGGGGGTTGACTGTGAGCCCCCTGTGGGACAACCTGATCACCGTGTAACCTCCCCAGCGCTTAGAACAGTGCTTTGCACATAGTTAGCACTTAATAAATGCCATTATTATTAATAAACGCCATTCTCTGTGCCTCAATTCCCTCATCCGTAAAATGGGGGTTCATTCATTCATTCATTCAATAGTATATATTGAGTGCTTACTGTGTGCAGAGCACTGGACTAGGCGGTTGGGAAGTACAAGTTGGCCCCCTGTGGGACAACCTGATCACCTTGTAACCTCCCCAGCGCTTAGAACAGTGCTTTGCACATAGTAAGCACTTAATAAATGCCATTATTATTAATAAATGCCATTCTCTGTGCCTCAGTTCCCTCATCCGTAAAATGGGGGTTGACTGTGAGCCCCCTGTGGGACACCCTGATCACCTTGTAACTTCCCCAGCGCTTAGAACAGTGCTTTGCACATAGTAAGTACTTAATAAATGCCCTTATTATTAATAAACGCCATTCTCTGTGCCTCAGTTCCCTCATCTGTCAAATGGGGATGAAGACTGTGAGCCCCCTGTGGGACAACCTGATCACCGTGTAACCTCCCCAGCGCTCAGAACAGTGCTTTGCACATAGTAAGCACTTAATAAATGCCATTATTATTAATAAATGCCATTCTCTGTGCCTCAATTCCCTCATCCGTAAAATGGGGATGAAGACTGTGAGCCCCCTGTGGGACAACCTGATCACCTTGTAACCTCCCCAGCGCTTAGAACAGTGCTTTGCACATAGTAAGCACTTAATAAATGCCATTATTATTAATAGACGCCATTCTCTGTGCCTCAGTTCCCTCATCTGTCAAATGGGGATGAAGACTGTGAGCCCCTGTGGGACAACCTGATCACCCTGTAACCTCCCCAGCGCTTAGAACAGTCCTTTGCACATAGTAAGCACTTAATAAATGCCATTATTATTAATAAACACCATTCTCTGTGCCTCAGTTCCCTCATCTGTAAAACGGGGGTTGACTGTGAGCCCCCTGTGGGACAACCTGATCACCTTGTAACCTCCCCAGCGCTTAGAACAGTGCTTTGCACATAGTAAGCACTTAATAAATGCCATTATTATTAATAAGTGCCATTCTCTGTGCCTCAGTTCCCTTCATCTGTCAAATGGGGATGAAGACTGTGAGCCCCCTGTGGGACAACCTGATCACCGTGTAACCTCTCCAGCGCTCAGAACAGTGCTTTGCACATAGTAAGCACTTAATAAATGCCATTATTATTACTAAATGCCATTCTCTGTGCCTCAGTTCCCTTCATCTGTCAAATGGGGATGAAGACTGTGAGCCCCCTGTGGGACAACCTGATCACCGTGTAACCTCTCCAGCGCTCAGAACAGTGCTTTGCACATAGTAAGCACTTAATAAATTCCATTATTATTAATAAACGCCATTCTCTGTGCCTCAGTTCCCTCATCTGTCAAATGGGGATGAAGACTGTGAGCCCCCTGTGGGACAACCTGATCACCGTGTAACCTCTCCAGCGCTCAGAACAGTGCTTTGCACATAGTAAGCACTTAATAAATTCCATTATTATTAATAAACGCCATTCTCTGTGCCTCAGTTCCCTCATCTGTCAAATGGGGATGAAGACTGTGAGGCCCCTGTGGGACAACCTGATCACCTTGTAACCTCCCCAGCATTTAGTAATAGTAATTGCTTAATAAATGCCACTGTTATTATTATTGTTATTATTATTTTATTATTAATAAATGCCACTAGTATTATTATTATCATTATTATTTTATTATTGTTATTACAGTCAGCGCTCAACAACCACCAGGACTATCACCACACGAACTGTCAAGTCGGCCAAGCTCAGGGCGGGAGAGAGGCCCGAGCAACTCTCGCGAGAGTTCCCCCCCTCCTACCGCCCCACCGGGGGTGGGAGGGGGCAGGTTCCATATTGGGTAAAGTCTCGGCGGCGGGGCGGCGGGAATTCTCGCGAGAGTTCCGGCGGCGGTCCGGACCGCGGGGGCCGCGCCGTCTGGTCGGGCTGGAGGCGCGGGTTGGGTTGGCACGGTACCCGCTGTCCGCGTCCCTTGGCCGTGCCAGGGGCCCGTCCGCCACAGGAAGACGACGAGGGGAAGGCGGCAGGGGCAGGGGCAGCGGCGGGGGGCCAAGGGCACGTTGTCCAGCCGCCCCCTCCAGACCCCGAGGGCCTGTCCTTGCTCCTGAGGGACAGTCCGAGCTCCTGAGGAACAGTCTTTGCTCCTGAGGGACAGTCCTTGCTCCTGAGGGAAAGTCCTTCAGCTCCTGAGGGACGGTCTGAGGGGCAGTCCTTGCTCCTGAGGGCCTGTCCTTGCTCCTGCGGTTGTTGCTCCTGAAGGCCGGTCCTTGCTCCTGAGGGACGGTCTGAGGGGCAGTCCTCGCTCCTGAGGGCCTGTCCTTGCTCCAGCAGTTGTTGCTCCTGCAGTTGTTGCTCCTGAAGGCCGGTCCTTGCTCCTGCAGTTGTTGCTCCTGAAGGCCGGTCCTTGCTCCTGAGGGACGGTCTGAGGGCCAGTCCTTGCTCCTGAGGGCCTGTCCTTGCTCCTGCAGTTGTTGCTCCTGAAGGCCGGTCCTTGCTCCTGAGGGACGGTCTGAGGGGCAGTCCTTGCTCCTGCAGTTGTTGCTCCTGAAGGCCGGTCCTTGCTCCTGCAGTTGTTGCTCCTGAAGGCCGGTCCTTGCTCCTGCAGTTGTTGCTCCTGAAGGCCGGTCCTCGCTCCTGAGGGACGGTGTGAGGGGCAGTCCTTGCTCCTGAGGAACAGCTGTTGCTCCTGAAGGCCGGTCCTTGCTCCTGAGGGCCAGTCCGAGCTCCTGAGGGACGGTCTGAGGGGCAGTCCTTGCTCCTGCAGTTGTTGCTCCTGAAGGCCGGTCCTTGCTCCTGCAGTTGTTGCTCCTGAAGGCCGGTCCTTGCTCCTGCAGTTGTTGCTCCTGAAGGCCGGTCCTCGCTCCTGAGGGACGGTCTGAGGGGCAGTCCTTGCTCCTGAGGAACAGCTGTTGCTCCTGAAGGCCGGTCCTTGCTCCTGAGGGCCAGTCCGAGCTCCTGAGGGACGATCTGAGGGGCAGTCCTTGCTCCTGAGGCCTGTTCTTGTTCCTGAAGGCCGGTCCTTGCTCCTGAGGGACGGTCTGAGGGGCAGTCCTTGCTCCTGCAGTTGTTGCTCCTGAAGGCCGGTCCTTGCTCCTGCAGTTGTTGCTCCTGAAGGCCGGTCCTTGCTCCTGCAGTTGTTGCTCCTGAAGGCCGGTCCTTGCTCCTGCAGTTGTTGCTCCTGAAGGCCGGACCTTGCTCCTGAGGGACGGTCTGAGGGGCAGTCCTTGCTCCTGAGGGCCTGTCCTTGCTCCTGCAGTTGATTGCTCCTGAGGGACGGTGTGAGGGGCAGTCCTTGTTCCTGAGGAACAGCTGTTGCTCCTGAAGGCCGGTCCTTGCTCCTGAGGGACGGTCGGAGGGCCAGTCCTTGCTCCTGAGGGCCGGTTCTTGCTCCTGAGGGACGGTGTGAGGGGCAGTCCTTACTCCTGAGGAACAGCTGTTGCTCCTGAAGGCCGGTCCTTGCTCCTGAGGGCCAGTCCGAGCTCCTGAGTGACGGTCTGAGGGCCAGTCCTTGCTCCCGAGGTCCAGTTGTTCCTCCTGAAGGCCGGTCCTTGCGCCTGAGGGACGGTCTGAGGGGCAGTCCTTGCTCCTGAGGAACAGCTGTTGCTCCTGAGGGACGGTCCTTGCTCCCGAGGGCCAGTCCGAGCTCCTGAGGGACGGTCTGAGGGGCAGTCGTTGCTCCTGAGGTCCTGTCCTTGCTCCTGCAGTTGTTGCTCCTGAAGGCCGGTCCTTGCACCTGAGGGACGGTCTGAGGGGCAGTCGTTGCTCCTGAGGAACAGCTGTTGCTCCTGAAGGCCGGTCCTTGTTCCTGAGGGGCAGTCCTTGCTCCTGAGGGCTTGTCCTTGCTCCTGCAGTTATTGCTCCTGAAGGCCGGTCCTTGCTCCTGACGGCCTGTCCGAACTCCTGAGGGCCGGTTCTTGCTCCTGTGGGACGGTCTGAGGGGCAGTCCTTGCTCCTGAGGAGCAGCTGTTGCTCCTGAGGGACGGTCTGAGGGGCAGTCCTTGCTCCTGAGGGCCTGTCCTTGCTCCTGAGGAACAGTCGTTGCTCTTGAAGGCCGGTCCGAGCTCCTGAGGGCCAGTCCTGGCTCCTGAAGGACTGTCCTTTAGCTCCTGAGGGCCAGTCCTTGCTCCTGGGGGACAATCCGAGCCCCTGAAGGACTGTCCTTTAGCTCCTGAGGGCCTGTTCTCATCCCCTGAGGAACAGTCCCTGCCCCCGAGGGCCGGGCTGACGGGACCCCGGCCGCCCCTGCCCCTCCAGGCCCGGCCCCGAGGGCTGCGGGGGGCGGGCCGGGCTCGGACCGGAGCCCCCCGACCCACCCCGTGCCTGCAGCCGGCCTGGGAAGAAGATGTCTCAGGAGAGGCCCAAGTTCTACCGGCAGGAGCTGAACAAGACGCTGTGGGAGGTGCCCGAGCGCTATCAGAACTTGTCCCCCGTGGGCTCGGGGGCCTACGGCTCCGTGTGGTGAGTGCTCGCCCGGGGGGCTTCTCCCCTCGCCCCCTCCTCCCCTCCTGCAGCAGACAACCCCGGCCCTGCTCAGCGAGGCACCAAGCGGCAGGAATTTCCCCCAGGGGATCAATCAATCAATCAATCAATCGTATTTATTGAGCACTTACTGTGTGCAGAGCACTGTACTAAGCGCTTGGGAAGTACAAGTTGGCAACATATAGAGACAGTCCCTACGCAACAGTGCATGCACGCCCCCCTCCCTCTCTTCCTTTAATATTGACTGTATTGACAAAGCACTGCACTAATAATAATAATAATGATGATGGTGTTTATTAAGCGCTTACCATGTGCCATGCACAGTTCTAAGCGCCGGGGTAGATACAAGGTATTCAGGTAGTCCCACGTAGGGCTCACGGTCTCAATCTCCATTTTACAGATGAGGCCCAGAGAATAATAATAATAATAATAACGGGGGCATTTATTAAGCACTTACTATGTGCAAAGCACTGTTCTAAGCGCTGGGGAGGTTGCAAGGTGATGAGGTTGGCCCACGGGGGGCTCACGGTCTCAATCTCCATTTTACAGATGAGGCCCAGAGAAGTGAAGTGACTTGCCCAAAGTCACACAGATGACAAGTGGTGGAGCCGGGATTAGAACCCATGACCTCTGACTCCCAAGCCTGGCCTCTTTCCACTCAGCCATGCCGCCACTAAGCGCTTGGGGGAGTAATAATAATAATAATGGCATTTATTAAGCGCTTACTATGAGCAAAGCACTGTTCTAAGCGCAGGGGAGGTTACGAGGTGATCAGTTTGTCCCATGAGGGGCTCATAGTCTTATCCCCATTTTACAGATGAGGTCACTGAGGCACAGAGAAGTGACGTGACTTGCCCAAAGTCACACAGCTGAGAGTACTCTATAACCTCAGACACGTTCCCTGACCACAACAAGCCCCCCACCCCAATCGTATTTATTGGGCGCTTGCAGTGTGCAGGGTACTGTACTGAGCGCTAGGGAGGGTACACTATAACATCAGACACGTTCCTGCCCACAAAAAGCTTCCTTCGCCCCCCATCGTGTTTATTGGGTGCTTCCAGTGTGCAGGGCACTGTACTAAGCGCTTGGGAGAGAGCACTTCAGCAGAGGTGGTAGGCACGACGTGTGTGCCCCCCACCCTCACCTCGTTTCCCACCTCGGGACTGCCAAGGGGGCAAGGTGGGGGGAAGGGGCATGCCCTCTTCCAGAACAGGGGGTCGGAGGGAGAGCGTTGGTTAGTCAGTCGTATTTATCGAGCTTCTGTGTGCAGAACACTGCTGTGTGACCTCAGGCAAGTCCTTCTCCGTGCCTCAGTTTCCTCATCTATAAAATGGGAGTGACCGAGCCCCACGTGGGACAGAGCTATGCCCAACCTGGTAAGCCCGTATCCACCCCAGCGCTTAGTACAGTGCCTGGCACATAGTAAGCGCTTAACAAGTACCACAAATATTATTATCACTAAACACTTGGTAGAGCACGATATAGCAGACACATTCCCTGCCCACCATGAGCTTACAGTGCAGAGAGGGAGTTGGTTCCGGGCCCATGAAGAGTGCGCCCTGAGCTATTGGATGCGGTTCCTTCGTTTTTCCCAACCCTGGCAGGCCTGACTTACCCCGGGCACATCAGAAAAGAGAACAAGTCAGGCACAGGGGTGCAGACCTAACTGACCGACAGACTCGTGGAGTTCCTTCCCGGCAGAACCTGGCCTTGACTGATTCCTTTTTTGTAAACTCCAAGAAAATCCAGTTGTGGGGAAACAGAGGCACATTTATTTTGGGCTTCCAGCAGGCTTTTTTCCCCCTGGTACTTAAAATACCAGATTTCGTGGGGTGATGCGTCTAGGTACCGCAGCAATGTTGTGTGATCAGTTCTTTGTAACTTCATTGTTGGAGGGAAGACGTCTGAGCGATGCAAAGTTTGCGTTTCCCCGATGTGCCAGGGTGGAACGTGCCAATTAGTAACGTGCTCTTGAGTGCTTTGCCTGAAGGATTGCAAAACTCTTGTAGAGCCATGATTTTCACCTTCCTTCACTGGGGAAACAGGTCCAGCTGACTTTGAGAGTAAGAAAAATAGTCGCTGGCACCGCCGGGGTGTATGTCATTTATGTCTGCTATTTGTAGTTTCCCCAGAGGACCTCAATTAAAAAAAAAGAACAAAAACCTTGAATCACACTATTGTAATGAGATGTCATTCCCAAGCAGCTTTATATTTACAGCTAGGGAAACCGAAGTTTGCCCCCAATCAGTATGTCAGTGAGAAAGCTGGAAATAGAACTTTCTTACTCCTTTGGCCTGGACCAGAAGATCAGTATCCTGGAAAAATATATTAATGAGAATAAGGTGCCATAAAGCTTCTTTGGACATAACGTATAAGCTTTAATTTAAAGACTTCTTAGCGCTTCAATGCAGTCAGAACTCGTAAATAGTGAAAGTGTGCACTTGCTCTATTTTGTAGCTTTTGGAAAAAAAAACACCTTCCTCCTTTACGGTAGCAGATGACTGTAAGCTTGTTATGGGCAGGGAATGCATCTGCTAATTTGGTGGTATTGTACTCTCCCAAGCACTTAGTATAACACTCTGCGCATAGTATGCGCTTAATAAATACCATCGATTGATATGTGTGGTATTATGTGACACTGCACTGCCCTTGAGGTGGGGTAGCATATGCAAAAATTGCTCAAAATATTCTTAAAGCTTCTTTATTGTTAAGAAAGAATTCCCATTTTCAGGAAATGCTCTTTGGTACAGTCCATAAATATGATTCCCGAGTTCCTTAAAAGTCTCATCATGAATTTCCTGTTTGGTAGAATCTATGCTGTAACAGAGATTGTGTAATTGCACCCAGCAGATCATATTGCATTTTCTTATTCAAGCTGTTAGAAATGTGTGGCAGATGGTACCTTGCGTGTGCTTTATGTCCCTTGACTTGCTCTTACAGAATGATCGTAATTTTCATTACAAAAGAAATGCAACATAACGTACTTCATGGCAAACTTTCTTAGACGTATTTGCATAAATGCTTCCCTCCCCAGCTGAAGATCTTTGCCCTGTCTTTTAAAAAAAGAACTATGTTCTTGAGTTTATGACAAATTTATTTTTGTAGCACTAGACTGTTCCCAACAAGGGTTATGCTTTGGTGGCATTATTTAGCAGAATGATATAGGCTGCTGGGAGAAGTTCCAGAGAATTAAGAAAATAGGGTTTCATATAGATTTTCTTCCAGTTTATTAAGTTATTGAAGTTCTTTATAGCCTAGGTAAGGTACTGTGCCCAGAATTGGCCTGGTGGATTTCTCTTAAGTTATCCTGGTTGTTGCACATGAGCAGAATTCCTGCTATTGATGGTAACATTTCTTCACACACAAAAACAGAACACTTCAAAGATTCATTCATTGTCATATTTATTGAGCACTTACTGTGGGCAGAGCACTGTATTAAGCGCTTAGAAAGTACACCTTGTGGATCCATCAGTGATAAATGTATTAGTGTTATAGAGGGTAGTGAGAAAACTGGACTTTTTATCCCTTGCATACTGAGGCTAGCCGGTCTTTTATATTCCAAAATACTTCTTTTATAAATGCAGCACTATCACTACACACATTTTTGGTTAACTCTTTGGACTCAAAAGCAAGGGATCAGACTACAAATCCTGATTTTTATGTGGGGTTTTACGAAGGTATTTCCCTCTTTAAAGTTATAGGGAACTTACTGCTGTAGTTTTAAGGAACTTTGTGTTTTAAGACTGTAAGGGGAAATGAAGCAAAATTGCCTCTTGGCAGTAGTTTGAAGGCAGTGCTGTTGCAAAGCATTGATTTTTGTGGTTTAAGGGCAGAGGAGAATTTCTCTGGTGAGTTTAAGGAAATATAAACAGGAACATGAATATCTTTCCTCTGCAGCTTTTCCAGTTACTCCTTGTGTGATCTGGGGTCAAGTTATTTAACTTCCCTCCTCCTCCTTCGGGACACCAGGAATGCCTGTAAAACACTCTGGAAGTTAGCAGATGAATGACACCGAAACAGATAGAAGAGTAAGATCTTGTTGAAATTTCTGGTAGTCAAATCCCTTATACTCTGCATCATGCTTACTGCTCTCCTTTGTAAGAGTGTGAAGTAGAGAAAAGGAATGTTGGTACAAATCCTGTCAAATATCTGTATTACTATTATATGAGAGATAACATCATTATGCATGCATGGAAGACCCAGAATGTAGAGAGAATAGCTATCTAATAGAGCCCTGGGTGGAAGATTAGCATTATAATCGGCGGTCATCCCTTTTATAGCTCTGCCTTTTTAGAGCTGTTGTCGCTTAAGATCTTGCTGTTTCTCTCATTCCATACCATCCCTGCAGACTCTTAAATGTAAAACTGTATTAAGGAAGGACAACATGGGGTAATTCTCCACAGTTTTAACTCTGTAGAGAGTGGCAAAGGAGAGGCGGGTGACCAGGAAATAGAGATGCTTCATGGGTGACCACATGGCTGACCACATCTACCACACTGTCCAGATCCCAGGAGTAGTGGATTCCCCCACTTTGCTTCATGTCTGGCAGGAATGGAGCAAGTCGTTGTTGGCAAAGCACAGGGTGACCATTGATGACACTTGTGGATTCCAGGCCCAAGGGACGCAAGTGTTACATCAGGCACTTGTTGCGATATAATGATATAAGATGGGACATTTTGTGGCTGTTCTCCCGAACCTAGAAGGTTTCTTTTGAGGGAGGGGGAACCCTCGACCCCAGCCCTTGCTTCGCATCCGTTGTATTCCCTCTCCTTCCTTCTAGTTGCTTGCAAACATGAGCACCACTTCCAAGCTATGTAACTTGGCAGCAGGAGCCAATGGAGGCCGGGTGTTTAAAATAAAAAAATACCAGACATAAATGCATCTGTGCTCATACCGGACAGGGGACGGACCAGCTGAAAAGATGGCTGGACTAAAACAGAACGAAGGACACCTTACCAGAGCGTTCCCCACATCACTGGGACAGAATTGGAAAAGAGCAGTCAGATGAGATTTTGTGTGTTTTCTGGCGACTTACTCTTAAGAGCACTTTTCCGTTCCCTCTTTTTAGTCAACCTCTTTGCTCTTTTCTGTTCTCTCCCCGAACATTCAAGCATGTACAGACCTTCCTAATCCCTGAAAACCTTTTACTTGAATCTCTCCCAAGAGAGATCTGTGACCATATTGTTTATCTTCTGAATTTTGTGTCTCCTCTCCCTTCTCCTCCTCGTGCCCTGATGTCTGATCTGACCGTTGTACCAAAGTGGTTCATTCGGTCTTTCAGTTGTGTTTACTGAATGCTTACTGTATGCAGAGCTCTGTACTAAGCACTTGGGAGAGTACAGTACAACAATAAATGGACACATTCCATGTCCACAACGACCCTACAGTCTAGAGGGGAAGACAGACATTACTATAAATAAATCACAGTTATGTACATAAGTGCTGTGGGGCTGGGAGAGAGAGTGAACAAAGGGATCAAGTTAGGACGTTGCAGAAGGGAATGGGAGAAAAGGAAAGGTGGCCTTGGAGGCCTCTTGGTTCATTGAGGTCTCCGATCACGTCATAACAGAGATGGAAAACTTGAAAAAGAAAACCACTTGGCCGTTTCTCGTAGCTTCTTTAGCAGTCTTGCAGATAAGTTCACAAAGTCTGTCTTCCCTCATATGCTGTTGTCACCCACCCCGTTCAGGTTACATTAGCTGTGCTTACAGTCAACTCCAGGATGGGTACAGGCACTTCCCCTGGCTGCTGAAGTGTCAGCCAGCCAGTGAGTGCCCCTAAAGAGCCTCCAACAACACCAACCTGCTGCTTGGGGTCCAAGTAAATCTTTGCCAGCCTCGTGGTTCGAGAGCACTAGCGACCAGTCAGAGCATCGGAGCAGACATTTTACCTGTGGCCCTGCCCACGTTTGGAAGGCCTCTCCAGTCACACCCACTTCTTTTCACATCTCCCTCCCTCTTTTACCAGTCTGAAGGGGACCTGGCTTGCAGGAAATGCATTGTTTCCCTGCAAACACAGATTCCCTTGACAACATAACAAAAAGGTCCTACTGTAAATGTTTTTTTTCTAGGCCTGCTGCCTAATTTCCTTTAGGCTCTGGGCTTGTGGGCACATGCTAATTTGGAATTTCTGTGGCACTTTACCCTCCTCCCCCAAGCTTTCCTCCTTCCCATGTGATCGTGTCCCAGGAATCATAAGGAACTGGTGATGGGTTTGTGTGCCCGTCCGACCTCCTCACCTTGGTAGACGGTGGGTGAGAGAGTGGAGCAAGGCAGAAGAGAGTTGTGCATGCTGGCTCCTGGGTGGTAGACTTTCTGGCAGGATGGAGGAATAATAATAATGATGGCATTTATTAAGCGCTTACTATGTGTAAAGCACTGTTGTGAGCGCTGGGGAGGTTACAAGGTGATCAGGTTGTCCCATGGGGAGCTCACAATCTTCATCCCCGTTTTACAGATGAGGTAACTGAGGCCCAGAGAAGTTAAGTGACTTGCCCAAAGTCACACAGCTGACAATTGGCAGAGCTGGGATTTGAACCCATGACCTCTGTTTCCAAAGCCCATGCTCTTTCCATTGAGCCACGCTGCTTCTGTAAGTCATTGATGGCTAAGCTGAGTTCTGTACTAAGCTCTGAGGAGAGTAGGCTACAGCAGAATTGGTAGCCATGTTCCCTGCCCACAATGAGCTTACAGTCTAGTCTGCAGACTGCCCATTCCTGGGCATTTGTTGCCTTTGGACTAGGCTAGAATAACATGGCTGTGCCAAAGGCACAGTCCCTACCATGTGGGAGCTTCAGGTCGCTTTTAACATGTCACATAACCTGTACATATTTCACACATATGAATAGTCCACCCATTGCTGTCCTCAAATGCCCCTCTCTGTTTGCAACACTTCTGTTGTATTATACTTGGCTAAGAATTTAGTATGGTACACTGCATACAGTAAGCGCTCAGCAAATGCCATTAATTCTGAAGTTATCTTGGCTCTATCTCAACTTGCCTCCCTCATTCAACCCACATATTCAGTGTCACCACATCCTGTCTGTCGGTCCAACCTTCACAGTGCTAAAATCTGCCCTTCACTCTCCATCCATACTGCTACCACGTTAATCCAAGCACTTCTATCCCGCCTTGATTACTGCACCAGCCTCCTTATTGACCTCCCTGCCTCCTGTCTCTCCCCACTTCAATCTGTACTCTGCTGCCTGGATCATTTTTCTACAAAAATGTTCAGTCTGTGTTTCCCTATTCCTCAGGAACCTCCAGTGGTTGCCTATCCATCTCTGCATACGACAGAAACTCCTAACCATTGGCTTTAAAGCATTCAACCGTCTTGCCCCCTACTATCTTGCCTCCCTGATTTGCTACTACAACTCAGCCCACACATTTCGCTTCCCTGATGCCAGCCTACTCACTGTTCCTCGATTTTGCTGCTGATCCCTGGCCTAAAACATCCTCCCTCTTCATAAATGACGGACGGTCTCACTCCTCACTTTCAGAGTCTCATTAAAAGCCCATCTCCTCCAAGAGGCCTTCCCGACTAAGCCCTCATTTCCTCTTCTCTCCTTCGTTGTCCTTACACTTCATTTTGCACCCTTTACTCACCCCTCCTTCAGCCCCTCAGTACTTAATACATATCCAGAATATATTTATTTGTAGTAATGTCTGTCTCCCCTAGACTGTAAGCTAGTTGTGAGCAGCGAATGTTTCTGCCAACTCTGTTATATTGTACTCTCCCAAGTGCTTAGTACAGTGCTGTGCACACAGTAATCACTCAGATATGATTGGTTGATCCAAGTGTTGAATTTCTTCCATAAGGGCAGTTCTTTACTCCATCCTATTCATTTGAAGTTGCGGAGCAGATGAAGGTTGAACTTACTCTCCTTTTGCAACTTGCAAAATGGAAAATCAGAAATCAGTTCAACTCTTTATAATCCTTCTCCCCCTTCTCTCCTCTCCCCCGCCCCCACAAAAAAAAATCCTTCCTTTGATTCTTTTCTCCATCTGTTGAAAACTTTCTGCACGAAGCTTGATGTATTTTGGGAAAGGCTTTTTTTATTGGCAGACTTCCACTGAATGTACTTGAGGCAAATGTAACTTTAAGTTTCAACCTAATAGGTGACTTATTGTGAGCATGTCCAGCAGAGAGACAAAGAGCAGGTTGGCTTTTCCAGCCCCTTCTATGCACATCTCTGCTTCACCCCTCTCCTCCCTCAACTTTCCACTGCCATCCCAGTGGAAACTCAGTGTGGCAGCATTTGTGCCCTTCTTGGGAATCTCCCACTTCCCTTGTCTTTCCCCTGTCACACCCTCGATCCCGGATCCTTAATTTTTTTACCAGTGTTTAAGCGCTTACTATGTGCCAGGCACTGTAGTAAGTACTTGAATAGATTCAAGATATAATCAGGTAGGACACAGGCCCTGGTTCCCCCAGGGCTCCATCTTAATCACCATTTTACAGATGAGGTAGCCAAGGCCCAGAGAAGTGAAGTGACCTGCCCAGCTTCCCACAGCAGAAAAGTCGGGAAGTCCTCCCAACTCCCAGGCCCGTGCTCTATACGCTAGGCCTCCCTGCTTCTTTGAGACACTTTAAACTTCCTTAAAATCCCTAGCATTTTTTTCCTTTCTAATCAGTTTTGGCAACAGCCTTTTGTACTCTCACGCTCCACTCTCAGCCTCCATGAGTTTCCCTTTGCTTCCGCTTCACAGTCAACTTAGACCAGATGTCAGAGCCCTCCTTGACAAGCTCCTTGTTTTATGGGTTTATCTAACTTTACTTCTTAGACCTCCTGCAAGAGCCTTATGCTTGGAATTTCCTTCCACCGCATTCTCCGTCCTGTCAGTATCTAAGCTAAATGACTGGTAATGTTGGTTAACCAGATAAATGAGGAGGAAGTCGGAGGAGTAATAGCATCTAAAAGAAGAAGCAGTGTGGCTTAGTTGAAAGAGCACGGGCTCGGGCTTCAGAGGACTTGGGTTCTAATTCCGGCCCCCCGACTTTTCTGCTGCATTACCTTGGGGAAGTCACTTCACTTCCCTGGGCCTCAGGTACCTCATCTTTACAGTAAAGATTAAACCCCACTCCCTCCTACCTAGACTGTAGGCCCCGTGCGGGACAGTGACCGTCCAAACTGATGATCTTGTTTCCACCCTCAGTGCTTCGCACATAGTAAGTGCTTAACAAATACCCTAATTATAAAAAAGAGATTGAGCGCTACTCTCTACCCAGTTAGCAACCCCATTTTTGTGTGTCCTGCACTGCCATCCCCTGAGCATGAAGAATGCCAAACACATGATCGCAGCTTTTAGACTGTGAGCCCACTGTTGGGTAGGGACTGTCTCTACATGTTGCCAACTTGTACTTCCCAAGTGCATAGTACAGTGCTCTGCACACAGTAAGCGCTCAATAAATACGATTGATTGATGCTGAACTGAAAGAGGATGAGAGAGACTTTTTACTCTGGTGGCCGTCATTCTCCAGTGTGTGGAAATAAGGCTGTTCTCCCTCCTGCGTAGACTGTGAGCCTCACAAGGGGCAGGGACTTGTCTCGACCCAAGCGTTTAGTACATTGCTTAGCACATAGTAAGTGCTGAACAGATATATATATATATGTGGTACTCTCCCAAGTGCTTAGTACAGTGCTTTGCACACAGTAAGCACTCAGTAAATGTGATTAATAATGAATAATGATAACAGATACCATCATTATTAGTTACCATCCTGAAAAGAAAACTGGGTTGTGGGGAACAACCTGTGGGCAGGGCAGGCTTTATGATTTGTGTGAAGTGGGTGAGAAGCAGTGTTGCCTAGTGGATAAAGCACAGTCCTGATAGTCACATCCTGAGTTCTTATCCCAGCTCCGCCACTTGCCTGCTTTGTGACCTTGGACAAGTCACCTCACTTCTCGGGGCCTCAGTTCCCTCATCTGTAAATTGGGAATTAAGACTGTGAGCCCTATATTGGACAGGGAATGTGTCCCACCTGATTAGCTTGCATCTACCCCAGTGCTTAGTACAGCGCCTGGTACATAGTAAGCACTTAACAAATACTGTTTTTTTTAAAAAAGTGCCTGCCCTGTGTCCAACAGTCTGGATTGAGTTGTTTGTCGACCTTGGATCTCATTTAGTCGCCTGTGGAGGATTGGCTCTGAGTCATGATATGTCGCTTAAGAACATGATGTGATCTGGACAATTTTGAGGTGGTGATGCAAGGTCCTGAAAAATAGCCATCCTGGTTCCCAGTGGGCTTTGGAGTTTTGAAGCAATTGTTTATTGCAGATCCATGTAGAACCCCGTTCAGAGGCATATAGGGTAAGACCTTATATGCCTATTTTGTTTACTCCCTTTCCCAATGGAATGGTAAATGACCTGTTTAAATCAATCAATCAATCAATCGTATTTATTGAGTGCTTACTGTGTGCAGAACACTGTACTAAGCGCTTGGGAAGTACAAGTTGGCAACATATGGAAACAGTCCCTACCCAACAGTGGGCTCACAGTCTAAAAGAGTGGGCTCACAGTCTAGAAGACAGTCTAAAATCCAGTGAGAGACAGCAGTGATACTGGATTACTAGCTTGCTGTTACAGAACAGATATTTGCTTCAGTTTTCTATGTGAAGGCTGTCAAGTAGAACTCAGATTTGACCCTTAGAAACTGAAGCAGTCTAAATTATGAACAGAGTAACATTGAAAAGGTGATAATTGTGGTAGTTCAGCAATATGTGCAGGACACTGTACTAAACGCTGAGGTAGATAGGAGCTAATCAGGATCACCACAGGAGGCTCACAGTTTTAATACCCGTTTTACAGATGAGGTAATTGAGCTATAGAGAAGTGAAGCGATGGGCCCAGGGTCACACAGTGGACAAGTGGAGGAGCGGTGGTCCAAGCCCGTATGACTTGCAGGCCCAAACTCTATCCACTAGGTCATGCTGCCTTCTCTAGATTTAGGTTTTAAATCTGCCTGGATTTAGAGTTATTTATAATCTACTTAAAATGATCTTTCTAAAAGAAGAAATTTAAAAAAAAACCTTCCGGGAGGTCCTTTTTAAAGCCATGCAATCCAGAGTCCGCAATATGAGCCATGAAAATGAAATCTTTACATGTCAGCCCCTTAGCTTGACTAAGGTCACCCCGCAGACAGGTTTCAGTTGTTTGCCCCATAGATGTTAAGTTTGCTTTCCCCTGAAATTGAAACAGGTTTTCTTTTCACATCAGGGTTTCTTAGAGTGACACTCCCCCAGTGTGATTTTAGTGACTGCAATCTGTCTCACAGGGTAAAGGCAAGGCCTGGGTTTTTTGGTTGTTTTTTTTTAGCTGGTTTGTGGTAGTGCACTCAGTTCTGGTGCAGAACGTGATGGCAACTTTAGCGAACTGTCATCCAACAATGCGCATCTTGTCTGTATACAGTGTGATGTGTGCAGATGCATTTCTTTTGACATCACGTGTGCACAGGGGCAGATATGGGTGAATTTTCCTCAGTATGCAGTTTTTCTTAACAGAGGGTTCTGCAAAAAACATAAGCCCTGAGTTTATTGAAGAGTTTCATGTGTCAGGTAATATTTATACCCTGCAAAATATTATTGATCTTGGTATGATTGAATGGCTTTGTCAGGGCTGTGAAATAACTGTGCATTTTATTTTTCCAAAATGCTTTCACATCACTTATCATTTTTTTTAAAGCCCTTACTATGTGTCAGGCACTGTACTAAGCTTTGAGCTAGGTCCAAGCCAATCAGATTGGACACAGTCCCAGTCCCACGTGGGGCTCACAGTCTTTAATCCCTATTTTACAGATGAGGTAACCGAAGCTCAGAGAAGTTAGGTCACTTGCCCAGGGTCACACAGCAGACAAGTGATGGAGGAAGGATTAGAACCCAGGTCCTTCTGACTTCCAGGCTCCTGCTAAGCAGCGTGACTCAGTGGAAAGAGCACGGACTTTGGAGCCAGAGGTCATGGGTTCAAATCCCAGCTCCACCACTTGTCAGCTGTGTGACTTTGGGCAAGTCACTTCACTTCTCTGGGCCTCAGTTACCTCATCTGTAAAATGGGGATTAAGACTGTGAGCCCCCTGTGGGACAACGTGATCACCTTGTAACCTCCCCAGCACTTAGAACAATGCTTTGCACATAGTAAGCGTTTAATAAATGCCATTATTATTATTATTATTATCCCTTTGGCCACGCTGTTTCTCTTAAAAAAAATCCTGACATAAGTCCTGTGAGGGAGAGATAGGCAGGTATTATTACTCTTATTTTATAGATGAGAAGGCAAAGGCACAGAGTGGATACATGACTTGTCCAAGGACACACTGAAGACCAATAGCAATTCTGGGAGTAGAAACCAGGTCTCCTCACTCAATCGTATTTATTAAGCACTTACTATGTGCAAAGCACTGTAATAAACGCTTGGGAGAGTACAATACAACAGACACATTCTCTGCCCACAATGAGTTTACAGCCTAGCAGTGAGACAGACATTAATGTAAATAAATAAATTATGGATATGTATGTAAATGCTGTGGGGATGAGAGGGGGAGTTAAATAAGGAGAGCAAGTCAAGGTGTTGCAGAAGAGTGGAAGAAAAGAAAGAGATGGCTTAGGCAGGGAAGGCCACTCAGTTATACCAAGATCAATAATATTTTGCAGGGTATAAATATTACCTGACATATTGTGCCTTCAGTAAGGCTTTTAACCAGGGGGGCGAGTAACTGTATGTCGGATGTGGAGATGGTGGGCGTTCCAGGCCAGAGGCAGGATGTGGGCGAGAGAGGCGACATGGAAGTACACTGAGTAGGTTGGTGAGATGAGGTAGGAAGGGGCAAGGTGAATGAGTGCTTTAAAGCTAATGGTAAAGAGTTTTGGTGTGATGCTGAGGTGGATGGGCAACCACTGGAGGTTGTTGAGGACTGGGGAAACACGGACTGAAGATTTTTGTAGAAAAATGATCCAGGCAGCAAAGTGAAGTGTGGACTGGAGTCCGGAGAGGCGGGAGGCCAGCACGGAGGCTGATAGAGTAATCAAGGCGGGATAGGATAAGTATTGGATTAAGCACTTAAGCACTCTCAGACCCCTGCTTTTCACACTAAATTGTGCTACCTCTAAATGAGTGCCTCTCATCCAAGATGCAGGAAAAGGAGTAAAAACATAAGTAGTGGTGTGCAGTGGGGGAGAGGCGAAGGGCTGAGGAGGGAGTGGGATGATTCTAGGCCATTTTGGCCCCCCCAGGTACATAAGTAACATAAACTGAATTATCACCTTTTGAGGGGAAAAAAAACCCCAAAAACCTTTTGGTAAGATAAAATATTCTTCTGCAGGAATTGAATGGTTAAAGGACTTTTTCAGAATTTCTGATGACCTTATCCTAAAGGAGTTTTGGCTAAAGAAATTCTAAAAATAAGGTTTCTAGTTAAATGGTCAATCACTTGAAGTCAAGTGGAGTGATATTTTTGAATGCGGCTTTTATGTGGAATTGGAGGAGTGATTCCCAGATCACTGTTTAGCCTAGTAAAAGGAGGAACATTTTAATTCATTCAATTGTATTTACTGAGTGCTTACTATGTCCAAAGCACTATATTAAGTGCCTGGGAGAGGACAATGCAACAATAAACGGACATATTCCCTGCCCACAACGAGTTCATAGTCAAGAGGGAGGCAGACGGTAATATCCATAAATAAATGAAAAAGCCTAAGCTTTGTTGTTTATAGCTAGTAGTTTGGGCAGAATTCTTCTCCCTGCCTCTTTCCCATCCCCCACCCCCTTTCAATCCTCTAACAACCTCCTACTTGACCTGTTGCAAGTCATTTACCTTGTGTGTCCTTTTCCTTCTAATTAAGTTTGTGAAAGTGAGTTAAAGACTTAAGGTCTGAGATGTTTCGATATAAAGCTGTAAAGAAGGAATAAAGTAGCAGGGTGTGGGAACGGGTCAGGTTAGCTTTTTACCTCACAACTCATCCTCCCAATTTCCAGGATATAGGTCAGGAGCTCCTAGTCATATTCAGTCGTATATATTGAGCACATACTGTTTGCAGAGTGTACTGTATAAGCGCTGGGGAGAGTACAATATAAGAATAAACAGACACATTCCCTGCCCATAATGAGCTTACAGTCTAGAGGTCATACTGCATTTGACTCTTACTGAAGAAAGGAACCCATCAGTTATGTACCCTTTTCTATGGTGAGGTGATTTTCAGATGATGATGATGATAATTATGGTATTTAAGTGCTTACTATGTGCCAAGAAGTATCCTAAGCGCTGGGGAAGTTTTCATGGGAGACACAGTCCCTGTCTCCCATAGAGCTCACAGTCTAGACAGGAGGGAGTGGGATTTAATCCCCATTTTACATGAGAAAACAGAGGCGTAGTGAAGTGATTTGCCCAAGGTCACACAACAGGCAAGTGACAGATCTGGGATTAGAACCCAGGCCCTCTGACTCTCAGGCCTGTGCTCTTTCCACTAGGCCACACTGCTTCTGTAAGATGATATCTTCCTTTCAGGAACTATCACCTGTTGACTATCAACATGCTACGATTGGAAGATTAACAAAGTCACTTGACATCATTTAAGGGTGGATCTTTCATATTTTTAGGAGGTAGGTGGTTGCTGAAAATGTCCCAAGCATTTGGTGCAATTTCCATGAGGTGACTAGGAGGCTAACTTTTTCAAACTCACATTACTAGCTCTCAGAGTGTGGGACGCAAAGACAATGGAACTGCATTAGTTCAAAATATTTCCCTCTTGCCACTTAAAGAAGTGCACAATGAAAAACACATGCTGAATGGCTTTGCCAAAATGAAATTTACACATAGTTTTTGGTAAGTGTCATGTTAACGGTCTCATGAGAGAGCATATTTTTTTCTGTAGAGAGACATTATCACAGCATGATAACCCTTTCTTCACTGACTCTCAGTAAACTGTGATGAGGAAATACTCTTGACCGATTCCCAAACAGAAGCAGGTTCTAATTACCATTCACCTAAAGAAATTAAGCTTTAAAACAAGCCTTCATTGGGCCTTCTCATTTACATTTTTGATCAATCCGTGGTATTTATTGAGCACTGACTTTGCAGAACACTGTCCTAGGCGCTTAGGAGAGTACAGCACAGCAGAGTTGCTAGACATAATTTCCCACCGATGGCCGAGTATTGAAGACAAAATTCTAGTGTTAATGTTTTGATGCTCGTATTTGATGTCAGCATTACTGTTTCACATCGGATATCAAAATGTGTTGACTCGGGGCCTTTGGCTTTTCTTTGTGATGCTGCAGGTTTCCTGCCTCACAAAAGTGTGCAGAAGTAAAGGAAGAAGGCCATTTGAGAAGCAGCGTGGTCTAGTGGATAAAACGCAGGCCTGGGGGCCAGAGGCTCTGAGTCCCGGCTCCACCTCTTGCCTCCTGTGTGACCTTGGAAAAGTCAGTTAACTTCTCTGTGCCTCAGTTTCCTCAACTGCAAAATGGAGATGTAGTACCTGTTTTCCCTCTGTGCACCCCACAAGGAACAAGGACTGTATTTGCCCTGATTAACCTTTGTCTACCCAAGAGCTTAAGCAGTGCTTCACACATAGTAAGTGCTTAATACATATTTTAGATATAGAGCGGGACATGGAGAGGACAGTCTGACCACTGACTTTTTTAGCCTTTTTCAGTACTGGGCTCCCTGCTGCCATCATTGTTGCCACCCCAGCTAAAAGCAGAGTTTTGCAGTAGTATTAACTGGTGTTGTCTACCATCCCAGTCCAATCATGCAGGAGGCAGAGCTAAGACTGGTAGCTGAGGGGGCGGAAGGGAAAGGCCGGGACCGTAACATCTCCCTATTCCGGTTCCTGCAAAATGTAGGTCTCTGATGAAGGGCGGAAAGGGGAAAGCCAGTCACTTTTTTTTTAACGGTAGAAGCAGCATGGTATAGTGGATAGAGCATGGGCCTGGTAATACTAATAATAATGATGGGATTTATTAAGCGCTTACTATGTGGAAAGCACTGTTCTAAACGCTGGGGAGGTTACAAGGTGATCAGGTTGTCCCACAGGGGGCTCACAGTATTAATCCCCATTTTACAGTTGAGGTAACTGAGGCACAGAGCAGTTAAATGACTTGCTCAAAGTCACACAGCTGACAATTGGCAGACCTGGGATTTGAACCCATGACCTCTAACTCCAAAGCCTGGGCTCTTTCCACTGAGCCACACTGCTTCATGGTAGTCAGAAGGTCATGGGTTCTAATCCCAGCTCCGTGACCTGTCTGCTCTGTGACCTTGGGCAAGTCACTTCACTTCCTCTGTGCCCCAGGTACCTCATCTGAAAAATGGAGATCGAGACTGAGCCCCACGTGGAACAGGGACTGTGTGCAACCTGATTTGTGTGTAGCCACCCCAGCATTTAGTAAGCACTTAACAAATACCATAATTATTATTACTGGGTGTCTTGCACTGTACTAAGCGCTAGGATAGATAGAACCTAATCAAGTTGGACACAGTCCATGTCGCACATGGGGCTCACAGTCTTAATTCCCATTTTGCAGATGAGGTAACTGAGGCACAGAGAAATGTCCTGCCCAAGGTTACCACAGCGGACAAGTGGCAGACCTGGGAAAAGAACCCAGGTCCTCTAAATTCCAGACCTTTGCCCTTTCCACTAGGCCTTGCTGCTTCCCTATTTCTTTTTCTCTGGGAGGCAGGTACAGTGTTAAATTCCACTGATTGAGGCAGGGCTGTGGCAAGCAGGAGAGGGTCTAATTACTGGTCCTAAGTGGATGAAGAATAGTCAATTGATAGGTCTTGCAAACATGTATCATCACTATCCATCAGGCAATTATGATAATATATAAGTGAGTACTACGTGCAGCAAAGTGCTGAGGTGGAGATATAGATAATAATCCTATTAAATATATAATTGTAATATAATTATTATGTTAATATAATATATTCTATAGTATCATCAGATCAGCCACATTCCCTGGACCACATGGGGCTTGCAGTCTAGAGGGACGGAGAGTAGATATTTAATCCCATTTTATAGACGAGGAAACTGAAGCTCAGAGAAGTTAAGTGACTTGCCCAAAGCCACACAGCAGGCCAGTGGGGCGGCTGTCTAGATTTCTTGACTCCCAGTCTTGGATTCTTTCCACTAGCCCACAGTGCTTAATAATAATACTGATGGTATTTAAGTGCTTACTGTGTGCAAAGCACTGTTCTAAGCACTGAGGAGGTTACAAGGTGATCAGGTTGTCCCATGTGGGGCTCACAGTCTTAATCCCCATTTTAATCCGCAAGATGAGGTAACTGAGGCACAGAGAAGTTGTGACTTGCCAAAAGTCACACAGCTGACAGTTGGAGGAGTCGGAATTTGAACCCATGACCTCTGACTCCAAAGCCCGGGCTCTTTCCACTAAGCCATGCTGCTTCTTTTGCCATAGCCCCAACTCCCTTAATCTTGTCACTGAAGACATTTTCCAGTGCTTTAATTCTTTGTCCACTTCTGTAGACCATCACCCGTTTCACTGAAATTCTGTAGAACACTATTCAGATAAAGAGTTAACTAATGCAGTGTAATAATAATAATATTTGTGGTATTTAAGCACCAACTATGTTAATAATAATATTTGGTGGTACTTAAGCACTAACTCTGTGCCAAGCAACGCTCTAAGCACGGGGGTAGATAGAAGTTAATCAGGTTGGATACAGTCCTACATGGGGCTCAGAGTCTCAGTCCCCATTTTACAGTTGAGGTAACTGAGGCCCAGAGAAGTGAAGTGACTTGCGTAAGGTCACACGGCAGACAAGGGGTGGAGCTAGGATTAGAACCCATGACCTTCTGACTCCCCAACCTGTGCTTTATCCACAAGCCACACTGCATGTCCATAGAAGAATGACTTCATAATTCCCGTCCATTCTGTAGCACTTGTAGATGTTGTATCAATTGAGTGCCCATTTTATTCTGGTGTGGCGTGCTAATAAATGTAGAACGTAGTCTTAAAGAGATCAATTCCTCCAGGGCAGAGATTGAGCCTCCTATTACTTCTGTTGGTTCCTCAAGCATTTAGTATGGCGGTACGCATGCAGTAGACGCCCAATAAGTACCGTGGATAGTGGTCTGCAGTGGGGGAGAGGCGAGGGACCGAGGAGGGAGTGGGATGATTCTAGGCCATTTTGGCCCCCCAAGTTCGTGGGGGTTACGGAATTGTGAACCGTGTCTTATAAACCTGCCAAAGCGCTGTGGGTTTTTATGGCCTGAAGTTGTCTGGAAGCTAAATCTCTCCCTTATCTCCCCATCTCTCCCCCCACAGAAAAACAAACAAACCAAGAAACCCTCCAGTCACTTTGAACCTAGGAGAACAGAATGTTTGTCAAACAAGGGGGACCCTAGTCGACCTTGCGGAGCTATGTCTGCACGTCTGAGCCACGATGTCGGCTTCGTATCAAAGAGCAAGTGCTTAGAGCTACAACGTTGGTGCCCCGCTATCTACCCATAGGCAAAACAGATTTTAACTTCATGCGATTCTAGGCCTGGCTGGAAGAATGTGGTTCTGCTTACGTGCGTGAACCCATTTTTAAGGTGATGTTTGTTAGCCCCTGTCTATGTGAGCTGGAAATTCCTGACTCAAACCAGCTCGGTCCCGATCAGTGTCCTGGTATCCAAGCCAGATCGGGAGTTACTTTGAGGTGGTCGTGTCATGCTTGCAAGGTAATTTATTTATTATTACGGTATTCGTTAAGCGCTTACTATGTGCTAAGCACTGTTCTAAGCACTGAGGTAGTAGATCCGCTGCCCGGATCGTCTTTGTGCAGAAATGCTCTGGGCATGTTAACTCCCCTCCTCAAAAATCTCCAGTGGCTACCAGTCAACCTACGCATCAGGCAAAAACTCCTCACCCTCGGGTTCAAAGCTGTCCCACGTGGGACTCTATTTATTTATTTATTCTATTTATTTTATTTTGTTAGTATGTTTGGTTTTGTTCTCTGTCTCCCCCTTTTAGACTGTGAGCCCAATGTTGGGTAGGGACTGTCTCTATATGTTGCCAATTTGTACTTCCCAAGCGCTTAGTACAATGCTCTGCACATAGTAAGCGCTCAATAAATATGATTGATTGATTGACTCATACTTTTAATCCCCATTTTACAGATGAGGAACTGAGGCCTAGAGAAGTGAAGTGATTTGCTCAAGGTCACACAGCAGACAAATGGCAGAGGCAGAATTACAACCCACGTCCCTTTGACTCCCAAACCCGTGCTCTTTCCTCTAAGCCATGCTGCTTCTCTAGGCTTGTGCTTTTACCAGTCTGTCAGTTGAAGCAGCATGGCTCAGTGGAAAGAGCACGGGCTTTGGAGTCAATGGTCATGGGTTCAAATCCCGGCTCTGCCAGTTGTCAGCTATGTGACTTTGGGCAAGTCGCTTAACTTCTCTGTGCCTGTTACCTCATTTATAAAATGGAGATTCACTGAGAGCTCCCCGTGGGACAACCTGATCACCTTAAAGCCTCCCTAGGGCTTAGAACAGTGCTTAGAACCC
Organism: Tachyglossus aculeatus; assembly: GCF_015852505.1. Lineage (NCBI taxonomy): Eukaryota > Metazoa > Chordata > Mammalia > Monotremata > Tachyglossidae > Tachyglossus > Tachyglossus aculeatus. The sequence continues at coordinate 17,101,247 of NC_052072.1, read as the reverse complement.
CTTACTGTAGGGGTTCCTCAAGGGTCAGTTCTTAGTCCCCTTCTGTTCTCTATCTACACTCACTCCCTTGGTGAACTCATTCACTCCCACGGCTTCAGCTATCATCTCTACGCTGATGACACCCAAATCTACATCTTTGCCCCTGCTCTCTCTCCCTCCCTCCCTCCAGGCTCGTATCTCCTCCTGCCTTCAGGACATCTGCGTCTGGATGTCTGCCTGCCATCTAAAACTCAACATGTCCAAGACTGCACTCCTTATCTTCCTTCCCAAACCCTGCCCTCTCCCTGACTTTCCCCTCGCTGTAGATGGCACTGCCATCCTTCCCGTCTCACAAGCCCGCAACCTTGGTGTCATCCTCGACTCCGCTCTCTCGTTCACCCCTCACATCCAAGCCGTCACCAAAACCTGCCGGTCTCAGCTCCGCAACATTGCCAAGATCCGCCCTTTCCTCTCCATCCAAACCGCTACCCTGCTTGTTCAATCTCTCATCCTATCCCAACTGGATTACTGCATCAGCCTCCTCTCCGATCTCCCATCCTCCTGTCTCTCCCCACTTCAATCCATACTCCACGCCGCTGCCCGGATCGTCTTTGTGCAGAAACACTCTGGGCATGTTACTTCCCTCCTCAGAAATCTCCAGTGGCTACCAATCAACCTACGCATCAGGCAAAAACTCCTCCCCCTGGGCTTCAAGGCTGTCCATCCCCTCGCCCCCTCCTACCTCCCCTCCCTTCTGTCCTTCTCCAGCCCAGCCCGCACCCTCCGCTCCTCCACCACTAATCTCCTCACTGTACCTCGCTCTCGCCTGTCCCGCCGTTGACCCCCGGCCCACGTCCTCCCCCTGGCCTGGAATGCCTTCCCTCCGCACATCCGCCAAGCTCACTCTCTTCCTCCCTTCCAGGCCCTTCTGAGAGCTCACCTCCTCCAGGAGGCCTTCCCAGACTGAGCCCCTTCCTTCCTCTCCCCCTCCTCCTCCTCCCCGTCCCCCCGCCTTACCTCCTTCCCCTCCCCACAGCACCTGTATATATGTATATGTGTTTGTACATATTTATTACTCTTTTTTTAAATTTTACTTGTACATATTCTACTTATTTTATTCTGTTACTATGTTTTGTTGTCTGTCTCCCCCTTCTAGACTGTGAGCCTGCTGTTGGGTAGGGACCGTCGCTATATGTTGCCAACTTGTACTTCCCAAGTGCTTAGTACAGTGCTCTGCACACAGTAAGCGCTCAATAAATGCGATTGAATGAATGAATGCTTTGCACATAGTAAGCGCTTAATAAATGCTATCATTATTATTATTATTAGTCTTATTTATTGAGCGCTCACTGTGTGCAGACCATTGTACTAAGCACTTGTACCATGCATCCTAGGGTATAACGATATGGGAAGCAGCATGGTCTACTGGAAAGAGCACAGGCCTGGGAGTCCGAGGACTTGGGTTCTAATTCTGACTTTAGCACTCAACCATGGATAAGTCATGTACCTTCTCTGTGCCTCAGTTTCCTTCTCTGTAAAATGGAATTTCTCCATCCTCTTTTGACTGCAATCCCCATGAGGAATGGTGACTGTATCCTGCCTGATTATCTTGGCTTTACCTCAGTGCTCAGTACAGTGCTTGGCACATAGTAAGCACTTAATAAGTACCATAGTAATAGCATTTTCAGAACAGTTTGCATTGCCTAGTTGAATGTTGGGGTAGTCAGTCAGTCAATTGTATTTATTGAGCATTTACTGTGTGCAGAGCACTGTACTAAGCGCTTGGGAGCATACATTAGAACAATAAACAAACATATTCCCTGCCCACAATGAGCTTACAGTCTAGTAGCGGGGAGACAGACATTAATATAAATAAATGAATGACAGATATGGATATAAGTGCCGTGGGGTTGAGGGAGAAAAAAGGGAACAAGTCAGGGCGACAGAAGGGAGTGGGAGAAGAGGAAAGGGGGGCTTAGGGAAGACCTCTGAGTTTCGGGACTGATGGTGGCACCTAATAGTAGTAATTAATAATTGTGGTGTTTAAGGGCTTACTATATACTAAGCGCTGGGGTGGATACAAGCAAATTGGGTGTCCCATGTGGAGCTCACAGTCTCTATCCCCATTTTACAGATGAGGTAACTGAGGCACAGAGAAATAAGGTGACATGCCCAAGGTCACAGAGCAGACAAGTGGCAGAGCAGGGATTAGAATCCGTGACCTTCTGACAAGCCCTTGTCTATCCATTACACCATGCTGCACCTGCACCTCTGGTCTTCCCCTGTATCATGGCATTGTTCCTGAGGACATCAGTGCAAGGGGAGTAGCATTTCTCATACCCAACCACTGCTTGTGCCTTAGATATTTGTAATTGAAGAGTAGTTGCACCTGAGTGATGGAGGAATTAGGAAAGGGGCAAAAGCTGTGAACCTGAGATGCCACTCAGCCTCCCAAGTCTCCCATCTCCACACCTCTCAAATAGCCCACAAAGGACCACTCTTTCGTCAACCCTTTGTCTGGAGTTCCACCTCCCTTACCAGCCGATAAACGATCACTCTTCCCACTTGCAAAGCCTTATTTTTTTCCTTTTATTAAATCACATTGCTTCCAAGAGTCCCTCCCCCAACTAAGCCTTCATTGCCTTTTCTCCCATGCCCTTATGGGTTTCACTTGCATTCACCTTATCCTCAGCCCCATAGCAGTTAAGTACAAATCCATATTTTTTTATTTATATTCATGTCTGTCTCCCCCTCTAGTCTAAGCTCCTTGTGGGCAGGGAATGTGTCCAACTCTGTTATAGTGTACTTTCCCAAGAGCTTAGTACAGTGCTGTGCACACAGTAAACACTAAATAAATGCCGCAGATTGCCTGGTTTCAACACACCTACTCGTGCTTTCATGATTGTTTACTATCAAGAGTAAAAGTTTCAAATTGACCTCCTCTGTTTTCTCTCCTACTGACTGAAAGCAAGAGGTACAGGCATTGGTTAAGAACAGAAAAAGGAAAGCAGAAGTAGAAGTAAATGGTTCTGTGGCTTTATGTTTATTTTACCCAGTCATTTCGTAATGCTCAGTTCTTGGTGCAGATTGTGGAAGAGTCCAATATAGAAAGTTTCCTTCCATGCGCAGAATCTATTAATCTAGTTTGCCAAGCAAAATCCATTGGTGATATCTCAGACAGTTTTGAGTATTCCAAAACTGTTGGTGATATCTCAGTTACGATGATTCCAAAACAAGAAATAGGACCCACTGGTATTTTTTTAAAAGAATCCCAGATGAGTATCGTAGGTTTTATCATAAAAGTGAAAAGGCAATGATGATGATATTTAAGCACTTACTATGTATCAAGCACTGTTCTAAATGTCAGGGTAGATACAAGCTAATCAGGTTGGGTACCTTCCTTGTCCCACATGGGGCTCACAGTCTAAAACCCCAATGCAATTAAGGATAAAAATAAATAGGCAGTATTTTGTGTCACGGTATTTAAGTGCTTACCGTGTGGCAGACACTGTACTAAGTGCTGGGGTAGATATAAGCAGGTCAGACCCAGTCCATGTCCCACAAGGGACTCACAGTCATAGTCCCCATTTTACAAATGATGAAACCAATCAATCAATCAATCATATTTATTGAGCGCTTACTGTGTGCAGAGCACTGTACTAAGCACTTGGGAAGTCCAAGTTGGCAACATATAGAGATGGTCGCTACCCAACAGTGGGCTCACAGTCTAGAAGGGGGAGACAGAGAACAAAACAGGCACAGAGAAGTTAAGTGGCTTGCTCAAGGTCACACAGCAGACAAATGGCAGATCCAGGATTAGAATCCAGATCCTCTGACTCCCAGACTCGGGCTCTTTCCAAGTAGGCCACGCTGCTTCCCTACAGTATGTTTGTTTTAAGTATTTTGGAGGGGTTATAGAAGCTCCAGAGGTGGCAGCTAATTTTAACATTTGTTGTTTGGTGCTTGTGTTAAAGGTACTGTTTTTAATGATGTCTAGAAATCTGATAATACTGGAAGGAACTGAGCATTTATAGACCCACGAGATTATTGTGGGAAGAGATGACATGCTAGTCTCAGAGGGCTTTTATTTCCTCATTATTATGAAATCAGCCTGGAAGGCACTTTATGTCCTCTTCATTCTGAAGCTAGCAGCTTTATTAAGCTTTTTGGCAGTAGGGCCTTACTTTTTTGGAGCAGCTGCCAGTTCAAACCCCAAATAGAATAGCTTGTTCTCACTGCAGAACTCCTATGCTTTGGAAAACTTCTTGGTAGCTTCATTTGTGCATTACTTTTGAGGCTAACAGGGACTAATCTCAATGTATGCAGTCTCATTTTGAGTGCTTGCCATCTGGAAGTTGTTTCTAACCCTGCTCATTAATGACTGATAAACCTGCTGGCTTAAACTACTTACAGGGTGCTTGTGGAGTTCTCCCAGACTTTCTGCTCTTTCTGATAATTGTTATCATTATTAAAATAGTGATAATCTTGTTGAAGCACTATGTGTCAAGCATCGTTGTAAAGGTTGGGGTAGATATAAGTCGGTCAGGTTGGATGTAGTCCCTGTGTAAGGCACGGTTTAAGTAAATTCCATAATAATTCCATTTCGAATGTTACCTTGGGTGCTTTCTACTTGGAAAGCTCTATTTCATTGTTTTTTCCCAGATTGGCTTCATCTCTCATGCTAACTTGAAGCTTTTCAGAAACGATGGGCGCCAAACCCAAGCCTCTAGGGAGGCTTAGGAGTCTGAGCCCCACCTCCCCGGTGCTAGTGACAGTGACAGAGGAGCTGGATGTTGAAGCCCAAAAAATGGGCCTTGCCGCCTGTTGGTCTCAGCATCTCTTTATGGAAGCCTTGGTGCCAATCTTCATTTTGAGTGCATGGCAAAAACAGGGCCAGGATTTTATGGCTGGTCATGGGGGGGTAGCCTTCAAAGAGCTAAAAGAGAAGCAGCGTGGCCCTGGGAGTCAGAAGGACCTAGGTTCCAATCCCGGCTTCTCCACTTGTCTGCTGTGTGACCTTGAGCAAGTCAGTCAGCTTCTCTGGGCGTCAGTTACCTCATCTGGGAAATGGGGATTGAGACAGGGAGCCCCACGTGAGACAGGGACTGTATCCGACCTGATTATCCTGTGTCTACCCCAGCACTTAGTGCAGTGCCAGCACATAGGAAGCATTTAACCAATACTTTAAAAAAAAAAAAAAAAAAAGGCTGAAAACCACCATTTTGAGTCTTTTGGGCCCTGCTTGGATAGTCTTGGGACTTTAGTTAAAAAGCTGGGTGGAACTGAGTCCGGGAGTCCAGCTCAGAAATCTATAGGGGCGGTTGCCCCCTCTGCCCCTTTGGAGTTGACACGTCTGCCTGTAAAGTCAAAACGGAGGAGGGACAATGGAGAGGAATCTCATCAACCACTGTCACCTCCCAAGTGGCAGTGGAAGAACCCAGGGTGGCTGTCAGTGATGCTACTGCTGCTTCTTCCTGGGCATTGGTGGTGGGGAAACAGTGTAGCCTAATGGATTGAGCACAAGCTTGGCAGTAGGGAGAACCTGGGTTCTAATCCCGGCTCCACCACTTGAGTCTATGACCTTGGGCAAGACTTGACTTCCTCTGTGCCTCAGTTACCTCATCTGTAAAATGGGGATTAAGACTGTGAGCCCCATGTGGGACAGGGACTGTGTCCAACCTGATAATCTTGTATCTACCCCAATGCTTGACACATAGCGCTTAACAAATACCATTATTATTATTGTCAACAGCAAGGGAGACAGGAGTGAAGCCCATTGAGTAGGTTGGCATTAGAGGAGCGATTTGTGCAGGCTGAGTTTTACGTGGCAAAGGAGTGAAGATAATGTAGGGGAGAGGGAGTTGATTGAGTGCCTTAAAATGGATGGCAGGAGTTTCTGCTTGATTGTGGAGAGGAGTGAGCAACTGGAGGAGGATTTGGAGGAGTGGGGAGGCACGCACAAAATAATGTTTTAGAAAAATGATCTGGCCCAGCAGAGTGAAGCGTGGACTGGAGAAGGGGGACCCCGAGTGGTCTGTGAAGAGGCTAATGCAGTAGTTGAGTCCGGGTTCTTACAAGTGTTTTTGACTGCTGTGATCGTCTTTTGGGTGGAGAAGAAGGGGCAGGTGCTAGAGATGTTGTGGAGATCCAGCTGACAGGATACAGTGACTAACTTGTACTTCCCAAGCCCTTAGTACAGTGCTCTGCAGTAAGCACTCAATAAATATGATTGAATGAATAATTGGAAATGCAGGGCGGGGGGGAGAAAGAGAGGAGTCATTCAGTCATTCATTGTCATATTTACTGAGCGCTCACTGTGTGCGGAGCATTTTACCAAGCATTTGGGAGTACACTACAACAATAAATAATAATAATGATGGTATTTGTTAAGTGCTTACTATGTACCAAGCACTGTTCTAAGACACGTTTCCTGCCCACAATAAGCTTACAGTCTGGGGGCTGGGGGAGGGGGTGACAGACATTAATATAAATAAATAAATTACAGATATGTACATAAGTGATATGGGGCTGGGAGGGGAGATGAACAAAGGATACCAAAAACAAGAGTCCAGGATAATGCCCTAGCTGTGGGCTTGTGAAAAAAGGAGGGTTGTAGTGATGGTATTGTCAGCAGTGAAGGGAAAAACCAGGGAGAGGAGAGAGTTTGGTAAGAAAGAATAGATTTCCTATTTTAAGATTGTACGAAAGGATTAATGAATGAATAAGAAATTCATAATCAGTTATTAAAGGGAATAGATGGGAATAGTAGATGGCTTGAGATGATTAAAATAGGGACATGGGTCATCAATCCAAAATGGATTTTTAGCAGGGAGAATTTTAAAGGTTAGATGATGTGTGTCTGGTCACGGCTCTGGGAATCTGGAGACCTGGGTTCTAGTTCAGTTTTTCCTGCGACTGGCAAATGTGGACAAAGACTGCATTCACACTCCACAGTGCCCAGGCGGCACCCCTGCCCGCCTACACCCTCATGGCACTCTCTGTCCCAGTAGGAACAACGCCGGCAAGAGGGAGAGAATAAGAGTGGCACTGGACAAGTCACTGTAAAAAAAAAAAGTGATATTTAGGTGCTTACTCTGTGCTCAGCACTGTAGTAAGCACTGGGGTAGTTACAAGATGCTCAAGGTTGGACACCATCCCTGTCCCATAGGGAGTTCACAGGCTAGGTGAGGTTAGGATTATAATGGGAAGCAGCACGGCCTAGTGGAATGAATGTGGGCCTGAGTCGGAGGACCTGAGTTCTAATTCCAGTGCTGCCACTTGCCTGCTGGGGCAAATCACTTAGCTTTTCTGTAAAATGGGAATCTGATACATGTCCTTAGACTGTGAGCTCCGGGTGAGACCTGGTTATCTTGTATCCACCCAGTGCTTACATCAGTGCTGGGCATGTAGCACTTAAGAAAAAACACAATTGTTACTGAATCCCCATTTTACAGGTGAAGGAACTGAGGCCCTGAGAAGCTAAGTGATTTGCCCAAAGTCACGCAGCAGATAAGTGGCTGAGCCCTGATTAAAACCAAGGTCCTCTGACTTCTGGGCTCGTGCTCTTTCCACTGTGGCACGCTGCTTCTCTTGCATTTTAATCATTTCCTCTTCCCAGATTCTCAGTCCTGACGTTTGTCGGTCAGTTGTATTTCTTGAGCACTTACTGTGTGCAGAGCACTGTACTAAGTGCTTGGGAGAGTATAGTATAACAGTATACCGGACACACTCCCTGACCACAACGAGCTTACAGTCTAGAGGGACTACAGTCTGAGGCCCAAGACTTAATCCGTCATTTCTGGTGGAAGACACCAACATCCAATAGGGAGGATGGTATAACATTGTAGAACTTCCTGGATTTATTTTCTCTTCGGAGAGTGGCCTATATAACCACCTCCACTGGACTGTACTAAGCTCTGGGGTAGATACAAGATGCTCAGCATGGACACAGTCCAACAGGGAGCTTACAGTCTGAGTGGGGAGGAATAGGATTTTAATAGAAACCATCGTGGCCTAATGGAAAGAGCTTGGGCTTGGGAGTGAGAGGACCTGAGTTCTAATGCCAGCGCCACTGTTGGGAAGATAAGATGGCCCTCTGACCTCGACTTGCGGGAGCCGCTGACCTCTTTGACCTCTGAGTCACGGTGCCGGTGGTGGGAAGGATGTAACAGTTTCGTGCCCACAAATGGCAGGGGAATCTTAGTACAGAAAGGGATTTCTAACATTCACCTGAGTATCCAGTAGACTTTCTCTACCTGCAGCAGAATGAGTAGGACATCTGGCAGTAATACATCCTTCCAACATGCACCACAGAGCTTCTTCGAGGTGGCTAGAAGAGTGCGAATGTTGTTCATGCTGTTTCAGCCTTAGCAATTTTATAACCAGTTTCGTGGTTTGACTTTTCTCTGATGGCAGCTATCCATAACAAAAAGCTCCATTAAAAGTACATTTCTCAGTTGCATTTCCATTTTTTCCTCCTTCATCTTCCCCCTCCATATTTCCCCACCTCCATATTTCCCCACCTCCATATTTCCCCACCTCCATATTTCCCCACCTCCATATTTCCCCACCTCCATATTTCCCCACCTCCATATTTCCCCACCTCCATATTTCCCCACCTCCATATTTCCCCACCTCCATATTTCCCCACCTCCATATTTCCCCACCTCCATATTTCCCCCACCTCCATATTTCCCCCACCTCCATATTTCCCCCCTGCACATTTCCCCCTGCACATTTCCCCCTGCACATTTCCCCCTGCACATTTCCCCCTGCACATTTCCCCCTGCACATTTGCCCCTGCACATTTCCCCCTGCATATTTCCCCCTGCATATTTCCCCCTGCATATTTCCCCCTGCATATTTCCCCCCTGCATATTTCCCCCTCCATATTTCCCCTTCCATATTTCTCCCTCCATATTTCCCCCTCCATATTTCCCCCCTCCATATTTCCCCCCCTCCATATTCCCCCCCCCCCCCCATATATTCCCAGCCTCCTTTAGATGGTCTATGCCTTGGCATTCCACTTCCTTGTTGTCACATTTCTGTTCTTCCCAGGTTTTATCCCCCAACGAGGCACTTGTGTACTTCACAATTGTCTGTAGTGTATTTCTGTGAATAGCTTACATAGAGACCTCGTGGAAAGAGCACGTGAAGTGCAGGGAGTCAAAGGTCCCGGGTTCTAATCCTGGCTCCACCGCTTGCCTTCTGTGTGACCTTGGGGAAGTCCCTTAACTTCGTAACGCCTCAGTTTCCTCATCCTTAAAATGAGGATTAAATACCTGTCCTTCCTCCTCCTTAAAACATGAGCCCCATGTGGGACAGGAACTGTGCCTGACATGATTATCGGGTATCTACCCCAGTGCTTAGTACAGCACTTGGCACATAGTAAGCACTCCCTTCTGCGTCGTCCTTACTTGCTCCCTTTATTCATCTCCCACCCTCCCCCAGCCCCATAGCACTTACATCCATATTTGCAATTTATGTTAATGTCTGTCTCTACCTTTAGACCAAAGCTCATTATGGGCTGGGTGTGTGTCTGTTTATTGTTATATTGTACTCTCCCAAGCGCTTAGTGCTTTGCTCTGCACACAGTAAGCGCTCAATAAATGCCACTGACTGACTGACTGCTTTAATTACCATTAATCCATCAGTGGTATTTATTGAGCACTTACTGCGTTCAGAGCACTGTACTAAACACTTGAGACAATTCAGTACATCAGGGTTGGTAGATATGTTTCTGCTCACAAGGAACTTAATACAGTGTAGAGGGGAAATATTAAAATAAACAAATTATATGTATGCTGTGGGGCTGGGCCGGGTGACTATCAAGTGCTCAAAGGATACAGATCAAGTGTGGAAGGGAGTGACAATAGGGAAAAAAGCTTGATAGGGGAAGGCCTCTTGGGGCTGACGTGATTTTAATAAGGCATTGAGTAGGGGGAGAGTGGTGGTCTGTTGGATATTCATTAATTCAATCGTATTTATTGAGCGCTTACTGTGTGCAGAGCACTGTACTAAGCGCTTGATATGAATATGATATGGATATGAAGGATGGGGGGAGTTCCAGGTCAAAGGGAGAACATGGGCATAGATGAGTTTGAGGTAGAGTAATTTGGCATTGGAGGAGCGAGATGAGTAGGAGATGGGTGAGGTTGGTTGGGGGGGCTTGATTCATTCATTCATTCAATCGTATTTACTGAGCGCTTACTGTGTGCAGAGCACTGTACTAAGCGCTTGGGAAGTACAAGCTGGCAACATATAGAGACGGTCCCTACCCAACAGTGGGCTCACAGTCTAGAAGGGGGAGCTTGATCTGATTGAGTGCTTTAAAATTGTTGATAAGGAGTCTCTGTTTGACGTGGAGGTGGTTGGGCAACCGCAGGAGACTGTTGAGTAGTGAAGAGACATGGACTGAACTTTTTAGAAAAATGACCCGGGCAGCAGAGTGAAGTATGGACTGCAGTGGGGAGAGACAGGAGGCAGGGAGATTAAATAAGGAGGCCGATGCAGGAGTAGTCAAGGCAGGATATGATATGTGCTTGGATCAGTGTAGAGCTATTGTCTACCTTTTAACTTTAGCACCACCGCATTTTTCCCTCTAATAGATTATAAACTCCTTGAGGGCAGAAATGATGTGATAGGGAAGCAGCATGGCTTAGTGGCAAGAGCCCGGGCTTGGGAATCAGAGGTCGTGGGTTCTAATCCCAGCTCCAGCTGGGATTAGACTTTGGGTAAGTCACTTCACTGGGCCTCAGTTCCCTCATCTGTAAAATGGGGATTAAGACTGTGAGCCCCACGTGGGACAGCCTGATTACCTTGTATCTACCCCAGCGCTTAGAACTGTGCTTGGCACATACGAGGCACTTAACAAATACAATTATTATCATTGTTGTTGTTATTATTATGTCTCCCAACTCTAGTGTACTCTCCCAGGAGCTCAGTTCAGTGCTTTGCATCCAGTAGACTCTCAAATTCTACTGAATGGCCTTTCAGTCAACCCATCATTCATTCAGTCTTTATTGAGCCCTTACTGTGTGCAGAGCACTGTCCTAAGCGCTTGGGAGAGTACAGTGCAACAATAAACAGACACATTCCCTGCCCACAATAAGTGTCACCCGCCTTTTTAAGGCATATGCTACTGTGAACTGTTGAAGCGGTTATTTGCACTGTGAGCCCCATGTGGGAAGGGACTGTGTACAGTCTGATTAACTTGTCTCTATCTCAGCGCTTTGTATGCTGCTTGGCACATAGTAAGCATTTAGCGAGGGCCGTAATAATAATGATTAAGCATGCACTCATCCTGCTCACATTATTGCAGTTGATCACAAGTGCTGTCAGTATTAGTAAAAAAACATGTTGATCCAAATTTACAATAGCAATGCTTTAAATAATACAGAGCCTGTTCACAAGAAAGCCTTCATGCAGATCGAACGGCATCAATCAGCAGAAGGGCACGGGGAGATGGAGAGGGCCTTTCGCATATGCAGTATTTCATTTTCTATGAAAGGTGTCATCACCTCCAGGGTGACACCTCTTCCTAGCCCACACAAAAATTCCGGAAGGAAAATGTCTTCTCAAAGACTGAGGGTCTCTTAGGGCCTCTGCAAAGTGGTTTGAGGAGCAATCTCTTGCAATCCTAAATTCCCCCCATGCTACTCTGACCTCATGTTTCTCCTGGGGGAGTGTAACAAAGAGCAAAATTGGTTGTGAAGTGAAAAGGCCCGGCGGGTCTGAGGCCATAGTGCTTTGGAGAGAGAACTAAAGAGGAAACAGAGTGGTGGGTCTCTTTCCTGATTCTGTTCAGTTTCCTTCAGTCGGTGGAGTGAAGACCAGTTATTTACTGGAAGAGAGAGTTAATGGGCGGATTCTGGCCTAGGGTCAGTTCTCTTAGCTCATGTAGGAAGCTCTTGCAATTTTACCCCCTGAAGCAGCTGTGAGCGCCAAGTGGAGTTATGTTCTTTTTCCTTAAAGAGACAGGGGCAGTGCAGTCAGTCAATGAGTGGTATTTTTTGAGCGTTAACTGTGTGCAGAGTACTGTCCTAGGACCTTTTTTATTTTGTTAGTATGTTTGGTTTTGTTCTCTGTCTCCCCCTTTTAGACTGTGAGCCCACTGTTGGGTAGGGACTGTCTCTATATGTTGCCAACTTGTACTTCCCAAGCGCTTAGTACAGTGCTCTGCACACAGTAAGCGCTCAATAAATACGATTGATTGATTGACTGACCTTGGGAGAGGACCGTAGAACAGTTGGTAGACACGTTTTTTGGCGACAGGGAGCTTCCTTCAATCGTATTCATTGAGCGCTTACTGTGTGCAGAGCATTGTAGTAAGTGCTCGGGAGAGTACAGCATTATTCGTTCATTCAATCGTATTGAGCGCTTACTGTGTGCAGAGCACTGTACTAAGCGCTTGGGAAGTACAAGTTGGCAACATCTAGAGATGGTCCTTACCCAACAACGGGCTCCCAGTCTAGAAGGGGGAGACAGACAACAAAACAAAACATGTAGACAGGTGTCAAAATCGTCAGAACAAATAGAATTAAAGCCATATGCATATCATTAACAAAATAAATAGTAAATATGTACAAGTAAAATAGAGTAATAAATCTGTACAAATATATATATGCAGGTGCTGTGGGGAGGGAAAGGAGGTAGGGTGGGGGGGATGGGGAGGAGGAGAGGAAAAGGGGGGCTCAGTCTGGGAAGGCCTCCTGGAGGAGGTGAGCTCTCACTAGGGCTTTTGAAGGGAGGAAGAGAACTAACTTGGCGGATGCGTGGAGGGAGGGCATTCCAGGCCAGGGGAAGGACGTGGGACCGGGGTCGACGGCGGGACAGGCGAGAATGATAAACAGACACTTTCTCTGCCCACAGTGAGCTTGCAGTCTAAAGCGTTGAGCTTCCCCGCTCCAGCGCCACAGCACTTATGTACATATCTGTAATTTATTTATTTGTATTGTTGTCTGTCTCCCCCCTCACTTAACTCTAATCTCATGGGCGGACAACATGTATATTGTTGTATTGTACTCTCCCAAGTGTTTAGTACAGTGCTTTGCACACAATAAGTGCACAATACCTCTCCATCCCCCCGTCTTACCTCCTTCCCTTCCCCACAGCACCTGTATATATGTGTATATGTTTGTACATATTTATTACTCTATTTATTTATTTTACTTGTACGTACCTATTCTATTTATTTTATTTTGTGAGTATGTTTGGTTTTGTTCTCTGTCTCCCCCTTTTAGACTGTGAGCCCACTGTTGGGTAGGGACCGTCTCTATATGTTGCCAACGTGTACTTCCCAAGCGCTTAGTCCAGTGCTCTGCACACAGTAAGCGCTCAATAAATATGATTGATTGATTGAGTGAATGAAGGATTGAATTAGAGGTGTGCCGGGGATCTGAGAGAGAAGCGGAAGGTGAAGGGGAGCAGCGGAACCAGAGAAGCAAGACGTTCGTATCCTGTTGAGTCTTTTCATATTTGTGGCATCTGAACCGTTAATCCCAATTGTGGGTTTTCAAACTTAATCTTACCCAATCCTGAGCAGTTGCTGCACTCCGGATTGTTGCGTAAGTTTCCCACTGAACTTAATGAGCACGCTCAGAGCGTAGGCCCTCTAGTCACCAAGGAGAAAGGGTAGGATTATGAGAAGCAGCATGGTGTAATAATAATAATAATAATAATAATAATGATGGCATTTAGTAAGCACTTACTATGTGCAAAGCACTGTTCTAAGTGCTGGGGAGGTCATAAGGTGATCAGGTTGTCCCACAGGGGGCTCGCAGTCTTAATTCCCATTTTACAGATGAGGTAACTGAGGCCCAGAGAAGTGAAGTCACTTGCCCAAAGTCACACAGCTGACAACTGGCAGAGCCAGGATTTGAACCCATGACCTCTGACTCCAAAGCCCGTGCTCTTTCCATGGAGCCACGCTGCTTCTCAGAGCACGGGCCTGGGAATCAGAAGGTGATTCTAGACTGTGAGCCCACTGTTGGGTAGGGACCGTCTCTATATGTTGCCAACTTGTACTTCCCAAGCGCTTAGTACAGTGCTCTGCACACAGTAAGCGCTCAATATATACGATTGAATGAATGAATGAATGAAGGTTCTAATCCCAGTTCCATCGCTTGTCTGCTGTGTGACCTTAGGCTTGTCACTTCACTTCTTTGGGCCTGTTACCTTATTTGTAAAAAAATGGGGATTAAGAGCTTGAGCCCAATGTGGGACAAGGACTGTGTCTAACCTGATTAACTTCTATCTGCCCCAGTGCTTGGCACATAGTAAGCGCTTAATGAGTACTGTAATTATTATTGTTGTTGTTTTTGTTATTATTATGAATAATTTCCTTGACTAAGGGCCAGCAGTGAGCGTGTAAACCCCTAAAAAGTGTTTGATCATCATTGCGTCGGGAGAATTTTCTTACGTTTACATTGGGTGGGCACACATCGAGTCGTCACGGCATGAATATCATCCTCTTACATTTGTGATGCACCCATTGAGTCTTGGAGTGACAAGCAAGCCTTACATGATGTTTGCAGCACATTTGACAGTGGCGTCTTTGTTTCCCCCCACCAGTGCTTCCTTTGACACAAAAACCGGACTCCGAGTGGCAGTTAAGAAGCTCTCCAGGCCATTTCAGTCTATCATCCATGCCAAAAGGACGTACAGAGAACTACGTCTCCTTAAGCACATGAAACACGAAAACGTAAGTCTTTTTTAAACGCCGGGAGCTGACCCCGGCGTTCCAGCAGACGAGGCTCACACTCACGCCTTCCGTGTTTCCAAGTTGGAGCTTCCGCCTGGAGTTTGGCTCTCCGAAATGGGGGCGGGAGGGTGGGAAGGCAGCCACCCACTGGAAACGGCAGCTGAACCCCAGTTCGTTCATTCATTCAGTCGTATTTATTGAGCGCTTCCTGTGTGCAGAGCACTGTACTAAGCGCTTGGGAAGTCCAAGTTGGCAACATCTAGAGACGGTCCCTACCCAACAGCGGGCTCACGGTCTAGAAGGGGGAGACAGAGAACAAAACAAAACATATTAACAAGTCCGTTCAGGAAGAAGATTTCAGGCCGAGCTTGCCTGAAGGAATTCTTCTAGCTCTAAGGGTTTTAGCACAGCGCCGCTAGCTCCCCATTGTCATCATCATCATCATCATCAATCGTATTTATTGAGCACTTACTGTGTGCAGAGCACTGTACTAAGCGCTTGGGAATTACAAATTGGCAACATCTAGAGACAGTCCCTGCCCAACAGTGGGCTCACTGTCTAAAAGGGGGAGACAGAGAACAAAACCAATCATACTAACAAAATAAAATAAATAGAATAGATATGTACAAGTAAAATAAATAAATAGAGTAATAAATATGTACAAACATATATACATAGCCTTCCCAAGTGCTTAGTACAGTGCTCTGCACACAGTTAGCGCTCAATGAATACAATTGAATGAATGAATGTCCCCAGGCCAGGTGCCTTCCCAGTTCCATGCGGAGGGAGCAACAAGCAAGAAGGGGAACCCGGCAGGGACTGTGTCTGTTTATTGTCATATTGTACTCTCCCAAGCGCTTAGTACAGTGCTCTGCAATAATAATAATAATAATGGTATTTTTGAAGTACTTAACTGTGTGTCAGGCACTGTACTAAGCACTGGGGTGGATACAAGAAGATCGGGATGGACGCTGTCCCTGTCCCACGTGGGGCTCACAGTCTCAATCCGCATTTTACATATGAGGTAACTGAAACCCAGAGGAAATGAAATGACTGGCTCAAGGTCACACAGCAGACAAGTGGCAGAGCTGGGATTAGAACCCAGGTCTTTTTGGCTCCCGGGCCCGTGCTCTATCCACTTCGCCATGCTGCTTCTCTACTCCCAGTAATCGCTCAACAAATACGGCTGAATGAATGAATAAAAGTTATAGGACTTTGGGAGGTGCAGGCAAGAATTTTACCAGTCTGACCCATTTATCAATCAGCCGTATTTATTTTTTAATAATAGTAGTAATAATTATTATTATGGTATTTGTTAAGCACTTACTATGTGCCAGGCACTGTTCTAAGTGCTGGGGTAGATACAAGTTAATTGGGTTGGATACAGTCCCTGTCCCACCTGGGGCTCACAGTCTAAATCCCAGTTTTACAGATGAGGGAACTGAGGCCCAGAGAAGTGAAGTGACTTGCCGTAGTCACACAGCAACCAGTGGCTCTTGCTGTGTGCAGAGCACTGTAGTAAGTGCTTGGGAGAGTATAATAATAGAGACAACTTCCCTGCCCACAACTAGCTTACAGTCTGGAGCCTTGCGCTTGCCCCCTCCCAGCCCAGCTCTATCCACTAGGCCATCAGAGCATTTTGCTAAGCGCTTAGGATGGTACGATATAGCAGACACATTCTCTCTGCACACAGTAAGCGCTCAATAAATACGCTCAATAAATAGGAATTCCCTAGCCACAACAATAATAATAATAATAATGATCGCATTTATTAAGCGCTTACTATGTGCGAAGCACTGTTCTAAGCGCTGGGGAGGTTACAAGGTGATCAGGTTGTCCCACGGGGGGCTCACAGTCTTAATCCCCATTTTACAGATGAGGTAACTGAGGCCCAGAGAAGTTAAATGACTTGCCCAAAGTCACACAGCTGGCTTTTGGCAGAGCTGGGATTTGAACCCATGACCTCTGACTCCAAAGCCTGGGCTCTTTCCACTGAGCCACGCTGCTTCTCTGTCTTACTGTATCTTACTGTATCTTACTGTATCTCTACAATCTTACTGTATAGAGGGGGAGATGCATGTTAATAATATAAACCAATTGCGGATTCATTTAATTGTATTTATTGAGCGCTCAGTGTGCAGAGCACTGTACTAAGCACTTGGAAAGTATGTGTACTAAGTGCTGCAGGGCTTGGCCAGAGGGAATAAAGGGAGCAAATCAGGGCGACCCAGAGGAGAGTGGGAGGCCTGGAAATGAGGGCGTAGTCAGGGAAGGCCTCTTGGAAGAGATGTGCCTGAAATATGAGTTGGACGTGGGGGAGAGTAATAATCTGTCGGATACGAAGAGGGAAGATGATCCAGGCAGGAGGCGGGACGTGGGCGAGAGGTCGGCAGCGGGAGAGCCAATGCCCAAAAAGTGCCGATGCTGGGCGGAAGCGCCATAGGCAAGCGGGCGGTTGCCAGGGTAACCGGCTCAGGAGCTGCTGCCGTCTTTGCCGCCTACATTAGCCAACTGCTCTCAGGGATCCTGTGGAGCTTGCCACCATACAGGAAGCCGGGGGGGCGGTGGGGGCCTTTGGAAAAAAGCCATCTCCGCTCTTGGTGTAGCCCCAGCGGACCTCCGCCTAATCTTGACTGTCAGACCCACCTGTCATGGTAAGGTGATGGTCGAACTTTGGGGGGAAAATCGGGGTGCGTCTCACTCGTCGAAACTGCGGTGAGCTTGCTTCTTTCCCCGGCTCAGATGTGAACGGGGCCGGTTTTCCCAGGATGGACGGCTCAGTGGAAAGAGCCCGGGCTTGGGAGTCAGAGGTCGTGGGTTCTAATCCCGGCTCCGCCACTTAGCTGTGTGACTTTGGGCAAGTCACTTCACTTCTCTGTGCCTCAGTTACCTCATCTGTAAAATGGGGATGAAGACCGTGAGGCCCCTGTGGGACAGCCTGATCACCTTGTAACCTCCCCAGCGCTTAGAACAGTGCTTTGCATTCATTCATTCAGTCGTATTTGCACATAGTAAGCGCTTAATAAATGCCATTATTATTATCATTATTATTATTATTATCCTCCCCTGACCCTCCACATATGCTTTGATGCTCTTTGGGGCCATGATATGTTTCCGAGCATTCCATTAGAATGGATTTGGCTAGGAACAGGACAGAGTTTTATTATTATTATTATTATTATCATCCCCTGACCCTCCACATATGCTTTGATGCTCTTTGGGGCCATGATATGTTTCCGAGCATTCCATTAGAATGGATTTGGCTAGGAATAGAACAGCATTTTACTAGCCCGTATTCTCCAGACTGTATCCCTCCAGCTTCTACTTTCTGCATGCAGTGCTTTGCCTTATACTCACAAAATAGATGTAGTGAAGAGTTGGTCATGCAACCAGTCTCATAAACCAGTGGTATTCCTAGCTGGCTGAAGTGGAGGAAGTTGGTGTAGTTGGATCACATTGTGTTGCTTCCGTGACCCCTTACTTGCTCATTGCACTCTGTGCCCCAACAGGAGTGATGGGCCGAGATGAGAAAGCACAAGCCAGTATTTTTTATAATAATAATGATAATAATTATGGTATTTGTTAAGCGCTTACCATATTCCAGGCACTGTACTAAGTGCTAGGGTGGAGATAAGTAAATCGGGTAGGACACAATCGCTGTCCCATGTGGGGCTCACATTCCCAATCCCCATTTTAAAGGTGAGGTAACTGAGGCACAGAGATGTTGAGAGACCTGCCCGAGGTGAACCAGCAGACAAGCAGCAGAGCCGGGATTAGAACCCATGTCCTTCCTGCTGTCAGGCCCCTGCCCTATTTACTGGGTCACACTGCTTCTCCACTGGCCTTCCTTTACTTCTAGTTATAATCGGGAATCCTGGGATCTGGATATACTACTGAAGGTACCAATTAAACACAGTTCTCCAGAAAGCTTTATCAAGAAACTTCACCATCTGGGCATTAGACTAGGTAAATTTAAACTCACTTGCCTGCTAGCTAGACATCTTTTTTTTGTCTTGCCACCCTCTTTCTTTCCTGTCTCTTTTGGGTTTTTTTTTTATTTGTGTGTGGTTTTTTTTGTGGGG
Organism: Tachyglossus aculeatus; assembly: GCF_015852505.1. Classification (NCBI taxonomy): domain Eukaryota; kingdom Metazoa; phylum Chordata; class Mammalia; order Monotremata; family Tachyglossidae; genus Tachyglossus; species Tachyglossus aculeatus. Next base: position 17,082,485 of record NC_052072.1, on the reverse strand, counting down.
TTTTTGGTTTTGTTTTATTTCTGTATAATTTCCCAATTTTGAACCAGGGTTTAAAATACTGTAGAATACTAAATCGGTTGATATGATTGTAAAATGGCTTAGTGGAAAGAGCATGGGCCTGGGAGTTGGAGGACCTGGCTTCTAATCGCGGCTCTGCCACTCGCCTGCTGTGTGGCCGTGGGCAAGTCACTTCACTTCTCTGGGCCTCAGTTTCCTCATCTGTAAAATGGGGATTCAGTGCCTGTTCTCCCTCCCACTTGACTGTGAGCCCTATATGGAACAGTAAACTGTCTTGTATCCATCCTAGCGCTTAGGACAGTTCTTGGCACATGTTAAGTCGTCTAGACTGTGAGCCCACTGTTGGGTAGGGACCGTCTCTATATGTTGCAAACTTATACTTCCCAAGCGCTTAGTACAGTGCTCTGCACACAGTAAGCGCTCAATAAATACGATTGATGATGATGATGATGATAATAAATACGATTGATTGATTAAGCATTTAGCAAATGCCACATGATGACGATGATTGGAAACATCTGTGGAATAAGAAATTTATAGGTAATTTTTTTCTGCATTTAGCTGCTTGAGATCATATAATTCTCTGGATTCATAACATCTTGGAAATTAGGGATTTCAGGGTCGTTCGGACGAGCCCCTTTGACGTCATTCCAAGAGACGTCTGTCTTATTCCTAGCTTCCAGTCAAAAGGGGTTGCACCCCTTCTCTAGGTTGTTCATTCTGACAGTCAACTCGCCCAAGGTTCATTGATTTTTTTTTTTTTATGCAAACCCCCTTTACAACCATAATTAGCATGGGAATTTTTGACAGTTCCATCTGTCGTTCAGTTTTCTGTAACTCAGCAGTAACTAATCGTGGTTATAGTGGGCTGAGAGCTTTCTCCCATTTGAAATGATCTGAGAATTCTGTGGGGAAATAAGTGTGGCTCCTGTAGCAGACAGGCAGGGCAGGTTACGATGAATTGCAGGCCTGTAGGACCATGAGATGAAGGTGTGTTTATTTTTGCTCTAAATGGTTTCGTAATTGGTGAATGTGAAGTATTGGACAATAGGGGGAAACTTTGGATGTGGCGGCGGGGGGGCCGGGGGTTGATACAGCTCAAAAAATGAGGCGTGTGTTTTAAAAGCAAGCTGCATACCGTAGTGGTAAGGTGAACGAAGCAAGACCCGGGAGGTCGCTTCGTTTGAGTAGGAAGCGTATTGTTTGAGTGCTGTGTTGCTGTAAAATTTTAACTGTACCATTATTTCAGTTAAGGGATTATGTTTTATATTTTGTTGAAGATTAATACTCTCTCCTGATTTAAGTAGAAGGCTTTTGTTTTAATAATGTCATGACTTCTGGTGCTGGAATGACATTAACAGTATCCACAGCGAGGAACATTAAGTTTCACCGCTTTTCAGTATACTCCATATAACACTGAAAGAATTTTCCGCAACTCAGGGATTCTCTTTCTTTTTTCTTCCCCCTCCTCAGTGTCTTGACTCTTATCCCCGTGACCGAAAAGGATTCGAAGGAGCATTTATGTTGTGGCTTCTTTGAAAAATGTCCTTGGCGTGGAAGAGTGAATTTTGTACAGTGAGATCTCTGTTGGATGAGAGCGAGAGAGAGAAGTGAGAGCGTGTGTGTGTGTGTAAAAAGAAAGCGATTGAGAGACTCTCAGTCCTTTCAGCCAAACAGCTCAGTTGGTGAAGATGGTAATGTAAATAATCCCCTACAATTTGTGACCTGTAAACCTGTCCTGAGAATGCGGGCACAATTCTGCATCCTCTGCTCTGGCCCCGTAAATCCATCGAGGTCTATTGCGTGTGTGTGGAGCTGCCTCTTTGCCAACTGTGCTGCACAATGCTTTTATTCAAAGGCCTACCACCCCTCATCAGTGTGTCCCTATTACTTCACGGCAACCAGCGGTTTTGGCTGCATTTGTGGTGAAGTCGGCTGGAAGTAAGGGTTGGGGTTGGGTTTGATTTCAACACAGTATCAGGGACCAGAGAATCAACATCATATAGATTTTGATGTTGATGCTAGACTGTAAGCTCCTTGTGGACAGGGAACATGCCTACCAATGCTGTTATATTGTATCAATCAATCAGTCGTATTTATTGAGCGCTTACTGTGCGCGGGGCACTGTACGAAGCGCTTGGGAAGTACAGGTTGGCAACATATAGAGACAGTCCCTACCCAACAGTGGGCTCACAGTCTAGAAGGGGGAGACAGAGAACAAAACCAAACATACTAACAAAATAAAATAAATAGAATAGATATGTACAAGTAAGATAGAGTAATAAATATGTAGTAATATTGTACTGTCCTATATGCTTAGTACAGCGCTCTGCACACAGGGTGCTCAATAAATAGCACTGGTTGATTGCTTAGGGGAGCAGGAGCCCTTGGTTAAATGAGTCCATATTCCTCTTCCCTCCAAGATTGTAAACTCCCTGTGGGCAGGGAACGTGACTACCAGTGCTGCTATTTTTCCTCTCCTAAGTGCTTAGTACTTAGCATTTTTAGCATAGAGTATTTATTACTCTATTTATTTATTTTACTTGTACATATCTATTGTATTTATTTTATTTTGTTAGTATGTTTGGTTTTGTTCTCTGTCTCCCCCTTTTAGACTGTGAGCCCACCGTTGGGTAGGGACTGTCTCTATATGTTGCCAACTTGTACTTCCCAAGCGCTTAGTACAATGCTGTGCACACAGTAAGCGCTCAATAAATACAATTGATGATGATGATAGTACAGTGCTCTGCACACAGTAAGTGTTCAGTAAATACCACTGATTGATTCTCCCCCTTCTAGACTGTGAGCCCGCTCTTGGGTAGGGACCGTCTCTATATGTTGCCAACTTGGACTTCCCAAGCGCTTAGTACAGTGCTCTGCACAAAGTAAGCGCTCAGTAAATACGATTGAATGAATGAATGAATGATTCCCTTGCCAGAACGTTTGACATGGGTGAGGAGGAATCACACCTTCTCTACCGATTTTACTGAATAATAATAATAATAGTGGTATTTGTTAAGCACTTACTGTGTGCAAAGCACTGTTCTGAGCGCTGGGGGGGATACAAGGTGATTAGGTTGTCCCACGAGGGGCTCACGGTCTTAATCCCCGTTTTACAGATGAGGCACAGAGAAGTGAAGTGACTTGCCCAAAGTCACACAGCAGACAGGTGGCGGAGCTGGAATTAGAACCCACGACCTCTGGCTCCCAAGCCTAGGCTCTTTCCACTGAGCCACGCTGCTTCTCTGCTGAAGAGTCTTTTACTTTCAGCAGGGCAAGGAGAAGATCACTTTCTACTACCTTTATTTAGCCAAGCACTAACACCTCCAAGTACCTTTCATTGAAAGATTCCCTTGGGCCTTCTAACCGGAATTCCTCTCCTTGTTGTGTTTTGTTTTTTGGTTGTGTTTTTTTTTTTTTTTCCCATTGGCCACCATCCACCTCCCGGCCAGCTGCCAGAGTCTCCAGGGGCTGCTTCCTGTTCATGCATTCAGTCGTATTTATTGAACACTTGCTGGGTGCAAAGCACTGTACTAAGCACTTGGGAAAGTACAGTTTAAAACCAGACACATTCCTGCCCACAGTGAGCTCACAATCTCTGAAGTCCTCTTGACAATGTCTAGTTAGTATTTGGTCAGACGAATGCAACTTGTGCCACATCTTCAAGCTGGGAGGATTATCCCCAATCGACGCAGAGCAGAGTTCATTCAGTGCTGCTATAAGAGGGCTCCTTGACTTTTTGGGGGGGTATTTAAGCATTTACTGTGTGTCCAACACTGTTCTAAGCACTGGGGTAGGTATAAATTATAAATTGTGAAGCAGCATGGCTCAGTGGAAAGAGCACGGGCTTTGGAGTCGGAGGTCATGGGTTCAAATCCCAGCTCCACCACATGTCTTCCCCCTTTTAGACTGTGAGCCCACTGTTGGGTAGGGACTGTCTCTATATGTTGCCAATTTGTACTTCCCAAGCGCTTAGTACAGTGCTCTGCACATAGTAAGCGCTCAATAAATGCGATCGATGATGATGTCTGCTGTGTGACCTTGGGCAAGTCACTTAACTTCTCTGAGCCTCAGTTACCTCATCTGTAAAATGAGGATTAAGACTGTGAGCCCCACGCGGGACAACTTGATCCCATTGTATCCCCCCAGCACTTAGAACAGTGCTTTGCACATGGTAAGCGCTTAACAATGCCATCATCATTATTATTATTATTATAAATTAGTTAGGTTGGACACAGTCCCTGTCCCGCACGGGGCTCAGATTCGAGGAGGGAGAACAGGTATTTCATCCTTATTTTACAGCCGAGGAAACTGAGGCACAGAGAAGTGAAGCGACTTGCCCTAGATCACACAGCAAGCACTCGACAGAGCCGGGATTAGAACCCAGGTCCTTCGGATTACCAGGCCCGTGCTTTTCCCCCTAGGCCACGCTGCTTCTCTGTGTAGCTTTTAAATCATAGCAAATCTGGATCTTTGACTTCAACCTGAGCCTTTTGAGTTGTGATTGGCTAATTCTAGTATTGGGAGAGAAAACCTTTCCTCCAGCTACATTTTTCTGTTTGCAAAGGATCCAACAGTAGTAAACTTGTCAGCAGTCAAAGAGTAGAAAAGGTTATTTTGTTACAGAAAAGGAAATTCTCTATTCAAAAGTGGGGGTGGAAGCTCACATTAGTGGTGTCCTCCTAACCCTGGTGGGTTGCACGAATCGTATTTTTAAAAATGAACTCCAGAGACTGTAAGTTCATTGGGAACATGAAAAGCGTCTACCAGCTCTGTTATACTGTGCTCTCCCAAGCACTTAGTACAGTGCTCTGCCCACAGTGAGTGCTCAGTTAATACTAACTGACTGATTTATAACCTACTTTGAGAAGCTTGTAGTGTTCAGTAGGTTGAAACAGGGCTGGCAGCTGAAAGCGTAAATATATTCACGTAATGTAATTTGGTCAAAGTAATAATTAATTTAAAAAAGTGGGTGGGCAGACTCAAGTAGGGAAGCAGTGTGGCCTAGTCGAAGGAGCAGCACAGGCCTGGAATTAAGAGGACCTGGGTTCTAATTCCCAGCTCCTCCGCTTGCCTGCTGGGTGACCGTGGCCAAGTCACTTCACTTCTCTGTACCTCAGGTACCTCACCTGGAAAATGAGGAATAAACCTGGGAGTCCCGTGTGGGATAGGGACTGTGTCCAACCTGTAGAGAAGCAGCCTGGCCCAGTGGAAAGAGCCCGGACTTGGGAGTCAGAGGTCATGGGTTCAAATTCCGGCTCCGCCACATGTCTGCTGTGTGACCTTGGGCAAGTCACTTAACTTCTCTGAGCCTCAGTTACCTCATCTGTAAAATGGGGATTAAGATTGTGAGCCCCATGTGGGACAACCTGATCACCTTGTATCCCCCCCAGCGTGGCTCAGTGGAAAGAGCGTGGGCTTTGGAGTCAGAGGTCATGGATTCGAATTCCGGCTCCGCCACATGTCTGCTGTGTGACCTTGGGCAAGTTACTTAACTTCTCGGAGCCTCAGTTACCTCGTCTGTAAAATGGGGATGAAGACTGTGAGCCCCACATAGGACAACCTGATTACCCGGTATCTACCCCGGTGCTTAGAACAGTGCTTTGCACATAGTAAGCGCTTAACAAATGCCAACATTATTATTATTATTATTAGAACAGTGCTTTGTGCATAGTAAGCACATTATTATTATTATTATTATCTTGTATCTACCCCAGTGCTTAGCAGATACTTGGCACATAGTAAGTGCTTAATATATACCATTTAAAAACATTCTGGGTCTTCTCTCTTGCAAAATAATAATCATAATAATGATGGCATTTGTAAAGCGCTTACTATGTGCCAAGCACTTTGCATTCTGAAAGAGTTTATGGGTGGGAGAAGGAAGTCCAAATTACCTGCAATAGTAGATCATCCCAAAAGTGAGAGGCAGCTCAGAGGGAACATAGCCTAGGGAATGGAAAATGGGATTTGGAGTTAGAGGACTGGGCTTCTAGTCCCAGCTTTGTCACTGACCTGATGGGTAACCTTGGGCAAGACACTTACTCTTCGTGGGTCTGTTTTGTCATCTGTAAAATGGGAACTAATGGCGATGGCCTGGAATGCCCTCCCTCCTCACATCCGCCAAGCTTAGCACACTTCCCCCCCTTCAAAGCCCTAGTGAAAGCTCACCTCCTCCAGGAGGCCTTCCCATGATTGAGCCCCCCTTTTCCTCTGCTCCTCCTCCCCTTCCCACTGCCCCTGCTCCCTCCCTCTGCTCTACCCCCTTCCCTGCCCCACAGCACATGTGTATATTTGTATGTATTTATTATTCTAGCAGCATGGCTCAATGTAAAGAGCACAGGCTTGGGAGTCAGAGGTCATGGGTTCAAATCCCGGCTCCACCACTTGTCAGCTGTGTGACTTTGGGCAAGTCACTTCACTTCTCTGTGCCTGTTATTTCCTCTGTAAAATGGGGATTAAGACTGTGAGCCCCACCTGATCACCTTGTATCCTCCCCAGTGCTTAGAACAGTGCTTTGCACGTAGTAAGTGCTTAACAAATGCCTTTATTATTATCTATAATTCTATTTCTTTTGTTGCCATTGACGCCTGTCTACTTGTTTTGTTGTCTGTCTCCCCCTTCTAGTCTGTGAGCCCGTTGTTGGGTAGGGACCATCTCTAGATGTTGCCAACTTGTACGTTCCAAGCACCTAGTACAATGCTCTGCACACAGTAAACGCTCAATAAATATGATTGAATGAATGAATGATGATATTTGTTAAGCTCTGGGGTAATCAGGTTGGACATAGTCCCTATCCCTTATGGGTCTCCTAGTCTTAATCCCCATTTTACCGCTGAGGTAACTGAGGCCCAGAGAAGTGATTTAACTTGCCCAATATCACCCAGCAGACAAGTGGGGGAACCGGGATTATTATTATTAATAATAATAATAATAATAATGGCATTTATTAAGCGCTAACTATGTGAAAAGCACTGTTTGAAGTGCTGGGGAGGTTACAAGGTGATCAGGTTGTCCTATGGGGGGGCTTATAGTCTTAATCCGCATTTTACAGATGAGGTAACTGAGGCCCAGAGAAGTGAAGTGACTTGCCCAAAGTCACACAGCTAATGGCAGAGCTGGGATTTGAACCCATGACCTCTGACTCCAAAGCCCGTGCTCTTTCCACTGAACCACACTGCTTCTCTAGATTAGAAACCAGGTCCTTCCAATTCCCAGTCCCGTGCTCAGATAAGATTCCTGCGCTCCAAACTCGTAGATTGTAAATCCATCTGGGACAGAGTCTGTGTTCAATTTGATCCCCTTGATTCTGCCCCAGAATTTAGCCCAGTCCTTGGCACCTATTACGTACTTAATAATAGTAATAATCATAATGGCATTTGTTAAGCGCTTACTATGTGCAAAGCACTGTTCTAAGCTCTGGGGGGAATACAAAATGATCAGGTTGTCCCACGTGGGGCTCACAGTCTTCATCCCCATTTTACAGATGAGGTAACCGAGGCTCCGAGAAGTTAAGTGACTTGCCCAAGGTCACACAGCAGACATGTGGCGGAGTCGGGATTCGAACCCATGACCTCTGACTCCAAAGCCCGGGCTTTTTCCACTGAGCCACGCTGCTTTCTCTACTTGATCAATACTATAATCAACAGAGATGTGTTGGGCACCACATCAAGCGCTTGGGAGAGGGACAGTACTGTTGAGTTGACAGGCAGGTTCCCTGCCCTCTCCCCAGTGCTAAGTATAGTGCTTTGCACACAGTAAGCACTCAATAAATACAATTGAATGAATAAATGAATGCCCACAATGAGCTGACATATCACGGGCGGATCATTCAGCGTTAGGCTCTGGATGTTTCTGGGCTCTGAGCTGGCCGGCTGGCTAGGAAACCTGGGGATTTACCCCCTCCTCTTTCAAAGTCTTATTGAAGGCACACCTCCTCCAAGAGGCCTTCCCAGATTAATCCCCACTTTTCATCTCCCACTCCCTTCTGCATCACCCTGACGTACTCCCTTTTTTCCCCCCTCCCAGCCCCACAGCACTTAATTATATATATATATATATATATATATATATATATATAAATTATATATAATAATGATGGCATTTATTAAGCGCTTACTATGTGCAAAGCACTGTTCTAAGCGCTGGGGGGATACAAGGTCATGAGGTTGTCCCACGTGGGGCTCACAGTCTTCATCCCCATTTTACAGATGAGGGAACTGAAGCCCAGAGAAGTGAAATGACTTGCCCAAAGTCACACGGCTGACAAGTGGCGGAGCCGGGATTTGAACCCATGACCTCTGACTCCAAAACCCAGGCCACACTGCTTCTCCATATATATATATATGTCATTTTATTTATTTGTATTGATGTCTGTGTCCCCACCTCCCGCCCAAGACTGTAAGCTCATTGTGGGCAGGGAATGTCTGTTGGATTGTACTTTCCCAAGCGCTTAGTAAAGTGCTCTGTACACAGTAAGCGCTCAATAAATATGATGGAGTGAATGAATGGGACATCTTTGCAGAACACAGAGGTGAACCCAAGCCTGCTCATTTATGTTTGTACATATTTGTTACTCTATTTATTTATTTTACTTGTACATATCTATTCTATTTATTTTATTTTGTTAGTATGTTTGGTTTTGTTCTCTGTCTCCCCCTTTTAGACTGTGAGCCCACTGTTGGGCAGGGACTGTCTCTATATGTTGCCAATTTGTACTTCCCAAGCGCTTAGTACAGTGCTCTGCACACAGTAAGCGCTCAATAAATACGATTGATGATGATGACGTTTATTGATAGGAAGCAGCGTGGCCGAGTGGCTAGAGCCTGGGCGTGGGAGTCAAAAGGTCATGGCTTCTAAGGCCAGCACTGTCACTTGTCTGCTGTGTGACCTTGGCAAGTCATTTCACCTCGCTGGGCCTCATTCATCTCATCTGTAAAATTGGAATTAAGACGGTGAGCTCCATGCGGGACAGGGACTGCGCCCAACCTGATTTGCATCAGGCAAATCAATCAATCAATCAGTCGTATTTATTGAGCGCTTACTGTGTGCAGAGCACTGTACTAAGCGCTTGGGAAGTACAAGGAGGCAAAAACTCCTCACTCTCGGCTTCAAGGCTGTCCATCCCCTCGCCCCCTCCTACCTCACCTCCCTTCTTTCCTTCTCCAGCCCAGCCCGCGCCCTCCGCTCCTCGGCCGCTAACCTCCTCCCTGGCCCTCGTTCTCGCCTGTCCCGCCGTCGACCCCCGGCCCACGTCCTCCCCCTGGCCCGGAATGCCCTCCCTCCGCACATCCGCCAAGCCAGCTCTCTTCCTCCCTTCAAAGCCCTACTGAGAGCTCACCTCCTCCAGGAGGCCTTCCCAGACTGAGCTCCCTCCTTCCTCTCCCCCTCCTCCCCCTCCCCTTCCCCCCCCGCCTTACCTCCTTCCCCTCCCCACAGCACCTGTATATATGTATATATGTTTGTACATATTTATTACTCTATTTTACTTGTACATATTTATTCTATTTATTTTATTTTGTTAATATGTTTTGTTATCTGTCTCCACCTCCTAGACTGTGAACCCGCTGTTGGGTAGGGACCGTCTCTATATGTTGCCAACTTGGACTTCCCAAGTGCTTAGTACAGTGCTCTGCACACAGTAAGCGCTCAATAAATACGATTGAATGGATAAATGAATGAGTGAATGAAATTTGCTTGTATCCACCCCAGCACTTAATACAGTACCAGGCGTAGAGTAAGCACTTAACAAATACCACAATTATTACTGAATGCTAACTCTGGGCAGAGCATTGTACTAAGCCCTAGGGAGGGTACAATAGAGTTAGTAGATAGCAACCATGGCCTTAAGGAATCGACAGTTTAGTGAAGGAGAAAGACATGAACTTTAAATTACATGTAGGAGGAAGCAGTAATGTAAAGATGTGTGCATAAGTGCAATTGAGGATTTATCCAGACTGTAAGCTGCTTGGTAGGCAGGAAATGCATCTACCAGTTCTGTTGGAGTATACTCCCCCCCCCCCCCAAGCACTTAGTACAGTGCTCTGCACCCAGTAAGCGCTCAATAAATATGCAAGAACTACATTCTCGAAGTACTTAGGGGTTCCCAAAACTTTCACGATGCCCCCAACCCCTGGTATCCATCATTATTCTTCACTGCAAGTGTCATCCCGGATAGGGAAAAGGGTAGCCAAAGAGCAGGCCTAGAGCTTAGTCGGATGCATCGTACATAGTAAACACTTAACAAATACCATTTTTTAAAAAAAGGTAATGAGAGTGGACATAATACCTGTCTCTCTCAGGGCTCACAGTCTAAGAGATGAGATTTCAGGAATCTCTTCCCCATTTTACTGCTGATGAAACTGATGCCTGGAGTGTGTCACTGACTTGCCCAAAGTGACCCAGCAGGCCAATAATAATAATGATGGTATTTGTTAAGCGCTTACTATGTGCAAAGCACTGTTCTAAGTGCTAAGCACTGTTTGAAGTTCCCCAGCGCTTAGTACAGTGCCTGGCACGTATTAAGTGCTTAACAAGTACAATGATAATAATAATAATAATAATTAGACTATAAGCCGCATGTGGGACAGGGACTGTGTCCAACCTGATTAACTTGTATCTAACCCAGTGCTTAGAACAGTGCTTGTCATATATTAAGCACATGATGCATAAAAAATAAAATGATGTACATATTTACTATTCTATGTATTTTATTTTGTTAATATGGGTTTTTTTTTGGTCTGTTTCCCCCTTCTAGACTGTGAGCCCGCTGTTGGGTAAGGACCGTCTCTATATGTTGCCAACTTGTACTTCCCAAGCGCTTAGTACAGTGCTCTGCACACAGTAAGCGCTCAATAAATACAGTAAAAATAAAAAAAATTAAAATTTTCCCTTTTCCTCCACTTATAGCTCATGCTTATTTTCTGTACTTTGTATTTTTCTTGGCTCTAATCCATTATGTTGCCAACTTGGACTTCCCAAGCACTTAGTACAGTGCTCTGCACAGAGTAAGTACTCAATAAATACGATTGAAGGAGGGAAGGAAGGAAGCACACCAGGGATTAGAACCCAGTTCTCCTAAATCCCCGGACCATGCTCTGTCCACTGGACTTTATTGCACACAATCGTCAATCCTCATCGGAGAAGCAGCGTGGCCTAATGGATAGAGCATGGTTCTGGGAGTCAGAAGGTCATGGGTTCTAATCCCGGCTCTGACACTTGTCTGTTGTGTGACTTTGGGCAAGTCAGTTCACTTCTCTGTGCCTCAGTTCCCTCATCTGTAAATTGGGGATTGAGACTGTGAGCCCTATGTGAGTCAGGGACTGTGTCCAACCTGATTATCTTGTATCAACCCCAGTGCTTTGAACTGGCACGTAGTAAGTGCTTAACAAATACCATATTATTATTATTTCATCATCAAATGGCTGTCTGAGGGCAGCCACTGAGGTGCAGGAAATCTGGGAGTCTCTTTTGCTCTGGATCATTGGATCAATCAATTTTATTTATTTAGCACTTTCTATAATAGTAATTGTTATATTCAGTAAGTGTTTACTGTGTGTCAGACACTGTTCTAAGTGCTGGGATGGTTACAAGATAATCAGGTTGGATACGGTCCCTGTCAGATAGAGCTCACAGTCTTAATCCCCAATTTACAAATGAGGGAACTGAGGCACAGAGAAGTGAAGTGATTTGCCCAAGGTCATACAGCAGGCATCTGTAATGAGAGTGGGCATAATACCTGTCTCTCTCAGGGCTCACAGTCTGAGAGGTGAGAATTCAGGAATCTCTTCCCCATTTTACTGCTGATGAAACTGAGGCCTGGAGTGTGTCATTGACTTGCCCAAAGTGACCCAGCAGGCCAATAATAATAATGATGGTATTTGTTAAGCGCTTACTACGTGCAAAACACTGTTCTAAGTGCTGAGCACTGTTTGAAGTTCCCCAGCGCTTAGTACAGTGCCTGGCACATAGTAAGTGCTTAACAAATACAATGATAATAATAATAATAATAATAATAATTAGACTCAGCTTGGCCACCGGGCTGGAATCGCCTCAATCCCCCAGTCCCCTTCCTCTCTCTGCCCTTCTGGGCAGGGGGCCCTGAGATGGTCCCGCATGGGGCTCACATTTAGTAGGGGTCATGGTGATAGGGTCCTCTGTATTTGGCTGCAGGAGAGTTCCTCTCCCATCTCTGGAAGTGGGGTGTACAGATGAAAATAATGTGGGGGGCGGCTCTCTTCAACCTGGAATTTGATGGTTCATGGAAGTACAGCCGCTAACCCAGGAGCAGATAGTATTGTCCCCGGCCAGACGGGCCCAGAAAAATCAGTTTGAACCATTTGTTTTGCCACCCTGGGCACATTGGCAAATGCTGATTGGTATAATATCTCTTAATGGGTGGCCTACTGTTCATTTGGATCTGTCAGTAAAACACAGGAGAACTTGCCTCTGCCCCTCCATTTTATATTTTTTTGTAAAGAAGGGTCTGGCAGCGGGGCTCAGTGGAAGGAGCCCGGGTTTGGCAGTCAGAGGTCATGGGTTCTAATGCCGGCTCTGCCGCTTGTCAGCTGGGTGACTTTGGGCAAGTCCCTTCACTTCTCTGTGCCTCATCTGTAAAATTGGGATTAAGACCATGAGCCCCACGTGGGACAACCTGATCACCTTTTATCCTCCCCAGCGCTTAGAACAGTGCTTTGCACAAAGTAAGCACTTAACAAATGCCATCATTATTATTATTATTGGTTGCCCCATAAGAAATGGAGAACTATTTTGACCTTTTAGACGGTGAGCCCACTGTTGGGTAGGGACTGTCTCTATATGTTGCCAACTTGTACTTCCCAAGCGCTTCGTACAGTGCTCTGCACACAGTAAGCGCTCAATAAATACGATTGATGATGATGATGTCATTCAGAAATGTAGAACCATGCCCCTTTTTTGTGTCTTCTTTTATTTCCAGAATTGAATTTTCTTTCCAACCGTGTATTCAAGATTTAATCCAATCTTCCAAGAAATGGATACCAAGTTGAGAGAAACTAAAGGAAGACAAACAGTTAGACCTTACACTCCTAGTGGATAGAGCACAAGCCTGGGAGTCAGAAGGATCTGGGTTCTAATCCCGGCCCTACCACTTGCCTGCTGTGTGACTTTGGGCAAGTCATTTCACTTCTCTGGGCCTCAGTTCCCTCATCTGTAAAATGGGGATTGAGACTGTGAGCCCTGTGTGGGACAGGAACTGTGTCCAACCCAATTAGCTTGTATCGACCCCAGTGCTTTGAACAGTGTTTGACGCATAGTAAGTGCTTAATGAATATCATTATTATTGTTATTATTACCTACTCTGTGGTATTCTCCGAAGTCCCTAGCACTTACACAGTAAGCACTCAGTAAATGTCATTGATTGACTGAAGATATGTCACCAACTTCATTAAAATGTCAGTCAGTTCTGGGCACCCGTGATTAATGTAGGTATTAGCATAAAAGTGGATAATGTCTGCTCGATTATCTTTTTTTTTTTCAATTTGAAGAGTGAGTAAGTGAGCTCCTATAAACTGACAGAAGAGAAATCAGAAGGATACTTAGAAGCACTGATTATTTTTCAAAGGAAACTTCCATGTGACAAGGAGATGTGACTAGGCTGTGTAACAAATAATCCAACAAAACTAGACTTTCTTTTTTCAGTTTCAGGAAAGTATTACCCTGTGTGCAGCTTTTATGTTCAAACTATCAATAGCATTTGGAGGCCTATGATACAGAGTTCTGTACTAAACTCCTGGAATAGTACACAAAGATTTAGAAGACAAGGTCCCTCCCCTCAAGGAGCTCACAGTCTAATGGGGAAGACAGATTCTGAAGTAGATTATTGATGGGAGACTAAATAAAGTATAAAAATTTACGAGTGCTACAGAGATTGTGGAATTTAAGTACTCAGCATGGAAAGACTTGATTATCTTATCTACCCGAATGCATAGCACATATGTACCTTCTAGATGTCCTTTTAAAATTAGTTATAGGGCAATTTGACTAAAACACGAGCCATTATTAATTGTCTGTCCTTTCATGAACTCCTCCAGTGAGAAAGAATCTGCAGTGATAATGTGGTCAGTCCCTCCAAATAGATCTGAACCACTAAGACTGAGGAAATTAATATAGGCAGAAACCAAAAAATAGGGAGCTGGCCTTTTGATATGTGTGCTAATCAGGCTGATATTTTACAAACCTTAAAAAAAAACTTTGGTCTATTTGTTTTGTTGCTCAAAGCAGTTTAGCATCTGGCCTGGTCTTTAGGTTCAACTTCATCTCGTCCCATGTTTGGAGTATATTTTCCCCATCTCCTTTCTCTCTCTCTCTCTCCTTGGAGTTGGGAGTAACTGTCCCATTCTCCTTTTAATAACTGTTGAAGAACTTGATGATTTTTAAAGTTCATCTCTCCAGCGAGGTGGGGGAATATCGGAAAGTTCTGTACAATTGTTTCAGTCAGCGAATGACATGTATTGAGCACTTATTTTGTGCAGAGTACTATGGGACTTGGGAGAGTACACTACAACAGCTGGTAGACTACCCACCAGGAGCTTACCGTCTTCAGGGGAAGAAACATTAAATTATGGTCATGTACTTAAGTGCTGTGGGGCTGAGGGTGGGGTGAAAATCAATAATAATAATTACGGTACTTGTTAAGTGCTTACTATGTGCCAAGCACTATTCTAAGTGCTGGGCTAGATACGAGTTGATCAGGTTGGACATAGTCCCTGATTCACATGGAGCTCATACTCTTAATCCCCATTTTACAGATGAGAGAACTGAGGCCCCAAGGTCACACAGAAGACACATGGCAGAGCCGGGATTAGAACCCAGGTCCTTCGTACTCCCAGGCTCATGCTCTATCTGCAAAGCCATGCTGCTCCTCAGGTGCTTAGGAATTTCACATGGAAGCAATTGTAACCCTTGCAGAAGTTAGGGTGGGGCTATCTACCAATTCTGCTATACTGTCTGACTGTCTAGAGTGATTATGTATATATGTTTGTACATGTTTGTATATATTTATTACTCTATTTATTTTACTTGTACATATCTATTCTATTTATTTTATTTTGTTAGTATGTTTGGTTTTGTTCTCTGTCTCCCCCTTTTAGACTGTGAGCCCACTGTTGGGTAGGGACTGTCTCTATATGTTGCCAATTTGTACTTCCCAAGCGCTTAGTACAGTGCTCTGCACATAGTAAGCGCTCAATAAATACGACTGATGATGATGATGATTATGGCATAGTGGATAGAGTACGGGCCTGAGAGAAAGTCATGGGTTCTAATCCTGGCTCCGTCACTTGTCTGCTGTGTGACCTTGGGCAAGTTACTTTAGTTCTCTGGGCCGGTTACCCCATCTGTAAAATGGGCATTGAGACTGTGAGCTCCTGGTGAGACAGGGACTGTGTCCGACACAGTTTGCTTGTATTCACCCCAGCGTTTAGTTCATTGCTCAACACACAGTAAAGTCTTAACAAATACCACAATTATTGGAGGCCTTCCCAGACTGAGCCCCCTTTTTCCTCTCCTCCTCCCCATCCCCCCTGCCCTACCTCCTTCCCCTCCCCATAGCACTTGTATATATTTGTACAGATTTATTACTCTATTTTACTTGTACATATTTACTATTCTATTTTGTTAATGATGTACATATAGCTATAATTCTATTTGTTCTGATGATTTTGACACCTGTCTTACATGTTTTGTTTTGTTATCTGTCTCCCCCTTCCAGAGTGTGAGCCCGTTGTTGGGTAGGGACCGTCTCTATATGTTGCCGACTTGTAATAATAATAATGGCATTTATTAAGCGCTTACTATGTGCAAAGCACTGTTGTACTTTCCAAGCGCTTAGTACAGTGCTCTGCACACAGTAAGCACTCAATCAATACGATTGAATGAATGATTATTATTCCAAGGAACTGTCTGGCAGGATGGAAAAAAGAAAGTTAATCCCATCAGCCAAGTGGAGGTCCCAACTTTTTTGTTTCGAGCTTGGGCGTTTCCAGGGGCACAATTTCTAAAGTTTAGGGACCCAACTGAAGAGAGATGGGTGGGACAAACAAGGCTGTTATGTGGGAGAGGGGGCTTCCTCTCCAGGGTAGACCCAATTCCAGGCCTCATTCATTCATTCATTCAATCGTATTTATTGAGCGCTTACTGTGTGCAGAGCACTGTACTAAGCGCTTGGAAAGTCCAAGTTGGCAACATGTAGAGACAGGCCCTACCCAACAACGGGCTCCCAGTCTAGAAGGGGGAGACAGACAACAAAACCAAACATGTGGACAGGTGTCAAGTCGTCAGAATAAGTAGAAGTAAGGCTAGATGCACATCGTTTAACAAAATAAATAGAATAGTAAATATGGACAAGTAAAATAGAGTAATAAATCTGTACAAACATATAGAGAGAAGCATCATGGCTCGGTGGAAAGAGCCCAGGCTTTGGAGTCAGAGGTCATGGATTCAAATCCCCACTCATCTAGGACTGGGTTAGGTTTTGGCGCAGGTCTTAGACAGCTTTCCTATCCTGGCCCCGTTCCCCCAAGAGGGAGCTCGGGCAATCCCTCAGTGGTATTTATTAAGCTCTTAGTGTCTGCAGAGCTCTGTACTAAGTGCTTGGGGGAATACAATACAACAGGGTTGGTAGACACATTTTCTGCCCACAGCATGCTTAGAGGGGGAAGACAGCCTTTAGTATCAATAAATTTTAATATCAATCAATAAATTGATAAATAGTATCAATAAATTTTAGACTGTGAGCCCACTGTTGGGTAGGGACTGTCTCTACATGTTGCCAGTTTGTACTTCCCAAGCACTTAGTACAGTGCTGTGCACATAGTAAGCGCTCAATAAATACGATTGATGAATAAATCCACCCTGCTCCTCTATGGGGGAACTCGGGAAGTCCTGGGGCCACTCTGAGGTGATGCGTTGGCTTCTCTTGACCTCCCTGCTGCCGTTTTAGGAAGGGGCGAAAGGCCCCAGGCTGGCAGTGCTCACATCATCATCATCATCATCAATCGTATTTATTGAGTGCTTACTATGTGCAGAGCACTGTACTAAGCGCTTGGGAAGTACAAATTGGCAACATATAGAGACAGTCACTACCCAACAGTGGGCTCCCAGTCTAAAAGGGGGAGACAGAGAACAAAACCAAACATACTAACCAAATAAAATAAATAGAATAGATATGTACAAATAAAATAAATAAATAAATAGAGTAAAAAATATGTACAAACATATATACCTATATACAGGCTATATGTGACACAGGCTGTCACATGACAGCTGCCTTGGCGACATTTATGTCTGCTCCCAGCAGCCTAGGTTGACCATGGCTTGGGACAGAGGGAAACAAGAGTCGCAACCAATGCAACTGGCAACAAGGGGGCTTCCATTTTACATTTTTTTTTAATTGCAATTCAGGACCGGTCCCTCTAGCAACCACTAATTGATCAGTTAATTGTGGTGTTTAATTGCCTACTATGTGCCAGGCACTGTGAGAAGCACCAGTGAGAGAAGCAGTGTGGCAGAGTGGATAGAGCACAGGACTGGGAGCCAGAAGGTTGTGGGTTCTAATCCTGGCTCCCCCACTTGTCTGCTGTGTGACCTTGGGCAAGTCACTTCACTTCTCTATGCCTCAGCTCATCTGGAAAATGGGGATTGAGACTGTGAGCCCAGTGTGGGACAGGGACTGTGTCCAACCCAATTTGCTTGTACCCACCTCAGTGCTTAGTACGGTGCCTGGCACATAGTAAGCGCTTAACAAATACATTATTAGTATTATTCTGAGCGTTGGGGTGGTTACAAGCAAATTGGGTTGGATGCAGTCTCTGTTCCATGTGGGCCTCACAGTCTTAATCCCCATTTGACAGATGAGGGAACTGAGGCCCAGTGAAGTGACTTGCCCAAGGTCACACAGCAGGCACCAGGTAGAGCTGGGATTAGAACTCAGATCCTTCTGGCTCCCAAGCCTGTGCTCTATCCATTAGGCTATGCTGCATCCAGTAATAATAATAATAGTATTTGTTATGTGCTTACTATGTGCCAAGCACTGTTCTAAGCACTGGGGGAGATACAAGTTATTAGGTTGTCCCAGGTGGGGCTCACAGTCTTATTCCCCACTTTACAGATGAGGTAACTGAGGCGCAGAGAAGTTAAATGACTTGCCCAAAGTCACACAGCTGACACGGCAGAGCTGGGATTAGAACCCACGGCCTCTGACTCCCAAGCCCGGGTTTTTTCCACTAAACCACGCTGCTTCTCGTGGCTTTGGTACTGAGCATTTGGCCTAGCCCATGGAGAATTGTGGGCTAAAATAGCTCTCTTTGTGGAGACCTGACCACCACCATGGAAGAAAATTAGATTTGTTCTGCCCACTTATTTTCAAAGACGCATTATTGTTGAGTGCCTGCATTCTTCTCTGCATTGTAGGCTTGTTTTCCATTGGCTTCCACTCCTAGTCCTCTTATATTTTAAACACTGGGGCATGTTTCATTACCTATTAAGCTGCACGCACTGCTCCATAATTAAGGTGGTGTTTCCCAGTTTCCTCCAGATTCTGCCTAACATGTAATCTCTTTCTCTTGCCTCATGGTAGAATACTCACCATTTGAAGCTGTTTCTGTCTGGCCAGTTTTCCTTGGGCGTTTGCGGGTGGGGATTGCATAGTGCTGATCGTAGGGATATGGACTCTCCCGGGACTGTGGCCTCACAGGGGAAGGAGATGCAACCAGCCTGTGTTGTTTGAGATTTCAGTCTTTGATGTGGTTGAAATGGCTAAGTGGAAACTCGGATTCTTTATATCCTGGGAAAAGGTCCGGTGCTTATTGCCAACAGCACAGGCTTGAGAATCAGAGGTTCTAATCGTGGTTCTGCCGCTTGTCTGCTGTGTGACCTTGGCCGAGTCACTTCACTTCTCGGAGCCTCAGTTCCCTCATCCGTAGAATGGGAATTAAGAGTGGGAGCCCCATGTAGGACAGCCTGATGACCTTGTACCTACCCCAATGCTTAGAACGGTGTTTGGCGCATCACTTCTTGGAGCCTCAGTTCCCTCATCCGTAAAATGGGAATTAAGACTGGGAGCCCCGTGTAGGACAGCCTGATGACCTTATACCTTACCCCGCTGCTTAGAACAGTGCTTGGCACATAGTAAGCGCTTAAAGACCGTCATTATTATTATATCTGTAAGCACTTAACAAAGACCTCATTATTATTATATCTGCTCCTCTTTTAATTTCCTCCCTCTTCTCCCCCTTTTCACAGGTGATTGGTCTCTTGGATGTGTTCACACCTGCAAAGTCCCTGGAGGAATTTAATGATGTGTAAGTAAAACTTTTTTATGGTTATGGATCCTCCTTGTTTCCTGAGCTTTGATGATGGACTCTCCGGTCATGAGGGCTGTATGAGTCTTGCCCCTGAGACATCAAGACCTGCAGGAAGGAGTGAATTGAAGTGATAGAGGTTTATGCAACACCGCTCATCCACTTTTATCCTGCCTTTCCAGCTTCTGCTGGGGCATGGAGTTGGCAGGCAGGGGCGCAACACATGGCAAAGTGCGCACGTGTGGTTTTGTGTATTTTGTTTTTGGGTGTTTTTTTTTTAACTATTTTATATGAGGAATCAATTTGCGGCAGAAGTAGCCGTAACATAATTCCTTTGCTTTAGGCAGAACTTAAGAGAAGATATGGGGAACCTTTCCTCTTTGTTAGAGCGGGCGGCATTAAGGTTTCATTTGGACTCTAGGTTAGAAACTAACATATTCGTTCAAAATTTATACCCTCCCGTAGGTATGTCCTGCCTTTTTAAGAGAATGAAAACTTGCTGCATTAAATCTCTCCGTCGTGAATCCCAGGTAGCAGCAGCGGTGGTAGTAGTAGTAGTATTTATTAAGTGCTTACGGTGTGCAGAGTACTTGGCAAGAATTTGTGAGCCCCTCAAGGGGCTCACAACCTAAGAATAAAGGGGGAAGGGAGACGGGGGACAGGTGCATAAGGAAAAAATAAATAGATCCTCATCGGCATAATTTCTAACAAGTACACTACAGTGTGCTCAGCAGTGATGCAATGACAAGCCTCTTGGACCTAGCACGGTGTATGCTCCGCATAACACACAGAATGATAAAATAATAATTGTGGTAATAATAATAATGATGGCATTTATTAAGCCCTTACTATGTGCAAAGCACTGTTCTAAGCGCTGAGGAGGTTACAAGGTAATCAGGTTGTCCCACAGGGGGCTCATAGTCCTAATCCGCATTTTACAGATGGGGTAACTGAGGCACAGAGAAGTTAAGTGACTTGCCCAAAGTCACACAGCTGACAATTGGCAGAGCCGGGATTTGAACCCGTGACCTCTGACTCCAAAGTCCGTGCACTTTCCACTGAGCCATGCTGCTGTAACCTCCCCAGCGCTTAGAACAGTGCTTTGCACATAGTAAGCGCTTAATAAATGCCATTATTACTATTATTACATGCTTTCTATGTGCTGGGGCTGATACAAGACAATCAGGCTGAACACAGTCCCTGTCCCACATGGGGCTCATAGTTAGAATCCCCATTTTACAGATGAGGAAACCGGGGCCCAGAGAAGCGAATTGACCTGTCCGAGGTCACACAGGAGACACGTGGCGGAGCGAGATTAGAACCCAGGTCCTCTGATTCTTAGGCCCACGCTCTTTCCCCAGGCCACGCCGCGTCTCGTAAAAGTACACACACACTCAGACGCACTCCATCTCTCTCGTGCTGTCTAGAATATAATGCCGTGTCAGAAAAAAACAGCCGTACTCACCACTGGGCAGAGCACTGTACTAAGTGCTTGGGAAAGTACAATAGTGTCAGTAATAATAATAATAATAATAATAATAATAATAATAATAATATTTATTAAGCGCTTACTATGTGCAAAGCACTGTTCTAAGCACTGGGGTGGTCACAAGGTGATCAGGTTATCCCACGGACTTAGTCCCCCATTTTACAGATGAGGTACCTGAGGCCCAGAGAAGTGAAGTGACTTGCCCAAAGTCACGCATGGCTCAATGGAAAGAGCCCGGGCTTTGGAGTCAGAGGTCATGAGTTCGAATCCCAGCTCCACCACAAGTCTGCTGTGTGACCTTGGGGCAAGTCACTTAACTTCTCTGAGCCTCAGTTACCTCATCTGTAAAAATGGGGATTAAGACTGTGAGCCCCACTTGGGACAACTTGATCACATTTTAATAATAATAATAATGGCATTTATTAAGCGCTTACTATGTGCGAAGCACTGTTCTAAGTGCTAGGAAGGTTACAAGGTGATCAGGTTGTCCCACAGGGGGCTCACAGTCTTAATCCCCATTTTACAGATGAGGGAACTGAGGCTCAGAGAAGTTAAGTGACTTGCCCAAAGTCACACAGCTGACAATTGGCGGAGCCGGGATTTGAACCCATGACCTCTGACTCCAGAGCCCGTGTTCTTTCCCCTGAGCCACGCTGCGCTTAGAACAGTGCTTTTGCACATGGTAAGCGCTTAACAAATGCCATCATTATTATTAATTGGCGGAGCTGGGATTTGAACCCATGACCTCTGACTCCAAAGCCCGTGCTCTTTCCACTGAGCCACACTGCTTCTCAGTAGACACTATCCTTGCTCTAAAGATCATTTATAGAGGACCCATGAACCATTCCTAGTTATTTAATTGCAGCAGACCAATGACTCCTTTGAGTGGAGTTCTGCTCTGTTAATCATTTCCAATTTGCGTGACTTTTTAAGGCGGCCTCACAGGAATTAGTTTCATTAGTGCCCCGTGACCGTCCAATTTCCTCCTCTTGCGGAGAAGTTTTCTATTTCTGAACCAGCCGGCACGCCCTACTTGCAAGGAAGCTCATATCATATTATTTATTTATTTATTTATTTCACTTGTACATAGCTATTTATTTTGTTTTGTTAGTATGTTTGGTTTTGTTCCCTGTCTCCCCCTTTTAGACTGTGAGCCCACTGTTGGGTAGGGACTGCGTCTATATGTTGCCAATTTGTACTTCCCAAGCGCTTAGTCCAGTGCTCTGCACATAGTAAGCGCTCAATAAATACGATTGATGATGATGATGATGATGATATCAGGATAGTACTGTGCAAAAGCCCCAGTTGTAGGCCTTAAGATAAAAAAGAGTTCCTGAGCCGGCTTTCAGAAGTGTACTGGGGTGAGGGGAGGGTGGAGTTGGAGAATTCCTATCCTAGAAGATCATTCATTGCTGCCATATAGTTTGTTTCCTCTTCTTTTTTTTAATGGTGCTTGAGCACTTACTATATTCATTCATTCAGTGGTATTTATTGAGCGCTTACTGTGTGCAGAGCACTGTACTAAACTCTTGGGAAGTACAAGTCGGCAACATATAGGGATGGTCCCTACCCAACAGCGGGCTACTATATGCTAGGCACTGTATTCATTCAGTCGTATTGGGCTCTTACTGTGTGCAGAGCACTGAACTAAGCGCTTGGGAGAGAACGTGAAGCAGCGTGGTATAGTGGAAAGAGCCCGGGCTTGGAAGTCAGAGGTCGTGGGTTCTAATCCCGGCTCTGCCACTTAGCTGCTGGGTGACCTTGAGAAGCAGCGTGGCTCAGTGGGAAGAGCCCGGGCTTTAGAGTCAGAGGTCATGAGTTCAAAACCCCGGCTCTGCCAATTGCCAGCTGTGTGACTTGGGGCAAGTCACTTCACTTCTCTGGGCCTCAGTTGCCTCATCTGTAAAATGGGGATGAAGACTGGGAGCCCCATGTGGGACAACCTGATCACCTGGTAACCTCCCCAGCGCTTAGAACAGTGCTTTGCACACAGTGCTTAATAAATGCCATAAAAAAAAGTCACTTACCTTCTCTGTGCCTCAGTTACCTCATCTGTAAAATGGGGATTAAAAGCGTGAGCTCCACGGGGACTGTATCTACGCCAGCACTTAGAACAGTAAGCGCTTAACAAATACCATAATAATTGTTATTACTATTACAATATAACAATAAGCAGTCACCTTCCGTGCCCACAACAAGCTGTACTAACGGCTGGGGTAAATACCAGCTAATCAGGCTGGACACAGTCTATGTCCCGCATGGAGCTCACAGTCTCGATCCCCGTTTTACAGATGAAGTAACTGAGGCACAGAGAAGTGAAATGATTTGCCTAAGGCCATGCAGCAGGTAAGTACTTCCCAAGTGCTTAGTACAGTGCTCTGCACACAGTAAGCGCTCAATAAATACGATTGAATGAATGAATGGTGGAGCTGGGATAGAACCCAGGTTCTTCTGACTCCCAGTCAATCAATCAATCAATCCATCGTATTGAGCGCTTACTGTGTGCAGAACACTGTACTAAGCGCTTGGGAAGTACAAGTTGGCAACATATAGAGACGGTCCCTATCCAACAGTGGGCTCACAGTCCCGTGCTCTATCCAGTAGGCCAAGCTGCTCTTCAAAGAAGAGCATTCATTGCAGTTGAAATGACTTCTTGACTGCATAACAATTTACAGCCAAAGGGAACCCCCATCCTTTGAGCCTTGTAAACCTGGAACTAAGATACGCAATAAACTCTGCACGCAGTAAGCGCTCAATAAATATGAGCCCCTTCAAGGCCCTACTGAGAGCTCACCTCCTCCAGGAGGCCTTCCCAGACTGAGCCCCCTCCTTCCTCTCCCCCTCGTCCCCCGTCCATCCCCACCATCTTACCTCCTTCCCTTCCCCACAGCACCTGTATATATGTATATATGTTTGTACATATTTATTACTCTATTTATTTTACTTGTACATATCTATTCTATTTATTTTATTTTGTTAATATGGTTGGTTTTGTTCTCTGTCTCCCCCTTCTAGACTGTTGAGTAGGGGCTAGGGGCTGTCTGTATATGTTGCCAACTTGTACTTCCCAAGCGCTTAGTACAGTGCTGTGCACACAGTAAGCTCTCAATAAATATGATTGATTGATGATTGAATGAATACCCTCGCTTTCCAATAGAGCTCCTCTGCGCTGGAAGGCATCCTCTCCTCTGGTTTAAGAGGGGTTTCTTGATTATTGTCAGAAATATCTGGTAGCCGGAACATGTCAGCACCTGTATACGCGAGTCATTTCCTCTTTTAAATCCCTTCTGCATTTTAATGATAACCAATCTGAGGAGAAAAGTATGCAAACAGGTATCAGGCTTAATGGCTCAATTGGTTCCTGAAATTGAAGGCTTAAACCAAAACCAATTTTCCCGATGAAACTATGTTAGATAAATGGGGGGTTGGTTTCAGAATGAAGCTGGCTACCTTATTTTTACCAAATTTACCCAGATTTGTGGCTCAGTCAAGCAGTGGTATTTAAATCGTACTTGTAAAGCGCTTACTATATGACAGGCACTGGCTCAGTGGAAAGAGCCCGGGCTTTGGAGTCAGAGGTCGTGGGTTCAAATCCCGGCTCCGCCACTTATCAGCTGTGTGACTTTGGGGAAGTCACTTCACTTCTCTGGGCCTCAGTTCCCTCATCTGTAAAATGGGGGTTAAGACTGTGAGCCCCCCCATGGGACAACCTGATCACCTTGTAACCTCCCCAGCGCTTAGAACAGTGCTTTGCACATAGTAAGTGCTTAATAAATGCTATCATTATTATTATTATTACTACTAAGTGCTGGGGTAGATACAAGCTCATCAAGTTGGGCATAGTCCATGTTCCACGTGGGGTTCGTAGTATTAATCTCCATTTTACAGATGAGGTAACTGAGGCCCAGAGAAGTGAAGTGTCTTGCCCAAGGTTACGTGGCAGACAAGTGGTGGAGCTGGGATTAGAACCAAAGTTCTTCTGGCTCCCAAACCGGGGCTCTATCCACTAGCCCATGCTGCTTCTTTGTTGAGCGGTTTCTGTGTGCAGAACACCGTACTAAACTCTTGGGAGAGGAAAATACAACACATTAATAGACACGTTACCTGCTAATCAGTGATGAATAGTACAGCTATATTAATATGTACATAATATAGAGAGCAGTCACAATGACTAACACAGAAAGTTTAAAATACACAATAAAATAGAATACTGCACAATGTGCATTAGCCTTAGAAATCCTTATTTTTTCTTTTAGCACGCCCTGCCCTTTTCATTTCTGGGCTCACAGGTGAGTCTGAAATGGAGAGGTTTTTAGTGGATTTTGAACTGTGCTGGTACTTTTAAAAAAAACCCATAAAAACACAATTTTGATCTGGAACGCCCATGACAACACCTGTTGTTATGCTGGGTATGCAGTGTGTAAAGTGATGGTGTCACAGTGTGCGCTGGGGATCAGGCACCCCAGCCCCAGCCTCTTCCTGTCTGACAGAGGGCAGAAATTCCTAGGAAAGGGTCATTGTCCTTTTCCTCCTTTTCCTGCCTCTCCTCCAGCTGCAGCCAGAGTGATTCCCTCCACAGCTCGGTGCAACCACGGGCCTGAATTCCAGGTGGCCCGATCCCTGTCAGATCGAGCCGATCCCTCGCGTTAGGCCCCAAGGTCTCCCTCCTACTCTTTGGAACCACTTCCTTTCATTCAATCGTATTTATTGATTGCTTACTAGGTGCAGAGCACTGTACTAAGCGCTTGTCCCAGTTCCCCCACTGCGGGCTAGGTCCTGAGCACCTCGGGGATGACAGTGGAGGGACGGAGGGAGCAAGGGATTTGGGGGCAGCGGACCCGTAAGCTCGTGATGGGCAGGGAATGTGTCTGTTTAGTCCTCTCCCAAGTGCTTAGTACAGTGCCTTGTGCAAAGTAAGTGCTCAATAAAGATGATTGAATGAATCCCCCATCCAAAGCCCATTTTCCTGCTCCAGCGCTGGTAACCCAGAGGCAGCATGGACTGGGAGTGGAGTGGGTACCAGGGATGCCCCTTGCTGACCCACCTTGGAACAGCTTTCATAACTGCAATGGCAGTTTAGGGACCTTTCTTTATACTGGAGCCAAACTCTGGCTTGTTCTGCTTACTTCCAGCCTTGGTTTTGACTTTTTAATAAGAATAGTTGTGGAATTTAAGCACTGTGCCAAGCTCTGTAGTATTCAGTGGGGAAGATACAATATAATTAGGTAGGAACTGTCCCTTTCCCACGTGGGGCTCACTAACTTAATTAGGAGGGAAAACAGAGAGCAGTCACAGTGCCAAACATGCAAAAAGTTTAAAATACACAATAAAATGAATACTGCACAATGTGCATTAGCCTTAGAAATCCTTAACTTATTTTTTTTAGCACACCCTGCCCTTTTCACTGCTGGGCTCGTAGGTGGGTCTGAAACGGAGAGGTTTTTAGTGAGCTTTGAAAAGTGCTAGTACTTTAAAAAAGAAACACAGAGAAGGAAACTCAGGCCTAGAGAGGCGAAGTGACTTGTCCAAGGTCACACAAGCAGGCAAAAATGCAGAGCGAGTTTGCAAACACAGGTCCTCCTACTCCCAGCCGGTGCTCTTTCCATTAGGCCACCCTGAATGATCCTTCCGCAGATTTCTTTTCCTCCCCTGCTTCAGTTGTCCAGTTGTGTTTGAGTTGTTTATATTAATGTCTGTCTCCCCCTCTAGACTGTGAGCTCACTGTGGGCAGGGAATGTCTGCTATATTGTATTGTATTCATTCATTGTCGTATTTATTGAGCGCTTACTGTGTGCAGAGCACTGTATTAAGTGCTTGGAAAGTACAAGTCAGCAACATAAAGAGACGGTCCCTACCCAACAATGGGCTCACAGTCTAGAAGGGGGAGACAGAGAACAAAACAAAACATGTAGACAGGTGTCAAAATCGTCAGAACAAATAGAATTATAGCTATATGCACATCATTAACAAAATAAATAGAATAGTAAATAGGTACAAGTAAAATAGAGTAATAAATCTGTACAAATATATACAAGTGCTATGGGGAGGGGAAGAAGGTAGGGTGGCGGGGTGGGGAGGAGGAGAGGAAAAAGGGGGCTCAGTTTGGGAAGGTCTCCAGTAATTGTGGTATTTGTTAAGACTTCAGTATCATCATCATCAATCGTATTTATTGAGCGCTTACTGTGTGCAGAGCACTGTACTAAGTGCTTGGGAAGTACAAGTTGGCAACACACAGAGACAGTCCCTACCCAACAGTGGGCTCACAGTCTGTGTGGCGGGCAATGAGGTAAGCGCTGGGGTGGATACAAGCAAATTGTGTCGGACACAGCCCCTGTCTCACCAGGAGCTCACAGTCTCAATGCCCATTTTACAGATGGGGTAACAGGCCCAGAGAACTAAAGTAACTTGCCCAAGGTCACACAGCAGACAAGTGACGGAGCCAGTATTAGAACCCATGACTCTCTGACTCCAAGTTGTACTTCCCCAGCGCTTAGTACAGTGCTCTGCACACAGTAAGCGCTCAATAAGTACGATTGAATGAGTGAATGAATGACTCTCAGGCCCGTACTCTAGCCACTATGCCATAATCGCTCTAGACAGTCAGACCGAATGGCAAAATTGGTAGATAACCCCACCCTAACTTTTGCAAGGATTTCAATTGCTTCCATGTGAAATTCCTACACACTTGAGAAGCAGCATGGCTTAGCAGATAGAGCATGAGCAGGGGAGTCCAAAGGACAAGCACTTAGTACAGTGCTGTAGGCACAGTAAGCGCTCAATAAATATGATTGGCTGACTGACTAGCCCATAGTAAGTCATTTAACAAACACCATATTTTAAAAAAAAGTTCTGTTTTGTTGTCTGTCTTTCCCATTAGGCTGCAAGCGTCTTGAACTCAGGGAACGTATTTCCTGCTGCTGTTGTTAGAAGCAGGTCGGAAACCTACAGGGCTTTGCACTTAAGTTGTCAGGAAATGCCATTTATTTATTTTACTTGTACATATCTATTCTATTTATTTTATTTTGTTAGTATGTTTGGTTTTGTTGTCTGTCTCCCCCTTTTAGACTGTGAGCCCAATGTTGGGTAGGGACTGTCTCTATATGTTGCCAATTTGTACTTCCCAAGCGCTTAGTACAGTGCTCTGCACATAGTAAGCACTCAATAAATATGATTGATTGATTGACTGATTGAGATACAGGGAGACTGGATCTCAGGCGTGAGAAGCAGCATAGCCTAGTGGATAGAGCCCAGGCCAAGGGTCAGAAGGACCTGGGTTCTAATCCCAGCTCCATGTGAGCCCGTTGTTGGGTAGGGACCGTCTCTATATGTTGCCAACTTGTACTTCCCAAGCGCTTAGTCCAGTGCTCTGCACACAGTAAGCGCTCAATAAATACGATTGAATGAATGAATGAATGCTGGGTGACACTGGGCAAGTCACGTCACTTCTTTGTGCCTCAACTCCCTCATCTGGAAAATGGGGATTAAGCCCGTTGGCCCCATGTGGGGCATGGACCATGTCCAACCCGATTTGCTTGTTCCTACCCCAGCGCACTTGAGAAGCAGCATGGCTTAGCAGATAGAGCATGAGCAGGGGAGTCCGAAGGACAAGCACTTAGTACAGTGCTCTAGGCACAGTAAGCGCTCAATAAATACGATTGACTGACTGACTAACCCATAGTAGAGAAGCAGCGTGGCTCAGTGGAAAGAGCCCGGGCTTTGGAGTCAGAGGTCCTGGGTTTGAATCCTGGCTCCACCACAAGTCTGCTGTGTGACCTTGGGCAAGTCACTTAACTTCTCTGAGCCTCAGTTACCACATCTGTAAAAATGGGGATTAAGACTGTGAGCCCCACATGGGACAACTTGATCACATTGTACCCCCCCCCAGCGCTTAGAACAGTGCTTTGCACATAATAAGCGCTTAACAAATGCCATTATTATTATGGCCCACGTCATCCCCCGGGCCTGGAATGCCCTCCCTCTGCCCATCCGCCAAGCTAGCTCTCTTCCTCCCTTCAAGGCCCTACTGAGAGCTCACCTCCTCCAGGAGGCCTTCCCACACTGAGCCCCTTCCTTCCTCTCCCCCTCTCCATCGCCCCTTTCCTTCCCCACAGCACCTGTATATATGTATATATGTTTGTACTTATTTATTTATTTATTTATTTATTTATTTATTTATTTATTTTGCCTGTACATATCTATTCTATTTATTTTACTTTGTTAGTATGTTTGGTTTTGTTCTCTGTCTCCCCCTTTTAGACTGTGAGCCCACTGTTGGGTAGGGACTGTCTCTATATGTTGCCAACTTGTACTTCCCAAGCGCTTAGTACAGTGCTCTGCACACAGTAAGCGCTCAATAAATATGATTGATTGATTGATAGTAAGTCATTTAACAAACACCACTTCTAGCACAGTGCCTGGCACGTAGTGAGCGCTTAGCAAATATAAAAAAAACTAGGTAAACAGAAAAAGTAGGGGCAGGGGCGGGCAGAAAACTCTCGACCAGGAACCAGGGAGGGTTTGCTGGGGCTACAAGCCTGTGTAATAAAGTCAGAACCAGGGTGTAAATTGTCACACTGTGAGTGCCACCCCACCATAACTCAGTCCTAAGTAGGGTTCTGCTTGATTATAAAAACTGTACCAGGGGACTGGAGATGTATATAGCTATAATAGTGTGTATATAGCTATAATTCTATTTACTCTGATGGTATTGACACCTGTCTACTCGTTTTGTTGCCTATCTTCCCCTTCTAGACTGTGAGCCTGTTCATTCATTCATTCAGTTGTATTTATTGAGCGCTTACTGTGTGCAGAGCACTGTACTAAGCACTTGGGAAGTACAAGTCGGCAACAAGTCGGCCTGTTGTTGGGTAGGGACTGTCTCTATATGTTGCCGATTTGTACTTCCCAAGTGCTTACTTAGTACAGTGTTCTGCACACAGTAAACGCTCAATAAATGTGATTGAATGAATGAATGGAGAAGACAAACTGGGCACTAATCAATCTATTTTTTTAAGAACTCTATTGCTGGGTATCTGGTCTTAGTTCAGGAATAACCCTATTCCTGTATTTTGTATTCCTGACTATTTTGACACCTGTCTACATGTTTTGTTTTGTTGTCTGTCCCCCCCCTCTTCTGGACTTTGAGCCCGTTGTTAGGTAGGGACCATCTCTATATTTTGCCAACTTGTACTTCCCAAGTGCTTAGTACAGTGCTCTGCACACAGTATGCGCTCAGTAAATACGATTGAATGAATGAATGAACCCTGGTAACTTCACAAGGAGTATCACCAACATGTAATAATAATAATAATGATGGCATTTGTTAAGTGCTTACACTGTTCTAAGCGCTGGGGGGATACAAGGTAATCAGGTTATCCCACATGGGGCTCACAGTCTTCATCCCCATTTTACAGATGAGGTAACTGAGGCACAGGGAAGTTAAGTGACTTGCCCAAAGTCATACAGCAGACAAATGGCGGAGCCGGGATTAGAACCCATGACCTCTGACTCCCAAGCCCGGGCTCTTTCCACTGAGGCACGCTGCTTCTCTTATTGCACCCACAACATTATATGCTTGGGACAGTTTGTAATAATGGTAGCTCACAGACTAGGGTGAATAGGCAGTGGCAGAAAACAGTAAACTTCCAACCACTTAGAACACACCCTAATTGTTGGGCTTTTGGCTGTCCATATATGCCAAAAATCAATTCCTGTGCTGGGTTTTCAATTGTGCTGGTCAGCGTTATACAGTCTGTACTAAACAAACTGTTAAACACAATCTTACACGTATAGTCTGCCCTAAACAGTCTTCCTCCCTTCAAGGCCCTACTGAGAGCTCACCTTCTCCAGGAGGCCTTCCCAGACTGAGCCCCTTCCTTCCTCTCCCCCTCGTCCCCCTCTCCATCCCTCCTTCCCTTCCCCACAGCACCTGTATATGTGTATATATGTTTGTACATATTTATTACTCTATTTATGTATTTATTTATTTTACTTGCACATATCTATCCTATTTATTTTATTTTGTTAGTATGTTTGGTCTTGTTCTCTGTCTCCCCCTTTTAGACTGTGAGCCCACTGTTGTGTAGGGACTGTTTCTAGATGTTGCCAATTTGTACTTCCCAAGCGCTTAGTGCAGTGCTTTGCACATAGTAAGCACTCAATAAATACGATTGATGATAAACAAACTCTGTAACACTGTCTTGGGCAAAAGCAGTCCTGGAGGAAAATCCTAAAAGTTTTACCACTCCACAAAGAGCAAGAACAGTCTGTCCTCTCCTCAGGAGTTCCGGGGAAAAGAAACCTGCATTACTTGCTCCTTACCCGGCATAAAGGTATTTGCCCAAGGCAAGTGGGAAAATAGCTCTTTGCAGGGCTGACTACACAGGCCCTTGTTTTCATTCCTAAAAGTGTCCTTTTGGGGAGTTCTCTGAAGGTTTCAGGATCATATCTGGGCAGGGCAATAACGAATGAGTTGAAATGCCACCTAATTTGCTTAGCCGTGGTAAACCTGTTGGACTTGAACGTGTAATCTCTCTCTAGCCCGGGTTAAACAGGATTGAAAACCATCGCCACACCCTTCAAGAACAATACGGTAATAAGTATTTAGCTGGTGCCTAACTTCAGCCATGTAGTTCTCCCTACCCTCCCTTCCCCCTGGGAGACAGGAGTGTTGTGTCCAGGCTTAATATTATTTTGCTGATTTTTTTTTTCCTAAGTACAAAGAGGAATCTTAATAGTTTAGATGTTTTAAGATTTACTGCTTATGCTGAGAGGACCAAACTGGACGTTGGCTGTGAAAGCACTTGAGGTAAAAGGATTGCACAAGATGGTCGTTTTTTAAAAAAAAAACAGAAACTGAAATACAAAATGTTTTTCAGGGGCACTCACCCTGCAACAAGGCGTGTTTTCAGTACTACATTTTGCCTAAATGTTGAGGAATTAGGGAACATCTGTCAGCAAGAGCCTGTAGAGATGCAGTATCAGAAATGGTTTGTACATGGGCTCGCGCACGGCATTGAGCCCATGGAGTTCCTCAGGGGGAGCTTTTCTAATGTGCAGTTCAGCAAGAAAGCAACCCCAGTGCTCTAGAAGAACTACGTGCAAAGAAAACCTCGTTACTGCTACAAAACCCGTTACTTTTTGTTTAAAACGGTATTTGCAATGTGCCAGGCGCCGTCTTAAGCGCTGGGGTAGATACAGATAAAACAGTTGGACACAGTCCCTGGCCCTCCTGGGGCTCACAGTCTTAACCCCCATTGTACAGATGAGGTAACTGAGGCTTGGAGAAGTGAAGTGACTTGCCCAAGATCACTCAGCAGACAAGTAGGGTGGAGCTGGGTCCTTCTGATCCCCTGGTGCGTTCTCTATCCTCTAGGCCATGCTACTTCACTTCACACTGTTACTTTGAAGCCCTAGAGGCTTTAGGACAATTCTTTACAGGGCTGAGAGAGCTTGGCAAGTGACCCAAGCTAGAATATGGGGAGAGGAGCATCAATATCCAGTTATGAATGCAGGGATAATGATAATAATAATAATGGTACTTGTTAAGCACTTACTATGTGCCGCAATAACTGTTCTAAGCGCTGGATAGATACAAGTAAATCAGGTTGGACACAGTCCCTGTCCCATACGGAGCACACAATCTCAACCCCCATTTTTTACAGATGAGGTAACTGAGGCCCAGAGAATAATAATAATAATAATGAAGGCATTTGTTAAGCACTTACTATGTGCCAAGCACTGTTCTAAGCGCTGGGGAGCATACAAGGTAATCATGTTGGCCCACATGGGGCTCACAGTCTTAATCCCCATTTTTACAGATGAGGTAACTGAGGCACAGAGAAGTTAAGTGACTTGCCCAAAGTCACACAGCTGACAAGTGGCAGAGTCAGAATTAGAACGCATGACCTCTGACTCCCAAGCCCAGGCTCTTTCCACTTCTCCCCCGTCTAGACTGTGAGCCCACTGTTGGGTAGGGACTGTCTCTATATGTTGCCAACTTGTACTTCCCAAGCGCTAGTACAGTGCTCTGCACACAGTAAGCGCTCAATAAATACGATTGATTGATTGAGCCATGCTGCTTCTCCGAACTGACTTGCCCAAGGTCACACAGCAGACAAGTGGCAATGCCAGGATTAGAACCAGGATCTTCCGACTCCTGGGCCCACGCTTTGTCCACTACACCGTGGATGGTTGGGACTGTGGATATGACTCTCATTCTGGTTCTTACGGAGTATCACCATTCAGCCGAAACCTTTTAAAGCTGGAGTGAACTGGAGTCTCTGCTAAGGGATTTGGGATTTTTCACCTAATTCTCCCTTTTTTTTCCTCCTTAGGTATCTGGTGACGCATCTCATGGGAGCAGATCTGAACAACATTGTGAAATGTCAGAAACTTACAGATGACCATGTACAGTTCCTCATTTATCAAATTCTCCGTGGCCTGAAGGTACAGCATATGAGTTATTTTAGGAAACTTTAAGGGGTATGTGAAGATGGTAGCGGAATCCTAGAAGGAGGTTAGATAAGTGCTCTCTGAGAGAAGGCTATAGCTTTCATGAGTTAGGCGCTTCTGACCACCCAGCATTGCCAAAGTTTTGATGGCCAGTCTTGTTGGGGCTTATCATTTTCCCTCCCTGTTGCCCGTTGGCCGAGTCGGGTGGTCACAGCAGTTCCATAGGATGTCATGTGGAATTGTTTCTTCTTTCCAATTCTTTATTCCATGGCCGTTTAGTGACTCAGGGGCAAGAGCACATGTTTGGCCTTTAAACACAACTCCCACAGCTTCTGGTCAACACCTGTGAGGGGTCGCTCTGCCCAGCAGGGTGGCTTCCTTTAGGAACGCTTTGGGTCACTCCACTTGCTAACCAGTTAGGCCAGAGACCTTAATAATAATGATAATAATGGTATTTGCTAAGCGCTTACTATGTGCCAGGCACTGTACTAAGGGGTGGATACAAGCAAATCAGATTAGACACAGCCTTCAGTTTGAACCGCCCAGTGGCGGGATTTCTCTTGCACGAAACTACCCGTGTGGACTTCTAGGAGGCCACCCAAGGAGAGCAGTATGAGACGGTGGTTTCTTCAGAAACGGGGCCTGTCGAGCTAGGGAATTCCTGTTCTGGGCTGTCGCTTCCAGTCAGGCATGAACCACCACCGCCTGAGTGACACTGGCAGCCTCCCGATCCCTTCGTTCCATCAGAGAGCCAGACCTGGCCCTCCGGTTCTGGAACGAAAATAGTCCCGCTATTGGTAACCGCAGCCCTTGCTGCTTTTATGAAAGTGTGCAGCAGGGAGTAAGCTGAGAGCTCTGTGGATTTTATGTGCTCTAAATTTGAGAAAATGGGAGTGGGTCTTTTGTGTTTTGTTTTTGTTAAGTGACTGACATTTTGTTTCTCCCTGCTTCCTCCCCCCCATCTCTAGTACATTCATTCAGCTGACATCATACATAGAGTAAGTACTAAGATCATGCCTGGACTCCTTTACTTATTGGCAGTTAGGGAGTTGGGGGAATCGTACAATTTATTGAAGGCTAGTATCCAGTTTGAGGCCATGCACTTGGGGGCATTCATGTCGTAGTGTCCTAAGATAAAACTGTTTGAGTGACCGGGTTAAGGGATTACTAAATCACAGTACCTGGAAACAAAGTAAAATGATGTGTTGCTGGTGCGGAGCTGGGGAAAAATATCTGCATATCAATCAATCAATCATATTTATTGAGCGCTTACTATGTGCAGAGCACTGTACTAAGCGCTTGGGAAGTACAAATTGGCAACATATAGAGACAGTCCCTACCCAACAGTGGGCTCACAGTCTAAAAGGGATAATAATATAATAATATTATATTGCATATAATAATAGTAGCATTTGTCAAGCACTTACTATGTGCCAAGCACTGTTCTAAGCACCGGGGGGGATACAAGGTAATCAGATTGTCCCACATGGGGCTCACAGTCTTAATCCCCATTTTACAGATGAGGTTACAGAGAAGTTAAATGACTTGCCCAAAGTCACACAGCTGACAAGTGGCAGAGTCGGGATTAGAACCCATGACCTCTGACTCCCAATCCCGGGCTCTTTCCACTGAATTACATATTTGGTATTGATGCTTGTTGGGGAGGAGTGAAACCAGTGTGAGCCCGTTGTTGTGTCGGGATTGTCTCTGTTGCTGAATTGTACTTTCCAAGCACCTAGTACAGTGCTCTGCACAAAGTAAGCGCTCAATAAATACGATTGAATGAGTGAGTGAATGACTGCTACTCTAGTTCTGGCAGGGAACTTCTGGTAATGAGGAAAGCTGAAGTCTTTTGGACTCCCCGAGTCTCTGACTTTGTGTTTCTCTCCCTTTTTAGGACCTAAAACCTAGCAATCTAGCTGTGAATGAAGACTGTGAGCTGAAGGTAAGAGTGATGGATGGCCAAGTTTATTTGCCTCACTTTGTGATTCCTTACTTGACCTACGTGGTTAAGTGAGAATCACTGTGGCCTAATGGATAGAGCCCAGGCCTGGGAATCAGAAGGACCTGGATTCTAATCCTGACTTCACCACTTGTTTGCTTTGTGACCTTGGGTAAGTCACTTAACTTCTCTGGGCCTCAGTTATCTCATCAATTAAAATGGGAATTAAGACTGTGAGCCCCATGTGGGACATGGACTGTGTTCAACCTGATTACCTTGTATCTTCCCCGGCACTTAGTACAGTGCCTGGCACACAGTAAGTGCTTAACAAATACCATTTAAAAAAAAAGAGTGCCTTGGGCCATAAGATAAGAGGCCACGACTACCTCCCGGAGATTCGAGGTTTGTTTCCCTGAGTCAAAATCTGAGCTAAGTACTCTGAGCTTTTTGCTCTCTTTGTAATTTTTAATATTTTCCCTTCTTTTCTGTTTCCATTCTCATTGTCCAAGGAGGAAAGTATTGATGACATTTGGTGTAAGAAATGGAATGAAAGGAACAGGGAAAACTTCTAGAAAGATGGAAACGATCAGCTTGGGAGAGAAAGTCCTTGCATTTCACCCGCATTTTAAGAAAGACTTTAGAGAGCAAATCCATTCCAGTGAAAGGATGAACTAGATGCCCAATTTTATTTTATTTTGAATTTGTATGCTGTACATTCCCCCACTCTGTTTTCGTCACGGGGTAGGAGCTCTTCCGTCTCTGGTATGGGATGGAAATACTCTCTCTCCTGCTCCCCTTCCAGAGGGAACCAGAATGGTTCGGCCTCCTACCACAAAGGACGCAGGAACCTGGGGTTTCTCTTGTTTGTTTCTCCCGTCAGAACAATCCCCAGATCTCTCTTCTGCTCCTCAGATCTTAGATTTTGGCCTGGCCCGGCACACTGATGACGAGATGACAGGTTACGTGGCCACCAGGTGGTACAGGGCTCCTGAGATCATGCTGAACTGGATGCATTACAACCAAACAGGTACTCCTTTCCAGGAGAGACTGTCAACTCTCATTCTGTTGGGTTTGGGTGGCCCGGGGCGCGCTTGGGGGTTCTCGGGTGAAGAGATGAAACTCCCGATTTCCTCAACTTGCTTTTCGTAACCAGTGTTCGACCTAGTTGAAACCCTTTTGGTTTCTTAATAGTGAGGTTCCTAAAAGTCATTTCCTTTGAGAACTTCCAGCGAGGACCAAAATTAATTGACAGGACCACTTTTTGTTTCTCCAAAGCTTTATGACCTCTAACTTACTTGTCCTCGAAACGTCCCAGGGTGATAGGAAAGGGCAGGGTTTTAAATCCCCAGTGAGGCTCATCCAAGATCATTCAGCACTCATTCCATCCAACCCCCTTGTCTCTCTTCTGGATTGACCAAAAGCTCTTTGGTCAGATTCCTGGCAGTTACATGCCTGCCTTGAGGAAGTTAGTTCATCTCCTTTGTGAACCATTCTTCCTGAGGACTTGGCAACTCCTCCATCTGTGCTAATTGGGAACAATCAGCTGGTCTGGTTTGTTTCACTCCAATGTGCAGATTAAGGCTAAGATGATATTATATTACTCTGGGAACACTATTAGACATCACAGCCTTGGGTTTTTATTGCTCCAAATAAGAGATTATTTTATGTGCGCTTGATTTCTTTCATTTATTTTTGCCTAGTTGATATTTGGTCAGTGGGCTGCATAATGGCCGAGCTTTTGACTGGAAGAACGTTGTTTCCAGGAACAGACCGTATCCTTTTAAAAAAAAAAAAAGGTTTTGGGGTGGTTTTTCGTTTTGCTTTTTCGTTCTGTTTATTTCTGTTTCAGATTGAGGCAAGAATTTCACCTATGTGCCCTTCCCCAAGGAAGGCTCTTAATAAATCGCTTTAGTTGTCCCAGAAATGGCTTAGAGGCGGTCCCCCGCTGCTAATGATGGGCTTTACAATGCTGGGGAAGAGGCTCAAATCAGTTCCTTGATCTGTCTCCGATTTGTCATCCCTTTGCAGCGACTCCTTAATCCAACTGCTCTTACTGCTGGGCTTTCTGACAGAATGCACATTCTTGAGGCAGGCTCAGGCTACTAAGGCGGGTATCTGGTGAGCGTGATACCCGTTCGCCCTCCCCCTTGGACTGTGAGTCCCCAGGTGAGACGGGGACTGTGTCCGATCTGGTATCTATCCCAGCGTTTAGTAGAATTAGTACTTAAGTACCTAACTGTGTGCAAAGCACTGTACTGAGCGAACTGCGTCCGACCTCGTATATACCCCAGCGCTTAGTAGAATTAGTATTTATTAAGCAGTTAACTGTGTGCAGAGCACTGTACTGAGCGACCTGTGTCCGACCTCGTATCTACCCCAGCCCTTAGTAGAAATTGTACTTATTAAGCACCTAACAGTGAGCAAAAGCACTGTACTGAGCAACCTGTGTCCGATTGACCTCGTATCTACCCCGGTGCTTAGTAGAATTAGTATTTATTAAGTATCTAGCTGTGTGCAAGGCACTGTACTGGGAGAAAGTACTCGGGGGAAATTTAACGCACTCGGTACAATGCTTGGCGCATAGCAAATGCCTAAAAAAATGCCATAGTTGGTATTACTAGTGTGATGTATTGTTGTTATTTTGAGGCACCATATCTGTTTTGAGAAGACCTCTCTCCCCTGTTGGGTTCAAGCACAGTTGGGAATCCATTGCATTCATCTGCCACCTGCTGTATTCCTTATTGTTTTAATAGGAAGTAGTTCCCCAAGGGGGAAGCGTTTAGAGTCCACCGTGTGCAGAGCACTGTATTGAGCACATGGGAAAGTATAATGTAGGGTTAGAAGATCAGGTCCCTACCCTCGAAGAATTTACAGTCTAATTTAAATATGTGAGAACTCCCCTCCTCTCTACCCCTCCCCCACCAATTTCATCCAAATTAAAGCCAACACTCAGTTTACTTGGGGACTGACTGATCCAGTTTTTGTATCCTTACCACCCCCTTCTTCATTCAGTTGTATTTACTGAGCACTTACTGTGTGCAGAGCCCACAACCAGGTTGCATCTCCCCTCTTGCAGCCTGCCAGCTTCTAGTGAAGCAAGAACCAGGAAAGGAAGTGAGACTCACATTAGTCACTTTGGTTTTACTGGCTGGTAGCCCTGCCCCAAAGTATGGTGGGGACGGAGGTTGAAACTTAATTTTAGTCATATCTGT
Source organism: Tachyglossus aculeatus (assembly GCF_015852505.1). NCBI lineage: Eukaryota > Metazoa > Chordata > Mammalia > Monotremata > Tachyglossidae > Tachyglossus > Tachyglossus aculeatus. Next base: position 17,044,034 of record NC_052072.1, on the reverse strand, counting down.
CCAGTTTATGCTTTCTTTCCATTGAGAGTTGCCTGTAGATCAGTATCGCAGAATAGCAATGAATTCTTCTTCCTCAACCTCTGATATCTCAGTCCCGAATAGGTATTTCAGAAATCCATTGTGCCCTTCCCCCTTGTCCACTTGGCAAGGTAAATTTTCCTAGTGCTCGGGTCAGTAGAAGTTACACTTATAAATACATGAATCTGGGGCAAGGTGACCCAATTTTGGGCACTTTAGATTCTTTACTTTTCCTGAGTCTGAAAACCAAGCTACTCTGTTATTAGCAGTCGTCGTCTTTTTTTTTTTTTCTATTCTGCAGAGTCTTCAGCCACGATTCCTGCTAGAAAAGACTGGCAAGTTCTGGTTAACTTCCATTTCTATATCCCTCAGTGCTTTAACTGCATTCCTCACCCTCCTATTCTGTACTTTGGGTAAAATACTAGTACTCCAAATCCTCTTCTTAATATTTCTTTTTATATCCATGAATGTATCATTGCTTTGGAAAAATCCAGCTCCCTGTTGTATATCATTTCATGGCATCTGATTTCATAAGCTCTCTCGATGTTCCAAACGTACAGTGTTTGACACGCTGCCTATACTCCCTTTGTCATTCGTGAATCACCTTGAGTTAAGAACTGATCTTCTAAAGAGATGTTCTTTATAATGTTGGCGCCCCATTATCATCCTCCACCTTGATTCACTTCCACCTTCTTGTTCTGCACCTCTCAAACCTGAAAAGTCTGCATCGTCATCAGTTTCCTGCCATGCAAAGAGAATTAAACCGAGCTCTCAAAAAACCTGTTACTGCTGTCGTCTCAAGTTCTCTCTGAGTGAGAAGGCGTAGAAATTTCTTCTCAAGGGATATATTCATTTAGAAATCCATCTACCCTGGAATCTTTAGAGGACCACTAGTAAGATGACTAAACGGAAGATGCATTTTGGTGGGGGAAATCTTTAGGCCAATTCCAGGATGAAAAATAACCCATCTGAGGGCTCTGTTGATAGAGAGAAAAACAGAGAGTGCACACTGATATCAGAATATCAGAACAATCTTTGGAAATGGTGTTTCATTGACGTGAGTATGCTCACCTGTATAATTGTAACCGTGCTTACAGTTTTCTTGGGTTTGGTGTTACCTTGTCTGGTGATCCTGAAGAGTGCCAATAGGTTTGTAAATTTGGGTAATAAAACTCCCAGACCTCCCTGGTCGAGAGATTAGTAGAGGCACTGTATGTCCTAGAGATGAATTCCCCACAGTCTTCACTTGCAATTCTTTTCCTTTCCCAGGTTCTCAAAGGATTTTCCTTCAACCTTATGATCCCTCTTTTATTCCTTATTAAAGGCAGACAAGTGGCATTTGCAGTAAATCATTCTTACCCATTTACCCCCGACTGGTCCCCATTTGAACAAGATTATTTTCAGTTCTATAATCTTTTTCTAACCCCATGCCCTTTATTTCTTGAACATTCCCTGCCTCTACCACCCCAGCAGTTTTAGTTTTAGTTTTTCACGAGATGTCATTCACCTAATGGTAAATGCCTGGGACTCTTCTGAGTTCAAAAAGAGAAATATGTATAAAATCATGTGCCTTGTGAGTGTTTTGACTAATCTCACGAGTTAATGGATGCCTAGTTGTCCCTTGCACACCTGAAACACTGAATAATTACCTATTCATTTTGGCTGTCTGCATACTTGCTGAGCTTTAAGGGAAGTCTGTTCAAGTGGTTAAGTCTGCCTGGGGTGGGACAGTCTTATTTTGCCTTGTGGGTATATGTATAAGGGTGTTGGCATTTTCCTGACTTGGTTTGGCCAGGGCAGACTATACATTAGTAAGCCCCAGACAGACAGATTTAGGATCATTCTTTCCCCCTCGGTGGAATCTTGAATCTTTCAGGCATTCCATGTGTTTCCTTGCTTTGAAAATTCCAGAAGCTGAACCATTCAGTTCCTTCCTAGCATAACAAAAGAAAGCTACCATGAGTCCGTCCACTCCCCAGCACTTCTCTCCTCCTTTTCCGAAAGTTTCCAAGAGTTAGGGGGAGCTGAGCCTAAAGCCACGTAAATACCCTTTCTTTTTCTTTTCCCCTCCCTTCTGCATTCAGTCGTATTTAGTGAGTGCTTAGTATGTGCAGAGCACTGTACTAAGCGCTTGGCAGAGTACAATACAATTAACAGACACATTCCCTGCCCATTTCCTTTCGTACCTCTTGCTTCTGACCTGAACTCGCCCTTATTTCAGACAGAGGCCCAGCCATGGGTTCCCAGGGTTCAGCCCCAATGGGTCGGTCGTGATTATTGTGAGGAAATGTGTGACACTTCTGGGATATTGACTGGGACAGATCGTGAGATCAAAAATTGATTTGGGAGGGAGAGAAGATACGAGTGGGGGAAAATGTCACCGGTTGTGAAGGAGCTAAAAGATGTGTAATTTTTAACCTGTGCTAAAACATGAAAACTTCAGGGGATGTCGAATGAAGGCTTGTTGGATGCAGATACTTAATGATGGAAGCTAGCTAATTGGGGAATGGGAGAGAGTTTGGGGAGCTTCTGCTCTGCTTCCCTAATCACCTGACGCTCCTTCTGGACTTCCTTGGATTAATTGTAGTGGTCTCCCAATGCTAGCTGTTACTACTGATCGTGGAAGACTACCTTTGCTCTGCTCTGCTTCCCACTGGATTTGCCAGCTCTTGGAAAACTCCTGACACCTGCTCTCAAGATTGGCATGATCTGTCTCCCCTTTTCATACACTTCCATTCTGATTTGAGTGAACTGCTGTGTGTGGGTGTGTGTGTGGGTGGACTAATCTCATAAGTAATGTATGCCTAACTGTCTCTTGCACACCTGAAGCACTGAATTATTACCCATTCCTTTTGGTTTTCTGCGTACTTACTGGGCTTTAAGAGGAGTCTGTTCTAGAGGTTGTAATGGGTTCTAATCCTGGCTCTGCCACTTGTCTGCTGTGTGACCTTAGTCAAGTCACTTCACTTTTCTGGGCCTCAGTTCCCTCATCTGTAAAATGGGGATTGAGACTGTGAGCCCCATGTGGGACAGGGACTGTGTCCAACCTGTCTCCATCCCAGTGCTTAGTACAGTGTTTGGCACATAGTAAGCACTTAGCGAGTGCTATTATTATTATTATGAGGTTAGGTCTGGATGGTATGGGATGGTCCTGTTTTGCCTTGTGGCAGCCCACAGCGTAGGAGTCATTCATTCATTCATTCAGTCGTATTTATTGAGCACGTACTGTGTGCAGAGCACTGTACTAAGCGCTTGGGAAGTACAAGTTGGCAACACATAGAGACGGTCCCTACCCAACAGTGGGCTCAGTCACAGTCTAATTTCATTACCCTCTCAGAGGAATCAGTCACAGTCGTATTTATTGAGCGCTTACTGTGTGCAGAGCTTGGGAGACTACAGTATAACAGAGTTGGAAGACAAGTTCCCTGTCCAAGAGGAGCTAAGTAAGGGTGCAGGAGGAGAGGCAGTGCTGTGGGCATCTGGGTTTGTACTGAGAGGCTTGACATAGTGCTCTGGATTTGTTATGAGTTAACACCTTTCATCAAAGAAGCTCATTTGTTGAGCTGTGTATTTTTGTGTTTTGGTTTTTTCCCCCTGGGAATGGTAAACAGTTTAAAATAAAATGTTTGGGTTTTAAGCTCAAGGGCTTCCATTTACATATGCTTTTCCCTCCAAGTAATTGAACAGCATTAGCTGTTTGGGAGGCATATAGTACCATATTTAATCTACCCCCAAATTATCAATTTGACATACATTCAGTTCTGCCAGAACATGTGTATTCAGTACCCATTTTGGCTAGAACACAATCAGGGAATTAAGGAACATTCTTCCGGCAACAGAAGCCCATTGGGGCTGACATGCAGCGTTATATTGAGAAGCTGCTTTTGTGTATATGCCCAGCATAAATACAAGATTCAGAAGGACACCCCCCTCGGGCTCTAGAAGGACCGGCTGCATTTTCCTTTTCCGTTGATGGTCCCAAATTGAACATCCTCCATACCCAGTGCTGTCTCTAAATGCCTTTCCTTCTCAAGTTGCTCTTTGGGTTCCACAAATTATACCTGGAATACCCTTATTCCTCCTCCAAGGTGGAGCATAATTGCCTCTTTGTGACCCATATGTGCTGCATAGATATGTACAAGTAAAATAAATAAATAGAGTAATAAATACATACCAACATATATACATATATATATAGGTGCTGAGGGAAAGGGAAGGAGGTAAAACGGGGGATGGAGAGGGGGAGGAGGGGGAGAGGAAGGAGGAGGCTCAGTCTGGGAAGGCCTCCTGGAGGAGGTGAGCTCTCAGTAGTTGGCAGAGCGGTGATTTGAACACAGGTCTCTGACTCCCAGGCCTGGGCTCTTTCCATTAGGCCACACTGCTTCCTTAAACTTAAAAAAAAAAAATTACTGCTGTGCCTGAGCATTGGTTTTTCTCTCCCCTCCCTCCCCCACCCCAACTTCGTTCTCAGTAGACTTTCCTAATAAGTGAACCACATTCTTTAGAATTACTTCGAAAGTGTTATATTTTTCAGAACCACTTAAATTAATTTCTTTTGTGGTCTTGAACAAAACCAAAGGTTGGCGAGATGAATCAAAAATTTTGAAAGCAAAAAATGGTGCTACAGCCCCCCTAAAGCCCCCCCCCCCCCCCCCCCGAATTAGAAGCTGGAGTTGAATTATGCTTTTCTTGTAATGTGATGGGAGGTGAGGCTAGGTATTCCTGCGTCAAATATTTATTTCTTAGATCACTTGGGTTGTTTAATGTCATCTTCACAGGTGCTGCCTTTCATTCAGTCAAATTTAATGAGCGCTTACTGTGGGCAGAGCACTGTATTAAGCACTTGGGAGAGTATAATATAACAAACATACATTCCCTTCCCACAATGAACTTACCATCTAGAGACCGCCTCCTAATAACTCTGATATGGTTATTGTTCAGAGTTTTCCATTTGAAGCTTTTTGCTAATAAGGAGGTCTGTAACATTGCTTTTAAATTGCTTTGGGATGAAAGTTAATAAACTTGTCAACTCCGGTTCATCCTCATCTTCTAGAAGATGTCGGAAAGGAGTCAAGACGACTTTCCAGATCATACTGAGTGTCCCAGAACTGTCCTCGGTGGCAATTTGGGGAAGGAAATCTATTAAGGAGAAGAGGGCCTGGGTATAAGCAGCAGCGTGGCTTAGTAGATAACCTGGGATTCAGAAGGACCTGGGTTCTAATCCCAGCTCCACCATGTGTCTGCTGTGTGACCTTGGGCAAGTCACTTCACTTCTCTGAGTCTCAGTTCCCTCATCTGTAAAATGGGGATGAAGACCGTGAGCTCCATGCGGGACAAGGACTGTGTCCAACCTGACTAACTGCTGCCTATCCCAACGCTTAGAACAGAGCTTGACACACAGTAAGTGCTTAAGTACCATAATTATTTTCATTATTATTATTACTATTATTATAAGCAGGTCAAGATTTCACTAAAGAACAAAAGCGGACTTGCTACTCCTTGTGGCAGTGAAGTGTAAAATAGTATCATCATCATCAATCGTATTTATGGAGCGCTTACTATGTGCAGAGCACTGTACTAAGCGCTTGGGAAGGGTTCCAGGTAACCTCCAGTAGGATTACAGATCCAATCTCAGGCCTAGTCGATTTCCCCTTTTGTGAGGGCAGATTGAGCAGTTTGGTAAATCAAGGGACTGTAGCAATTTAAGGTGGTATTATTTGGGCAAGACCAGAAGTGCAACCCAGAACTATTTTGTCTCTGTAACATTTTTAGGCCTTGCCCAGACCCCTCCAGAAGTGGCGTACGCGAAATAGGGGTCTCTCTTTGCCGGAGATGGCTGGACTTCTGCAGACCAGAAAGTGCCGTCCCCTCCCCTTAGTCCTCCACCTTTTCTTCACTTGTAGCTGGAGCTCTTGAGCCCACCTTTCTGTTTCTTCTGACAACTAACCAGCTCCATTTCATTTCTACCCAGAGACCTTCTATGTCTGAAGGCAGCAATAACAGGAAACATCAGCACATGCTGTCCTTCGGAGGTCTTCCTCACCGTCTGAGGGCCTTTGCAGTGAGCCACCAGCTTCAGCAGGAGGAAAAAAAAATGAAGTGTGATCTCCCTTTCACTGCATAAGAAGGGCACGGTCGAACAGCATAGTTGCCAGGAGTAAAATAGTGCTTTCTTATGAGGTGTTCTGTCTGCCCGCTCACCTCCCACAAATGCTTTAAAATGGAGCAGCTGCTCCGCGTCCCTTTTCTCCAAGGACTTGGTGCCAGTTCAATACAAAAATGACTATTTCTGCTAGAGATTGTGCAGAACTGCTTCCTGGAGCTTTCTGTACTGTTCCAAAGTTCTTTTTAAGTGCTCAGCTTCGTGACTCTAAATCTCAAGTTGGTTGGCAATTAGCAAAAAAATACACGCACAGTCGAATGGACCTAATTCTCTCTTCCTGAAAATTGTGGGGGTTTTCTCCCCTGAAATGCTAACTAGGTTAGTTTTTCTTTTGTGTTTTTTTTTATTTTTTTCCTCTCCTTCAGGGAATATATGAACTTTGATATTGAAAAACATCACTCAGTCAATCAGTGGTATCTAGTTAGGCAGAGCACTGCACTAAGCACTCAGGAGGATTCAAGACCAACAAGTTAGACACATTCCCTGCCCACAAGGAACTTAGAGTCTAACGGGGGAGACAGATAATAAAATAAAAACAGAGGTCTGGACAAAAGTGCCTTGGGGCTGAGGATGCGTTGAATATCAAGTGCGTAAAGGGTATGCTTATGGCATGCTCTCTGTGTGTTAAGGGAGACAGACTAGAATGGGAACCGGCAAGTGATGACAGTCCACCACAAATTCATCCCTGCAACAAAAGTGAAAGGATTCCAACTGACCCACTAGTATTTCCTATAGAGTTGGGGAGCTATTGCTTGTGGATTATTATACAATTATGAGTAGGGAGGCAGCGTGGCCTAGTAGAAAGAACGTGGGCCTTGGAGTTAGAAGACCTGGATTCTAATTCCAGCTAAATCACTTGCCTGCCGTGGGACCTTGGGCAAGTCATTTAAGCTCTTCATAGGCAGGGAATGTGACTGTTTATTATTGCATTGTACTCTCCCAAGTGCTTAGTACAGTACTCTATGCACAGTAAGCGTGTAATAAATATGATTGACTTCTTTGTGCCTGTTTCCTCATCTGTGAAATGGGGCTCAAATACCTGTTTTTCCGTATTCTTGTTTGGCATTTGTTAATGCTTAGTGCAGTGCTCTGCCTAAGTAGATACCACTGATTGACTGAGTGATGTTTTTCAATATCAAAGTTCATATATTCCCTGAAGGAGAGGAAAAAATAAAAAAAAATTACTATGCATCAATGTTCTAAATGCTAGGATAGGTACAAGTCAATTAGGTTGGACACAGTCCCTTTCCAATGTGGGGCTCACAGTCTAAGTAGGAGGAAGAACGGGAGAATTGAGGCACAGAGAAGTGAAGCCCACATGGGGCAATCAGTCAATTGTATATGAGCTCTTACTGCATGCAGAGCACTCTACTAAGTGCTTGGGAGAGTACAGCCTAAAAGAGGTGGTCCCACAAGGAGCTTAGAGTTTAGAGCGGAGAAGGCGTTTGAATAAATTACAGATATGGACATAAGTGCTGAGGGTGGGAAGAATGAAGGATACAAGTCCAAGTGCAAGGGTGAGGCCGAAGGGAGGGAGGAAGAGTAAAAAGGGCTTGGTTGGGGAAGGTCTCTTGGAGCCGATGTGGCTTTAATGAGGCTGTGAAGATTGGGAGCGTGATGGTCTGTTGCATATGAAGGGAATTTTAGGACAGAGGCAGAACATGGGTGAGAGGTCCGCCACGAAAGAGAAGATCGAGGTGCAGCAAGTAGGTTGGCCTTAGAAGAGTGAAGCAAGCGTGTGGGTTTGTAATAGGAAGTCAAGTGAGGTAAGATAGGAGGGGACTATGTGATTGCGTGTTAGAACCAATGGTAAGGAGCTTCTTTTTGATGCAGAGTTGGATGGGTAACTCCTGGAGGTTCTTGAATGATTTTTTAGAAAAATGTAGAGGCAGGGAGGTCAACAAGAGTCAAGGTGGGATAGAATAAGTGCTTAGATCATTGGCATAATAGCAATTTGGATGGAGGGAAAAGTGTGAATTTTAGCGGTTTTGAAGATAGAACCGACAGGATTTGGTGACATTGAATATGTGGACTGAATGAGAGAAAAGATTCGAGGGTAATGCCACGGATATGGGCTTGTGAGACAGGGACAGTGGTGTAGCTGTCTACAGTGATGGGGAGGACAGGGTTTGGGTGGGGAGTTAGGAATTCTTTTAAGTTTGTGATGTCAGTGGGACAGCGTAGTAGAGATGTCCTGAGGGCAGGAGGAAATGCGAGACTGCTGAGGAGAGATCAGGGCTAGGGCTGTAGATTTGGAAGTCATCCACATCAGAGAAAATGGTAGTTAAAGTCATGGGAGCGAATGAGTTCTTCAAGGGAGTGGGTGTAGACTGAGACTAGAAGAGGACCAAGAACTGAGCCTTAAGGGGCCCCCACAGCAGGTGGAAGGCAGATGACTGTCGAATCTGATGATCTTGTATTCATTCATTCATTCAGTTGTATTTATTGAGCACTTACTGTCTGCAGAGCACTGTACTAAGTGCTTGGAAACTACATTTCAGCAACAGAGACAAACCCTACCCAACAACTGACTTAAAGTCTAGAAGGGGGAGACAACAAAGCAAAGCGAGTATCTATCCCCAGGCTTAGTACAGTGCTTGGCGCATAGTAAGCATTTAACAAATACCTTTATTATCATTATCTATCAGTATTGTTATTCTCTTTGAGTCATTTCTCTGCTTTGAAAGAAACAGAGGCATTAGGAATGTTCACCAAGAAGTTTCTAAAGCTTCTAGTGCCCAACCTAGTTGAGGCCCTTGACTCCAAATTCTAAGTGCCATCTGCTTTCTTTCTGCAAGTGACAAAGGGAGTTTTCCGTGGCCAATTTGCAGTGATAAAAACAGAGTCTGTGAGCATGCGAAGTGGCTTGGCGGCGAGAGGCCAGGAAAGCTTGTTGGTTTGCTCCTCAGCTGATTAGGGAGTGCTTCAAGTCACCTTTATCAGGTTTTGGTGCCCAGAATTTTCCAGAACAATATAAAAGTTGCTCCACGTTGAAATTGGTATTGTTTATACAGTCATTTAGCACAGCCTTGTAAGGAAAAATGGAACATTTTATCAGCGTAGAGCTTTTAACCCATCCTCTCACCAAGTGGTAAGTGATAACAAGTGAGATCAACTTTTTTCTTTTAACATTTACCCACGACACATTTCAGTGTGCCCCTGACAGGAAGTGTGTGGTTGGAGTAATCTGAATTAGGAGATTGAGTTTTGAAAGACCATAGGAGAGCAAGGTAAAGGTAATGGTTTTTATTAGCAACGCTGCGAGAGTCAATAGTGGTGGCCTTCTTATATCATTTTCCCTATTCCACCCTTTGAACTTGGCTTAATTGTCTTCATATTATAGGAGCCTAAGTCAATTTAGTTTCCACCATGTTTAATCCAGAGAGAGGCTGATATAGTTGTTATAATCAAAAGCAACCTTTTCTGTTTGCATTTCCTTTTGCGTGCAGGGACAATCAGTTAGTCATCGTGCTGCCCCTGAGAGGGTGATTCTGGCTGATTCGAATGGCCCTCAGAACAGAGTGGGAGTCTATGTGCAGAATTATAAGCGACAGGAAATGAGATTTCATTCAGTCATGTTTACTGAGGGCTTACTGTGTGAACCCTCGGACTCAAAGGAGCTCTCGGTTTGGGTTCGTTTAGCCAGGCAATCTCACCCTACTTTGTAAGCTTGTGATGGGCAGGGAACGTGTCCGCCAATTCTGTCGTTACCGTACTCTCCCAAGCGTTTAGTAAGTGCTCCATAAATACCACTGATTGTGTTCAAGATTGAAACCTCAGGAATGAAACCCGCCTTACTGTGTAAGCGGTTAGTACAGTGCTCCTCACACAGTAAGCGCTCAATAAATATGATTAAATTTCGGAGGGAAAAGAGTGAGCACCCTCTGCTGGCTCTTCCAACAACTCCAGAACTTTTCTCCCTGAGCATTTGTACAAAGGGAAATAAGGGAGAGGGAAGTCTGTGAATCAGTGGTATTTATTAAACACTTTCTGCATCAAACTAAACGCTTGGGAGAGTACAAAAAGTAGATGAGATCCCTGTCTTCAAGGAGCTTACAAGGGAAGCAGATATTACAATAAATTGCAAGGAGGAGAAGCAGCTAATCAGTCAATGGTGTTTACTCACTGTGTGCAAAACACTGTTCTAAGAGCTTGGGAGAGTACAATACGTGGTTGTCATGTCTTGCCCTCAGGGAGCTTATAATCTGGAAAGGGAGACAGACATTAAAATAAATTATGTGCTGTGGAGCTGAAGGTGAGGTAAGTGTCAAGTGCTTGAAAGGTACAGATCCAAGTGCATAGGTAATAGAAGGGAAAGGGAGTAGAAGAAATGAAGGCTAGGCGGGGAAGGCCTCTTGTGATTTTAATAAGGCTTTGACGGTCGGATGAGTGATGATCGGTCAGGGGGAGGAAGGGCCTGAGTCGGGATCAGCAGCAGGATTGATGGGATCGAACTTCAGTGAGTAGATTGACTTTAGAAGAGCAAAGTGAACATGCTGAGTCAAATAAGAAATCCGCACGGCAAGATAGGAAGGGATAAGGTGATAGTGGTTTAAAGCCTAGGTTAAGGATTTTCTGTTTGATATGGAGGTGGCTGGACAACCACTGGAGGTTCTTGAGGAGGAAGGCGACATGGACTCTACTTTTTTTAGAAAAATGATCTGGGCAGTAGAGTGAATTATGGACTAAAGTGGGAGAGAGAGGAGGCAGGGAGGTCAGTGAGGGGGAGGCTGATGTAGCAGTTTGAGAGGAAAAGGTGGATTTTAGCAATGCAGTGAGGGTAGAACAGACAGGATCGGGTGGCAAATGGAATAGGTGGGTTGAATGAGAGAGATGAGTTGAGGATAACGCTACATTTACAGGCTTGTGTGAGACAAGGAGGGTGGTTGTGCTGTCTACAGTGATCTGGGTGGGAAGATGAGGAAGTTCTATTTTGGACATGTTAAGTTTGAGGAGTCGGACATCCAAATAACGATGTCCTGACGGCAGGAGGAAATGTGAGACTGCAGAGGGGGAGAGAGATCAGGGCCGGAGAAGTGTAAAGATAGGTACAGAAGTGGGGTGGGGAACCCAAGTGCTTAGTGGTAAGGACTCAAGGGCATCAAGTATCCAGAAGGGAGGGAGAACAGAGTGGGGAGGTGGGAATAGTCAAGGAAGGCTTTCTGGAGGAGACGTAACTTTAGTAGGGCTTTGAAGTTGGGGAGAGTAAGTAGTCTGCCAGATCTGAAGGGCATTCCAGGCAGGAGGGAAGGTGTGAAAAGGGTCACTGGGAAGAGAGACAAGGAAACACAGTGTCAGGTGGTGTTGAAGGAGCTAAATTCTTCCGTGTGACTTTGGGCAAGTCACTTCACTTCTCTGTGCCTCAGTTACCTCATCTGTAAAATGGGGATTAAGATCGTGAGCCCCCCGTGGGACAACCTGATCACCTTGTAATCTCCCCCAGCGCTTAGAACAGTGCTTTGCACATAGTAAGTGCTTAATAAATGCCGTCATCATCATCATTATTATTATTAAATATGCAAGTTGGGTGGTAATGGGAGGGGAGCAAGCTGATGGAATGCCTTAAAGCTGTCGGTGAGACTTTCTGCTTGATGCAGAGGTGGTCAGGCAACTTTTTGAAGGCACTTGAGAAGTGGGGAGATGTGCACAGAATGTTTTGGGTTTTTTTGGCAGGGGGTGGTCTCCAGAAAAATGAACTGAACAGCAGAGTACGTTCTGGATTGGAGAGGGGGAGAGGTTGAAGATAGAAAGTTCATCCAGGAGGCTGATGCAGCATATTACCAGTTCATTTAGTCATTTATTGAGCGCTTACTGTGTGCAGAGCACTGTACTAAGCGCTTGAAGTACAACATATAGAGACGGTCCCTACCCAACAACGGGCTCACAGTCTAGAAGGGGGAGACAGACAACAAAACATAACAAGTTGGTGTCAAAACTGTCAAAATAAATAGGATTATAGCTATAATTAGCAATATCATTAGCCAGATTGAAAGAGATGAGTCAAGGATAATGCCAGGGTTGTGGGCTTGTGAGACAGGATGGTGTGAGTTGTTGTGGGTAGGGAATGTGTCTGTTTATTGTTATATTGTGCTCTTCCAAGTTCTTAGTAGAGTCCTTTGCACACAGTAAGTGCTCAGTAAATATGATTGAATAGCTTTTTGGATAGGGCATGGGCCCAGGAGTCCGAAGGTCATGGATTCCAAGCCCAGCTCCTCCACTTATCTGCTGTGTGACCTTGGGCAAGTCACTTAACTTCTCTGTGCCTCACTTACCTCATTCATAAAATGGGGATTAAGGCCGTGAGCCCCACGTGGGACAACCCGATTACCTTGTATCTACCCAGTGCTTAGAACAGTGCTTGGCACATAGTAAGTGCTTAACAAGTACCATTATTATCATTATTTTTTATTAATAATGGATGGTGTTGTCAACTGTGATGGCAGAGTCGTGGGGAAGAGAGAGCCTGAGAGGGAAGGTTTCCCAAATCAATCAATATGTTTATTGAGCCCTTACTCTAGGAGAGAGCACCTAATGCAGAGGTATCTTTGAGAGCTTACTATGCGCAGAGCACTGCATTAAGTGCTTAGGAAAGTCCAGTACAACAGAGTTTTAAAACACGCGCCCTACCTACAACAAGAGAGAGTAGACATGATCCCTGACCCCAGGAAGTTTACAATACAGCAGGGGAAGACCAACTATAAAAATAAATTGCAGGTAGGAGGAAGCAGTGGAGCTTCTTGCCACACCACACCACTACTTAATTGCCACACTACCTTTACTCTGGGAGAGCACTGTATTCAGTGCTTGGGAGACCCCCCAGAGATAATAATAATAATAATAGTAATGATGGTATTAAGCGCTTACTATGTGCAAAGCTCTGTTCTAAGCGCTGGGGAGGTTACAAGGTGATCAGGTTGTCCCACAGGGGGCCTCACAGTTTTAATCCCCATTTTCCAGATGAGGGAACTGAGGCCCAGAGAAGTGAAGTGACTTGCCCAAAGTCACACAGCTGACGGTTGGCGGAGCCGGGATTTCAAAGTCATGACCTCTGACTCTTTCCACTTAGCCATGCTGCTTCTCTGAATCAAAGTTTTCAGAGATCAGTTTTCAGAGATGAACCAGAGTTTTCAGAGATCAACCAAAGTTTTCCTCGAGCCCTTGGGGCACAGCACCATCCTAAATACTTGGGAGAGTACAATCCAAGAAAGCTGGTAAACACGTCCCCTGCCCACAACGGAAGATAGTAGACGTGATCCCTGCCCTCGGGAAGTTTACAACATGGCAAGAGAAGGCCGACCCGAAAATAAATTAGAGGTAGGAGGAAGCGGTAGAGTGTAAAGGCGTGTCCAGAAGTGCGATGGGGTGGTGGTGGGGACTAAATGACCAAGTTTTTAGGTGACGTGGAAGTGATGAGACTTAGGTCTCTGCAGATGAGCTTGCCACACCGCTAGATTTGTGTAGATGTGCTGAGCTTCCAGAGTGTGTCCACAGATTGGCTTCTTGCCGGCTAGCCTTGGTGCTACACCCAGCCTTTGGTCTAACTGCACTCTTACTAACGCACGCGATTGGTTTCCTGCCACTGGAGCACAGGAGCAACTTGAAAACAGCACGGGCCGAGGACCTGGGTTCCGATGCCGCCCTCCACCGCTCGTCTGTTGGGTGATCTGGGGCAAATCACTTAACTTCTCTGTGCCTCAGTTACCTCGGCAGTAAAATGGGGATTGGGATGGAAAAAGGGTGGGGGAAAGGCAGGGTAAGCAGTGGTTGGAAGTTCGCTTGTCGGGGTGGAGTTCTTATGTTGCCCTGCAAGTCTGGAGGTGGCCAAGACCCTGGTGGGCCCTTGGCCCCATCTCCTGGGGATCACGATGCAGAGCTGTGAGCAGGGGCCTGGAATTAATATGTGCGCTGTGGCATTTTGTAACCTTGTACAGTGACCACACTTCCTGTTCGAAATACCAGTTGAAGCCCGGATATAGGTGAACTCTCTCCATTTTGATCTGGTGGCTGATTTTTTTTTTTTTTACGATTTCTTTTGATTTGTCCCAACATTTTCCTTTATAGTCCACCATTAGATATTGATCAGTTGAAGCTCATTTTGAGACTCGTTGGAACCCCAGGGGCTGAGCTTTTGAAGAAAATCTCCTCAGAGTCTGTGAGTTGAAGCTTTGTCTGCCATTCTCGTCCTTTGGGGGTTCTGAGTTTATCTTCTGACACCTTCCCTCTCTGGGTCTGTACTCTGCCTAGGGGTTGGGGGTGAATATGAGTGAGATTTTTATGCAGGTGTACTTTCTTGGGTTAAAGTGTGTAAGTGTGTGTGTGTGTGTGTGTGTATGCAAGCACATTCTCATTCTCACTCTCTTGTTCTCACACTATCTTGACTGTGATGATATAAACCACCGGTTTTAGAGGCTGTCTAGTCCCTCTGAGATTATAGAAGTGGCCTAGTGGAAAAAGCACGGTCCTGAGAGTCAGAGGACCTGGATTCTAATCCCAGCTCTGCCTCTCATCTGCTGTGTGACCTTGGGCAAGCCACTTATATGTTTGTACATATTTATTACTCTATTTTAGTTGTACATATCTATTCTATTTATTTTATTTTGTTAGTATGTTTGGTTTTGTTCTCTTTCTCCCCCTTCTAGACTGTGAGCCCACTGTTGGGTAGGGACTGTCTCTAGATGTTGCCAACTTGTACTTCCCAAGCGTTTAGTACAGTGCTCTGCACACAGTAAGCGCTCAATAAATACGATTGATTGATTCCCTCATCTGCAAAATGGAGATTCAATAGCTATGCTCCCTCCTACTTAGACTGGGTGGGACCTGATTATCTTAATATTTACCCCAGCGCTGATTATAGTGCTTGGCACATAGTAAGCTCTTAAACACCACAGTTATCATTGTAATTGTTTTGATCAGCAATTCTACCCCCCAAAAAATGGAAAAAAAAAATCTTATAGCCTGGCAAATAGTCCTATTCATCATATGGGCACCTAACCTGATGAAAAATGGCCCCATACATCGTTTTGTGGAAGTCTTTCATGGCTATCTGAACCCAGAATGTTTCTCGGGGGGGGACCCCTGACCTTTGTGTTCACCTTCCAGGTCTCTCGGCAGTTTCTGAGCCGCGGGAATTTGGTGGCAGGAGCCCTGGCAGGGGGAGGCCAGGTGCTGAATTAGTCAATCCGTCTTTGGGATTTATCAAGCGCTTACTGTGTAAAGAACAGTGGACTAAGTGGTTGGAAAGGTAAAATACCATAGAGTTGGTAGATCTGATTCAGCAGGGCTTAGTGGATAGAGCATGGGCCCAGGAGTCAGAAGGTCATGAGTTCCAATCCCGGCTCCTCCACTGGTCTGCTGTGTGGCCTTGGGCAAGTTACTTCCCTTCTCTGTGCGCCTCAGTTACCTCATCATAAAATGGGGAGTAAGACTGTGAGCCCCAGGCAGGACAGGGATTGCTTCCAACTGATTTACTTTTAGACTGTGAGCCCACCGTTGGGTAGGGACTGTCTCTATATGTTGCCAACTTGTACTTCCCAAGCGCTTAGTACAGTGCTCTGCACACAGTAAGCGCTCAATAAACACAATTGATTTCCTTCTGTCCACTCTAGCGCTTAGTACAGTGCCAGGCACGTAGTAAGCACTTAACAAAAACCACAATTGCTGTTGTTATTCTGGTCCTCACGGAGCCAACAGTCTTACTGGACTGAAAATAAAAATACACATCTGTAACCTGGGTCAGACAGAGGACAAGACCAGCTGAAAATTGGTAAGAAACCGGACAGGTGGTCTCCGTACTGGCAAATGAAAGCCCTGGCTCCCGCCAGGGAATTCCTGGATTATTCCCAGGCAAAAGGCAGAGCCTCTGGTGCCAGATCTGCGTTTGATTTCGGAGCTGCACGGATCACATCTGCTTCATGGCAGGAGTGGAATGCACGCCGTCAGCAATTTTTGCTTCCCCCGGGTCTGACTAATCAGCGATCCATTGCCGGAACACCTTGAAAAGTAGGCCCCTGTGCACTTTACCCAGAGCAAACTAATAAGCTCCACCTCTTCCCGCTCACCCACTTCCCTTAAGGGAAGTTGTTCTGCCGTCTTCTGGAAAGGAAGGTGGTGTAGACTCCGGTAGAAGGATTTGAATCAGTCGTAATTAGTGAACGCTTACTATGTGCAGAGCACCATACTAAGCACTATAGACATATTCCCTGCCCACAACGAGCTTACCAGTGTAGTGGGTGCCTATTGGGTGCAATGTGCTCATCTCAGCACTTTGGAAGTACAACAGAAGCCCAGGTCTCTGTCCCTGCCCACGAGGAGCCGCCGCTCGAATGGGGAATAATAATAATAATAATGATCATCATCGTCGTATTTATTGAGCGCTTACCGTGTGCAGAGCACTGTACTAAGCGCTTGGGAAGTACAAATTGGCAACATATAGAGACAGTCCCTGCCCAACAGTGGGCTCACAGTCTAAAAGAAATTTGGAGAATGCGGGCCTCGAGCCCGCTACCTCTCACATGCTAAGCGAGCGCTCTACCATGGCATTTGTTAAGCACTTACTATGTGCAAAGCACTGTCTAAGCGCTGGGGAGGTTGCAAGGTGATCAGGTTGTCCCACGGGGGGCTCACAGCCTTAATCCCCATTTTACAGATGACAGAGCTGAGGCCCAGAGAAGTTAAGTGACCTGCCCGAAGTCACACAGCTGGCAAGTGGCGGAGCCAAGATTTGAACCCATGACCTCTGACTCCAAAGCCCGGGTTCTTTCCACTGAGCCACGCTGCTTCTCTAAGACAGACCTAAAAATGTTCACAAGCAGGAAAAACAGCATCGGAAATGCACAATATAGTGGTGGGCAGCTTCAACACCCAGCTCCTGCTTGGACACAGCAGATTAGCCGGGAAGAAAGAAGTCTCGTCCAAATATCTTCATTCTTGGTGATTTTCTTTAATCAAATCAGTCAGTCAAGCAGTGGTGCATATTGAATGCTTACCCTGTGTAGAGCACTGTACTAAGCTTTGGGGAAAGTACCGTACCAATTCGGTAGAGTTGGCAAATGCGAACCCTACCCATGAGGAGCTTACGGTCTGCAAAGAAACAGCATGGGATTGTGGATGGAGCACCGGCTTGGGAATCAGAAGGTCATGCGTTCTAATCTCGGCTCCACCGCTCGTCTGCTGTGTAACCTTGGGCAAGTCACTTCTCTGTGCCTCAGTTTCCTCATCTGTAAAATGAGGATCGAGCCTGTGAGTCCCATATGGGACAGGGACTGTGTCCAACCTGATTTGCTTGCGTCCACCCCAGCGCTTAATACGGTGCCTGGCACACAGTAAACGCTTAACAAATACCATAGTAGTTATTACTATTATTAAGTGGGACAGGGATTGTGTCCAGCCCTGTTTGCTTGTATAATAATAATAATAATGGCATTTATTAAGCACTTACTATGTGCAAAGCATTGTTCTAAGCGCTGGGGAGGTTACAAGGTGATCAGGTTGTCCCACGGGGGGCTCGCAGTCTTAAGCCCCATTTTACAGATGAGGTACTGAGGCCCAGAGATGTTAAGTGACTTGCCCAAAGTCACACAGCTGACAATTGGCGGAGCCGGGGTTTGAACCCATGACCTCTGACTCCAAAGCCCGGGCTCTTTCCGCTGAGCCACGCTGCTTCTCACCTGTTTGAATCCACCCTAGCCCTTAGTAGCCTAAGGAAGGCTGGCACATAGGAAGCGCTTAACAAATACCATTGTTATTATTATTATTACAGGCAGAGATTGACATAATGAATTACAGATAGGGAAATGGCAGCATGTAAGTGCCCTGGGGATGAGAATGAGGTAGCTGTTAAGGGTTTAGAGAGTACAGATCGCAGTGATTAGGTGAGGGCAGGGAGGGAAAATGAGGGTCTGTTAGGGGAAGGCCTCTTGGAGATGTGGTTTTAGGAGGGCTTTTTAGACTGTGAGCCCACTGTTGGGTAGGGACTGTCTCTATATGTTGCCAATTTGTACTTCCCAAGCGCTTAGTACAGTGCTCTGCACATAGTAAGCACTCAATAAATACGATTGATGATGATGATGGGGAAAGTGGTACACCATCAACGTATGCAGGAGGAGGGAATTCCAGGTCAGAGGAGGACATAGGCAAGGGATGGATGGCAGTAAAGACAAGACTGAGGTGCTGAGAGTAGGTTAGCATTAGGGGAATGAGATGTGCGGATTGGGAAGTCAGTGACATGAAAACTGAGTGCCTTAAAGCCGGTGGGAAGAAGTTTCTGTTGATGCTGAGGTGGACGGGCAACCACTGAAGGTTTTTGAGGAGTGGGGAAATGTGGACTGAATGGTTTTGTACAAAAATGATACGGGCAGCAGAGGGGAAGAGACGAAAAGACAGGGAGTTCAACAGAGGAGGAGGCTGATGTAGAGAAGCAGCGTGGCTCAGTGGAAAGAGCCCAGGCTTGGGAGTCAGAAATCGTGGGTTCTAATCCCGGCTCCGCCACTTGTCAGCTGTGTGTCTTTGGACAAGTCACTTGATTTCTCTGTGCCCCAGTTACCTCATCTGTAAAATGGGGATTAAGACTGTGAGCCCCACGTGGGACAACCTTGATTACCTTGTATCCCCCCCAGCGCTCAGAACAGTGCTTAGCATATAGTAAGTGCTTAACAAATACCAACATTATTAGTAGTAGTAGTCAAGGTGGGATATAAATGCTCTGATCAGTGGGGTAGCAGTTTGGATGAAGACGAAAGGGTGGATTCTGAAGATGTTGTTGAACGTAGAACTGACAGAATTTCACAACAGATTGAATATGTGGGTTGAAGGAGAACGATGAGTTGAAGTATTGTCAGAGAGTGGAGTAGGGTGCTTAATCTTCCTTGACCATCCTTCAGAAAATGTTGATTAATGCTCTAACGCTAAGGTAGATATAAGTTAATCGGGTTGGACACAGTCCCCAGCCTACATGGGGCTCACAGTCTAAGCAGGAAGGAGAACAGACAGTTGTGGAAACTGAGGCACAGAGGAAGTGAAGTGACTTAGGTCTCACAACAAGCAGTCGGCAGAGCTAGGATTAGAACCCAGGTCCGTGCCCTTGGCCGTGCCACCTTAGGGAAAGTGTGTGCAAATTCTGTTATCCCAGGCACTTAGTACAGTATTCTGCGCATAGCAAGCTCTCAGCAGATACCACTGATTCAGACAAGAGGGTGGTGCAACTAGTCTAGTTGAGAAATGAGGAAAGCCTAAACTGTGGTAGTTGGGATGGTGCGGAGAAGCAGGTGTGAGAAGTATTGGGGAGGAGAAAATGGTCAGGATTTAGTGAGTGACTAGTAGTTGTGATCCTGAAGAGGAGGAAAGCAGCAAGCCCCCTCTATTCTCATCCATCAGACGTGCCAGTGGAAGTGATGGGGCGAGGCTAATTTGTGTGACCTTGCAGAAGTTAGAAAAATGCATTAGCGAAGGGAGAGAGTACGCAGAAGGGAACGAAACCTTGTTTGGACCAATCACCGCACCTCAGGAGGGTTAGGGCCGGCCTGCCCTAAACAGAGGAACAGCATGGCCTGGCGAAAAGAGTGGGTTCTAATTGCAGCCCCGCCAGTTGCTTGCTGTGTGACCTTGGATGAGTCATTTCACCTCTCTGTGCCTCAGTTACTCATCTGAAAAACAGGGATTAGAGAAGCAGCGTGGCCTAGTGGCAAGAACCTGGGCTTGAGAGTCAGAGGTTGTGGGTTTTAATCCCGGCTCTGTCACTTGTCTGCTGTGTGACACTGGGCAAGTCACTTAATTTGTCTCTGCTTCAGTTACCTCATCTGTAAAATGAGGATTAAGAACTGTGAGCCCCATATGGGACAACCTGATTACCTTTTATCTACCCCAGTGCTTAGAACAGTGCTTGGCACATAATAAGTGCTTAATTAATACCATTATTATTATTATTATGTGGGGCAGGGACTGTGTCCAACTCAATTTGCTTGTATCCACCCCAGTGCTTAGTTCAGTGCCTGGCACAGAGTAAGCACTTAACAAATAGTATAATTATTATCATTACTATGTTTTCAGTGGAAAGCCATAGGTATCCCCCTTTTTAAAAAGGTATTTTTAACGGGGTGATAAACTAAGGTTCTAGAGAAGGGAGGCCGTCGATCATGAACTTGAGGCTGTAAGCAGGGAGGCCACTTTTCAGGGGGCAGGTTGGGCCTTCTCGGAAGAGGAGAGCTTAATCTTCCTTGACCATCCTTCAGAAAATGTTTATTAATGCTCTAACGCTAAGGTAGATATAAGTTAATCGGGTAAAAGTGGGTTTAAGCTAAACCCACTTGCTGCTGCTGCTATATTGCCATCTTGCTTTTAATCCTAGGCATCTCCCGTGTCACCTAGTAAATCAGTGGTATTTATTGAGCACTTACTTTATGCAGAGCACCGTAGCGAGTACCTGGGGGAGTACAAGAAAGCCGGCAGACACGATCCCTACCCTCAAGGTTCTTACAGTCTAGTAGGGGAGACACTGAAATAAGTTGCAGATAAAAGAAGCACCAGAGTACGAGGATAAGAACCTATGGACTGTAGTAGTGTGGGCGGGGTAAGAATCAAAGTACTCGTGGGGTACGGACTTTATGTTTAGGGAGTTTAGAGGGGAGGGAGAAAAGAGGTCAATGTCACTCCTGCATAATGGCAGAGGCCAAAGTCATTTGGAGGACAATCAATCAATGGGATTTCTTGAGCGTTTGCTATGTGAAGAGCACTGGATAAAGCACCTGAGAAAAGTCCCCTGCCCAATCAATCATCAATCGTATTTATTGAGCGCTTACTGTGTGCACAGCACTGTACTAAGCGCTTGGGAAGTACAAATTGGCAACATATAGAGACAGTCCCTACCCAACAGTGGGCTCACAGTCTAAAAGACTGCCCACAAGGGAAAGGAGAGATCAGTCAGGGGAAGGCTTCCTGAAACCACTTTAGCAGAGCTTTGAAGAAGGGAAGAGTGGCAGATCATTTGGTTATGAAAACTGTAAGCTCCTTGTGGGCGGGGAATCATCAATCGTATTTACTGAGCGCTTACTATGTGCAGAGCACTGTACTAAGCGCTTGGGAAGTACAAATTGGCAACATATAGAGACCGTCCCTACCCAACAGTGGGCTCACAGTCTAAAAGAATGTATCTGTATCTGGGGAATGTATCTGTTGTTACAGCGTACTCTCCCGAGCGCTCATTACAGTGCTCTGCACACAGTAAGCGCTCAGTAAATACAACTGACTGAGGCTAACTGGAGGGGAAGGGAGTTCCAGACAGAACGGAGGGCGGGAGCCAGGGGTTGGCGGCGAGAGATGAGATATATGTTGCCAATTTGTACTTCCCAAGCGCTTAGTACAGTGCTCTGCACATAGTAAGCGCTCAGGAAATACGATTGATGATGATGATGATTAGAGGAGCAAAGTGTGTGGGCTGAGTTGTAAGAGGAGGTGAGTGAGGTAGGAAGGAGAGAGCGAAGGAGGGCCTGGAAGCCAAAGAGTTTGACGTTGGAGATGATTGGACAACTGTTAGAGAGAATTTGAAATCCACTCCCGAGCTGGTTTAGGATCAGCAAAACACTGACCGTCTCTTCCTTCCCTGCTTTTGAGGAATTGCCACAAAACCTTTCCTCCCCTGAGCTCTCCCCCACGTCTGCTACCTCCTCCCAGCTAGGGAGGCCCTCCACTTGGGGTAAGATGACCGCGGCAATCAACTATTCAGTGGCTTCTATCCCCCGCTGGCAATTTTAAGCTCTCGAGCGGGGCTCTTAAATAAGATCACTCAAGAGAAGTCTAGCAATGAAGTGACGGGAGCAGTGCCACTTAGATCTATTTATTTTAAGGATTGAATTTGTCGAGAGGGCTCTCTTGGTGTCAAGCACCGTTCCGGCCCGTTTATTGAGCGCGGACTATATGGAGGGCAGTCAGCCGTGTTGGGCGCTTTCTGGGTGTCGAGCACTGGACTCGGCGGTTGGGAGAGAGCACTTGGGGGAGTACAGCAGTAGAAGATGAAAGAGCTTATATAAGCAACTTCTGTTGTTGCGTTTGGTGTGCTCGCTGTAAAGGTGAAAATGACGAAAGCCGGATTTATCAGCCAGGAGAGAGTTCCTTCAGATGATCAGAGTGTGTTGTGTAGGGCTCTGGAAAAGAGGTTCCCGTCCCCCCGTCAGCCACATTGAGCCCCCTGGTCAAAAATCCCAAGTATCGTGAGGGCGTCTCATTAAACGGGACGTCTCATTCGGGACCCTGGAAGTGGAACTTTTGACTGCAGAAGACCTGCTGGCTACGTCCTTGCAGAAATTGCAGCCGCCAGCGGACGGGTACCCACCTCGTGGCTCTATATACTGGGTTGTATTGTACTCTCCCAAGCGCTTAGTACAGCGCTTTGCGCACAGTAAGCGCTCAATAAGTACGATTGAATAAATGAATGGATTTGCTGAGGTTTTGTGTGAGGGTGGGGAAATCCCGGGGCACTCTGTAGTTTCACTTTATCAATTGCCTTTTTTTGTCTTTGTCCACCCGTTTGTCACTGGGTGTGTTTGTGTTTGTTTTTTCTCTCGGCATCATGCGAACCCCGCATTGCTCTGCTTTCACTGCCTAACCCACATACCCATTCCTCCTGTCCGGAAAGAAATGGCCTCTGAGGTAACCTCACTAGGCGCTGTTCCCAGAGGGCCGCTTCTCAGGCTGGTCTGATTCCAGCCCACGTTTGGGGAAAGTTTTGCATTCATCATCAATCGTATTTATTGAGTGCTTACTATGTGCAGAGCACTGTACTAAGCACTTGGGAAGTGCAAATTGGCAACATATAGAGACAGTCCCTACCCAACAGTGGGCTCACAGTCTAAAAGGGGGAGACAGAGAACAATCAATCAATCAATCAATCATATTTATTGAGCGCTTACTATGTGCAGAGCACTGTACTAAGCGCTTGGGAAGTACAAATTGGCAACACATAGAGACAGTCCCTACCCAACAGTGGGCTCACAGTCTAAAAGGGGGAACAAAACCAAACATACTAACAAAATAAAATAAATAGAATAGATATGTACAAGTAAAATAAATAGAGTAATAAATATGTACAAACATATATACATATATACAGATCCTGTGGGGAAGGGAAGGAGGTAAGATGGGGGGGATGGAGAGGGGGACGAGGGGGAGAGGAAGGAAGGGGCTCAGTCTGGGAAGGCCTCCTGGAGGAGGTGAGCTCTCAGTAAGGCCTTGAAGGGAGGAAGAGAGCCAGCTTGGCGGATGGGCGGAGGGAGGGCATTCCGGGCCCGGAGGGGCATTAGGCCGGTGGCCCTGAGTCCTCTGTTGAGAAGCAGCATGGCGTGGCGGATACAGTACTTGTCTGCCCTGTGACCTTAGGCAAGTCACTTCACTTCTCTGGGCCTCAGTTCCTTCATCTGTAAAATGGGGGTGGAGACTTTGAGTCCCACGTGGGGCAGGGACTGTGTCCAACCCTATTTGCTCGTATCCATCCCAGCGCTCAGTACAGTGCCTGGCACATAGGAAGCGCTTAACAAATATGTAATTATTATTATTACTATCATTATCTCTCCTTCCTCCGTACCGTTCCCCACCCTGGGGAGAGGTGTGCCGCCCAACTTGGCCGAGGGAATTCTAGGGTGAGGCCTGCCTAGAGGAAATCTTTCCACAGGGGGTCCAGAACTTCCCGTCATGAAAGAATTCAAGGAAAGAATTGGAGAAGCGGCCTGGCCTAGTGGATAGAGCACGGTCCTGGGAATCAGAGGGACCTGGGTTCTAATCCCGGCTCCGCCACTTGCCTGCTGTGTGACCGTGGGCAAGTCACTTCACTTCTCGGTGCCTCGGTTCCCTCATTTGTAAAATGGGGATTAAGAGTGTGAGCCCCACGTGGGACATGGACTGTGTCCAACCCGATTAGCTTGTACCGACCCCAGCGCTTTGAACAGTGCCTGGCACATGGTAAGTGCTTAACAGATACCATTAAAAAAAAAAAAGGAAGCATTGGGAGCCCATTTTCCCTGTCTGTATCGGCAGTCTTGGCCAGCGATCCGTAACGGAGCCAGTATCCGGCCCTGATGCCGACAAAATACGATTCCTCCTGTCTGCCGAACACGCTGTTAAATTCCGCTCTGAAGCCGAACACTATTTTGGGGCATTATTAGCGGCTGTGATAGTATGATAATGATAATCGGTGAAAGATTCCTACCCAGGATATGCATATGCATGGCTCAGTGGAAAGAGCCCAGTCTTTGGAGTCAGAGGTCATGGGTTCAAATCCCGACTCTGCCTCTTGCCAGCTGTGTGACTTCGGGCAAGTCACTTCACTTCTCTGGGCCTCAGTTATCTGTAAAATGGGGATTAAGACTGTGAGCCCCACATGGGACAACCTGATCACCTTGTATTCTCCCCAGCGCTTAGAACAGTGCTTTGCACATAGTAAGCACTTAACAAATACCAAAATTATTATTATTATTATTACCAGGGTGAGTAGTCTTCACTGTTCACAGAAGGCACGCTTTGTTGGCTGCTGGGGGAGGGATTTAGCAAACTTTGTGGTTTGAGATGATTCGGGCTCTTAGTGTTTTGTTTGTTTTTGAGTTGAAGTTCTTTTTTGCACCGTGTGTTTTTAACAAAGCCCTTGACCCAGGCACCTAAGATATTAACCAGCTTCAGCAGATCATGCGCCTGACGGGGACACCCCCTGCCTATCTCATTAACAGGATGCCCAGCCACGAGGTGAGCCTGGTCCCAGCGGACAGGGGCGTCTAGTTGAGAGGCTCCCGGGGCTGAGCTTACCGCCCCGGGATGACACCCACACCGCTGGATGGAACTGAATGTTTGCATGGGCCTTGGGGTGATCCACGATTGTCTGAGGGTGTTCTCAAGCCATTAACATTGGGACCTAGCATGGCTTGACCCTGTCGGACCCCCCGATTGAGACCCTCTCCGGGTAGCCTGTTTTGTGGCAATTCAGCAGCCCGATGGTGGGGTGTTTTGTGCTTGGTTTTTTGTTTTGGTCGTGATTTGTTGTAGTTATTTTGTTTTTGAACAGCAACCCACCTCAAGGCCCTATAGGTTTTCCAGGTGGCCAGCAGTTCGTTAGGAAGCAGTCGCTTCTGGCTGCCTTCTACAATTCCCAGCTCCATAGTTTGGCGGTGGGTTGATATGCCAGAATTGATGAGCGTTTTCGTGCACCCGGGCCCAAACCTGAAGGTGGAAGAGAAAGCCCGAGAATCTAAGGAAGCTCCAGAGCCGGGAGTGGAGCGGCCAGGCAATTTAGAGGATCGCACGGCAGCCGCTCCAGGTTGCCGGGCTCTCGGCGTCTCCGATTCACTGACGCCTCTGCCCGCCCTTATTTCCGCAGGCCAGGAACTACATTCAGTCTTTGACGCAGATGCCGAAGATGAACTTCGCCAATGTGTTTATCGGTGCCAATCCTCTCGGTAAGGTTTTTCCTTTTGTTTCTCTCCCTCCCCCTGGATGAAAGTCCAACTAAAGGAAGTCAGCGAGAAGCAGATAAGAGAGGGCCCTGCCCCATGCCGCAGGCTTTTTGAAGCAGATAGGAACCGTCTAGTTTTCTTAGCTGCTAAAGGCTGCTGCTGCTCTCCCAAGGGGAGGATGTGGCTCTGGAAGTACGGGGAGTGAGGTGGATTGCGGGAAGAAGAAAGAAATAGGGCCAACTGTGAGTTGTAGTAAATGCCAGAGAAATACTTGGTGGGTTTCATAGTACCCTTTTTCAAAAAGAGTTGCAAACACTGCCCAGGATTATTTATTTTACTCACCAGAGGCCTCCTACCTCTCCCCTCCAAATGCCAGGGAGCAGGAGTTGGGCAGCTGTGGCAACAGAGGCAGCTATGGAGAAGTGCCCCCCAACTTGGCTGAGGAAATTCCGGGACCAGACCCCGACGAGAGGAAATCTTTCCCCCGGGGGCCTGGAACTGCCCGGCTTGAAAGGATTTAAGGGACAAATTTGAGAAGTGGCATGGCCTAATCGGCAGAGCACGGTCCTGGGAATCAAAAGGACCTGGGTTCTAATCCCAGCCCTGCCACTTGTCTATATTATTTATTTTATTTTGTTAGTATGTTTGGTTTTGTTCTGTCTCCCCCTTTTAGACTGTGAGCCCACTGTTGGGTAGGGACTGTCTCTATATGTTGCCAATTTGTACTTCCCAAGCGCTTAGTACAGTGCTCGGCACATAGTAAGCGCTCAATAAATACGATTGATGATGATGATGATGCTCGGTGGCCTTGTGCGAGTCAGTTCAGTGAAGTGGCATAGCAGGGGAAGCCTTGAGAGAGCAGAAAGGGGGGAGTCAGTGAGAACTGGGGTTCGTCCACCTCCCTCCCACGGCCTTCTGCTGCTGTCGGCTGTTTATTGGCCAGAAACTCCAGATATGGTGTGCAGGAGTTTCCAATAATGATGTGAGGGTATTGCTTTGGTGATCTGGTAGATCCTCAGAACATCTCTGCGAAGGCAGAGCTAAAGCCGCGAGGGTGGAACTGAGGCCCCGAAAGATCGTGCCCTGCTCCAGGCTTTGCAGCAAGGCAATAAATGGCCGGGAATTAGAAAGAGCTGACTTCAGAACTTCCTGGAGGGGAGAGAACACAACCAGTGCTGTTGTATCCACTGTGGGCATTTACTATTAGTATTGGAGGGGAAATGGGAGTTTAAAATTCCAGCTAATTTTTTAATTGGGAGCTTGGGGAGAAGAGGGTCTTGATAAATGTAATTAAAGGAGTAACATTCAGATTCCCCCAGCAGCTCACGGGACCACAAGGACGGCCCAGCTCGAAAATGGGTTTAAATATAGGCACTGAAATCTTGTTTTTTTTTTTGTGGTATTCGTTAAGCGCTTACCGTGTGCCAGATGCCGTACTACTGAGCACTGGGGTAGACTCAGGATAATCAGGTTGGAAATAGTATCTATCCTACATGGGGCTCCCCATTTTACAGTTGAGGGGACTGAGGCACAGAAAAGTGAAGCAGCTTGCCCAAAGTCACACAGCTGACGAATGGCAGAGCCAGGATTAGGATCCAGGTCCTCTGACTCTCAGTCCCAGGCTGTTTCCACTAAGCCATGTTTTCTGGCAGCTGACTTTCTTCCTCATCAGTGGTATTCATTGAGTGCTTGCTATGTGCAAAGCACTGTTCACAGTGCTTGGGAGAGGCCAGTACAGCAGCATTGGCAGGCACTTTCCCTGATTGAAGACGTGCTGCTTATGTAATAATGCTTGCCTACCCGGTAGGGACAAAATGAAGGAAAATTCTGGGAAAATGTCTGGCATAATAATAATAATAATTATAATGATGGCATTTGTTAAGCGCTTACTATGTGCAGAGCACTGTTCTAAGCGCTTGGGGGGGATACAAGGTGATCAGGTTGTCCCACGTGGGGCTCACAGTCTTAATCCCCATTTTACAGATGAGGGAACTGAGGCTCAGAGAAGTTAAGTGACTTGCCCAAGGTCACACAGCAGAGATGTGGCGGAGCCGGGACTCGAACCCGTGACTTCTGACTCCAAAGCCCGGGCTCTTTTCCACTGAGCCACGCTGCTGGCATCTTTCCGAAGAAAGGTGTAGCAGACGTCCAGGGAGGTAGGGCTAGTGGGTCTGTTTCCACTGCGAAGCAGTGTGGCCTAGTGGATAGACTGCGAGCCCGGGAGTCAGAAGAACCTGAGTTCTAATCCCAACTCTTCCACTTGTGTGCTGTGTGACCTTGGGTAAGTCACTTCACTTCTCTACGCCTCCCCTTTTAGACTGTGAGCCCACTGTTGGGTAGGGACCGTCTCTAGATGTTGCCAACTTGTACTTCCCAAGCGCTTAGTCCAGCGCTCTGCCCACAGTAAGTGCTCAATAAATACGATCGATGATGACGAGTTCCCTTATCTGTAAAATGGGGATGAAGACTGATGAGCCCCCAGTATCCAACCCAGTTGTCTTGTATCCACCCCAGTGTTTTGAAGAGTGCCTGGCACCTAGTAAGCGCTTAACAAATAGCACAATTATTATTATTTTTACCCAATACGCATCCCTGTTCAGACTACTTGGGGGGGGCCCTTGGGGTCCGAACGGTTTGGCCGCTTAAGCCCCGGAGCGTTTGCCCTGCTGACTGTCCTCTTTCCTTGATGGTGGTGGCAGCGGTCGACCTGCTGGAAAAGATGCTGGTGCTGGACTCGGATAAGAGGATCACGGCGGCCCAAGCCCTAGCCCACAACTACTTCGCTCAGTATCACGACCCCGACGACGAGCCCGTCGCCGATCCCTACGATCAGTCCTTTGAGAGCCGGGAGCTCCTGATAGAGGAATGGAAAAGTAAGGCCCGCGGAGGGCGGGGGGATGGAAAGCGGGCGCAAACGATGGGAATTCACAGTTCCGATCGCAGGAGGAACTCGTGTCCCCGCTGGGGGAGGAGGGCAGAATGAACGCCTCCAGGAGGCCTTCCCACACTCAGCCCCCTCCTTCCTCTCCCCGTCCCCCCGCCCTACGTCCTTCCCCTCCCCACAGCACCTGTATAGATGGTGGTACAGATTTATTACTCTATTTTACTTGTACATATTTACTATTCTACTTATTTTATTTTGTAAATATGTTTTGTTTTGTTGTCTGTCTCCCCCTTCTAGACTGTGAGCCCGCTGTTGGGTAGGGGCCGTCTCTCTATGTTGCCAACTTGTATTTCCCAAGCCCTTAGTACAGTGCTCTGCACACAGTAAGCACTCAATAAATACGATTGAATGAATGAATGAATACTGAGAGCTCACCTCCTCCAGGAGGCCTTCCCACACTCAGCCCCCTCCTTCCTTTCCCCATCCCCCCCAGCCCTACCTCCTTCCCCTCCCTACAGCACCTATATAGATGTTGGTACAGATTTATTACTCTATTTATTTGACTTGTACATATTTACATATTCTATTATATTTTGTTAATATGTTTTGTTTTGTTGTCTGTCTCCCCCTTCTAGACTGTGAGCCCGCTGTTGGGTAGGGACCGTCTCTCTATGTTGCCAACTTGTATTTCCCAAGCCCTTAGTACAGTGCTCTGCACACAGTAAGTGCTCAATAAATGCGATTGAATGAATGAATGAATACTGAGAGCTCACCTCCTCCAGGAGGCCTTCCCACACTCAGCCCCCTCCTTCCTCTCCCCATCCCCCCCCAGCCCTACCTCCTTCCCCTCCCTACAGCCCCTATATAGATGTTGGTACAGATTTATTACTCTATTTATTTGACTTGTACATATTTACATATTCTGTTATATTTTGTTAATATGTTTTGTTTTGTTGTCTGTCTCCCCCTTCTAGACTGTGAGCCCGCTGTTGGGTAGGGACCGTCTCTAGATGTTGCCAACTTGGACTTCCCAAGCGCTTCGTACGGTGCTCCGCACACAGTAAGTGCTCAATCCCGGCTCCGCCACATGTCTGCTGTGTGACCTGGGGCAAGTCGCTTCAGTTCTCCGAGCCTCAGTTCCCTCACCTGTAAAATGGGGATTAAGACCGTGAGCCCCACGTGGGACAACCTGATCACCTTGTATCCCCCCCCCAGCGCTTAGAACAGTGCTTTGCACATAGTAAGTGCTTAACAAATGCCATTATTATTATTATTATTCCCGCCCCCAGTGAGCGAACAACCACAAGCCGGACTCTGCGGCTGAGCTGGCAGAAACACGCTTGGCTCCGGTCTGTTTAACTGTCAGCTAAAATTGATGCTGCTGGTAATGAATTGATGACAATTTCAATAATGATGACGGTATTTGTTAAGTGCTTACTATGTGCCGAGCACTTTTTTAAGCGCTGGGAAGTGACTTACCCAGGGTCACCCAGCAGACAAGTGGCGGAGCCGGGATTAGAGCCGGAGTCTTTCCTACTCCCAGGCCCGTGCCGTATCCGCTGAGCTGCAGCAGTTGGCCTCCCACGGGGTGGATTTTTCTGTTTCAGATGGCACGGGGCCGCGTCAGGCGCGGGAATTTGCCCGCCCTCCTTCCCCAGGGCCCTGGCTGCCAGCCGCCACCAGGCCTCGTGTCTTTCTCCTGTCTTCCAGGCCTGACCTACGATGAAGTCATCAGCTTCGTGCCTCCGCCGCTCGACCAAGAAGAGATGGAGTCCTGAAAACCCGGTTCCGCTCCGTCGTTTTGCCCTTCACTGTGAGGAGAAGGCCTTTCCACAGGGACTCTCCAGATATTCAAGTGCCTCTTGTTGCAAAGATTCTCCACGGGCGGGGAGGGAGGGGAGTGTGGATGGATGTGTGGGGGGGTGGGTGGGGGGGTGTGTGTGTGTTGGGGGTGTGCCCAGGTGGAAGGGGGAGCGGGGAGGGGGGAAGGAGGGAGCTATTTATACAGTGACTTTGTGCAAACATTCTGCGTACAGCTGGGAACGAGCCACTGAAGCTCTGAAACGGCCTCCGTGATAGCCCCTCCGTGAGATCACGAGTCCAACCGGCCAAACCGGGGGGGCCTGGCAGATGTTCTGCAAAATTAAATTTAAAAAATAAAATGAAAAGCACATGCCAGGTTCCCCCCCCCCGCCCAATGACAATTAACGGAAACGTCCCGGGGGGCGGCGGGGTTGTCGTGGATCGCCAAGCCACCCCTTTAGCGTGAAGCCCCCCCGCCTCGGCCGAACACGGGATCCGCATCTCAGCCGGTGACCGGCTTGCCTAAACCTGTAAATACGTCCGTGCCTTACGTCGGAAAGGGGGAAGTCGGGAGGTGACGTCGTCCGGCGGACTGGTGTTGGGAGCCGCTTGAGCAGAGGGGGCCGCCTGGGAATCCCTGACGACCAACCAGCCTTTGAAAGCAGCGGGTGGGTGGGTGCGTGTCCGTTGGCGTGTGCGAGTGTGCCGACGTTAAGCGCTGCCATCTTCTCCCTCCGCGGCAGCCCCAGGAGGCCGGAGCGGGTCCCGCCTCGGGATCGGGCTCCAGCTGGGGGTTTGCATTGTGTACGTGCTCTTTAGTCCTTACTGCGACGAGGGTGTTTTTTTGCATGTCTCGCTGTTGGTGCATGCAGCTGCTTGTCGGGGGGCCGTGGGGAAGAAGGGGGTGCCCTGGCACCTGGAGGGCCCCGACCGTCCTCGGCCGATACCATAGGAAAGCCCATCTCCTCCCGAGCCTCCTGGTTCCTCTCGGTGTGAACATACTTGATATTCTGGGTGCGTCTGTTGTGAAAACAGTGAAGCATTGGAACAGATAACCTGATCTCTCTTCCTTTTTGTCATCCTGCCTTTTCAAGAAACTCTTTTGTGGACTAAAGGGGGAAAGTTCAGGGTCCTTCAGAGGAACATCCCAATTCCTGAAAAACAGAAGTGGGATTTTCTTCGTGTGTGTGTGTCTCTCTTTCTCTCTCTTTTTCTTTTTCCTCCGTCTTCCTCCACCACGAAAAAACCCCCCAAAAACAACAAACCCCCACCAGTTCCTGGATTTACCGAGAACAAAAGCCGAAGGGAAAAAAGTGGCTTCGTGCGACTCCTTTTGCCGTCCATTGACGTGTGGATAGAAAATAGTTCCTGGTGTGACTTTAACCTCTAGAAAAGGATTTTCTTGGCAGCAGTGCTGAGTTTGCCTTCACCTGGAAAATGGATGAGAGAGTGGACTTGGGAAGAAACTTATTTGGTTTCAGTATTTTGTGTATCCCAGGGAGCCTTTTGGACCGTGATTCCTCTTGCGGGATGGAGGGGTTGGCTGTTTCAGTATTTTGTATATTCAGTCATACAGGGCAAAAACATCCCTGGGAAGAGGTGTTTTTCCTATATTGCAGCCCCTCCACCCCCCCACCTCCCTCCCTCCCGCCATGCTGCTTACAGGCCTGCTCATTCTAGCATCGGCTGAGTCTTGGAAGACCGGGCCATCTCCAGTATCAACTTTGGCAAGATCTGGTCCCGGTCGCCGGCGGACGTTTCCCCCCAAGCGACGGGAGACGGTCCCCGAGGTAGCAGAGGAAGTGGAGGAAGGAGGCAAGAAGCAGGAAGATTGGGAAGGTCTCCTCCCCCTTTGAAAGAACCCTCCCTCCGACCTGGAGACCCAGCCCCAGCGGGGCCTCTGGATATACAGACCCTCTAAGGACCCGGCAGCAAGACTGACTTGCCAGCCATATTGGGTTTAAGCGCTAGTGTGACTTCGCGTGGAATTGTGACTCGGTTTCCGCGGGAAAACTCTTTTTAGACTTGGGTCTCCAACTCGGGTCCCTGGGCGTGGGAGCACCCCGGACTTGCACTGAGCTAATGGGGTGACCCCTTGGTTCCTGGGCCTCGCCGCTCCCCTCGCCTGGGTCCTCCGAACAAGACACGCCGCAAAGAGAGAGCAAGAGAACTTGCTATTTTACTTGTATCCATGAACTTTGCTGTATTCAGTTATGCCAAATAGGATGTCCCACAATACCACTGGTTAAAATAAAGCCTATTTTTCAAATGTAATGAATTTCTCTCTAGGGTGGCGTCTCGCCTCTGGTTTTTTTTTTTTTTTTGACAGCTTTTTCCACCGGGGGACCAGATTCCCGCTTCTCCTCCCTGGGGGCCGGGCTAGGTTCCTGGTGAGCCCTGAAATAATAATAATAATAATAATGGCATTTGTTAAGCGCTTACTATGTGCAAAGCACTGTTCTAAGCACTGGGGGAGATACAGTGTGATCAAGTTGTCCCATGTGGTTCTCACAGTCTTCATCCCCATTTTTACAGATGAGGGAACTGAGGCTCAGAGAAGTTGTGACTTGCCCAAGGTCACACAGCAGACTTGTGGTGGAGCCGGGATTCGAACCCATGACCTCTGACTCCAAAGCCCGGGCTCTTTCCTCTGAGCCACGCTGCTTCTCTTTCTCTTCTCTGAAAGCCAGGCCAGCAGAACCAGAGAGTTGATGCTAGGAGGGTCAGGTGCCAGGTGACCAGAGGACCTTTGGGAAGTCCGACCCTTCTTGTCCTCAGAGGAGGAAAAGGATGGTGACACTTCAGGGGAAAGCCAGGGCCCGGGAACAAGAGCCGGGATTGTGGAGGAAGCCTGGAGGGGAGAAGGGGAGAGGATTGCTGGAAAACAGGATGCCTGAATCCTAGGAAGCAGCCTGACCTAGTGGATAGATCACAGGCCTGGGAGTTGGCAGGACCTGGGTTCTAATCCTGCCTCCGCCACTTGTCTGCTGTGTGACCTTGGGCCTCAATTACCACATCGGCCAAATGGGGATTAAGACTGTGAGCCCCATGCGGAACAGGGACTATCCAACCAGATTAGCTTGTGTCTACCCCAGCGCTTAGTACAGTGCCCGGCACATAGTAAGCACTAAATACCCAAAAAGGGCCAGGGATGGGGCAGCAGTCTCTGAGTCATCCTCTCCCCTGTTTCTAAATCAGGCTCTGTGGCTTTGGGATGCTGGGAAGGTGTCCTCAGCCCATCCGGGTCAAATATGGACTTCTCTCATAATAACAATTATAATGGCATTTATTAAGCGCTTACTATGTGCTAAGCGCTGGGGAGGTTACAAGATAATCAGGTTGTCCCACAGGGGGCTCACAGTCTTAATCCCCATTTTCCAGATGAGGGAACTGAGGCCCAGAGAAGAGAAGTGACTTGCCCGAAGTCACACAGCTGACAAATGGCTGAGCCGGGATTTGAACCCATGACCTCCGACTCCAAAGCCTGGGCTTTTTCCACGGAGCCACGCTGCTCCTCCCAGCTGGCTCCCGGCTGAGGATTCTGCCTTAGCAAACCTCGCCCAACCAGAAAACCTGGAATTTCCTGCTCGCCTGCCTGCCTTTTAACCCATTTCTGGCTTGGGTCCCTGATTTAATCCTAACCCCATATTGGCTTGGTCTCAATCAATCAATCGATCGTATATATTGAACATTTACTGGGTGCAGAGCACTATATTAGGTGCTTGGGAGAGTACAACAGAATTAATAGGCTTGATCCCAGCCCGCAGACTGTTTACAATCAAGCTGGGGAAACACACTGAAATATATAACAGGAAGAAACTGGAGCATGAAGTTATGATCCTAATAATAATAATTATGGTATTTAAGTGCTTATGTGTCAAGCACTGTTCTAAGCGCTGGGATGGATACAAGGTAATCAGGTTGCCTCACGTGGGGCTCACAGTCTTAATGCCCATTTTACAGAAGAGGTAACTGAGGCACAGAGAAGTCAACTGGCTTGCCCAAGGTCACATAGCAGACAAATGGCGGAGCCGGGATTTTGCAAAAATTTTTTTTTTTTATACTGGTACTTGTTAAGCACTCTGTCATACATTGCGCTAAGCACTGGGGTAAATGCAAGCTATTCAGGCTGGACACAGTCCCTTTCCACGTGGGGCTCCCAGGGAAGCAGCGTGGCTCAGTGGAAAGAGCCCGGGCTTTGGAGTCAGAGGTCATGGGTTCAAATCCCGGCTCCATCTCTTGTCAGCTGTGTGACTTTGGGCAAGTCGCTTCACTTCTCTGGGCCTCAGTTCCCTCATCTGTAAAATGGGGACTGCGAGCCCCCCGTGGGACAACCTGATCACCTTGTAACCTCCCCAGTGCTTAGAACAGTGCTTTGCACATAGTAAGCGCTTAATAAATGCCATTATTATTATTATTAAATAGGGAAAGGAGATGTGAAATCAGTCAGGGAAGGCTTCCAGGAGAAGATGTGATTTCAGCAGCATCTTGAAGAAATTTGACGGATGTAAAGGAGGAGAAGGAAGTTTCTAATCTGAAGAGAATCAATCAATCGTATTTATTGAGCGCTTACTGTGTGCAGAGCACTGTACTAAGCGCTTGGGAAGTACAAGTTGGCAACATATAGAGATGGTCCCTACCCATCAGTGGGCTCACAGTCTAAAAGGGGGAGACAGAGAACAAAACCAAACAGAGAAGACACGAGGAAGGGGTTGGCAGTGACAAAAACAAGGAGGCACAAGAGTTTGAGGTTCCCGAGGGACAGAGACTATGTCTAAATTCTCACCCGGGTATTCTCACGCAATGCCCTGCACACAGTAAGTGCTTACTAAATTTTATTATTTGTGGTCCTCTCGAGAGGAATGAAGCATAAGGGTTGAGGTGAAGTGAGGAAAGTACAAGGATAAGTAGGTAGAAGAATGCTAATTGAGCATCTTAGGTCAATATTCAGGAATTTCTGCTTGATTTGGGATTTGATCCCAGTAAAGATGCCTTGTAGGCAGAAGGAGAGTTGAGATGGCAGAGGAGAGGTTGGGATTATTAAGGCAATAATTGTGGTGCTTGTTTACTTTGTGTTTAGCGTTGTATTAAGTGCTAAGGTAAATACAAGATAATCATGTGGAACACAGGTCCTTTCCCACGTGGGGCTCAGAGTCGAAATTGGAGGAAGGATACAAATGTAATCCCGATTTTACAGGTAGTCAACTGTGTAACTGTGGGAAATGAGTGCCGCAAGATAGTGAATATAGATTAAGAATAGAAGGGGAAGCAGCGTGGCTCAGTGGAAAGAGCCCGGGCTTTGGAGTCGGGGGTCATGGGTTCAAATCCCGTCTCCGCCACCTGTCAGCTGTGTGACTTCGGGCAAGTCACTTCACTTCTCTGTGCCTCAGTTACCTTATCTGTATAATGGGGATTAAAACTGTGAGGCCCCCCTTTGGGCCAGCTTGTAACCTCCCCAGCGCTTAGAACAGTGCTTTGCACATAATAAGCGCTTAACATCATCATCATCATCATCAATCGTATTTATTGAGCGCTTACTATGTGCAGAGCACTGTACTAAGCGCTTGGGAAGTACAAATTGGCAACATATAGAGACAGTCCCTACCCAACAGTGGGCTCACAGTCTAAAAGGGGGAGACAGAGAACAAAACCAAACATACTAACAAAATAAAATAAATAGAATAGATATGTACAAATAAAATAAATAAATAAATAGAGTAATAAATATGTACAAACATATATACATATATACAGGTGCTGTGGGGAAGGGAAGGAGGTAAGACGTCATTATTATTATTAAGGGGCACCCACAATTAGGTTGTACTCACCCAAGTACTTTGTACAGTGCTCTGCACACAGTAAGCCCTCAATAAATACCACTGATTGATTGATGGGGAGTGGAAGTCAAAAAGTAACTAGGAAGGATCAGTTTACATGTATTAGGGCTCTCAGAAAAACCAGGATTAGAAGGCAGCCAAGAGGACAAGGAGGGTCAGGGAAAGTGGAATCCATTAGATATGGGATGGAGGAGATCAGTGGTCGCCTTGGAGGCATTATAAATTATTTTCATTAATATCTGCCCCCCCACACACAAACCTTTAAACTATAAGCTCATTATGGGCAGGGAACGTGTTTGCAAATTCTGTTGCATTTTCCCGAGTGCAGAGTGCAGTTAAGGCAGCTGATGAAAGAGGGGCAAAATGTGTGGGCTGGATTGTAGTAAATCAGTGAGGTAAGGTTGGAGGAAGCGAGCTGTTTGAGTGCTCTAAAGCCAATGGTAAGAAGTTTTCTGTTTGATTGCAGAGATGGATGGGTAACTGGTGGAATTACTTGAGGAATGGGGAAACATGGACAATGTTTTTGTAGAAAAATGATCCAGGCAGCAGAGTGAAGTATGGACTGGAGTGGGGAGAGGCAGGAGGCAGGAAGGTCTATTCTATTTATTTTATTATGTTATTATGTTTGGTTTTGTTCTCTGTCTCCCCCTTTTAGACTGTGAGCCCACTGTTGGGTAGGGACTGTCTCTATCTCTTGCCAACTTGTACTTCCCAAGTGCTTAGTACAGTGCTCTGCACACAGTAAGCGCTCAATAAGTACGATTGATGATGATGATGAAGGTCAGCGAGGAGGCTGATGCAGTTGTCAAACGGGGAGAGGATAAGCGCTTGGATCAACGTGATAGCAGCTTGGATGAAGAGGAAAGGGTGGATTTTTAGTGATGTTGTGAAGGTTGAATCGACAGGATTCGGTGACAGGTTGAATGAGAGGGATAAGTAGAGGATAATGCGAAGATTATGAGCTTGGAGATGGGAAGGATGGGGGTGCTCTCTACCGGGATGAGAAAGTCAAGGAGAAGAAAGGGTTGAGGTAAGGAAGATGAGTTTTGTTTTAGACATACTGAGTTTGAGGTGTTGGCAGGAGAGCTCACCTCCTCCAGGAGGCCTTCCCAGACTGAGCCCCTTCCTTCCTCTCCCCCTCGTCCCCCTCTCCATCCCCCCATCTTACCTCCTTCCCTTCCCCACAACACCTGTATATTTATTACTCTATTTATTTTACTTGTACATATCTATCTATTTATTTTATTTTGTTACTATGTTTGGTTTTGTTCTCTGTCTCCCCCTTTTAGCCTGTGAGCCCACTGTTGGGTAGGGACTGTCTCTATATGTTGCCAACTTGTACTTCCCAAGCGCTTAGTACAGTGCTCTGCACACAGTAAGCACTCAATAAATACGATTGATGATGACATCCAAGTAGAGATGGCCTGAAGGCAGGAGGAAGTATGAGACTGCCGAGAGGAGAGATTTGGGGCTGGAGACGTAGATTTAGAAATCATCCGCATAGAGGTGGTAGTTGAAGCCATGGGAGTAAATGAGTTCTCCAAGGGATTGGGTGCAGATGGAGAATAGAAAGGGACCCAGAACCTTGAGGGATTCCCACATTTAGGGGGTGGGAATCAGATTTATTTGTTCTGTTCTATTTGTTCTGGCGACTTTGACACTTGTCTACATGTTTTGTTTTGTTGTCTGTCTCCCCCTTCTAGACTGTGAGCCCGTTGTTGGGTAGGGACCATCTCTATATGTTGCCAACTTGTACTTCCCAAGCGCTTAGTACAGTGCTCTGCACACAGTAAGGGCTCAATAAATACAATTGAATGAATGAATGAAGAGGAACCTGCAAAAGTGACTGAGAATGAATGGTCAGAAAGGTAAGAGGAGAACCAGAAAAGGGCACTGTCAGTGAAGTACAGTACAGTACGGCGCTCTGCACACAGTAAGCGCTCAATAAGTACGATTGATGATGAAGCCAGGATTAGATCACGTTTCCAGGAGAAGGAGGTGGTCGACATTGTTGGAGGCAGCTAAGAGGTTGAGGAGGATTAGGATGAAGTAGAGGCCATTGAATATGGCAAAAAGGAGATCTTTGGTGACCTTCCAGAAGGCAGTTTTGGTGGAGTGAAGGTGGAAATGAGATTGGTGGGGATCAAAGGGGGAATTGGAGGGGAGGAAGTGGAGGCAGTGCATGTAGACAACTCAGCCTCTTCCAGCCCTCTGCCCCTACGGGACTTGAGACTCTGCCCTAGGAGGGACAGGATCCACCGGGGGGGTCAAATCCACCATCCTTGGCCTCCCACCGCCGGGGTCCAACAGGAGGGCTGACCACCCCTCTGGCCCAGCTGGGATCCCTCACGGGGCTTCTTCTGGTACATGGCTGGTTTCTGGGCCTTTCGTGGGCCATGCCCGGGTGAGGATTTAGGCCACCGAGGTTTGTGGGTCGGGGGCACTGCGCGGTGTGTTGCCGCTGAGGCTCCGAGGGGGCGGCTCTGCTTGGAAACTCACAACCGGACCAGTTTCCTTGGCGAGATCACGGCCCGTGGCCTACTCGGTCAATTGTATTTATTAAGCGCTGTGTGCAGAAAACCGTACTAAGCACTTGGGAGAGTACAGTATAACAGACACATTCACTGCCCAAAATGAGCTAACAGTCTAGAGGAGGAGACAGACATTGATATAAGTAAATCAATGATGGCTATGTACTTGTCCATCTGTCAGCCAGTTGATCCTCACACCAGAGCCGGGATTTGCAGCCTCAGTTCTTCTTTGGGGGCTGCCGGATGCCTCCCGTCTCCAGGTGACTAGGCTGGAAATGGCTCAGCTGGGAGGGCCCCCACTTCCTCATCTCTCTTCTCCCCCTTCCCCAGCGTCCGCCTTTTGCCCCCAACCAATTCTGCGGTGTTGGAGAGAGGGACAGATAGAGGGAGAGAGGGAGACTCCTCCCTTGGGGACAGATTCCTGGAAAAACACGCAGGCTCTGCCCTTCCTCGGACCAGAACTACTAGCTGAAATCTGGTTCCAAAGGAATCTCTCTCTGGGACATTTCCCTGCCCAGTGGCTCCTTCCCAGCTGGTTTCAAACTTTCCCATGCATCTCCTGTCCTAAAAAACCCTCCCTTGACCCCACTGTACCCTCCAGCTGGTAAGCAGCGTGGCTCAGTGGAAAGAGCACGGGCTTGGGAGTCATAGGTCATGGGTTCTAATCCCGGCTCTGCCACATGTCTGCTGTGTGACCTTGGGCAAGTCACTTAACTTCTCTGAGCCTCAGTTACCTCATCTGTAAAATGGGGTTTAAGACTGTGATCCCCATGGGGGACAGCCTGATCACCTTGTATCCCCCTCCAGCGCTTAGAACAGTGCTTTGCACATAGTAAGCGCTTAACAAATGCCATTATTATTATTAAATGCACTCAGCTTGTTCTGCCCTGGACCCCTCCCCCTTCTCAATCAATCAATCAATCAATCGTATTTATTGAGCGCTTACTATGTGCAGAGCACTGTACTAAGCGCTTGGGAAGTACAAATTGGCAACATATAGAGACAGTCCCTCCCCAACACTGGGCTCACAGTCTAAAAGGGGGAGACAGAGAACAAAACCAAACGTACTAACAAAATAAAATAAATAGGATAGATATATACAAGTAAAATAAATAAATAAATAAATAGAGTAATAAATATGTACAAATATATATACATATATACAGGTGCTGTGGGGAAGGGAAGGAGGTAAGATGGGGGGGATGGAGAGGGAGATGAGGGGGAGAGGAAGGAAGGGGCTCAGTCTGGGAAGGCCTGGAGGAGGTGAGCTCTCAGCAGGGCCTTAAGCGCTTATTAAGCGCTTACTGTGTGCAGAGCACTGTGCCAAACACTTGGGAAGTCCAAGTTGGCCTTCTCTGCCCTCCTCAGAGCCCCATTTGGGGCAGGAACTGTGTCCGACCCTTTCCTCCCCTTCTTCCGCCTCCTCCTTCTCCTCCCCTTCCAGGTCCAGGCTGGCTGCGGGGAGGGTTTCCAAGCTGCCAACACAACCGGCTTTACAGCTCGGCTTATCCGGCTTCCTAACTCCCAGGACTTCACCGCCGCCCGGCCCGGCCAGGACAGTCAGTTCCCAACCACACAACTGTGTGGCAAGCCGACTCTGCTCAGAGAGACCTTTCCAAAACCCAAGTTTCTCCAGCACTGATCACCGTGAGCCAATCTCGGTCAGGACAAACCACCTCCCCGGGTCCTGTGATCTCCATTCCACCCCTGACCAGCCCCACGGGTTATAACACAATACTATTATAAAAATAACACAAATAATGCCCTCCATTCCGCCCAACTACTGTTCCCATTTTCACACCGCACCCTGGCCAGAAGGAGTACAACCGGGCAGTGACCCTTCTAAGAGAGTTAAGGAGTGGGATAAAAATAATTAAAAACCTAAAAAAGATTAAAAAAAAATACACACTGGGCAAGAAATCACTCAGGAAGGTGAGAGCAGGGGGCCCCCTTTCCTGGTTCAGGTCAGAGGGAGAGCACATTAAACAAAAAAAAGCTGACATGATCCCTCGCTTACTACCCTCCTGTGACCTGGATCTTTTTCAAACAGCTGGTCTTGACACCTTGAGCTGCCATATCCTGTTCCTGTCTTCCTTCCGCCACCCACAATCAGCTGAAAGGATCTCACCACCATCAGCTAACGTTGATCACCCACTCAGGGCCAGAGCCCTGGAACAGTGATAAGTTCCCAAGGAGGAGGAGAATACAGGTCACAAGTCTCCTTGGAATTATACCTGAAGTGGGATGCCATATCCCTCTCAGGATTGGAGAGTTTCCAGTCCTCTACCATTCATTTATTCATTCAATCGTATTTATTGAGCACTTACTGTGTGCAGAGCACTGTACTAAGCGCTTCGGAAGTACAAGCTGGCAATATATAGAGACGGTCCCTACCCAACAACGGGCTCACCAGTCTCAACTACGGGAGGGTGAGTCAAGCAGAGGCATACCTGTCTACTTGTCTACTTGTTTTGTTCTGTTGTCTGTCTCCCCCTTCTAGGCTGTGAGCCCATTGTTGGGTAGGGTCCGCCTCTATTTGTTGACAATTTGTACTCTGCACACAGTAAGCACTCAAAAATACGATTGAATGAATGAACACTCATTCCAAGCTTGAGCAGCAGCTAACGAGTGGAAGGCAATCTGCTACAAGCCCAGACTCACCTGTGCTGGGCAGCAGCGACACGGGAGAGAGTCGAGGGTGGAGACTCAAGTTTACTGCGCGGAAGGAGGCAATGGTAAACTACTTCCATATTTTTACCAAGAAAACTCGAAGGATACACTACCAGAACAACTGTAGATGGAGGTGGGGCTTTCTGGGAGAGCTGTGTCCATGGCGTCACTATGGGTAAGAGATGACTCGATAACATAAGACAAGACAAAAGAGATGCCATAGGGTCTACTTTAGTCAAAGTACTGGATAGGGCAGACGAGGCCTCTTCACTACCCCTCATCAGGCTCATTGCCTATTTATTTTATTTTGTTACATATCTATTCTATCTATTTATTTTATTTTGTTAGTACATTTGGTTTTGTTCTCTGTCTCCCCCTTTTAGACTGTGAGCCCACTGTTGGGTAGGGACTGTCTCTATATGTTTCCAATTTGTACTTCCCAAGCGCTTAGTACAGTGCTCTGCACATAGTAAGCGCTCAATAAATACGATTGATGATGATGATGATGATTGCCATTGCTGGAACTGTCCCTCTGCTCCCTTAGCTTCAACCTGCACCTTGATTTGGGTAACCTTGCTAGCCCTGCCATTACAATCACACATTTCCTCCTTCAGTCAATTGTTTGTATTCACTGAGCGCTTACTGTGTGTGGAGGCCTATACAAGCGCTTGGGAGAGGACAGTAGAACAGAGTTAGTCGACATATTCCCTGCCCACGATGAACTCTAAATCTCCTGCCAGAAAATCAAGCGCCTTGTGTCCCAAACTGAACTCCTCATCTTTTCTCCCATAAGTTTCCTATCGGAGTTGACAATATCACCAGTCTCCCCATCTCTGAAGCCCATAACCTTGGCATTATCCTTGACTCCTCCCTCTCTTTTAAATCCCATATTTATCTGTTGGCAAGTCCTGTCCTCCCCAACATTTCCAAGATCCACCCTTTCCACCCAAATGGCTACCATAACGGTCCATGGAATTGTTATGTCTCAGCTAAACTACTGCATCAGCTTCTTTGCTGATCTTGTCCTGCCTCCAGTGTCTCCCCTCTTCATTCCATACTTTGCTACCCAGACCATTTTTCCAAAACATCTTTCTGTACACATCTCCCCACTCCTCAAATATTACTATTACAACTGCTACTACTTCTACTATTACTACTACTACTAATAGTGGTATTTGTTAAGGCTTTACTATGTGCCAAACACTGTAATGAGAGCCAGGGAAGATACAAGATAATCAGGTAGGATGCAGCCCCTGTCCCATATGGGGCTCACACTCTAAAGGGGAGGGGGAACAGATATGTAATCCCCAATGTACAGATGAGGAAACTGATGAGCAGAAAAGTTAAATGACTTGCCCAAGGACAGACAATAGGCAAA
This sequence comes from Tachyglossus aculeatus, assembly GCF_015852505.1. Lineage (NCBI taxonomy): Eukaryota > Metazoa > Chordata > Mammalia > Monotremata > Tachyglossidae > Tachyglossus > Tachyglossus aculeatus. The sequence goes on along the minus strand of NC_052072.1, from coordinate 17,001,326 downwards.
TGGTAGAACAAAGATTAGAAACCAGGCCCTCTTCTCCAAGGCCTAGGCTCTTTCCACTAGACCTCCAGTGATAAGCTTTCAAGCAGAAACACTTGACCATTAGCTTTAGAGACTCAATCAGCTCTTTTCCTCTGACTTATCCACTCTCCTCTCCCAGTGCACCTCAGCTCACACTCTTGTTCCTCTCAAGCTAAACTATTCATTGTGCCTTATTGTGGTCTCGCCAGCCACTGATCTCTTGTTTGTGCTCTTGTCCCCACCTGAAAGTCCCAGCCTCTTCCTATTTCATGAAAAACAGGTTTCTCCCTCTTCCAGACTCTTCTAAAATCAATTCTCCTCAAGGAAGCCTTCTCGGATTAATTTCTAATTTTCCCGTTTATATTACTTCAGTACTTCCACACCTCTTAGGCATGTAAAGTACTTTCAGCCTCCCCTAGCACTATGCATATTTCTTATAAATCAAATTACATAAGCATTAGCTCTTGTACACATTCACTTTTTCTCCTGCCTACCTGTAATTTATTTTAGTGGGTGTCTATTCCCCTTAATAGTAAGCTCCTTGAGGGCAGGGAGCATGTCTAGTAATTTTATTGTGCTCTCCCAAGTGTTTTGTACAGTGCTTTACATGCAGTAGGAACTCAGCACATGCTGCTGATTGATTGCTGGACGCATAATAAAAACCTTGCAAGGTCCTTTGGTTAGAGCACTATGTGAACTACAATTCCCAGGAGCACCTGCATGGTCGAGGGTAACTGAGCATGTGCACAGGTATAATTGCATATGCTAAAATTCCCAATCCCAGAAGTCAGGTTTGGTTTAGCCATAGGAACTCCTCCTGAGCTTGGACCAAGCTCTGAAATGTGATTCATTAAGAGCCTGGCAGCACAAATAAACCTGGTGTTAATAAAAAGAACATATGTATGTCTAGCCCTAAACATGTTCACTTAACTAGATTCTATTACAACCCTGGCCAAATCCCTATAATAAAGTACACAATGGTGTCTCCTGTAATAATAGACGATCCTCAATTCAATCACGAAGACTTTGGAGCCTTGCCGGAGGAGGTGGGATTAGAAAAGGGCTTTGAAGGTGGGGAGGTCTGAGGTTTGGTGGATTTTCATTCATTCATTCATTCATTCATTCATTCATTCGTATTTATTAAGCGCTTACTGTGCAGAGCAATTCTCCTACCCGCTTAGGGGTTACCCTGACTTGCTCCTTTTGTTCTTCCCCACTCCCAGCCCCACAGCATTTATGAACATATCTTTGGTTTATTTATTTACATTGATGTCTGTCTCCTCAGCTCTGGACCGTGGGCTCGTTGTGGGCAGGAAATGTGTCAGTTTACCTTGGTATTGAACTCTCCCAAGTGTTTAGTATATAGCTCTGCACACAGTAAATGCTCAATAAATACAATCAAATGAACGAATATAGTAATAAACAGACACAGTCCCTCCCCACATCGAGTTAACGGTCTGAGAGGAGTTTCGGGCCCTGCAGACAACATGAGCGAGGGATCAGAGGAGGGCATTACGGTACATACAGGAGGTGGGCTTGGGAGAAGCAAATAGAGCCAGAAGGGAGAGTAGGGGGTGAGAAGAGCAAAAATGTAAGGTGGAGAGCCTTAAAGCCTATGACAAACAGATTTTGTTTGATAAAGAGGGAGATGGGCAAACTTTTGTGGGTTTTGAGGACAGGAAATATGTCCAGAACATTTCAGGAAGACGAACCGGGCAGCAGAGTGGAGCATAGACTGAATGGGAAAGCTCCTTGAAGGAAGGGAACATGTCTATCAACTCTTATATTGTACTTTTCTTACAATACTTTACTACTGTACTGTGTTCTGCACACAGTAGGCACTCAATAAATAGGATTGATTGACTGATTGAGTGACTGGAGACTAGTAAAGGGGAGGATACAATAGTCAATAATAGTCAATAATACAATAGTCAATAATACAATAAGCACTCAATAAATACGATTGATGATGATGATGATGAATAGTCCAATGAGGGCTTGAACTTTTGTAGTACCTGAATGAGTGTTCCCGCTTGGAAGAAGCAGTGTGGCTTAGTGGAAAGAGCACAGACTTGGGAGTCAGAAGTTGTGGGTTCTACTCCCGACTCCACCACTTGTCCGCTGTGTGACCTTGGGCAAGTCACTTAACTTCTCTGTGCCTCAGTTCCCTCATCTGTAAAACGGGGATTAAGACTGTGAGCCCCACGTGGGATGACTTGATTACCTTGTATCTACCCCAGTGCTTAGAACAGTGCTTGGCACATAGTAATCAATCAATCAATCAATCAATCAATTAATCGTATTTATTGAGCACTTACTGTGTGCAGAGCACTGTACTAAGTGCTTGGGAAGTCCAAGTTGGCAACATCTAGAGACGGTCCCTACCCAACAGTGGACTCACAGTCTGGAAGGGGGAGACAGAGAACAAAACAAAACATATTAACAAAATAAAATAAATAGAATAGATATGTACAAGTAAAATAAATAGAATAAATAAATAGTAAGTGCTTAACAAATACCATTATTATTAGGGTGTGAAGGGCTCATAACTTTCTCAATGCACTCACGGTCTTTGGGGATGAAGACTGGCCTTGAAGGAGAAAGATCTGGACCCATCACCCACAAACTCCAAATGGGGACATTCCTAAGGGGTTCAATCAATCAATCAATCGTATTTATTGAGCGCTTACTGTGTGCAGAGCACTGTGCTAAGCGCTTGGGAAGTCCAAGTTGGCAACATATGGAGACAGTCCTTACCCAACAGTGGGCTCACAGTCTAGAAGGGGGAAACAGAGAACAAAACAAAACCATATTAACAAAATAACTGGACTATTGTATATCTGCCTCCCCACTGGTCTCCCTGCCTCCGGCCTCTCTCCCCATCAGTCCATTCTCCACAAACTTCCAAGCAGATGTTTGCCAGGCTAAGGCAGGCAAGAGGCAGCACTGCCGGGGTTGCGGGGGGAGGTCCAGGGTACCAGGAATCACCAGCTGAAGGCTGTTAAGGTCAGGTCTGATGGGAGCATAGCAACAGGGAGGTTTAGGAGTGGAGAAGCCAGTGGCAAGCAGGTCAGCGGGGGAAGTGGGATTCACAGATTCGGTGCCCTTTCCCTCAGTGGGCCTCAGTTTCTCCCTCCAAAAAACTAGTATTGTGGAGCATTCCTGGTGGCTTCCACTCCCCATCTAGCCTGTCCCTTTGCTCTGTGGCTTTTGTTGGGTTTCTTTGTATCCTCACATAGCCTTCAGAGAGCTGGGAGTGAGGAAAGATGTTTGGGAACCCCATGACCCACATTTTGGCCCTTTATTCTCTTTTTTTGGAGGGGGGGAGATGGTAGCTTCCCCAAGCTCTGCACGGGGGAGCAGGTCAGGGGTCCGGGGCTCAGGTAGCCCCAACTCCAGATGGCATGTCATAGTGGATCGAGCACGAGCCTAGGAGTCAGAAGGTCATGGGTTCTAATCCCGGCTCCACCACTTGTCTGCTGTGCGAACTTGGGTAAGTCGCTTCACTTCTCTGGGCCTCAGTTCCCTCATCTGTAAAATGAGGATTAAGACCGTGAGCCCCACGTGGGACAACCTGACAACCTTGTATCTAACCCAGCGCTTAATTAGAACAGTGCCTGGCACGTAGTAAGCTCTTAACAAACCTCTCCACCCCCCCCCACGCCGTCTTACCTCCTTCCCTTCCCCACAGCACATGTATATATGTTTGTACATATTTATTACTCTATTTATTTATTTATTTTACTTGTACATATCTATTCTATTTTATTTTGTTAGTATGTTTGGTTTTGTTCTGTCTCCCCCTTTTAGACTGTGAGCCCACTGTTGGGTAGGGACTGTCTCTATACGTTGCCAACTTGGACTTCCCAAGCGCTTAGTACAGTGCTCTGCACACAGTAAGCGCTCAATAAATACGATTGATTGATTAATTGATTGACTGTCTCTCTATGTTGTCAACTTGGACTTCCTAAGCGCTTAGTCCAGTGCTCTGCACACAGTAAGCGCTCAATAAATACGATTGATTGATTGTCTCTGTTGCCAACTTGGACTTCCCAAGCGCTTAGTCCAGTGCTCTGCACACAGTAAGCGCTCAATAAATACGATTGGTTGATTGTCTATGTTGCCAACTTGTCCTTCCCAAGCGCTTAGTCCAGTGCTCTGCACACAGTAAGCGCTCACTAAATACGATTGATTGATTGACTGTCTATGTTGCCAACTTGTCCTTCCCAAGCGCTTAGTCCAGTGCTCTGCACACAGTAAGCGCTCACTAAATACGATTGATTGATTGATTGACTGTCTCTCTATGTTGCCAACTTGTCCTTCCCAAGCACTTAGTCCAGTGCTCTGCACACAGTAAGCGCTCAATAAATACGATTGATTGATTGATTGACTGTCTATGTTGCCAACTTGGACTTCCCAAGCGCTTAGTCCAGTGCTCTGCACACAGTAAGCGCTCACTAAATACGATTGATTGATTGACTGTCTATGTTGCCAACTTGTCCTTCCCAAGCGCTTAGTCCAGTGCTCTGCACACAGTAAGCGCTCACTAAATACGATTGATTGATTGATTGACTGTCTATGTTGCCAACTTGTCCTTCCCAAGCGCTTAGTCCAGTGCTCTGCACACAGTAAGCGCTCACTAAATACGATTGATTGATTGATTGACTATGTTGCCAACTTGGACTTCCCAAGCGCTTAGTCCAGTGCTCTGCACACAGTAAGCGCTCACTAAATACGATTGATTGATTGATTGATTGATTGATGGCCATGGGGAGCCCCTGGAGCCGGAGGAGGGCGGGGGAGCGTCGTTCCTGAAACCCGATGCCTCAGGCCGCGGGGGCGGGAGGCCTTCCTCCCTCGGTGGAGACGGAGGCCGCTCCTCTCACAGCCCCGGGTCCGGTTGGGTCTCGGGGAGAGCGGCGGCCCCCCCGCCCCGCCATGAGCTCGGCCCGGAGGAAGGGCTTTATCCGGCAAGAAGTGAACAAGACGGCCTGGGAACTGCCCAAGGCCTACGGGCCCCTGACCCCCGTGGGCAGCGGCGCCTACGGCTCCGTCTGGTGAGGGGGCGCGGGCCGCGGAGAAAGGGGGGCACGGTTGCCCGAGGCCTGGGCTCGCCCCCCCCCCCCCCCCCCCGGGGCTGAGGGGAGCCTCCCTGAGGGGCCGATGGGGCTCCAGGTACTGAGGGGAGGCCGGGGGGTTCCCCGGGATTGAGGAGAGACTGGGGGCTTAGACTGCGAGCCCACTGTTGGGTAGGGACTGTCTCTGTATGTTGCCATCTTGTACTGCCCAAGCGCTTAGTACAGTGCTCTGCACACAGTTAGCGCTCAATAAATACGATTGATTGATTGGGGACTCCCCCGGGGTTGAGGAGAAGCTCCCCTAGGGGGCCCCGCCGGGGTTGAGGAGAGGCTCCCCTAAGGACCCCCCGAGGCTGAGGGGAGGCTCCCTGAGGGGTTCCCCGGAGTTGAGGAGAGGCCGAGGGGGATTGAGGGACCGGGGCTGAGGAGAGGCTCCCCGAGGGACCCCTGGGGCTGAGGAGAGACTCCCCTTGAGGCCCCCCTGGGCTGAGGAGAAACTGGGGGCTCCCCTGGGCTGAAAGGCCGAGGGGCCCCCGGCCTGAGGAGAGGCTCCTTGAGGGGCCCCCCGGGGTTGAGGAGAGGCCGGGGGGCGCCCCGAGGCTGAGGGGAGGCTCCCTGAGGGGTCCCCCGGAGTTGAGGAGAGACCGAGGGGTTCCCCGGAATTGAGGAGAGACTGGGACCCCCCGGGGCTGAATAGAGGCTCCCCGAGGGGCCCCCCGGGGCTGAGGAGAGGCCGGGGGCCTCCCCGAGACTGAGGAGAGGCTCCCTGAGGGGTCCCCCGGGGTTGAGGAGAGGCTCCCCGAGGGGCCCCGGGGCTGATGGGGCACCAGGTACTGAGGAGAGGCTCCCCTTGAAGCCCCCCTGGACTGAGGAGAAACTGGGGGCTCTCCGGGGCTGTGGAGAGGCTCCCCGGGGCTGAAAGGCCGAGGGGCCCCCGGCCTGAGGAGAGGCTCCCTTTGGGGCCCATCGGGGCTGAGGAGAGGCTCCCCTTGGGGCCCACCGGAGTTGAGGAGGGGGCCCCCCGGGCTGAGGAGAGGCCCCCACGAGGGGTTCCCCGGGGCTGAGGAGAGACTGGGGACCCCCCGGGGCTGAGGAGAAGCTCCCAGAGGGGGTCCCCCGGAGTTGAGGAGAGGCCGGGGGGCTCCCCGAGGCTGAGGAGAGGCTCCCTGAGGGGCCCCCCGGGGTGAGCCCACTGTTGGGTAGGGACCGTCTCTATATGTTGCCACCTTGTACTTCCCAAGCGCTTAGTGCAGTGCTCTGCACACACTAAGCGCTCAATAAATACGATTGATTGATTGATTGATTCCCCTTGAGGCCCCCCAGGAATGAGGAGAGACCGGGGGCTCCCCGGGGCTGCGGAGAGGCTCCCCGAGGGGCTCCAGGTACTGAGGAGAGGCCCCCCAGGGCTGAGGAGAGACTGGAAGCTCCCCGGGGATGCGGAGAGGCTCCCCTTGGGGCCCACCGGGGCTGAGGAGAGGCTCCCCTTGGGGCCCACCGGGGTTGAGGAGAGGCCGGGGGGTCCCCCGGGGCTGAAGAGAGGCCACCCCTTGAGGCCCCCCAGGGCTGAGGAGAGACCGGTGGCTCCCCGGGGTTGCGGAGAGGCTCCCCGGGGTTCATCATCATCATCAATCGTATTTACTGAGCGCTTACTGTGTGCAGAGCACTGTACTAAGCGCTTGGGAAGTACAAGTTGGCAACATATAGAGACAGTCCCTACCCAACAACGGGCTCACGGTCTAAAAGGGGGAGACGGAGAACAAAACCAAATAGACTAACAAAATAAAATAAATAGAATAGATATGTACAAGTAAAATAAATAGAGTAACAAATATCATCATCATCATCATCAGTCGTATTTATTGAGCGCTTACTGTGTGCAGAGCACTGTACTAAGCGCTTGGGAAGTCCAAATTGGCAACATATAGAGACAGTCCCTACCCAACTGTGGGCTCACAGTCTAAAAGGGGGAGACAGAGAACAAAACTAAACAGAGTAACAAAATAAAATAGACTAGATATGTACAAGTAAAATAAATAAATAGAGTAACAAATATGTACAAACATATATACATATAAACACGTGCTGTGGGGAAGGGAAGGAGGTAAGATGGGGGGGATGGAGAGGGGGACGAGGGGGAGAGGAAGGAAGGGTTGTTGAGGAGAGGCCTAGGGGCCCCCTAGGTTGAGAGGCCGTGGGGTCCCCCGGGGTTGAGGAGAGACCCCCCGAGGGCCACCCGGGGCTAAGGAGAGGCTCCCTGAGGGATCCCCCGGGTTTGAGGAGAGGCTTCCTGAGGGGCTCCAGATACTGAGGAAAGGCCGAAGGGCCCCCTGGTCTGAGGAGAGGCTCCCTTTGAGGCCCCCCATCATCATCATCATCAGTCGTATTTATTGAGCGCTTACTGTGTGCAGAGCACTGTACTAAGCGCTTGGGAAGTCCAAGATGGCAACATCTAGAGACAGCCCCTACCCAACAGCGGGCTCACAGTCTAGAAGGGGGAGACAGAGAACAAAACCAAACATATTAACAAAATAAAATAAATTAACAAAATAAAATAAATAGAATAGACATGTGCAGGTAAAATAAATAAATAAATAGAGTAATGAATATGTACAGGGCTGAGGAGAGGCTCCCCTTGGGGTCCCCCAAGCCTGAGGAGAGGCTCCTCGCGGATCTGGCGCGAGCCCCGGCCGGAAGTCTCGCGAGAGTGCGGCGAGCGGGGCGAGAGCTCCCCTCAGCCGGCCGCCTCCTCCTTCAGGCCCCGAGCCGACGCCGGAGCCTGGGCAGAGCGGGGGGCCACATGGGGACGGACAGAGGGAGATGGGGGACAGAGATAATCAATAATAATATTTGTTATCATAAATAGGATAATATTATGATAATAAAGCGCTTATTTATTGCTTAATAAAGGAATAACAGCGGGTTCACAGCCTAGAAGGGGGAGACAGAGCACAGAACAGAACATATTAACAAAATAAAATAAATAGAATAAATATGTACAAGTAAAATAGAGTAATAAATATGTACAAACATATATTCATTCATTCATTCAATCGTATTTATTAATCAATCAATCGTATTGAGCGCTTACTATGTGCAGAGCAGTGTACTAAGCGCTTGGGAAGTACGAATTGGCAACATATAGAGACAGTCCCTACCCAACACTGGGCTCACAGTCTAAAAGGGGAGACAGAGAACAAAACCAAACATACTAACAAAATAAAATAAATAGAATAGATATGTACAAGTAAAATAAATAGAGTAATAAATATGTACAATCATATACATACATACATAAGTTAATCAATCAATCGTATTTATTGAGCGCTTACTGTGTGCAGAGCACTGGACTAAGCGCTTGGGAAGTCCAAGTTGGCAACATCTAGAGATGGTCCCTACCCAACAGTGGGCTCACAGTCTAGAAGGTGATCAGGTGGGCCCACGGCGGGCTCACAGTCTTCATCCCCATTTGACAGGTGAGGTCACTGAGACACAGAGAAGTTAAGCAGCGTGGCTCAGTGGAAAAGAGCACGGACTCTGGAGTCAGAGGTCATGGGTTCATATCCCGGCTCTGCCAATTGTCAGCTGGGTGACTTTGGGCACGTCACTTAACTTCTCTGGGCCTCAGTTCCCTCACCTGGAAATTGGGGATTAGGACTGTGAGCCCCCCGTGGGACAACCTGATCACCTTATAACCTTCCCAGTGCTTAGAACAGTGCTTTGCACATAGTAAGCGCTTAATAAATGCCATCATCATCATTATTATTATTATTATTATTATTATTATTAAGTGACTTGCCCAAAGTCGCACTGCTGACAGTTGGCAGAGCCGGGATTTGAACCCATGAACTCTGACTCCAAAGCCCGGGCTCTTTCCACTGAGCCACGCTGCTTCTCATAGCCTGTGAGCCTGTTGTTGGGTAGGGACCGCCCCTAGGAGTTCTCGATTTGTGCTTCCCAAGCGCTTAGGACAGTGCTTTGCACACAGGAAGCGCTCAATAAATACGATTGAATGAATGAATGAATAGCCCGTGTCCAGTCCGGCCTTAAAGCCCTACTGAGAGCTCACCTCCTCCAGGAGGTCTTCCTAGACTGAGCAACCTCCTTCCTTCCTCTCCCCCTCCCCACCGCCGTACCTCCTTCCCCTCCCCAAAGCACCTATATATATGTATATATGTTTGGACGTATTTATTACTCTATTTATTTTACTTGTACATATTCTATTTATTTTATTTTGTTAATATGTCTTGTTTTACTGTCTGTCTCCCCCTTCTAGACTGTGAGCCCGCTTTGGGTAGGGACCGTCTCTATATGTTGCCAACTTGGACTTCCCAAGCGCTTAGTCCAGTGCTCTGCACACAGTAAGCGCTCGATAAATACGATTGAATGAATGTTGCCAACTTGTACTTCCCAAGCGCTTAGTCCAGTGCTCTGCACACAGTAAGCGCTCAGCAAATACGATTGAATGAATGAGTGAATAGCCCGTGTCAATCAATCAATCAATCGTATTTATTGAGCACTTACTGTGTGCAGAGCACTGTACTAAGCGCTTGGGAAGTACAAGTTGGCAACATGTAGAGACAGTCCCTACCCAACAGTGGGCTCACAGTCCAGTCCGACCTCAGAGCCCTCATACTTTAGCCTGGGTCTGGGTCAGCCCCTTGTCCACACTCCACTTGCGTATCGGGTAGGGCCTCCGTCCCCGGCAGCCCATTGGTACGTTGAGCTCTCCCAAGTGTTTAGTACAGCGCTCTGCACCCAATTAGTGCCCAATAAATACGATTGAGCAACTCGTGTCGGGTCAGCCTCTGTTGGAGCCAGTGGGTCTGGAAACACTCTCGATCTCCTTAGCTCCTTTAGACCCCGGCTTTACCAGGCTCATGCCGGCCCTGCAGCCCTAAGCCTACACCGAGTCCAGATTGGGCCCTGGCTGGGAAGGGTCACCCTTATTCCATTCACTTAATCATATTTATTGAGCACTTTCTGTGTGCAAAGCACTGTATTAAGAAGAACGTGGCTCAGTGGAAAGAGCACGGGCTTTGGACTAGGTCATGGGTTCAAATCCTAGCTCTGCCAACTGTCAGCTGTGTGACTTTGGGCAAGTCACAATCAATCAATCAATCGTATTTATTGAGCACTTACTGTGTGCAGAGCACTGTACTAAGCGCTTGGGAAGTACAACTTCTCTGTGCCTCAGTTCCCTCATCTGTAAAATGGGGATGAAGACTGTGAGCCCCCCGTGGGACAACCTAATCACCTTGCAATCTCCCCAGCGCTTAGAACAGTGCTTTGCACATAGTAAGCACTTAATTAATGCCATCGTTATTATTATTAAGTGCTTGGGGAAGTACAACACAAACAATAAACAGTGATATTCCCTGCCCACAACGAGCTCAGTCTACGGGGGTGGGGAAGCAAGACATCAATACAAATAAATAAAATTACAGATGTGTACATAAGTGCTATGGGGCTGGGAAGGGGGAAGAGCAAGAAAGGAAGTCACAGAGACACAGAAGGGAGTGGGAGATGAAGAAAAGTGGGGCTTAGTCTGGGAAGGTCTCTTGAAGAAGATGTTCCTTCAATAAGGCATTGAAGGGGGAAGAGTCATTGTCGGATTTGGGAAGGGAGGGCGTTCCAGGCCAGAGTCAGGACATGGGCTAGGGTTCGGCAGTGAGACAGCCAAGATCGAGGCACAGTGAGAAGTTAGCACTAGAGGAGCGAAGTGTGAGGTCAGGGTAGAAGAAAGAGAGAAACCAGGTGAGGTAGGAGGGAGCAAGGTGATGGAATACCTTAAAGCCAATGGTGAGGAGTTTTTATGTGATTTGAAGGTGGATGGGCAACCCCTGGAGTGTTTTGAGGAAGGAGGTGACCAAGACTGAGCAATTTATGGCAGCAAGGTGGGCATTCAGTTTTCAGAAACTGCTGGGCGTGGGTCAGGAGCTGGTGACCAGTCAGCCTCTCCATCTGCTAAGATCACCTGAAAACTAGGTTTTAGTTTTAATTTAAACTGGACCATCTGGTTTTACCTGGTCTGTCTGAGAGAGTTGTGGGGTTGGCAAAGGGGTGTCTGGTGTCCTTGAAGGCCACTCTCCCCAAACCCACTTCTTATAGGAGGTGTTCCCCAACTAATTTCCACCACCCTGGACATATCGTCCCCACAGCTATGTATTTATCTATATCCTGATTTTGGTATTCCATATATTCATTGGTCCATACTCTTGCTGTTAAAGCAGTTGTATCTGTATTTGTTCCTCCTGCTCCCATTCCATGTGTATACTTAAATGTAAGCCTGCCTTCTCTGTTGGATTGTAAATTCCTCAAGGGCAGGGACTATGTATTCTGCTTTTATTGTACTCTTCCACGTGCCTAGCACAGGTCTTCGCCCATTATAGGGATTCAGTAAACATTATTGAATACATGAAGTGAAGCTAAAATGGGGAACCTAGGGAGAGAAGTGACAGAGGAGCTGAACTACTCAAGCCCAAGGAGTCAGATTTCTCCCCTGAGTTACTGCTTCTTAATCAATCAGTGGAATTTATTGAGTGCTTACTGGGTGTAGAGCACTGTACTAAGCGCTTGAGAAAGTACAATACAATGGAGTTGGTAGACTTGCTTCCTGCCCTGAAGTAGGGGAGACAGGTGTTAACATAAATTAGTTAAAGGAAGCAATAGAGTTTAAGTAGTGGAAACAGCATGGGCCTAGGAGTTAAAAGGTCATGGGTTCTATTCCTAGCTCCACCACCTATCTGCCATGTGACTTTGGGCAAGTCACTTCACTTCTCTGGGCTTCAGTTATCTCATCTGGAAAATGGGGATTAGAACAGTGCTTTGCACATAATAAGCGCTTAATAAATGCCATCATTATTATTATGGGGATTGAGACTGAGTCCCACATGGGACAGGGACTGTATCCACCCCAGAGCTTAGTACAGTATGTAGCACATAGTAAGCCTTAACAACTACCGTTATTATTATTATTTTATTGAGCACTTATGTGCCGAGCACTGCGCTAAGTGCTTAGGAGAATAAAGTATAACAGAATTAGCAGACGTATTCCCTGCCCATAACAAGCTCTGGGCGTAAATGCTGTGGGGTTGGGAACAGGGTGAGTACAGACCTAAGTGCATAGGCACTTCAGAAGAGATGAGAGGTTAGTCTCCTTTTAGTCCCCTTTTAGACTGTGAACCCACTGTTGGGTAGGGACTGTCTCTATATGTTGCCAACTTGTACTTCCCAAGCGCTTAGTACAGTGCTCTGCACACAGTAAGCGCTCAATAAATACGACTGATGATGATGAGGTTAGTCAGGGAAGGCTACTTGGAGGAGATAGGAGTTTAGTAGTAGGGTTCTGAAGGACCTTCCGTGAGCTTCCTGGGACTGGGCTTTCCAGTCACCTCTTCCACCGCAGTTCCTGCCACCACTGCCACCCCCTCTTATTGACAGGATTGTTACATGAGTCACTGGCAATCAATAAACAGCAGGGCTGTTTTGGAGGAGGCCAGTTCTGGGACAGGTGACTGGGATCACCGGGAATGCCTAAGGATTCCTGTGCCCTCTCCACAGCTCAGCTATCAATTCGAAGACCGGAGAGAAGGTGGCCATCAAGAAACTGAGCCGACCGTTCCAGTCGGAGGTCTTCGCCAAGAGGGCCTACCGGGAGCTGCTGCTGCTGAAGCACATGCAGCATGAGAATGTCAGTGTCGGGAGAGGGCTGGGAATTCTTATGGGATGGGGGCCTGAGAAGTTGGGTGAGATGCCAAAAACCTAAGTAAAGAGGTTGGAGGAAAAGCTAGAGAAGCAGTGTGGCCTAGCAGATGGAGCACAGACCTGGGAGACAGAAGGACCTGACTTCTAATTCCGGCTCCCCAACTTGTCTGCTGTGTGACCTTGGACAAGTCACTGTGCTTCAGTTACCTCATTTGAAAAATGGGGATTAGGATTGTGAGCCCCATGTGGGACGTGGGCTGTGTCCAACCTGATTAGCTTGTATCTACCCCAGCGCTTGGTACAGTGCCTGGCACATAGTAAATGTTTAACAAATACTATTAAAAAAAAAAAGCTTGCTCCAATATCCCTCTGACCCTAAACCCATTCTTTGGAAGGTCAAGAAGCCAGACCTGGGGGAGAGTATTTAGTACAAGCTCTTAGTACAGGGCTCTGTACACAGTAAGCACTCAACAGATACATTGATCGATTATACTGGAAAGCCGCATGGCCTAGTGGAAAGAGCCGAGGCTGGGAGTCAGAGGACCTGGGTTCTAATACTGGCTCCAACACCTGCTGTGTGACCCTGGGCAAGTCACTTCACTTCTTTCAGTGCCTCAGTTCCCTCGTGTGCAAAATGGGGATTTAGTACGTGTTCTCTCTCCTACTTAGACACGGAGTCTCATGTGGGACCTGATTACCTTATATCTACCTCAGTACTTTGTACGGTGCCTCCTAAGGTGGGAGAAGAATCTCCTTCGGGTTCTTCTCCCTCACTATGCCCCGCTAAGGTCACAGCCTAACTCCAGACATTGCGGAAGCCAGGAGAGATATTCTGCTGGGCTTTTGGGAGGGATATTCCCAGCTCTGACCAATTATGACCTCCTGCCTCTGCCTCTCCCGTAGGTGATCGGACTGCTGGATGTCTTCACCTCAGCCACTTCGCTACACAACTTTCAGGATTTGTGAGTCTGAAATGGATCATGCCGTCCCCACCTAGAGCCAAAGCTACTGAGCCAGGAGGAGGCAGATAAAACCCAGTGAGGGAGGCAGCCTCTGGCATCCCTGCCCTGGCACTGAGAGAGGGGCTCTATATCCCATGTGCACAGTCGAGTTCGGGGTTCTGTGGAAGAATGTGAGTGAGGAAGGACCAGGAAGATGAGAAAGAGGCAGAAAAAGATCAGCTGAAGGAGTTCAGGACCCTGGGCAAAGATCAGGGTAGCATATTAACGCAGATAAGCACAGTACACTTACCAGTGCCCAACTCACCTTCCCTCTCCCCACGCTGGGGAGATGGCACTGGAGTCAAAAGAATAAAATCAGCATCTTTCCTCCTGGCTCGAGATACACTGCATTATTTGTTTAGGGTCTAGAGGTGAGGGCTATCTCCGGCATTTCCGGGGCTCGGCCCATCTGAGTTACTATATGACTGTGTGCTCATATCTTCACTTCCTTGTGTTACTGAAAATTGCTGAGGTGGATACATCAGAAAATCCCTAGCCTCCATGCTATTGGCTTTTCCATCTCCCTCGGTCTGCGTAGTAGTGTGGGTTCCGTTGATATCGTTTCTTTGGGCTGGCAGTGTTTATTGCCGGAAAGGAAAATGATTAAATGCTTCTGATAAGGTGAAATTTCTCAAAACCAAACAAGATACTGTGGTAACAGATCCTACGTTTCTACATCTGTTGGGTATTCCCTTATAGGTACATTGTCTTTTCCCACCTCTAGACTAATTCTCGTTGTAGGCAGGGAACATCTCTACCAACCCTGTTATATTGTACTCTCCCAAGTGCTGTGCATACTGTAAGTGCTCAATCAATACGATTGATAGATTGGGAGTGACTGGAGTGGAAAGTTCCCACTTAAACTGCCCCCTCCTCCCCCTTCCCATCCCCCCTGCCTTACCTCCTTCCCCTCCCCACAGCGCCTGTATATATGTATATATGTTTGTATGTATTTATTACTCTATTTTATTTGTACATATTTATTCTATTTATTTTATTTTGTTAATATGTTTTGTTTTGTTGTCTGTCTCCCCCTTCTAGACTGTGAGCCCGCTGTTGGGTAGGGACCGTCTCTTTATGTTGCCAACCTGTACTTCCCAAGCGCTTCGTACAGTGCTCTGCACATAGTAAGCGCTCAATAAATGAATGAATGAGTGTAAGCTCATTGTGGTCAGGGAATCTGTGTACCAACTCTGTTGTATTGTCTTCTCCCAAGCGCTTAGTACAGTGCCCTACACACAGTAAGCGCTCAATAAATACCATTGCTTGATTGTTGAGTGGTGAGCAGGTATCCAGTCCATTTTGCTTTTACCCCAACCTCTCCGCAGTTCACATCAGATAAATCCTGTGGGCAACCAGTCGAGTCCCAAAATCTATTTTCAGTTGACTGGCTCTGTGGTCCCGGGGTGGTTACCGCACCCTTACAGGCGACTCAGCCTCCCTTCCTGTCCCCCCGCTCCCATCCCCACCTCTGGACGAGGCGGGAGCGGCCAGGGCGGCCGTGGCTCTGAGACTGAGGAGTCTTTTGCTGTATTCTCCAGCTACCTGGTGATGCCCTTCATGCAGACCGACCTGCAGAAGATCATGGGGATGGAGTTCAGTGAGGACAAGATCCAGTACCTCGTCTACCAGATGCTGAAAGGGCTCAAGGTGGGCGTGAGCTTGTAAGGACGGGGCTCGTGAATCCCCTGACGGGCATTCTTTCTTGAAGACAGGCCGCAGGGTCCGACGGTTGGGAATGGGCTAAGCACGGGGAGCCTGGCCTGGGGCTCGCAGCTTTTCCCTTTTCTTGCCAAGACGAGTCGAGGCCGGCTCAGGCCTTATCTTTCTTTCTTTCTCATTTCAGTACATCCACTCGGCAGGGGTCATCCACAGGGTAAGTACCCTGGCTACCACCACCAGCTCCGCCTCTCTTCTGAAACCCCTCTTTGCCACGTCTCTCGGGTATTGCAGTGAGGAGGGGATGGGACGAAGAGAAGAGGGGGCAAGGAGAGTGGCCTGGGGAATCCCCAGAAGGGCTGGGATTGGGCGTTCCTGATGAG